>NC_134365.1:147143306-147787152 GCF_035582795.1 Mycteria americana
ACTTCGTCTTAACCTCACTTGCTCTTTGTTTTCATCACTTTCTGCTTCAGAGTCACTCAACTCTAAGTCAGGACAGTACCCGTCATTGTCCTGGTACGGAGCACCTTCAAGCGTCTGCTTGCTCCACAAGCGATCTTTTGTTGCAAGTCTTCTCGTTGGCTTTTCACAGCACCGGAGGTCTTCTGTGGTCCTCACCAGACTGTTGGTAGCCTCTTTAAAGGACCGGCTAAAATGTTCTATGGTGGATTTTCTGAAACCGCTCTGGCTGGCCAAGTGAGCCGTGAGCATGGACTCTTGTTCGTAGGGTGTCTGGCTGGAGCTGTCTCTCTGGCTCACGTCTCCAGCCCTGCCCATCAGACCGTTGGACTTGGCCACCAGCCTCGAGTTCTCCTGCTGCACCCGCCCATTCCCAATGGAAGACTGTCCATGCAAAGCAGCCTGGAGCGCTAAGGGCTTCCCGGACGGCTGGCCTCGGTGAAACTCCGGCATCTGCGTGGGGCCAGAATCCTTCGCCTCGCTCCGAGGTTTGCCAATCCCTGCCAGCAACCCGTTACTTCTGCTGTCATGCTGATACCTGGAGTAAGATTTTGCTTTAATTTCAAATGATTCCTTTGACATCGGCACGCTCCGTTTGCTGTAAACAGTGCTGTTGTTGTCAGGAGAAAGTGGTCTGTTGCCAGGCTTCAGCGAGTTATTTTTGCAATCTCCTAGTGCTGATTTGGGCATTTTTAACTTCAGGGTGATCCTGGGAGGTGGGTAGAACAGTGTGTTCTCTAGTGCACTTGTCAGGGTATGGCCTACAGGAGAAAGGGACAAGGGGGCAGATGAAAAAAAAGGCTTTTTTAAAAGAGGGTAATCGTTTTGTTATCTGTAACAAGTTTTATAGTCCATTAGAAGGTCATTCAACAGTAAGAAGCATTTGCAAACAATTAGTGTGAAATTATTTTAGGACATTAAAGAGAAGTTGGGATAAAGAAAACTGTTCCAAATTATCCACCGTTTCAGAATTTAGGTAAGCATTTTAGCGTTTCCATTAACAACAGTGTGCCCTTTTTGCAGGGCTTTAAGCCAGTGAACTGAAACAGTTTTGACATATGACTGAAGTAGTTCCAACAAAGCTATAAAAAAGGTTCATACTCAGTTTTGGATGGAGAAAAAACAATGCTTCAAACTGAGTTTCAATTTGGATTTAGTTCAACTCTCTGCTTTGTATGATACAATTCTCTACGCTTTAGAAGTCTTTTCACCCCAATATATTAGTCTTTATGATATTATACGCGTACAGCACCATTGCAAAGTAGCTATCAAGCTATTCTAATAAGCATTAAAAAAGCACTTGTATTTGTAAAGACATAAAATAAATTTAGTAGACATTTCTATAAAAATGCATTTACACAAAACCAAAGTGCTTTAGAGTACTGCTGCTTCCACAAAGTACTAGTCTGATCTAAAACAGTTTTAAGAAACCACCTTGTCAGTACTAATGAAACCTATCCATGTTTAGAGAAAAAAAGCATAGACTTCACTCTAAATTGGTCATGAAAAACATAATATATGTATCTTGAAAGAACAGAGAGATCTTAATTTCACATTGAAGAAATAGCTGCCTTCCCTATTTAAAAAAAAAAAGAAGTAATTGCACTGTAGTATATACTCTTCCTCTTTCCAAATGTTGTGTTCCTTATTTCAAGACGGTTGCTATAAAAATGAAGGGCAGAGTGGGTTTTGGTACATCAGCATTCCTAAGCAGTTACAATTCACTATTAAAAACCAGAATACTCAAACTCTTTTTGAAGGAAGGAGAGTAACTGCAGATGGCAGGCTAAGAAACGCCTCTTTGCGCTGTTCATCAAGCATGCAAGGCAACATGAGACAACAGCGATTCCTATCAGTCGCTCTTCTCTTTTGCCTGAAGGAACCAACTACTGGCAGCAAGCAAAAAAACCTTCTCAGCTGGAGAACCAAGCAGCAGCACAGAGCTTGCTGTGGGAAAACAGTATCGTAAAACAGCAGCCAAGGAAGCAAAAACCTAGAGATCACCACCAGATTGTTTCTGCTATCTGGATGCCATAGCAATCGATACGTAATAGGCATATACCAGAAATGGCCATAAAATAAAGAAATATCCAAGTAAATATTTTAAGAGATTAAAGCATTTTGTGTGTGTTGCTACTTTCATTGACTCTGTACTTGAAGAAAGTTTTTAAAGGCAGATTTACAATGTTAAAAACACTAAGCAGGAACATAAAGAGAACACATTTTTTACGTTAAATACAGATAGAATTTGTAAATATTTTACATTTATGTGATTACCTGCAGCAATTTCCTGATTAATGAGCTGGACTTGCAAATTGAAGACCTGTTCATGTACTTTACTGTGAGACAACTTCAGTTTCTCTCTCCTGCTTACCATATAGCAGAGATTTCTTACCTATGGAGGAATAACAGGAGACTGAATAGGCAATAAGAAAATAAAACCTGACATAGTTAAAAAAAAGTGCATCAACAAAAGAATTAAAATATTATGTGCAAAATCCCTTAGCAAAGTTCTTGTGAATAGTACTGAACATACATAACTATGAATGAAAAAAAAAAACCTGGAATTTTTTTAATTGCCAATTTAATGAATGCCTTGAATATATTCTGCAAGACAGCAGAATATATTTTCATCTATAGGAACAGTGAGTGAACACAAAATTCCAGTCAAAAGAGAAGTAAGTAATTTCTAAGACTTGCTTGTCTGTAAGCCTGCTTCCACTATGTAGGATGCCAGGGATGTTACTGGAGGTAGTACTGGATTCTCCCAGAACTTCCCTGCAAAGTATTTCATAGAATGATTTTTAACAGCTAAACGATGTTTGTTTCCCCTAAAATTATTGCAACATTATAAAGTAATACTTTTTACAAAGCTACCCAACAAAGCTGGCCTGTTTGGACCAAAACTGACACGTAGATCACCTCTAAAATAAGACTCTGGCTTCTTGTGCAATGTACACATTTTGGCTGACTCATTTAGCAGTTTATTTTCCGACTCCTTTGCAATGACTCATGAAGTTCAAGAGGCCAAGCGCAAGGCCGTGCACCTGGGTCGGGGCAATCCCCAGGATCAACACAGACCGGGGGATGAATGGATTGAGAGCAGCCCTGCAGAGAAGGACTTGGGGATACTGGTGGATGAAAAATTGGACATGAGCCGGCAATGTGTGCTCGCAGCCCAGAAAGCCAATTGTATCCTGGGCCGCATCAAAAGCGGCTTGGCCAGCAGGTCAAGGAAGGTGATCCTGCCCCTCTACTCTGCTCTCGTGAGACCCCACCTGGAGAGTACTGCGTCCAGCTCTGGGGTCCTCAGCACAAGAGAGACACGGACCTGTTGGGGAGTCCAGGGGAGGGCCACGAAGATGATCAGAGGGACGGAACACCTCTCCTATGAAGAAAGGCTGAGAGAGTTGGGGTTGTTCAGCCTAGAGAAGAGAAGGCTCCGGGGAGACCTTATTGCAGCCTTTCATTTTATGAAAGGGGATTATAAGAAAGAGAGAGACCATGGCCCGTAGTGACAGGACAAGGGGCAATGGTTCTAAACTGAAAGAGGGTAGGTTTAGATTGGACATAAGGAAGACATTTTTTACAATGAGGGTGGTGAGGCACTGGAACAGGTTGCCCAGAGAAGTTGTGGATGCCTCCCTGGAAGTGTTCAAGGCCAGGTTGGATGGGGCTTTGAGCAACCTGGTCTATTGAAAGATGTCCCTGCCCATGGCAGGGGGGTTGGACTAAATGATCTTTGAAGGTCCCTTCCAACCCAAACCATTCTGTGATTCTATGGTTCTATGATTCAGTTCCACATAATACTACTTTCATTATTTGTTCGAGTTAACAGCAATACTTCCACTTAATGTAATAAGAACAGGAAGAGGCACTGAAAGTTCTTGATAAACACTTAAGAGAGCTTTCAGAACACAAAACAGCGTAGGGGCTGGTTGAAAGGTATTTGCCAAACATACTTCCCCCAGCACTGAACTCCATCTGTTCAGAACTGGAACCTCTCTCCCTGAAAGGAGATTCCAAGATTCCCAAATTTATTTTAATCCCAAGACATAACTGAGCAGAAAAATCTTGTGGCAAGGAAGTTCAGAAACTTTGAGACAGCCATTTCAAAGTACGAAGTACAGAATCACAGAATCATTTAGGTTGGAAAAGACCTTTAAGATTATCAAGTCCAACCGTAAACCTAACACTGCCAAGACCACCACTATACCATGTCCCTAAGTGCCATGTCTACACGTCTTTTAAATACCTCTAGGGACGGTCACTCAACCACTTCCCTGGGCAGCCTGTTCCAGTGCTTGACAACCCTTTCGGTGGAGAAATTTTTCCTAATATCCAACCTAAACCTCCCCTGGCACAACCTGAGGCCGTTTGCTCTCATCCTATCACTTGTTACTTGGGAGAAGAGACCAACACCTCCCTCGCTACAACCTCCTTTCAGGTAGTTGAAGAGAGCGATAAGGTCTCCCCTCAGCCTCCTTTTCTCCAGGCTAAACAACCCCAGTTCCCTCAGCCGCTCCTCATAAGACTTGTGCTCCAGACCCTTCACCAGCTTCGTTGCCCTTCTCTGCACACGCTCCAGCACCTCCATGTCTCTCTTGTAATGGGGGGCCCAAAACTGAACACAGTATTCGAGGTGCGGCCTCACCAGTGCTGAGCACAGGGGCACAATCATGTCCCTAGTCCTGTTGGCCACACTATTTCTGATACAAGCCAGGATGCTGTTAGCCTTCTTGGCCACCTGGGCACACTGCTGGCTCACATTCAGCCGGCTGTCGACCAACACCCCCAGGGCCTTTTCCGCTGGGCAGCTTTCCAGCCACTCTTCGCCAAGCCTGTAGCGTTGCATGGGGTTGTTGTTACGTACCTCCACTCAAAATAAGTACATCAATTTTAACAAGATTTGATGCAAATCCACCACTCATCAAGCAAAAAGAAAAAGCTTGAAATGGTTTCTTGAAAGAAGAAAAACCCAACCAAAATCCCAATCCTCCCTTCAAGCAATATTATGGATTTTTTTCTTTTTTCTTTTTTTTTTTTTTTTTTTTAAATAAGGATCCATATCCAAAGTGCTCCTGGAAAAGGAGATCCAAGCTTGATTATGACTAGATTCAAGACAACAGTTAGACTGACAAGTGCAAATCTCAGCTCCAACACTCATTTCCCTGTATTTTCATACTCTTCTCTCCCAAATATTGTTTTCCCTTTTCTTACAACGCTATTTTTCCTCTTCTGTTTTTCCTTCCGCTCTTCTCCAATGTGTCATCTCCATATCACATTTAGCACACCTACGTTATTTTGTTACCTTTTTTTTTTTTTTACATTCACTACCTATCTCTAGGCACTTGAAAACTGCAGGTGATCACTAGCTAACAGGCCAACTTAATGGGCAGGCTCTGAGTGGTAACAAGCCTGGCTTCCTCCCCCATCAGCTGCTGGAAAAAGGCACTACGTATGCCTTCCTAATAAATTCCTACTCTGAATTTTGCTGAAGGACTCCATCTTTTCAAACTACCAGCTAGCTGGCAATCTGATAAGAGCCCAGCTAGCTACTGATAAAATGATAATTTCCTTTTCCTCCTTCTCAGTAAAGCCACAAGCAGTGGTAGACTCAGTGGGTTATTTTCAGACCGCTAACCACCAACCATAGCACCTAAGGCAGCTACGTGCAGTGAAAGCATCTAGGTCAAGAGAGCGACGAGTGATTCAGCCTGCCCGCTACCTGGGACTAGCTGACACCAGCATGCTGGTGAGGAAGAGAGGTGAGTAAGACTCCTGAATCAGATGTCACGGGAAGTGGTATGAGTACAGGCCAGTATTATTCTTCTGTGTGTGTGAAGTCAAAAAGTCACCATGGAAGTTAACCAGCTAGGACTTCACCTACTTGCCTTCAAACCATGAGGGCGAGAAGTTCTGCTTTAATATACTTTTAGGATTCTCCAAAAGCTTAATGCACACTCACCAAAGAATACTTACTGCTTTACCTATGCAAATTGATTATTCCAAACCCAGAATTGGCTAATATTTACCATTCTAACTGTTACAAGACACCTTTTTAAGTACAAGAGTCCCTCCATCCCAAGACAGAAGGTGGAAGATAATGGTTTGTTAAGCCTGCCCCATTCCTTCACTGTTTGCACTTACTTTTGTTTAATAAAAGTAACATTTTTTGTTATTGAATCTGTATCACTAGCAACTACTACAGCCGAGTCAAATAAATTTACTCAATTTTTTTAAACATTTGCTCAATTGAAGTTGAAATCAAAGAGTCAATTAGCAAACATGTCCATTGTGCATAGAAACATACATCTTAAAATACATACAGGAACAACCTCTAAGCAAGTCAGGAAGCACTCCTTTCACATTGGATCTCTCACTGGACTGAGAAGGGACAGCTCCTGAAAGTCTCTGCAGCAGGCAGTACAGCATACCAAAAGATTGGAGTTGAAGGCCTTACTTTTTTTTCTTTTTTAATTATTGTTTTAAAAATCACCTCCCTGTGCTTCCCCCATTCCCACTTTCATCCATGAACAAAGACCTTGCTCACCTGCAAACAGTTTTTCAAAACTTTACCAGTTAAATTCTTACCCTCTCTAGGTCCTGCCTCAAATGCATGAACATCCTCATGCGAGTATGAATGCTATCTTCTTTTGGCTGCACCAAGCCATTTTCTTCATCCTCCTTGGGAGGAAACAATGGTTTGTTAAAGTTACTTTTTCGCTTTAATTTCCAGTAATTGTAGATGAAGTCTACAGCAAGTTTAGGAAGGCCCAGTTCTGCTGCAACATCCTCCACTTTAACTAGTGAGTAAAACTCTTCTTCCAGCTCTCGGAGCTTCTGGGCTCGCAAACTGGTTTTCTCACTCTCTGTTTGCTTCTGGTCTGACACGCTCTTGGGGTGCTCATCAACATCAGGCAGCGAATTCTGTTTGTTCTTGCTGTGCTTTAGACAGTACGACTTGAACTTGACCTCATCCCCGTCATCCAGGATAGTCTTCATCTCTAAGCTATGCTCAAAGGCACAGGTGACATGAAAGGCAGTGATACAGCTTTTCACAGAGCACTACAGACAAAATAAAACAAAAACCCTTAATCACTAACAGTAGCAACAAACCAGAAAAAAAGGACAGAATTATCTTAATTACATGAAAGTCCATCCCTACAAAAACGTATTTCCTAAGCATTCTTAAAAATATCTGTTGATCTCATCCAATTTAGTATTTTCTCGTTTGTGAACAGCGTTCAACAGAAGGACCTTTCTATCCATCTCTGACCCACATAGCAGCAGTCCTTACACATCTCAGCCTTATTCAAAAGAAAGCAACTCGGACTAACTCCTAAATCTCTGTGCTAGTGAACTAATTTGATAGCAAATGGCTATGAAGAAGTAGGCATCTATCCAACAGTCATTTGCATTGTAAAGTGTCTCTGAACAGAGGAAGAACAAAATGCAAAACCGAAATTGCCCTTCTCACGTAGACTCTAGAGTTACCACATGACAAGTACGTACCTGAATGCAAGCACCGGTTTTCAGTTTGCATAAACTACACACTAGAGCCCATCGACTTGGTGGAATGTGAGACACCTTTGTGATTGGCTCCATCCTTTCTGGGCAAGCAATACTAACCTGTAAACAAAAAAACAGCATGGAAAGCAGTTATCAAGGCCATAAAAACAAGCTCTCCATTAATACCAGAAGAAGAAATATGACCACACATTTATCTCACTGCGAGATCTCCATGTGCTCATACTTCTTAGCAAGGGACCCTAAAAGATTCCACATGAAAACAATATTGTCGAATACTACTAGGTTAACCTGGTGGCTAGAAGTTACAATTCTTCAAAACATTTGAGGCATCTACAACATGCCTTGTTACAAACCAGTTGAGAGACTGCAGTAAGTGATGCTTAAGTTTATTTCCCTTCCATTCTTTTTTTTTTCTGTGCTGCTTTAACAGGTCTAACTTAAAAAGTACCAAAATACAAGCTACTCAGAACAAAACAGGAACACTTACTCACACTTACCTGAAAAGTTCCTTCTTTAAGATCCACAGATATGCTACAATAGCTACTTCTGCCAGCTGACAGTGTGGGGCAGAATCAGATCTATCAGTCAGCAGCCAGGAAAAGCCTCGCTTCCCAGCTCTGCCTCTCCACTGAGCGCTCCCAATGCAAGAGGTGACTAATACACTTTCCTAACTACAGATTGTATCAAGTATAATTTGAGAAAGAATACAACAGACTTCTCTTACTGCAAAGCATAGTATATTCTCTTGTGCCACTTTTCACATACTTAGTCTGGATGATCTATTTGTCTCTGGTAGACCAGATTATGGATATTAATACTAAAAGAAAGAAAAAAATTCAGATAAGTATAGGATACCTTTTCCTATTCTTTGTTATACTAATGTCCACATATCCATTGTGATAGAAATTCCTCAGCTGCCTGTTGTCCATGCTGGGAAACAAGGACTGTCCTCCATAATTTGGACACCAAAACAGACATAAATTATCTCTGTAGGCATCCCTGGGCCACTCCTGACAAACAGGATTTATCCGAGGGCAGAAACAACAAGTTGTACAGCTCTGAATGATCAACATGCAGAACTGGGCCAGTATGAGAATGGCACACGGCAGATGATTTCAGTGAAGTAACTGTTCTGTCCCAAGAATAACAGTCTCCAACAGCTTGGATTTTGATGCTTACACAGCACTCTTTGAACTTAGCAGTTGTGTGCTTTGGAGGGCTACCTGCCTGAAGCAGAAATAAAATGCTGATTCTAGCTAGGAAGATCTCCATACTTTCTATTAACAATTCACCTGAACAGAGCAGACCTGTATTTCCAGTGGTGGGATAGGAGCCTCTTCTCAAAGGGGTCAGATCTAAGCATTCAAAGAAAGGAGGTTCCTAGGTCATGCTCTGTGGCACTGTGAGGCCAGAATAAAGCTGATTCCTTAAGAAATCAGTTAAGGCTGAGATTTGAACAGCAGTTTTTTTTTTTTCTAGAAAACTTTAAGAGCATTATGCTACAGTAGTTTTCATAGATTACCTCCATAATAAGACTCTCCTAGGGAAATCCACGTTATATTAATTAGTTTCACATGTGATAATTAAACTATTGACTTTACAAGAGCCAGTAGCCTAAGCTGAATTTCCTAGCTTCCCTTTTGGGGTACATCAACGTGCACTTGATGTACATATCCATTTTAAAACCTGCTGAACCCCTGAGGAGGAAAGGCTTCGCTTCAGCAGACCTCCTCTGTGAGGTAGACTTATCCAAAGATAGCAGTGCCAAGTTGATCAAGTCTGAGAGTCATAGTTGCTATGCTCTAACTGAGTATTTTTGCTACTCTCTCCTTATCACTGCATTGCTCTAGGGTGGTGGAAAATTTAAGTCTTTCCATTTAAGTAGGTGGAAAAAACAGCTTTGCAAGAGATTACTTGGTTCATCATTTCCACATTTAAAAAAATTGATCAGCAGTTCATGAATTAAATGACATAATTGACTCTAGTAAGATTTATATTTGTTATAGTACTTCACCCTCTGGTCCCCCCCAAACTGTAAGCCACATCTTTTGGAATATACTGAGGTAAACCTGCTGCATGGCATCTCCAGAAGTCTTCATTAGGAAGATAGTGAGATGCTTCAGAGAGGGTCCAGGTTTTACCAGAAAAGAAGGAGAATAGGCAGGCAATATGTGAAGCTCTCATCAGGTAGAGATGACAAACAATTTAATCTGCTGTGGCCTTCCTATAAATTGGTGGGAAACTGACAAAGCTGTCCCTGAAATGCTTGAATGGTTCCACAAAATCACGTCCAGCAATCTTAAACATCATCAAATGTAGCTTTTTTGCTTCCAAAATGAAAGAGCCTTTCGTCAACCTAACTCGATCTTGCTCAAAACAGAGCTAGTTACAAGTTGCACAGGTTATTTCTGAAACAATATTGTACAAAGATTGACTGCAATTCTCGTCCCAGTTACCACTACACTAAGAGGCAAGACTTCCTTTGGGAATTAAGGGATTATATCAACTTGTCAGGTTGTCTATATTCCTTTCAGAAAGAAACTAGAATCTTCAGTGAATTTTTCTGGAGACTGAATAATACCAGCTTTCCACCGTGCTTCCCAGCAGGAGCTGGGAATTGACACAGGCCTTCTCCCTGTCCCTCTCTGCTCCTTTTAATGCTCTCCCTGCGACTTCCCCAGAGGGGACTCATAAGATCAGGAAACATTTATGTTCGAAATACTGTCCATTCAGCTTGTAACGCTGCCTGTTTATATTACCCCACTTTGTAAAAGCACAGAAAGGCGCTTACAGTCAGGTGTGATTTATTTATACTGGCTTCATGCCACGTGCATGTTTCTGATATTCAAAGAGAGGAGTCAAGGGAAAGTCTGTTTGAACTTCGCTGCTCACAAGGGATCCAGAGAGCAGAGACGCCAACCTTTTCATTCCCCAAAACCTCCCATCCCAAGGCAGAAATGATCCATCTGCCATAACATGTAGCTGTTTTCTCTGTTATTTCTTCAGCTGGTATCAGCTTACATTTTGACTGCTGTACTCTGAAGATGTTTTAAGAGTGAGAGAGAGTGAAGACAATGGGCTGTTGAAGCCTCTTCCCTGTAATTGTTATGCACATGAGTTCCCATCTCGATCATCACCCTGCTGTCCTCTGCTCCTCTGCTAACCTGCCACCAGCAGCTGCATGCGTGCACAATGATCTGTGTTGGTGGCTGGGAAGGGCAGCCCAGTGGTTGGAGCAGAGCCACTCACAACAGCAGCTAAGGATAGTCAATTTGATACCCTTCCAGTTGCAGCAAGGAAAAATAACTTTCTGCTTCAGCTAACACCACATTGATTGAGGGAGGACATAACTGTAATGGGTTGTCTAAGGCAGAGAAGGACCTTGAAATTAAAAACACTTGGTATAAGTTTTCTGGTCTCAGTGTTTCCTTTTTTTAATTTTTTTTAAAAGAACGCCTTTTAAGAAAACATGAAATAGACTACATATTTACCCTAAAGGACAATAAAAGCAGAAGAATAAAAGGATATAAACCAACAATGAGTACACTTTGGAAAGTAAAAACCTTCAAATGTCCCAATCAGTCAAGCAAGGGTCAAGAAAGCCTTTTGACAGCATTAGCTCACAAGGAAGGGAGGGAAGAAAAAACATTTTAAGACAGTGCTGAATGAGTTAATGAAGGAAAATATGTGGTGCAATTGCCTGCAACAATGCTAGCTTATACTTGGTGGCTCATAAAGTCCCTCTTTGAACCTTCTACCACAAGGCACAGACATGTTTATAGCCCATTCCTTTCTGCATTCTGCCTTGCTCCATTTTATTAGGGCCACAAGAGGAAATGGCAGTGACTTTATAATTCATCTGTTTCTATAATTCATCTGTTTCTTTTTGAGGAGTTCCAGTGTGCTACTATCTTGGGAGAAGAAAAATAAGTATATGAGAATACACATTCTCCCCTAGAGTATCCATCCCCAGGTCTTCAAACTCTGGGTCTTTCTTGTCCCCTGCAGCACGTAAGGCCACAGTGACTCTCCAGACAGGAACTGACCTGCCATTTTAGCAGAGATTCCTAAAGGTTTCTCTGGCTTCTCCGCAGAAAGTTGTTTTACAAGCGACAATGCAGGAGTCTGAGAGAGAGAATAGATCCAAGAGGCACTTCCCACCCCTACTGGCAGGTGTCACCTCCTCACTATGCCTGACACGCTTGGCATTGGTGTGGAGGGGAGGAGGTGCCGGAGGCCTGGAGCCACCGAATGGGCTGTGGGAGCAGCCAGATTCGAGCTCTCCCACCTGAGTGCTCTCCCAGCAGCTTCTCTCCCTCAGCTGGAGGGCGGTGGGCAGGCGGAAAGGCAGCATGTGCTCCCTGCCCTGCTGTCACCTGCTTCCCAAACCTGCCGGTTCCTCTTCTGCTGGTGAGAGCATTAAGGCAACCACATTCAGAAAGGATCTCTTAGGAAAACCAGTCTGCTCAGAGCCATGAGAGCTTCCAGCCAAGACAATTCATAAGTACAGGAGGAAAAGTCAAGAGATTTTTTTTTAATTTATTTTTAAATACATCTTTTGTTTTTTTCTCAACTCCTCTCTCCTTAAAGGTGGAAGAGATGCCAGGAACTACAAGCAGGCCTGAAAGGAAAGTGCAACTGCAAAGATAACCTCCCTGAAAAGCAGATATATGCCCGAGACAGAGCGAGGAATTACACATTGCATCTGGCTGCTATGTTAAAAAAAAAACAATGCAGAATCTTAACATCTTCCTCAAAGTTTTGCAAACATGAGGCCTGGCTGCGCTTGGGAGCGGAAGGTTCAGAAAATAAGGTGCTGACAGATCTGGCTACTGCCTCGCATTAAACCACCCACCATAATGGATCTTACCAGGAAGAAAAAAGAATCCAAATACAAAATTAAACACAAACCCCATTTATACAGGAGCGAACATTCCGATTTACAGAATTATAATGTGATGCTAAACTTGATTCAAAATAGAGGAAGAAGTGTAAAGCTTCATTATTAAACTCTCCATATATGTATGCACAGATATATCAAAAAGCCTTTACTTATAAAATGCAACATAGAAGATAAAAAACCTCATCTCCCCACCATTCAGAAAAGTTTTAATTAGAAAAAAAAAAACCAAACAAAAAAAACCCACCACCCCTTAACTATAAATCTTAAAGAGTCCATCCTACACAAATAATGCAATGGGGTGGGTGGGTGTGTGTGGTTTTGTTTTGGTTTTTTTGTTTGTTTGTTTGTTTGTTTTTTTGTTTTTTTTTTTTAAAAAGAGTGGATGTATGCATGCAAATTATACACCTAACTGAGCAGACAAAGTCATCAGAAAATAAGAGAGACAATGAAGCTACAGTTGTACAGTGAACACTAGCTTACATCAGTAACCCTTTCTAGCAGGTCACTCAGATACCATAATGACACCAAGAAGTGACTGCTAAGTAAATGGAGGGGACAAAGTGATTAATTAATGGAACATAAGCTGGACTCTCTCCCAGTCCTCACAGACTGTGCAGACTCATCAGAATAAAGTCCGGTATTAAGCCAGACAGACACCTTAAATCATGAGAACATAAAAAGGCAGAGGAGGGAACGAGAAGGAGGACAACAGAGAGGAGTCTATGATACAAAAGAAAGAGGCAGAAATTAAGTTTTACCTCTGGAATCCAGAGAGCACAGCTCACGTGTGCCCACTTGGTCCCTGTCCTGGTAGCTTTCATGGCACCTCCTCTTTTGGGACACAGGAGGCACTGAGGATGTATTCCCAGGACGCAGGTGCGACACAGCCAGCTCCCTTCGGGTACTTTTAAGATTCCATAGCATGCCTTGGAGGAAAACAGATATCGAGATCATTGCGCTGATATGATTTTACACACAAGCGTTAATATTCATATGGACCAAAGCTTTCAAATACTAAAGGCACAGTTTGGCCTTTATTTAATCTCTAATTTCTTTACCTTAAAACCAGTCAAGTGATCAAAGAGATAAACAGTCTCTAAAGCAAAGTCTTTTTATCCCAGTTTATTTTTAAAATGTGTGCTGGTATTATTTGTTTATAGTGTAAAACATACCCATTGTGACTGCACAACACCTCTGGTGTTAAGAACCTTCATCTTTCCTTTTAGTGATTTTTAAATTTCTGAAGCAAAAAATGTAGACGTTTCTTTAAGTTAGCTTCTGCATCTTATCCTTTTTAAAATCACAATTTCCTACCCTAATAACTTTACACTCTAACATAATTCTATTTAGACGTGAAGGGATACGAGCTGTTTGACTGAAGACCGTTTCCTGCAACATTAAATCACCTTTGTGGTTACAGTTCTGCGAATTGTTTGTTACTTTAAATATTTATATGATATTGCAGCAAAAATTATGGCATATACTGAAATTATGAGGTGCTGGGTTTTATGCCTATTGCCTGTGTATTGCACTTAACCCCTCAGAAAATGAGAAATTTTTTAAAGTTTTGCTAGGTTTGAGAATTAAGAACAAAAAGGAAAACTGAAAGAAAAAAATTAGTCTGCTTTCTGATTCAAATTCCTAGCAGTTTTTAATGGCTAACTACACGTGTATCTAGATATATCCCGCTGTACATACATACACGCATATTAAAGCTGAGTGTATCTGAAACCATTGGCTGCCACCAAGGTCTAATTCCACTCAACTGCTCCAAATAAAAGCTTTATCAAAAGGGTGGCTTTCAGAGGAAATCCCACCATTCCTAACACCGTCTCTGGGAACAGTAACATTGAAAGCCTCAACAGAACAGGATCATTAGCTGTAACCAGTCTTTCAGATTCAAATCTAGTATAAAATTCCCACACTTGCCTTCCCAGCCTTCTGATTATAAGATCACAGTATTTAACATGAAGCAATATCATAAAACATTGCACATTTATGTCAGGCCTGTAGAGATGGGGACTTTCCTGAATTAAACCCTGCGTTATGGAAACACCAAGACTGACTCACCTAAACGCTATTTTGATGTGACAACTGTTGTAAAAACCCAACAGGGGGAGCTGTAATCTAAATTTTGTAAGTGATTTTTTTTTTCTCTTATGTGGCACATTCCCACCAGCATTCTTTCTATTACTAATGCAGAAGAGGCATTACACCTAAGATCACATTTAGCTAGTTGGAAATGGACTGAAACTATTTTCTAATTTAATCCAGCTAACGAGTGGAGGAGGCCTAGACTACTAAACCAGTAATTTCACTATGTGTTTGAGCTGGCATGAGAGGGCACCGTGAAGGAGGAAAATCTCTTGCACTCCTCCTACCCCCCACGTCCAAACTGTGTAACAACAAACAGACCTGAGGCTATGTGGTGAACCAGGGCCGATCCAGATTAAAAACAGAATGATTTTTTGTTGTTGTTAGGATTAGCTCTAGCCCAGACATGCTCCTCAGTTTGTTTCAGGCAGGCCCGACATGGGGAAGGTTTAGGAGGAAGGAGGCAGCAGGCCATCAGTTCAAGCTCAACTGTCAGCAGGCAACCATGAGCCTCCGACTGCAAATTCATCATTACTTTTGAACAGGCACAAGCAGGGGCTGAAGCAGGCGGCCCAGCTACCAGCCGTATTCCTGTCACTGTCTGCGTTACTGGCACGCAGGCTCACGTGGCTGCTTCACGCAGTGAATCAGATCAGGAAAGTGGCCAGGCTGGAAGCCAGCCCACTGCGAGCAGGGAGATGACAGGTCCTTTTTCAGCCAGATACATTTTCCGAGTATTACTTGCAGGCGGTACAAAAATACATCTTTAAAAAAAACCCTTCTTAGTCTCTTTTCAATTTATAGCAAAAACCCCTTCCAGAACAGGACGCACAGAAACCACAGGATTCATATCCCGTTTTTGATTATAAGGATACCTCTGCCTGACTATGCTGAGCTCAGTTAGTGTAAAGTCTTGGCTACGTCTGAAACACTATAAACATGAGCAACATTCAGACTGAGAGCACGGTTATTGCAGGTGCTTATGCCTTCTAAAAAAGAACAGTCTATTAAAGTGCCTACATGTGGTTTCAGACGGCTAAATTTGGACCAGTTTGGCTGTGTCTGGCCAATTAACTAGTCAGTCAAGGAGGAAAACCCCAGCTCTGAAACAAATGATCTTTAAATTCTTCACATATAGGGCAAGCCAGCATTTCCTGCCCTGTTTATCTTCAAAAGCAGGTTTAATAATAGGGGAAAAATTGTTTACGGTCACAGAGGAAGTACTTGCAAAACCCAAGAACACACTTTGTGTTCCTATTAGACTGTAGATGTCCACATATTTACCATGCTAGGCCACTTCATCTACTGTAACTGTCAGGGTACAAAAATTCAACTTAGTGTTGTATCACCCTTCATACCTAGAAAATCACAAAGCCCTCCACTTATCATTTAATACTAGTTCAAATTCCACACTTGCCAAGGTAAACTAAGACCACAGAACAGTGTCAACATTTCTGCAGGCACTAACCTGATGGACACAGATATTACACTTGTCACAAAACACCATGTCATTCCCATCTTCACTGTCAGGGGACCGGCACACATCACAGATGACGTCTTCATCATATTCAATACCCAATCCTTCTTCAGTCTCAATAGCGTGATTCATGTTCTCATGACAGTGCCGTTCCAGCACTTCAATTGTCTTTTCCATTGTGTTTTCATCCAGGGGCCCGCATCCTGCAACAAAGAATAGGGAAGGGGAATTAGAGGACAGTCAGGTGCCTCCAACCAAGACCAAGATGCAGGAAGAGAGAAGGACAACTTCTGGCAACTAAAGCAGTAGACACAGCATCTTCTCTCCCATCACGCATGAAAATAAAAAAATAAAAACAAAATAGAAAACCTTTTTCACTCACTGGCTAATTGTAGCATCTTATAAATGCGAGTAGAACTGCTACTGGAGTAAAAGTTTAAGTTGTACATAAAACACGAGACTGCACTTTGAAGAAAACACTACAGCATACAAGACAGTCAGCAGTTTCTGTAACTGCTAGCTGCTCCCATACAACCCTCCCCTCCACCTCCATCACTTTAAGAAACACTAATGACATCCAAAATAACACACGATGTTCTTTCAAAATTACACACAATGTTCTTCAGAAGACTAACTCCCTAGGAAATAAAACTTATCAAGAACACTTAAGATCTTATAAAGATACAGAAGTTGCCACCACCCAGTACCATCCAGTACACCACTTAAGTGATCAGCATGACTGATATGAAAAGTGCTTTTATTGTTTTGTTGGGTTTTTAAAAATAAAATAGTAGATAAATATAGTGTTGGCAATCCATACTGTCTGTTCACTTGAACACTACACATGCTATATACACTTACTACTAATCAAACTTAGCATAAGCAGAACCACTTAAAAAGGATTTGCTATGAGACTGGTCCTCAGCTTGCAGTTTCAGGACGTACACTGCATAAGAAACCCTACGATGTTCACAGCTACAAGAAATCTCCAAACTGCATCCTCTCAAAATCCTCAGTCAAAAATTATGATGCTGCCCATAGATCACTATTTACTCAGACCTTCAAGGGTTGGGATATTCATGGAATATTAATACCAGAGGCTAACATTTCAGCTGCTGGACTATGCACAAGAATATGGCTACTAATTTGGATTCCTTGTTGCAACCGATAAACAGGGAGATGGAAAAGATAAATGACTGCTGATACAAAGCGTCTTCTGCTATTAAACTGTTCTCTCCACTGCCTGGATATTTTCTCACTCACGGAATTAAAACAATTACAGAATCATTCGGTGGGAAGGGACCTTCAGAGGGCTCCAGGCTAATCCCTGGCTCCAAGCAGAGCCAACAGTGAATCCAGACTGGTTGTTGCTCAAGAGGTATGTCTAGTCATATCTTGAAAATGTCCATGCATGGAGATCTGGCCCCCAGAAAAGCTTTGTTTCGCTAACAGCATCCCTGTATGCCTGGGAAGCTTGTCCTTGCTTCTACCTCTTACATACATCCTTTGGCACTGGACCTCAGTCATGAGTTCCCTCCTTCACCAAGCTGGTCTCCTGACACATCTACTTGTTTTCCTGAATGTCTGGATGGATCTTTCTTATGCTTGGAGGAGACTACCCTTAAAGTCCTGCTAGCTCTCTTCAGCGATTCCACTCTTCAGAGCTGCCTCCCAGATCCCACCTACCAGTTACCTGAGTAAGTAGAAACCTGCTCTCCTGAAGTCCAGGACCAGAAGGCTACTTCCTTTCCTCACTCCCCTCAGGCCCCCAGTCACCGCTATTTCTTATAGCTACTACAGCCAATGCTGCCATCGATTATCACATTCCTACAGGTTCTTCCTTGTTTGTGAACAGCAAATCCAGGAGACGCCAAATATCCCCCTCTTTTGCCCACCTGTTCTTCCTAAAGGACATGCAATCATCCATGGAAGAATGCCAGCCACACAGGCTATTCCACCACAACTCAGTTATTCCAGTGGTAATTCCAAGATTATTTTCCATAGCTCACTCGCCCTCATAGCCCTCTATACCCACAACTTGCATGGAAAAAAGAAAGTTTACTTAGCTGATTTTAAATAGGCTAATGTGTGAAACTTAATTACTCTGTTAAGAACCCAGCATGCAAGCTCCTCAGAACTCTGAATTTGTAGCAATAATATGTTCAAGTTTAAGAAAAGGAAACATCTGCTTTTCCTACACAAAATTTTTAACTTTTGAAGCCTAAAATTAATTCCACCT
This sequence comes from Mycteria americana, assembly GCF_035582795.1. Classification (NCBI taxonomy): domain Eukaryota; kingdom Metazoa; phylum Chordata; class Aves; order Ciconiiformes; family Ciconiidae; genus Mycteria; species Mycteria americana. The sequence continues at coordinate 147,161,589 of NC_134365.1, forward strand.
GGTATGGGCTTTTTCTCTCCTGCCTCAGTCTGCAGAAGTTGCACATGATTTTGGATGTGAAGAAGTTTTTAGGCACAACAGGTAAAACATAAAACATTAACAGATCAAGTAAGTCATTATCTTAAGCATTTTTACCTCCTGTTTTTCTTAGCATTTCCAGTCAATTCTCATTCAGCAATCTTTAAGAGATCTCACACAGCAGACTACAACTCAAACAGCAGAAATTAACTGCTGCTTTTAAAATTAGAATGTGTTGTGAAATTACCCATTTCTGTAAGCTCTTCATTTAGCTCCTGAAGCCAAAAGATATCCATGTCGTCCAAGTCATAGCGACACACAGATTCTGCCAGTTCCAAAATGTTGATGTAACCTGGTTCTGTGGGCTCTTGGCTGGAACAGTGGATGTATTTCCTGGGTCGTGTATACAGTACTTCCTTCACTTTTTCTGCTACAACCCTAGAGTGAAAGTAAAAAAAGAAATAGATAGTTACAGCTTTTTAAGACCCATCCTTGAAAGACATGGAATATTTGCTATAAGTGCGAAGAAAACTAGTGTTTCACAGGTTTTAAACTAGCCGGTAGCGTAGCCAGGCTAAGGAGACAGGATTCTGTAAATGTCATTTCTTCACACAAAATGTGCTAAGGTTTGCTACGTATACAGAATCCTTTTTAAAATGTAAGCCTGTGCATATAATTTTCAATTTAACAAATGCTACTAGTGCAATGATGCAAGTGTTTTTGAAACCCACAGAAAGCATTATGCACAAAAACCCCTACAATCTTTGTTCTATATTCTTCTTAAATGATAGAAGGAAATCTTGCCAACTGATTTCTTGAAAATACCAGCTTTTTCACGAAAGCTTAATTTATTCTACTGCAGTGTGTGTGTCGGGGAGGAGAAATGCTTGCTCTTCATTTGGGATAAACAGTCTACCCTTATTTTGTAAATGACATTTTATCCACGTTACAAATGTATTATTTTTGTTATGTAAGAACCATTCTGATGCCAAGCAAAAATGTAAAGGGGAAAAAACAGCTAAAAATCACCTAGGAAGCAAGGGAGAAAAATATTGGTGTTTTCAATCTTTCAATTATTTTAAGAGATAAAACTCAGCATTTGATTAGTAAACTAGCCTATGGGAATGGAAAGACTGACCTTAGCTAGATAAAGTCAATCTTTTTCTGAATTCAATGCAAGAGGCCCTGCATGTGAAAGGAAGCCAGGGAGAGACTGAATGGAACAGTGCCACACGTGAGCAGCTCTGCATGCGTTCTGGAGCTAACCCTCCACAGGACAAGGAGAAAAGCAAAGCTGTGGGAAATAAGGCAAGAGGAGTAAAGAAGGAGCAGACAGCAGTCAAGTAGTATCCCACATAATTCTTACTGGACAACGTGGGTTGTCAATGTTGGCACAAACAATGTTCTTCTGCTATTCTTCCTGCCCCTTCACCTTGCTCATTTTTTCCTCTCATTCCCTTGTGAGCTTTTCTTTTCTCTGGTCCAGCCAAATCTATAGCAATTTTTCCCTCTAATATAATACTGCTGGTATGAGATGCAATATATTTATTTTTAATAACTTGGTACTGACAATAGCCCCAGTGGAAATTAAATTATGCTGGCATCAGCGCTTTCACTGGACAATTCATTTATCTTCGTCTCAAAGACCATGCTGGCAATAACATTTCTATGTTGAAACACACTCTGTTTCCACCAGGAAGGGTTGCAGGACTACAGCGTTATGCTTTCCTAGGCTAAGCGCAGTGTGAGAGAACAAAAGGTTACTTATCTATCCCTGAAACTGAGATCACTAAACTTCTATAATTTTAAGCAGCTATTTGTGGCGAGAGAAGGCAGAAAGGGTTAAACCTTTGGCAACAATAACCAAAATTAAATTATACGAACAAGTGAGTAACTTTATCAGGTATCAGTAACTACTGTGTGCCTACTGCTCTATATCATCATGCTTTATAGGGAAGCCTTTCAAGTAACATGTATAAGGATTTGGGTTTATTTTTAATTTATTAAACTCACCATACTCAAATGAGAAAACAGTTTTTAATCCATAGCATGATATGACTCAGGAAAAAAGATCCCCTTTTTAAACTCACAATGTAGATACTATAACAGTGTACAGACAGAACCAGATCTGGACTGAAGGGCCACAGAAATGTTTTCCAAATTGGTACTTGTTTGGTTTAAGAACATGCCTGAAGGCTGCTTCATTGGAGATTTAAATATAACAACACAGAAAAGCTAACTGCATTTAGACAACCTATTTTTGAGAGACCACCTTCTCTAAGTTGACATTTTGTGCATGTGATCTGTGTCTGATCACCATTACCTGAGAGAAGGCTGTGGAATAGTTTCCGGACTGGCTGGAACTTGAACCCCTTTCTCCCATTCTTGTTTCCACGTGTCCGCAAAGATATAGTATTCATCAGGATTGACATGGTGAGAATCTGGTAGTTTCATGGCACTAATGAGATCCTTGCGGAACACCTGCAAGAAACACCAGGAAAAAGAGTGGCTTGAGAAACAGCATTGCACTAAAGGAAGCAGTAGGTATTTTTCTTAATCTACACTGAAACAATGCATATACCTTGATAATTTTTTTTAAAGAGTATCAACACACAAACAAGTCAATTTGAAATTACCTAGATTATTAACTCTCAGTGTATCAGGTGCAGTATGATGAGAAGTTTATGCCAGCTCAAAACCACGCTGCTGCCCGAAGACTAATCAGAAGGAAGAAGGCTGTTACAGGCGACCAGGGAGAGGGGAAAGGAGGCCTGCATCTGATTTAAGACTCCTCAGTATATCACTTTCAAACAGCTTATTTTACTTGCCAGTCTGCAGGCTTTACCCCAACTTAGATACAAGGTAGCATAACCTTTTCTTTCACTCAGTTTAGCTACTTTAAACTGTCATATTCATCACGGGCTACGAACAGTTGCCATAGCAAAATTGATGTATAGGCACTTGTTCATTTATTAAAACCACTTGAAGCTTTACTGGTCGGGTCTCAGGGATCAAAGATGAACAGCTGCCTTTACTGAAACACGAGACCTGTGTTGCTCTGAGCCTGAACCCCAGCGATGCAGGCACAGCGACACAATCCAGCCTCAGCACCCTTTAACAAACCTATACAATGAAATGCGCCATTGTGAAACAAAGCAAACCCACCAGTGACAAACTTCCAACCATAGCATTCAACTCTCGGCTCAAGAGGATTAAGTTTTTATGAGCATGCAAACATGATTATCAGTCATCTCAAAGCTTACTTAATGTCAATGTCTGTCAAATACAGGTGCATACAATTTAAATAAAGAGCATATGCATCCTTTATAGTTTTTCTTCTCCACTGCTACACTGCACCAGTTTAACATTCATAAAAGCAAAACAGTGACTGTGGCTTGGTGTTAGGGAGACATCACAACTAATTAACTGTATTATCATAACGAGAAGGGCAATAAAATGAAACGGAAAATATCCCTGCAATAAGCTGTGGCAGGTTGAACTCTCTTCTTACTAATTCAGTTTTATAGCCAGGAGAGTAATAAAATATCTCAGAGCCAAATATCTTTGTGTACCCTTTTCAATTTGACAGCACCAGACCGGTTATGCCTACTGCAAAAATTCTCATCTGTTCTTGGAAATCATCAAGTAAACATTATTTTAAAAGGCTCTATGCTAAAAACAGGTATTGAAATAGGCTGCCGGTGACCTGGAACATCGGTGTTACTTCATTATGTCCTACAACCGCATCTCACATGGGCTGCCAGGAGAGCAAGCTGACCGAGGGAACTCAAAACCACAGACTCAAGGCTCTCTTATTTGCTACTGATGTGTCATCTGCTTTGGTTCAGACCAGACTGTTCACTGTTGCCTTCTGTGTAAAACTCCTCAGGTACCTAACAGGCCTGTATTAAAATCTGAATGACAAGAGTGAAAGCATTAAGACTGCAAGCATCCATTTTTTCCAAGCAGTATGTGCACACACCAAAAATAAAACGTAAAATGATTTATGCCACTTAAAAGGGATTTTCATTTTCTGTGTTACAGGTACAGAACCAGGATTATGAGAAACACTAACATGGCACAATTCCAAAAAACTCCAGAAGGAAAAAATAATCCAGTAACTGAGAAGTGCAATGACTGGTTTAATTATCAGAAACGATATTCCTCAAACCTTATCTGAGGTAAGTGCTTTACAAACTACCTTTTAAGCCACTGACAGAATACAGAAGTAGAATGCTTCATATCAAGCCCGCTATTTTTCAAACACTAGATGAAAAATGCTATTAAAGGCATCAGTATTCTAACTACATTGCTTAGCAGCAAATTCATCGTCTGATCATCCATTATGTATGTGAACTGTATCATCTCTGTTTTTAGAGAACAAATCCCCTGGAGCATGGACTTGGTTGTTTTTTTTGACTGTTGTACAGTACTGACCACCACACCGCAGTATTAAGTTCTCTGCTTCAGATTTCTAAGATTTACAAGAGGTACCACTGAAGGTCAAAGATTTAGCCAAGATAAACATAACTGTTGAAACCTTCAGGAACCCCAAAACTCAACCAAGACTTCCTAAGAATTGGTCAAAGATTTAGCCAAGATAAACATAACTGTTGAAACCTTCAGGAACCCCAAAACTCAACCAAGACTTCCTAAGAATTGCCTATTCATACTTGTGATAACAGTGCAATTGAATATTTCCTGCAGACGCTTGGAATCATTACAATCTCTAGCTCTCATCACTCATTTCTTCACGTGTGGCCAAGCAGGGTCTTCCAACAGTAAAATACTCTCAGAGGAAAACGTATGAGAACACGCGCCTTGATCACTCATTCTGTGTTTTCTTTGTTGTGGAAATAAACCAGAACACCCAGGGGACCCAAAGAGAGTTTTCTGACAAATCAAGTAAATTTTACTTCAGCAGTCAGCCTCAAGGCTATGAACTAAGCCAACTCAACGAAGAGCAGACACACACCTTCAGGATTTAGATAGCCAGCTTTTCCTCGTGGTTGTTTCTTTTTGGACACTTATTTGAAAAACAATGCAGCTCCTTTACTAACTGTATCCATAAAGCAACAGCTAGTCCACTCCACAGCACACACTCTCCTCTTGGCAAGGACCACCTTCACTTCCAGTTAGCCCATGAAGTGCAGTGGTCACCTTTCAGTCACCCAAAAGCAGTTCTATTTCTTACCATACATAAAACACAATCCTTCAACTTTATTTTAATACCATCTGTAATGTTGTAAATATTGAGAAGACCTGAAAAATAAGCACACCAGGTCTAGGCTAACAAGGCATTCCCATCCAGATACATCACTCCTCAAGAGTAGACTCCACTGGCGCTGCATGTCTTTACCATGATAGAGAAGGGCCTTGCAGAGCTGAACTACAACCAACCGACCGCAGCTAGCAGAGCCAGGTCCGTACACACAGAAATGGGAAACTCCCCACTGATGTAAGCATTTACACAAGTTACTGTGTCACAGTGGGATTTTTAAAAAAATATTTTTAGCAATTGAAAACATGAAAGAAGAGATGAGTTTTAGTCCTGCTTACTTACCATGCAAGACTGCTTGGTCTGAACTTACCATTTCATTTTGCTGCCAGGAATTTTTAGTTTCAGCTGAAAACAGTGCAGCACTTTGAGTGAGTGACATAAATGAAAAATGTGTTTGCTTATGTCATCATCATTTTCATCATAATATAATAATAATCAAGCATTTTGTTGAGAAACTCTAATAATTATTTCACACTTTAGAGCTGGGGCTTAAATCTAGAAGAGGAGACCTTGTTCTTTGGTCATGATCAGCTTTTTCTTCTGAAGTAAAAGTCTGCCTGGATTTGCTGAGACAATGAGAACTTCCTAGTCACCTTTGCAGAGATGCACTGCCATCTCTAAAGCCTTTAAAAGCTAAATTCTACAAAAATTCTCCAGAAATAAGGATGCTCTGCTCCCCCATGGCACTAATACACCAAGCAATAACGATATCATGGAGCTGTGAAAGGAAAGATGTGGTTCATATGTTTCATTTGTTTTTCAGACTTCTGAGTCCTATTTGGAAATTATGTTACAAGAGTATGTCCAAGGAAAATTAACTTCTTAGAATCCATTTATAAATGCTTCACCAAAAGTTGTCTATGACTTTAACCCGAACTCCTGCAAGCACTCTATGAAAATTCAATATATAATCTTCCTCACAGGACCCTCCTGTGCTTACTCTGTGAATAAATCAAGGCTGTGAAAACAAAGAACACTATTTTGTGTGAAGCATCCTTATCCACTAAAGATATCAGGGAGGATACAAGTAATGCTATAGAGAATTACAGTAAAATATTAGCATCAAAGACAGAGAGTGGGTCTTGACAATACAACACCCTTCTACAAACCCCATCTTAGTTGAATAATTCAAACATCAGATCTGCACAGACTGTCAGGCACCTTTTGTTCATGACCATTGCAAACCTAAAACCACATTTAAAAAAAAAAAGGGGGGGGGGAGGGGGAAGTCAAATACCTTTTCCAATACCCCTCTGCAAGCTACTACTGAAGCTGACTGATGCCATTACTCATTCACCTTGTCTTGCCCAAATGCAAGTGTGAGGGAAAACAAATGGTTTGTGTCATCTCTTGAAAACTGAAAGAAAACTGATATTTCTTCTTGTGACATTCTCTGAGCTTTTGGGTACTTTGACCACCTGCTTACAAACACCCAATAAGGGTAAGCCACTTGTCACAGGTGCCTAGGCCACAACTGGGAACCACACCTCAAAGGTGTAAGTAAATTATGGGTTAACTGCTCTGTTGTTACAATCAAAGCGGGATTTCTGCTGGATTGCATCTAATTGCTTCAGTCCTAAGGCTTCCCCTGTGCCCGGCAGAGCCCGGACTGAGTCAGCAACACACGTTTCTGTTCCTCACGCCCACCGCTTAGGGAGTCAGAAGACCCACTGCCCCAGAAACACAGAGCCATGATTTTTAAAAGGCAGGAGCGAACTACTATGTCCTGTCCTGTCCCCTCCAAGGGTATACTCTCAGAAATATTTTACAGAAAACAGAGTGGAACGAGGGCCAATATCCTCTCTGACCAGAGAAAGCTGAAACAGCCAGTATTTTCCTGGATTTTTGGTCTCCTACACAACCCATCCCCAAAGTCAGCTTTGAAATTCCAGGTGCCAAACACTCAAACTACAGTGAGCACTTTCTGTAAAGTAAGTTACACATGAGCTTTTCATCATATTTGGGGTCAAATCATCTTTTTTTATTCACCTTTGAAAGTATCTAGTAACTTTTTATTCCCATAAGCACCCATAAGCATTAAAGCTTACTCTACTATTGCAGGTCTGAAGTAGAACACTCTCAGCAAAATGTAAACACACTTATAAAGCAGCAGTTTACACCTAAAATCACCTCATAAATAATAAAACAAAAGCCAAATTGTAATATGACCTCTTACAAGTGTAATGTAGCCACACAGTTTCTGAGCATAGATAGTTTAATCTTTGTATAGATGTTTCACAGTATGTGCAAAAGACTGCCCATTTACAGAGGATGAAGCTCTAAGGACAAAATTTGGTGGGCTCATCCTGGCAAGGTAGAATTTTTCTCATTAATATGTTGCAATATGGGCATGAAGTTTCTGAATTAAGGCACCTTATTGTAGAGGAGTCTGGAGACTCAAGACAGAGTGGGTTTTTTGTTCGGTTGAGGTTTTTTTGGTAGCAAAGTAAATAAAAGGCAACATAATTTTAAAATGGAAACGAAGCTACAGTTCCAGGCATGTATGCTGACTGGACTGAAAAACTGCAAAAAAAGCTGGGACAGAAAGGAGTAAGTGTAGCATTAAATTTGTAGTTCTCAAACATCCTTACAAATTTGGACATGCACTGCAGTAAATCCTAACATTCGAACCCCTACTCCCTATTTTTATGGATTATCCAGGACTCAAGCAAATGAAATATTGTACTTTTGTTTTAAGTAGCCATGAATCTTCCTAGCCTCCTTTACAAGCATGTATAGGAAAAGCCAGGATATCAGATACTACCTCAACCCTACCTAACATCATGTCTCTGACAGTATCTCACGAGCCAGAAAAATGTGCAAGAACACGTCAATTTTCCTTCTGGTTGCTAATCAGACATAAGCTTCGGATTTGGGGTTTAATCCTAACAATCAATTCTAAAAGTGGTATTAATTTATACAGATATTTAGAAAAATCTGCACTCATTATCATCTGTCCAATTTTAATCTTGTTTAATTCTCAGTCTCAACAACTTCCTGTAGCAGATGAGCTTCACAGTAATTACATGATGCATGGAGAGGATATCCTTTTAATTGCTACAGATTTCCTAACTTTTGGCCTCATTCACCCCCCTGCCCCACCTTTCCTCCCCAATTCTTCCATCACAAGGACAGGCAGGACTGAAGCTCTAGGTCTGCTGTTTCCAGACCATTCATACTTTACTGTTATGCCTGCTCATTCACTTCCAAAGGTAAAATAGCTCAGCCTTTTCACAAGCAAGCTTGTTCATGCCCTTAGCATTCAGGTCACCTCTTGCTAAAGACTTCAAATAGCCTGAGACGGTATCTCAAAGTAAAAAAAGATCATAAAAATAACCAATGAAGTTGCACCTCTGACTTACATAAAAGTATTGTAATTTTTTTTTTTAATCAACTAACCCAAGCTGGCTAAAAAGCGGCTCATTGAAACGCACTAGGCATGTTCCCCAGAGGTCTTGAGAAGCCTGTACAGATGTCCAAGTTAATTCAGGATTTTCTAAGGTAAGCACACACATAAAGGTAACAGTCTCCTATTCTATTATGTGTGGTACACGCAAAGTGATACGATTTAACCGTGTTGCCCATTCATTCACAGAATAAAACCCACCACTATCAAACTGCAAACAGAATCCATTTTCTGCCAAGCATCTAGTCTTACAAGGTGCTCCTCAGGATCAAAACCTACGATTTATGTGGCAGTCAAATACCACTAAAAAAAAGTTTCACATACCCAAGTAATGAAAGCAGACCATTTACTTGTGGAAGACAAGCTACATTTCACATAACACAGCTGTCACTATCAGCAATGAGGGATTAAAAACTACTATTGCTGTGAGATTCAAAACCCTATTTGCAAAGAGAGGTAAAATACTGCCATCTTATATGGGAAGGGTTAAAAAAGAGCACAATGCTAACTTAACTGCTTTACAGTTTCAAGAGGGAGAGAGGACTGGAAAGAATATATATATAAGCCTGAGTGTCATAAAGATCTCTTTTGAGAGGCTTGTTTGTGACCCCGCTAACCTTAGGGAAAAGAAATGGTCAGTCACTCAGGACGGTCCGGCTAATAGGTTTTCCCTGCAAAAATGATTCCAACTACTCTGCCATCATTTTCTGCTACAGCTTCCACGGAGACAGGAAACTGCAAAGTACAGGCTTCACGCTGAGCCAGACGTTCAACTGCCTCCTACCCTGCTACTCCCACCCAGCCTACTGCTTAGGCCTGCGAGCCCCTCCTGTCTAGGTTTAAATCCATGAGGGGTAACACTATGAATGGCATGCAGCCAACATCATCATAAAGGTCTGAAAAACTGTTATGATTTATACAACTGGTGTGTCTGTAACCTTAACACAATTTATTTATTCAAAGTAAATGCTAAAGCTAATCGGATAGCAGAATTTTTAAGTCACTGTTTCAGTAGTTTCTGATCGATTGTGATCCAGAAGGGGAAGACCAAGAGCCACAGTCTCGCTTTTGAAATTACAGAGAAACACCATGGCCTGAAGAAGCATCATTACAGGCTTGCCTTGTTCTCACCTTCTTCTCCAAGGAGGAGAATGGGGTAAGCAGACCCCAGGTCTGACCCCGTAACATCCCTTCTGCATTGATGTAAACCCCTGGGGTAAGTCAGGCTCTGGGAACGGGCTTTGACATTTGCACTCTAACACTGCACCCCTTTGCCCCCCAGTAACACCAGACAACCTCACTCCACTGAGGCCATCCCTGCACCCACCTCGATTCTGAAGCACCTGGGAGGCAATTCAAGGCAGAGCAGTCCTCAGCTGCAGCCACTCATCATTTTTTATAGGCAACCACAGAGGACCATGGCACATACAGACAAGTCCTGTGAAGCGACTGACAGATACACTAACTTCCTTGTTGGTCACAGTACTGAAACTGAGCTTTTATTTGGGGAGAGAACCCAGGTACTTGGGTTGGGCTGGAGATGGTTGAGGAAGTGGAAAAAAGCGTATGTATTCACATGCAATTTAATTGAGAAAGCCAGGCTTACTGGCATGAAAGAAAAATTAATGTATGAAGACCACGAGCAAAAATATTCCCAAACAGCTATTTATAGCTTTGACCTTTTAGATTTTCTGCATCACTAACTCAAGAAACAGCCTGCTGCCTGGCAAGCAGAGGTGAATGAAAGGAGAGCAATGCCAACTTGTTAAAGAGAGCCTTTGCTAAAGGGATGCTGTCAACCTGAAATTTTAAGTTTCTATCGCATAAGATATTAGACAACTATTACTACAAAAAAGCTTGTGGAATTACAACATGGTTTTTGGAAGGGTGTGTGGTGGGGTCTCTTTTCAGTCTTTGCTTTACACCCTTGTCACCACTTGGTGCATAAATAATCAATTTCAATGCTCTGCTGACAACAGCATTTCATGTAATACACTCTCCAGCATATGCTTTTCAAGGGGTTGGAAGGAGTGCTTGCTTCTAGCAGAAGGAAAGGGAAAACTGGAAGGATAGCCAAGAGTCTTACGTACAAGCAGTAGATTATTACTGTCACCTTCCTTTCCATTCCCTTTCCCAGAGGACTTAATTTTTTTTTTTTCTTCAGGATTCTTTTAAATATTGTACTTGGGACACTCCTCCAGAAGAGGACATATTCTAAGGCTTGAGATTTCTGTCCTTTTTTTTTAATTTTATTTTCTCTTTTTTTCTGGGAGGGGTATCTTAAGTGAAAGATGACAAAAAGATGCAAGTATTAATGGAAGGATGATGTTACAAAATACACTTTTAAATTCCAAGTGTATATTCCAGATTTTGTTCTTTAAAGCTTCATATTTTCAAGCATTAAAGAGCTCAAGATTTTGTCTTGGAACAGGTAGAAAGCAGCAAAGAAAGACCTCAAGAGGAGGAACTGAAAACACTGCTCATTTTAATTCCTAGAAGTTATGTAAACAGAACACTTGTATGCTATATACGTGGACCACATCTTCATAATTATTGTTTATAATGTACATACGCACATAAAGACAGCATGGAGCAAAGGCAAAGAAAATAGTAATAGGACAATTTCTAAGAGGAAGACATACAAGAAGAAAGCTGGATGGCTGGGCAGAAAGAAGGGATTGGTAAGGGACTAGCACTGAGGTGTATTTGAAACAGCAACAAGTCTGGCAGTGTATGTGTTTCAGTTCCCATTTGCCCAGCTTGGCTAGCAACAAAGCTACCGCCTAGGCAAACATGAGCAATAATTACAAGACCTCAGTAGCCACGAGCTGTTTTAAGATTAAAACTCTTACAGAACCATAATCCTCAGACCAACATTTTAAAGGTAAAAAGCATAGTAGGCTTTTCTTAACCTTCTTGGTGGCTGTAAATAAAACACTATCTATGTAGCTAGTTGTGGCCAATTTTGCTTTTATTGAAACATTCATACAAGATTCTCTTTTAGAAATGAATCAGTGAGTTTTCTTCAATTAACTTGTAATAAAAATTAAGCTTCCAAAGAAAGGACATGTTCTGTAACATTTACCTTGTTCTTACCAAACCAAACTCATCTAGTTAGCAGCATTTAGAAAAGAAGCATTAAGTACGTTTGCTGAATAGCTTTTGCTGTATGAGCACAATCTATACAGTTTATGCAACCTCGCACAGTAGTATCTAAGCAGGTAAAAAGCTGCTGGTATAGTACACAAAATTACTTCTGGGACATAACTCTCAGCTTTAAATTCTAGAGAAGCAAAGTGGGTTTTATCAGTCTTTTTTTCAGTAACCTCAGGCATGAACATTCATACTAGCATGTTGAAGGACTCATTTAGAGGGAATGCGATAGCAAGTAATGGGAATTAGCTACAAGAAACATTTCTCCCATTTGCAGTTATTATCTGACTTCAGCCCTTAAGAAAGCAGGCATCAAATATGGAGAAGGCAACCAACAAATCCTCCTCAAAAAGGGCTACCAGCAGAATGGTTGATAGGATGGATTTGTTTGAGCACTGGATTGTGCATAAATGCCAATTTATTCAATTGGTGAATACAGATCCAGTGACAGTGGTGATAGGTGTAGAGGTCCTGACAGATGGGGATGGCAGTGTAAAAAAGCTTTATTGAAGGTAAAAAGCCAAGAGTGAGAAAGTGGCAGAAGATGAGTAAGCACTGTTCATGCATATCCTGCCCACTTAAGTGTCCCACTGTTTTATCCTAAAGCAGAAAGAAAGTATTCTTCCTATACACATGAACCACTTCTTTCTGTGGCATGCTCTCAAATCGTAAGACCATCCCAGCTTTTCCAATTTCAAAATGAGACTAAATTTCAGCAGAAGAACAAACTACTTGTTACTGTCTGCAAATGCCGTAAGTCATTTTGGGACATCAAACCAAATGCCACCAGAGCTCCTATAATACTCGTGCAGTGGGGAAAACACAATTTCACGGATAATTTGACAGGTGACAAAAGGACTCACTGGCACTAGTTCAAAGCTCACGATTTCAAGGCTTAGAAACATGAAAACTACATGACAAAAAACTACCAGCGACCAATCTTTAACCCTGGATCTTACCTCAGCAGGTTTCTTTTGTTCATTTGCTGGTGTTTTTGACTTGCTCCTGTACTTAGAACAAGAAGAAAAGGAAGTGGAAGGACCTGTTAAAAAAAAAAAAAGAAATAAAAAAGGACCATTATAGCTCATTTCAATTCATTTAATTTTTCAGTAAAACACAAGGCACTCCAATCTCTTGAATTACCATAATTTTTTGACAAGACGTGGGCAAAAAAGTCTTAGGCAGTCTGTAGGCTTGATTACAGCTCCTCCTGTTCCACTCGTTCTTTGTAAAACCACAGCACATTGAGTTTATGGGTACATTCTGCTCTGCCCAATACAAGCATGAGTAAACAGAAACAAGCAGGCAGACCACTTCCCTTCATTTCCTTTTTAACAAAGTGGAAGGAGGAGCAAAACCGAGGACAGAGTTTGCAAGTGCTAAAAAACCAAACAAAAAAAGCAATGATACTAAAGCCTGCTGATAAGAGATGCAAAAAATTGTAGTGTGATGTCTAGACATTTCTGGGCAAAGTGTTATTTCAGTACAGGATACACTGATGACTCACAAAAAATATGACAATGAACATCATTATGTATAGAGTTATTAGATAGGCACAGGTTTATAAGAAACAAACAAGACCCTGCCATACAGGGGGTTTTTTGCAGATAAAATGGGAAGATGCAACCTCAGGCAGATGTGTGCCAAGGAACATTTAAAATATAACTTTACTGAGTTGTATAACAGACCAAAGTGGAATAGATCAAGAACCAGTATGAGATAACACAACAATGAATATATTAGTTATAACTCTATCTTACATATAAATCTAACATATCAATGCTCAAATAGCTTGCCACCCCCAGTAATTTTAAAGTTGAGGCTCTGCACAAGAAGAGATGACAGGACTCCTTTTAAAAGAAATAATTACAAAATAGGACCCTACACAGTAAAATTTCTCTTGAATTACAGATTTCTTATTCCCAACTCTGAAAGGGAAGGACATACAAGTTTCTCTTCAAATTCTAAGTAGACTCAAAACTCGCCCCAGGTTTACAGGATCCTTCGCCTCATTTTCCTCCCATAACAGGATTTACAACACCAAAGACCACAGAACACAAAAAGAAATCAAGCAAGAAACATTTTTTTTTTAATTATAAGAGGTGAAACGGTTTGCCCTCAAACCACAGAAGGAAACCACAAGGGGGTGATAGACCAAAGAAAAACTAGTAGGTATTACTTACTCTCATTGTCTGAACTGTCACTGGTGCTTAGATGCCTGTGGCGTTTCATCCTGACGCATCCTAAAGAGAAAAAAAAAGTTGATGGCAACCATTCTACCAGAAAATCACCGGCTGCTGGCTGACGCCAAGCTCTTCGCACTAAAGGCAAAGCTCCTCTGAAGAGCTTTCAGGCACAGAAATAATCCCAGTTCAGCCACTACATTTTATTTCTGCAAACTATTAGACCACAGTATTATCTGTGAAACTGAGCACCCTCAAAACCAGCATTCCTCTGCTGGGCAGAGCTTGCTTTAATTTTTGCAGAGAAGGAGTGCAACCTGCCAGCTGATTCCCAGCAGGGCATGAGCAGTGCTCTGCTCTCGGAGGAGACTCAATGTCCCATCTGTTTAGCCAGAGGAAGAGTTGCCATGGTGGCAGTCGCTAGCTGAGACACAGGTAGAGGCCAGGAAATAAGGTGGATGCACAGAAAGGCAAGGATTTAGAAATATAACTCACCTTAAAAAAAAAAGGGGGGGGGGGGGGGGGGGCGGGCAAAAAACCCAAATGCATCCATGCAAAACAAAAGGCAAATTTTAAATAGGGACAATCACAGAAAATGGTGACTGATGCCATTTAATTTAAGTCATCTGGTCACCGCTTAGTTCACAAGATACATGGTTTTCAGAAGTCTGAGAAGTGATCAAGGGTATCGCTGTGAAATACTTCTGTGGAGCTGTGCTAGTTCCATGGCGCTGTGCTAGTTCCATTAGAAAAAGGTTTTGAGCTTTTTGAACATGTAACACATACAGAGAACAGGGAAGAAAAAAAACTCTGCACCACTACTTAATAAAAGAAAGATCAAAATAGTGATCACTATATACTCTAAACAAGTGCCAACAGAAATCCATATACATTCATATAAGTCCTGCCATTCTATAATATTCAATGTAGTCCTGCCATTCTATAACGTTCAATGTTACATTTGTTAAATACAAACCAATAACAGTTTACAATTAATAACAGTAAATGAAAATCACTCATATCTTTTTAATGGATTGAATGAGCAAATCATTAGAGAAAAGAACTAAAAAATGATTCTGCAATAATAGATGACAACTCTTTTTTTTTTTTTTTTTTTTAGCAGAAGATAGGCACAAGTAGGTTACAGACAGCTGAACCTGAAATGCCTGCAGTATTAGAAGTGCCAGCCTGGCCACACCTGAAACATAAGCAGCTTCATTTCTTAAACAAAACCACATGCAGTTAAAAAAAAGCAACACAGCTAAATATCCCATTTGATAAACCCTCCACATTAGTTACTGTACAATGGGTCTTGAGATTATCCGAGACCATGGGATAACAAGATTTCCAGATAAGAGAAGCCTGTCCAAAGGCTTTGAAGAGATTGCAGTTGAATTGTTTGCAGCACAAGCATTTAATTTAGTGGAAATTATCAGCAGCCTTTATATTTAAGAGAGTGAGATTACTGAATCTAAATGCAATGATCACTCGAAGTTTAAAACAATGCTTTTGTCCTATCTGTTATAAAAAGACATTGCCCAGACTCCTGAAAGTTGAAAAAGGAAGTGATGCATGCAGTTTTCAAGAAGGTAGATACAGAACTTCTGAGTCAGGTATTTAACCTGGGGGGAGGACAGATAGATGCAGTGGTCAATGGGACGGGACATCAAAAGGTATCATTTGTATCACGTAAGCAAGCTATAAACTCCCATTATGTAACAATTAATGTCACATTAATTCACCTTCTCACAGCTCAAGCAACCTTGGGGAGGCAAGGCAGCCATGCTGCGTACAAAGACCAGTGTCCAACAGAAGAGCGACATCAAAAACAAAATACCCAAAACACCACAGGACTTCACTTCCAGCTAGCAATGTAAGGTGGCTTGTGCAGGCACCAGTCAGGTGAAGAAACTTCCATGAATCTCAGGGAAAAGCTGTTTGACAGGTAGAAGGCACTTGGGCCAGAAAGGCTTGTCTCTGTGCATGTTTTGGGGGGGATCAGACTTGAAGTTAACTGCTGGGCAGCGAGGGGAGGACTAGAAGACTACTTTCATCTTGCCAACTCATGAGGTTTAAAGGCATGGACTTTAATCAAAAGCAAATAAAATGGGATTGCCTATTTGAGAGCTTGTACTCCAGCAGCCAAACCCAGCCCCCCAGAGCATACAACCCTCCCTAAAAAGGAGCAGGTTCTGCCCGTGGCAACACCTTCTCTGCTGGCAGTCTTCAGTTCCAAACTGCCCTGGCTTACAGGCCATCGGGCATGTTACAAGACCTTGGGAGACGATGAAAAGACGCATCTAGGTGTGCCAAGCAGCATTCCTTGCTTCCGTTTCTTAGCAAGAAATGCAAGTGCTCGCTGCTTGCTTTGTTTTTATGTTCAGATGAATTTTTGAGCAGTTGTTAAAAGGTGCTGAAAGCTTATGGCAGGCGATTCTCATTTATAGTCTATATAAACTTGCAGCAATAAAACCTTTTCACTCCATACTAAAGACAGCAATCTGCAGAGCACAACGTGAACATTCAATTAAAGTAGGGTCATACACGAGGTTGAGAGAGATAACTGCAGGAAGGAACACACAGGAAGCCTGGACTTCTGCCTGGGCAACTGGGAAAGCAGAGAGGAGATGGCTACTTCAAAGACAGCTTACACAGAAACGGCAAGTGTAACAAAAACTTCAGAACAGAAAGCACACCTCTGCCAACAACTCCATAGGAGAAAAAATAAACCAAACCAACCAAACAAAAAATTTAAAAGTTGTATTTGAGAAGTGGATTCATAGCAGCTCAGGCAAGAGATTTACACCTCCATCATTGCAGACAGAAACAGAAAAAGCAGTCACTCAGGGTAAAAGCCCCAAATAGTAATAACACTGGATTCCTGCCTGATTTTTTGCAGCAATATTAACCACAACAGTGAATTAAGAGCCCACAGAGCTACAACAAATCACAGGTGTGCTGCGTTCAGTAAGACAGGTTATTAAAGTGACCAACATGCTACAAGTTCACCGTATGCCCCCACATGATGCAGGAGTAACAGCCTCAGCATCATTCAACAGGACCACCTCTGCAGGGGGCTTCACTTGTTTTTAATAGGAGACTCCTTTGCTGTACCCTTGCGTGCACTGGGACTGCCACACAACTTCCACCTCACTTCCACCCCAAAGCATGAGGGTTCATCAGAAAGGCTCACTAACGAAGTTTCTGCTCCCTAGCCATTACAGAGGGACCCCCAAAGTAACACCCGCTTTGTGGTAAAGCTCCTGTCTCACTCCTCCACCTGCCATTGCAGAACGCAGAAGAATCAGCAGCCGCTCAGTTCAGAAAGACAGGAGATGCAAAGCCAGACTCTACAACATGGAAACCGATGTCAGCCTTTCCCAGCTTCAGTCCAATTCCCTCCAAAAGCAGTCCAGCACCCTCCAGTTTGTGCCTCAGCTTCAGATAAGGATACTATTAGCCAGGTGATACAGTCCAGAGCAAGGCTGCAATCAACCCTGTGCCTCAATGCCTTCTTCTTCCATCACATTTACGTTTTATCACTTGCAAAGCGCTATGAAGAAGTTACAATAAAATAAAATTATATATACACACACATATACCCCTAAAAGGGCTAAATGTAGAAAGAAAGGGCAATCCACATGTATCAAAAACCCAGACCAAACAAGCAGAACTAAAAATCCCACAGAAATGGGTAGAATTTCTCATATATCCTAGCTTTGCCCCTTTTCTAACTTCACCCCTGAAAACCATGGTGACAATAAAGCCTAGAATAAAGGAGCACAATTAATTTTTTTCAACATGTGCATCAAGACTTAATGAAAAGGTGAGAAATAAATTCATGAGATCATCAGTGCCCTTTTCCTACCTCAGAGTATCAGTTATAATGAATGGCATGTGGCAACACCAAAAGAGAATCAAGTAAATAGTATTATTTTTTACACACAAAATGAAAAAGTTAGTAAATTTTTTATAACAGAGGATAAATACTTTTTTCCACAGAATAGTTGAAAAAGAAATTTAGAAAACAGCCTCAAATAGATGCTACCTATAAAGAAAAAAAGACATAAGAAAAGATGAGCCATCATTAGGAACATGATGGAAATGCCATACAGCGAGCAGCTAAAACCATCCACCTCCTTCCACTTACTTTCTCTTCATCCAGGCGTTTTGCAGATGTGCACATTGAACTTTTTGTTTGAATTTTGAGAACTTAGTTTTAGAAGTTTAGAAAGTTTAAACTTTCTAGCAGTTCCAATGTACAAGCTAAGAAAAACAAGGAGTGCAAAGCAATTCAACACTGAAATGTTTTTGCAGAGCGAAAGAGGTAAGCGGCTCCACCCCCTCAAAAAGCCCCAAGAAAACCCTTCTTTCCCAGTCACTGAGTAATGATTCTCACTACCTTAAAAGGTAAGTAGGGGTGCTTTGGCTGTGGATTCAAAATGTGCTCAAGCCTTATGGTCAAGCTCAGATTACCTTAAAAATTATCATTAAAAATGAGAACATAACATGCCTCAAATCTAAAGCTTCCCCCCCCCCCCCCTCCAAAAATCCACAGAAGGACTAACAGCTGATTGATCACTTTGTATGACAACATATACAAATTCCAAAGATGCTCACCTTCAGGGATCTTTTAAATGAAAATTAAAATACAGAACTGACATTAAGAAATCACCATGTCGCAAGCAAAAACATACTCCACTCTCCAGGCAATTACTGCAATGGAACATTTTCTGGTGTCATTTTTAATATCGATTACCAGAGCAGTTCCTAAACTTGAACCATATTCCACACCTGTCATGTTTCTGACTTGTCAAGCCATGCTGCACACGTATCCCTGATCTGCTCACAACAGCTTAAGACAAGAACCACAACTTAAAAAGGAGAAATTGGCCTCATTCCCTGCCATCACCTAAACACCTGAACTCAGGTCAAGATGTCCTGAACCCTTTGGGTGTTCAACCAAAAATAACCCCAGAAAACACACTCTCCTCAGGCACAGGCAGCAACATCAGGCTGCCAGCATCTCCTCAGTTTCCCGAATGCTACTGCCCATATTGGGAATTTTGCCCTGGCGCCAAAACCGATGCTGGATCCAGCACACCACTGCACTTTCAAGGAAAGCCCGGAAAAAGCCACCCTGCACTCACCTGGCTGAAATTAAACATGGATCCCAAGCTAAGAGTAATCAACATATCAGCCAGCATGTGCAAGAATCTGACTAAAAGGATAACACTGATATTTCAAAAAGTCTAGGGGAGAGGTTTTGTAATTAATGATTTCTAAATTACGTTTGCTCGTTTTCGGTTATTCACAAATATCTGCACTGCTGAAGTGAACAAGAAACAGCCACTTGCCTCTATCACCATTCTCTCCTCTCCCCAAGGAAAATCAGTGTTGCACTGACTGAAGGCACTTCCCATTTCTGAAAAGCTAGTTACCATGCATTACTCAAAAAAACCAAACCAAAACAAAAAAAACCCAAAACAAACAAACAAACAAAACCCACCAGTCAAGCAGCATATGTAAACAGCAGAGTTAACAAAATTTCAGAGCCTTAGTCAAAGCAAAAACCCATTTCAAATACCTGCAGAAACAGCAGCAACAGACACTTTTCCCTTTTCAGTTTGCGTCAGAGTAAACAACTAAATTTACCAAATAAATTATTAAGTTTATCCTCTTGTTCTGACACATTCCTCAGCATAGCTCATCAGTAACAGAGTTAGCAGAAAGAAGGATGAGGACTCTCACAGAGTCTGAATTCACACAGCATATTAGGCAAGACATCAGTGACAAGCGTACAAAATGAATCCTTAAATCCAGCCAAGATTTCTGAACAAAACAGTATCTCCAAGGAGTAGCAGTCCTTCCTTCCTGACTTCAGTTTGTTGCAGAGAAAGGTTAAACATATCCATACACTACTCAGTACCTGTTAAGACCTATACAGAAGGAAAAGGCAACCAAGAAATTCAAGGAACTGTAACACAAATATATCCTAGACCTGTGAGATTTTATTTCTTCACATTTTAAAATAGACTGACAAAAATGGAATTGGCCACAGCGCTAAGGAAACTTTCAAGTGGGGCAAAAAATAACCTACTTTCTTTATCTTATTAAAAAGAAAAACAGCATCTATGTATGAAAATCAAATGACAAGCTACATGCAAATCTCAGATTAAAATTCTGTACTTACATTTTTACAATATGGCTTGTCTACAAAAAAAAAAAGGCAGAGGCAGTAGGTAGAAATTTCCAAGTCTCCAAAATGTGGTTTATGTAACTGTTAAATTTAGATTAGGAAGCAAATTATCTTGAAAGGTCTCCAGGAAATGTAGTACAGTAAAACCATTTAAATAGGTCAAATTTCATAGTCAACTGCCAGGGAAATTACGAAATATGAGTAGAGTTAATACAACCTTTCAAATAACTAGAGGAAGAGAGATCACTTGTGTTTGGGTTTTTTATTATTATTTTTTAATATCCTATGCAATCTAACAAAAAGGCTATATAAACTGGAAAAAACACCCACTTGAACTTGGGTTAGCAATATTTGCTGCACTGAAAAGGTTCAGCAGAAACAATTCACAGAAAAGGAAGTTCAGCAAAAAAAGTAACATTGTTTCTTTATTTCACTCTAATGAGAAAATTTTAAAAAATTAATAATATACCCCTGCTCTACTTAAGAACCCCATAACAGAGTGACGACATCTATCCTATCCTCCCCTCACCCCCAAAATAAAATCTTCTTGGATTATTCTCTGAAGACTGTACTGGGCCTACCACAAAATAACACTTTTCGTGCTACTATTTCATACTAAGTCTTGGTTAACATAATAATCTGTAATTCAACAAAGGAGGAATGCACCAATTTTTAGAAGCAGCACTACCAGCGACAGCTGATTCCTTTGTCATTAGGTAAATAAATAATTTTAGTAGGCAAGGAACTGCATGTCACAAAAATCTGGCTAATAACATGGGTCTATATGAAGTGCAATAGCAACTAGATATAGTCTTGAACTCTGTTTTCCTTATACATTACCTTTTTATATAAGGCAATTTGGCAGCTGCCACAAGGATACCATGAGTTTAAAAATGAGAGGGGAAAAAAAAAAAAAGTCCACAACATCATCTTCCAGCATGACTTATCCCCTGAAATAGTTAAATTCTGGACAGAAGTCAGCTGATCGATCATAAAACTAAGAAACCCCAAATATAACCCCCCCACACATTCATTTGTGGATTATGAGCCAAAAGGGAACCCTGACATCATTTCATGTGCCCTTCTACAACAATGATTCATCATTCAGTCTAGTGCAAAGCACTTAATGCCCATCATTTTGCTTTGTGAGTATAAAAAGAGGGTAAGTGATGCTACTTCACATTTACAACATACTTTGACGATACAATAAAATACAGCACACCCCAAGCACAACTGCCTTTCCTACCTTGAAAACAGAAGTGCAGCTTTTAATTTCTGGTGCCACGTCCGTGCGCCGATCCACGGCCAGGGCAGGGGGGACAGATTTCCACCAGAGGCCTTCAGCTAAATCACCTCACGCCAAGCAGGTTGTTAAAAATCAGAAATCCTTCTCAGAAGAGCAAGTCACTAGCAACACACGCAGTGCCACCATTACCTCAACAGAAACTCTCTAAGAGGCTAGAAAGAAATTAAATCGCGCTCTTCCCTGTGCTTCCTTGACACCCGTCAGTGACCGAGCAGCCTTATTTTTGTCTTTGAAGCAAGCTGCATGTGTTGGCCTGTACACAGGGCAGCCAGGTGGGCCAGGCTGACATGGAAATATTTCTGCCCATTGAACACTTCAGCTTTAGCATTAGCATCCTGAGGACGATACCAATCTGGGCAGAATCAATTTAAAAAAATAAACAACATCAGACTGTCATTAATTCACGCAAATACACCAAGGCGTACGTGGTTCTGCTCCTCTCTATTTCAGTCCTCATAATTACTTGCCGCTCATGAACACAACACTGTTTTTACACCAGCTGTTTATTAACAGAACTATTGTTTTCCTAAAACAGCAGTAGAGATTTGGACACACAAAAAAATTATTTCCTTCAAAATACCAGACTGAGTTCGAGCGAAAGCCTGCTTTTAAAATAAAGGAAAAGAAAAAAAGCACTTCCTCCCCTGAAACCACAACCAGGCCGGCGCTGCCTGGCACTGCCACGCTCGCACGCCTGAGGCGCATCTGCCCGGCGGCGGCCCGGTGAGCACTCCTCACCCACCTCCCGGCTCCTCGCCCACCTCCCAGCATCGCTCCCAGTCAGGGGAAAGGCTAAAACGAGGGCATGGCCCTCAGGACAGGGAACGGCTGCCCTCAGCAGGGTACCATGCTCGGTATTGCTGCCCGCGCACGGCTGAGGGGCCGCGACACCCCGCCGGTGCTCCATTCCTGCCCGCCCCAGCTGGGAGGCCTTCCCTGGGGGAGCGACAAAGCCCCAGCACGGTGAAACGAGGAACAAGTTCTCAGCAGGAAAGTCACAGCGGCGTTAAACACACAGGCAGCCTGTAGAGCGCAACCATCTCGGCCACCACGCAGCAGGTCGACGCCGGAGGCCAAGGTGGCCGGCGGGGCAGGCAGACCCACAGGGCAGGCAGGCGTGCTATGTGGCCAGAAGGAAGCTATCACAGCTCTTCCTTCCTCAGGCCAGTGTCACGCAAAGAAACCACCTCTTGTCAGGCTGTTGGAAACTCCACGGCAGCTAATCGATCCCTGAAGGAAGCACCCAGGAGGCAGGGGCTAGCACGCGTACAGCCCTCTAACTACACACGTGCACCAAGCATCACGGAAAAGCACCGACCCCGGCTACACGTGCTCGGGGAATTAGTCCACTCCGAAGAGTGCTCAGCAGGGGAGACGCAGTTACTGATTGTGTGTTGTCTGTTTTACAGGGCTCCCTCAGAAGAAAACACGTACCTGACATTAACGCTGAGGCATCTAATAACCAAGGGGCAAAAGAAAAAAGAAAACCCCACAAGCCTATGTGTACTTACTCAACAGAGATGAAGCTAAGGACAATGTCCGCTTTGATGAAAGACTGGTGTGGACATAGCGTTACTAAAAATGGACCAGTACCGGGTCATCACACCCAGTGCTAAGCCAGGTAAACAAGGAGCTGGCTGCCCAGGAGCTCCCCCGGGGGTTCGACACCCAAAGATGGCCACATGCACTGCATCTGCAAGGAGACTGCAGTCACGGGCGTGCCAAGTGCCGGTGAGAAACAGGAGCAGCACGCACACGCTTCACCAATATGACTGAGCAGAAAACCCTCAGAGAGCGTTTAGCTGGGCTTTCTATTTTAAGAACTGGTATGATTCACGTTACCTTGGCTCTAAGTGTTTTGCAGTCTTTACCGTATCTACCCTCACGATAAGCTCCTGTTAAGCAAGCACTGAAAGCCCTGACATTTCAGAGCTGCGGCACAGAGCAGCCATACATCATGCAGGGAGCCTCTGGCAAAGCAGGCAGCTGCATCCAGGTCTTCCAAGCGCGTAGCCAGCAGCCTTGCCACTCGCTGCCCTTCCTGCTGATGCACACGTGGAGTCGAACAGAAGAAAAATCCCTGTGATGCACTAAGTCACTAAGTATTGTCGACCTGTTGTACAGTGATGAAATTGCACCACAGCGGGGGGGGGATAAAAAGCAAAACAAAGCAAAAAAAACAGAAGCGTCACTACTTAATTGAAACTTAGGCAATAACCAGTATTACACTAGTTCAAGTGAAGCTGCCACTTTGCCCTATCTGCCTGATGCTCCCAGCAGTTGCCCACTTGTATCTGCTTCACTGCTCTCCAGCTGTACTAATACATGCTTTCATGACAAAACACAGGTAAGGAACTAGTATCACAAGGTAGAAACACGGGCAGGAAATATTACCAAAGGAAGGAAGGATCTAGAAATCTATGCAATATTTGGGATTAAGAAAAACCACTTTTCTATTAATAGCATAGGCAACAGTTCTCATATCCTGCAAGATACTCGCTTAAATGAATCAGTTAATTTTTTGGTACTTGCTAATAAAATAAATTAAAGTAGGTTTCACTATTCTTGTTTTGTTTTTTTCTAAATCTCAGATAATAAAAGAATCAACAACAGCAGCCTGCATTAAATATTTTATCTGTTTTGACTCATTTATTTCTTGCTTATAATGCTTTGAAGAGGCTTTGCTGCAGTTTTGCATCACTAACAAAACCAAAGGATTGCAAAAGGCAGGAAACATCAAGTTGTGTCTTTATATTCTACTCAAAGGATAAGAGAAAACAAGAACACAAATATTTTCCTATAGGAAACATTAAGTTGACAATTTCTTCCCTCATTTGACAAGAAATGGTTTTCATTTACAAGTTGAAAATAAACATTCTGGATGCTAAAGTTTTTCTCAAGTAAAAAAAGGGCACCAAGGGGATCACTGGATAGGAACAATTAAAGGGAATGTACTGTCACAGCCAGAACTCAAAATAATATTTGGAATATTCCAAATCATTGGTTGAATACTGACATCCTACTATATTTTCTAGCATTTCACACGACACATTTATATGTAGTTGCACTATTATTTTAGTTCTCCATGTCAAAACATCAAAACGTAAGCAAGAATTTACTACAAGATTTGTTAAAGCACTTTTTTTCGTTTAAAAAAGACAACACAATTTGTCTTAATAACTAATGAATTTAAATTAATTTTAATGGCCAGTCAATTAATGTTATGTGCTACAATCTGTAATATACAACACATCAAAGACACTGAGGGGTCTTTTAGTCAGACAGATTTAAAATAGATTTATAAAAACATAAATAGCATTCCAGGTTTATCTGAATCACCAAATTAAGGTGGGAGAAGACATCGTGAAAGAGATACTTTGACCAACTGATGTTTGTCCATTTTTAACCACAGAGCAGAGGCAAAAAGAAAAATTACTATTTTCTTCTGTCATAACGCAAGATGCAGCAATGGCTAAATAAACAGCAAACTTGCCCACTGGGGCTGATGCCGCCCTGGAAAGGGGAACCAAAGGATGATTGTACTTGCCCATGGTTTCTAACATGCCACATCTTGTTTGAGAAAGCAGTCAAGAGATGCATCCTGAAGACCACATAAGGTTCAATTTCTCATCAAACAGCCAAGTTGAAGCCAAAGTACTTTTTTTTTTTTTTTTTTTTGAATGAGGGGACACACTGATCAGGACTGACCATTAACACTCCTCTAAATTCCTCCTTCCTCTTCCTCCTCATTGACTAAATAAACAAGATTAAAATGAGTAAGACTAGACCACCACCCTTCTACTGTTCCTAGTGGAAAGCATGTCCTACTTGAGCTGTGCTAAAGCTGAGTGAGTAAATAGAGGTGGCTTTTTTTGGCACAGGAAAAAAGGTGCCGCTCCACAGGGTGGATCACAAACAGCACTGGTACTTGAATAGGTGGAGTCAGAAAGTACAGGAAAATACTATCCTTTCCATTCTATGAGGATAAGGAACTATCACAGCTGACCTTCCAAAGCTGCGGGGGTGTGAGATAATGAATCTGACTCCAGAGCAGTTCCCTTTGTCCACTCTCCACTCCTGTACAGGGAGAATGGAAATGCCTACAAGCTGTGGAAGTAGGGAGGTGTCTCACCACATCTTTATTCATAGGTAAGAGCCCACAACATGCTGCAGCTGCTGCACCTGAATCCCACGCTGTCGAGAGCAGTAATAAAATCTCTGCTGAGAAACAGGGAGAGAAAAGGAGAGGTTACAACTAAAAATGCAACTATGAAATTGAACAAAACAAAAACACCTTTACAGAAGAGTCACTCTTAAGACTCCACAACGCAATGCAAAACCTGCACGGTCGGTATGTTTTGTACGTGCAACTCCAGTTGGTCAGTGAGGTTTTTATAAACCTGTAAAGAAGTCTCCTTCTCTGCAGGCTCTTACCCTGCGCAGCTGTAGGGCACGGGGCAGGCTGCAGCTGTATCAGTTATCAGGGGCTCTGCAACTGAGAGAAGGCACAACTGAAGCTGCTCTCGGGCCGTGGCAGAATAAAGCCACTTGAGACTCCTCTTCTACCATCCACCTTCCCCAGCTCTGCAACAGCAAAAGCTACTGGTTGTTCACACTGAAGCTGTGACCCAGGAGCAGCTCAGGCACAGTCCATCTGCTCCCTCAGACGTCCTCGCCAGGGAGGCTGAGCACTGCTGCCTACCCCAACACCAGCTATGGCTCCCAGTTAATACATGCACAGCCACGCCACAGCACCTGCGGGACACTTCTGAAAGGTCTTAAGAAGATGAAAACACACACATTCATTGAATGCCTTTAAAAATGGGGTCCTTGGGCTTTCCCAAATTGGCTGTAACAGAAACTACTGTAGGAGGAGAACAGCACGGAGAGCTGCGCCTTGATACAAGAGAGGCGTCCTTCTGGCAAGGCCCAAGAGCAGTGGTGACAAGCACTGATACAAGCCTGTCTGGTTTAATTTGCTACACCCACTGAGCCACATGGAGAAAGCTTTATGGATAAGCAACGCTAGTAGATCACTCATCTGGGCTTAAGAGCAAGGGAGTATCTTCTCCCTCCCCCTGGCACCACTGGAGAAAAAGTATTTGCAGAACGTGAACCTCCAACTACAGTTGTAAGGGAAGTTTGCGATGGCTTTAGGGTAAGAGATTAAACAGACTGAGACTACCCAGCTGAGAAAGGAGGATGCAGAATAGGAGAGATCTGCCACAAGCAGTAAAGTGAACAGGATGAAGAGACTCCTCACTGCTTCTCATGGCCCAGAAGATAAGGGGCACACAAAGTTATGGGACAAACTTCAAAGGAAAGTCATTAATAGGAAAAAAAAAAAAAGCCATTTTGTACAAATTTACTTAGTGAAACTCAATGCTACAGGATGTTGCAGGGGTTGAAAAGTAAAAAGATTGAAGAGAGTTAGGCAAATGGAGGACAACGGCTATTAAACACGATATGTCGTGTCAATCTGCTGGAAATCCCAAAGTCAAAATTTTACAAGAAACAGTCTATCCGAGCTTTATAATGCTTTATTTCCCTGGGTGTCCACTGTTCACCATTATCAGAGACACTAATTGACCTAATTCAGTAAGGGAGCTCATCTGAAACCAGAATTACTCATAACAATTCACCTCTGCACGATGGATTTTATTTTTTTAATATATCAGTTCCCAACCTGATCTCTGTGGACTAGAGATCAGATAGGTGATCTATAGGGCCATGGTAAATACTGAAATGAGTATGTTTATCAGACAAGATTCTGATTTTGATAAGCACAACAACCAGAGATTCTGACAGTTGACATACTGTTGCCCTGAAGAGTTTGTTAATTGCTGTTCACTGTCGAGAGCTATTTTGGTCAAAATGATTAAGTAAAAGATTAGGTCACTCCCTAGGTTAGAGCTGTTGCTTTTTATTAAAAAAAAAAAAATTAAATAAGCATGCTGTGCAAATATAGCCTACATGCACCTTACAGCACTATCCATTCAGGATCTTCTTTTGGAGAACCCAAAAGAATGAAAGGAGAAACAAAAAGCATCCTGGAACAACCTGAAAAACGTGTGCATATGCATGCACGCACACACAAAAACTACTGCTGCACCTCACAAATCTGTGCAAAGGAAAGAGCAGTCTCTGCCTCACCTTACTGCCCGTGGAGGCACAGGTATGCCTTATATACATTAAACACTTTAGTCTTAAAAACACTATTAAGCATTGTTAAATTCACTGGTTTGAGTTTCATATAGCTATTAAGGAACTGTTTTACAAAAACAACTGCTTTGAAATCTGTTACTTTGTCTTTTTTTTCTTGTCATTTTTAATATCTGCCACAAAGTAGCAGAGATGCACCTATTTATATCTATTCCCAACTCCTGTAAGTCATGTCTAAATGTGACATGAATATCTACCAACATACATAGTTGCAAACAAATGCTTTATTCCATTTCTAGGTATTGCAGTGAAGGTTGCACAAAGCTAAGAGAACACTAAAAAGAATGTGCTGCAAGGACTTAAACATGGCTAGATCAACTTTAAGATAAGGAAATTAAAAAAAAAAAAAAAAGAAACCAAAACAGAAAAACCAAAACCCAAACCCCACCACAAAACCAAAGGGGCTGTGAGAATTTCTCAAGACCCAAAACCTTTTAAAGTATCCAAAATCAGAATAGATAATAGCTTGACGGTTAGCACTTTTACAGAGCAGGAATAATGTGAATTATAGCTTTCCTGAAGCTGATCAGTAAGGCATTCTTGTAAGTAACATGTTAGTAAGCTGACAGATATTTAATACAGAAAAACACGCAGAAGTTTATGCCTATTTAATTACTCCTCTTTTTTTTCCCTCCAAGGCTTCTACTCTGCAGAGATTCAATCCTTTAATAATTAGCCTTTCAATTCCATGTCTGAAGTTTAAGAATCCACTACACTTCCATTTCCTTCCATTTTTCCAAATCTGGATAACTAGCAGTGTTCTCATGTGAATTCTTACAGGTTTATTATCTCAAACCTTGCCAAGAAACACACCTGAAGTTATCCTGTCTCCTCACTCACAGAGAAATAACCCAAAACCTGCAGCCAGCATTGTGTTGCTGCATGCTTAAATTCTGTAAGCTAAACTCTTAAAAACCTACTTAAACTACTTAGAAAAAAGTAACTGTGCTTAAACTTTTGTCTGTAAAGCCCAAACATGATAGCGATCCACCCCATCTGAGCCATTAATTTTACTAGTCAAATCTGTCTGAGGTTGTATTTTCCAACTGCAATGGCAAAGCACATTGCATTGTAGCCCTGCTAACAGTACAGAATCAGGTGGGAGGAGAGACCAATGCTGGTTCTGCGTAGAAAAGAACTGCTAAGCCCTGACCCCTCAAAGACAAAGGGATGGTACAAGAGTAGTCAAGGCCAAAGCTCTATTTGCAGAAAATCAATGGGTTATGCACAATAGCAACTGCACTCAGATGTTCAGAGCCCAGCTGGAGTCTGTAGATCTGGTCTCTAAATTCAGAGTATCTGACACCGAAAACTAGAAAAAAACTCCCCCCCCCTCTTTTTTTTTTATTTAAACAGTCAAAGGAGAAGCAAGCTTTGAAGCAGAAGTCTTGAAATTGAGATGACTGCATCCCTTCTCTTTGCCACTCCTTATGATCTTTGGTAGCCAGCCAAATGGCTCAGCTTAGCTTCACTTTCCACATCAGACCAAAAGTTGAATAAGTAATAAAACTTGCCATCAGGAGAGGGCTTTATAATCACATTAGAGCCATGCAACAGAGACCGGCTACCTTGGTTCACTGGACAGCTTCAACGAGGCTTCATAATGAGGTACAGGTGTTGGCACTAATTAGGAATACCCAGCTCACTGCTGACATCAGCCCCTCAAAGCAATGACGGCACTTTAATCCTCTAAGCCACATAAAAGAAAAGCAGAGAGCGAGCGGACCAAAAAAAAAAAAAAAAAAAAAAAGTCTCTGAAAACGCCTCTGCAGAGGATTGAAATATTTTTGCTTACTTAAGGGAAAAAAATAGAAGTGTGACAAAACTGCAGGAAGTTTACTGTGAAGTATCTGAGTACGTAAAAGAAACTAAACCTTGTGCGCAACCAGAGTTTTTAATTTTAGGAAGGGTATCACTGTCTACTGTATGTATTCATCACAACTATCAAAATTTATATCCAGAAGAGAAGCACAGAATAAAAAGGAGTAGAAGCAGCACATGTAAATATTGCGGTAAGATAAAATTATTCCGTCTATGCCTACCAGCCTTCCAAGCATTACGGGGTACATCAAGACAGATTTTAACTGAAATTATTACAAGAAGTTCTGCAGGCTGAAACCGCATTGTTAACAACTTCTTTTATGACTTCCTGTCCTTTAAAAGACTTTATATTCCTTTAAAATCCACAAAGCTTTCATTTAAAAGGTGATATCTGAATGCTGAAGGTATATAGGTTCAATTTACACTTTGTAAACACCAATACACACATTTGGTTTTTGTTTTTTAAATATCAGTTCCCCCTTCACTTACATGCCAGGTCATGAGGTAGATGTTTTCGCTTCAGCTGATGACATCACAAGCTCCTAAAAAAATGAAAGGAGTGCTATTTAGGTAGTAGGAGTGACATCAGGCATTTCATGTTTGAGCTACAGTTTAATTTTTGGCAAGTAAGTGAAGGGTATATTATATTTTTATTGCAATTTTCCCAAGAAAATGATACCTCCGTAACATAAACCCTTAAATTCCATAATTCTCACTTAATACATGGAAAAATTAAACGCATCAGCTGTATATACACATACTACAATATAAATACACAAAGTACTACAATTAAAAGTAAATTCAGAAGAATAATCTCAAAGTCGACTTTGTCATCCTCTTAACATGAATGGGAACCAACTTTACCAATACCAACAAAATGAAACTTTAATTAGTATATTCTCCATCCTGTTTTGGGAATACAAAACAAAACGTTCACGTAGCTGCACGATTATTCAGCTGACTTAAGGGGCTAATTTCTCCAAATACACTGATGCTTTCTTCCTTCTAAAGGGTCTTCCATGAACCAAGCATGTTTACAAATTCATAGGAGGGCAAACAAAAAATAAGTATAGAGGGAAAGCTCCATGTGGCTCCTGCCTTAATTCCTCAAGACATTCCTTCAGACCTCTCCTTGACAATCCTGGATAGCTCAGCTTCCCTGGCAGGGATTCTGCTTACTTGCCCTTTTTAATCTAGTCCCAAGCCTTGAGCAATGTTAAGTATGGGAACAGAAGGAAATTTTCCCTCCACCAACTGCCCGCATTCCCCTCCTGCAGGATCATGTACATGTATGCTTTGTGTCCTATTGTAATGGACATAGCAAAAGCATTAAAAGTTGTTACACCCAACAGATTAGTTGCAGCACTCCTTGGAGATGTCAGCAGTTAGACCAGGGTCTGTCCTGACAGGCAGTCCACCCCATGCTTTAAGAGTAAAAAGCTAACAAAAACAGGACTGCTACGAGCTGGGGAACAAAGTATTAGAGAGCAGAAATTCGAGTGAAACCATGGAACTGATAACTGCATACCCTGCCAGAAGAAAAAGAATAAAAAGGGGGAGGGGGGAACGGCAATGTCTTTCTAACTGAAATGAGGCAGTTTCTGGCCAAAGTGTCAGCACCATGCTGTAACATTTCTGCTTCTCCACCCATCTGCAGTACAAGAAAAGGATACCACCACCCATCCACTGAGGAGTGGCACAGATCCTATTACTTAAGAACTATTGTTGCTCAACTTAGGCTGTGGCATCAAAGAAAAACATTTCCTTACAATTGTGGCGGGGGGGGGAAGAAGGGGAACACACAATAATTATAGCTCCTGTTAACCTTACAAAATTTTGAAGTTTTGGTTATGTTAATTTTCTTTGATTTAAAGTTTTGTCTTTGGTGTTTTTATGTTTGTGTGGGAGTTTTTTGGTTTGGTGTTGGTTTTTTTTTTTTTAAATCATCCCAGTTTCCTCTTCCCATCTCCTTGACAGTCTCTGGCTATACCCCACATTAAGCAATTAATTTTGAGCAACACGAGAAGATCTGTAGATCAAAGCGGTACCAGAGCCAAGGTTGCCAAAACATGAATCACGCTCCGTGGGTCGGATTTTTAACTTGATATAAGCAGATACGCTCACCACCACCACCACACACATGGCCTGAAGCGATCCACAGGGTCTGTGAGCAGGAGACGAAGTGCACTTGGCACGAGCAGTGATGGGAGCCTCCAGTCTCCATCCAGAGGGACCCAGCTTGCACGCAGAAGCACGGTGTGCGGAGCAGACACACAGAGAGTGGGGCTGATCGGAGGCACTCACTTTAAAAGCCCACTGCTGCTCTGCCGCAAAACCCCGGTATTTAATGCTGCCTCTATCTCACAGCTAAGAAACGCCAAGAGCCTCACCCACAAAATGCACTGGGGGAGGGAGGGAAAGAGAAGAGACAAAGTGAAAAAATGAATAAATGCCTGGATCAATTTTTCAAACATGACTTCGAACAAATTTTCTTATGGGATGTCTCATTATGGGATAACTCTTTAGTGTCCCGATTGAACCCCTTTAATGTAAGTTTTCCGTAGAAACACAAGCAAAGCCCTGGTTGTGGGAGCTCAAATGGCATCATTAAAATGCAATGCAGCCTACAACTTTTAAGTGTGAACAAAACCACAGCTTTTGCCTCCCAGCTGAACCACAAAACTAATATATTTTTGAACTCTTCATTAAAAACACATTTGTTTGCTCAGTTAAATGCCAAGATGAACTCTGAAATACCAAAAGGTTCAACTAAAAATCTTTTCTTTCTCTAACCCTTACACTATAGAGTCATAATCTTCAGTCCCAAATTTACTTATTTCACAACCACGTACAAATATACAAAATAGCATGAAAGATATAGCTGACCCCACAAAATACCACTCCCTTCTTGGGGGTGGTTTTTTTGTTTTGTGATTTTTTTTTTTTTTTTGGAAAGCCAGTCTTAACATACTGATTCAGAAACATTAAACTAATTCACCTCTAATTAACGTGCAGGGGGCTCTTCACTAGTAGGTAAAAAACCAGAAGAGTGCTCCCCAGCCTGGAAGGGTGCCAACCCCCCAACCTCCCCATCAGCAGCAAGTTCAGTAGCGGAGTAACCAACGCACACGAGATGCTCACCCTCCTCTCCGCACACACTGTGCCAACAGACTCTGCATTTCTACTCCCCGGGTGCATTTGAAAAAGCAATGGGGCAGCAACAGAAACTGGCATGGAGAAACAGAAAAGCAAAAAACCAACCAACCAACCAAACCCCAACCAAACAAAAACTTATAGGAACTAAAGGAAAATGTAGACACAGAAAACAAAACTTAGAAATGCACAGTAGCTTTTCATAAATACTGCCTGGAAACTAAGCGTCACCAGGGGAAAAACATCAGGAAGATTTATTTCTTAAAATACAACTTTTAACAACAGAAAGCCATTTGGAACAAAGACCTATTTTTTCCAGTTATCACTACTGTTATGCTATCATTCCCTCTGTAATTTACCATAGTACTTACCAACAGCCAAGCCTCCAAAACAAGAATTGCACTGGTTGAAAACAGTGCTTCGTGCTTCTCTCCTTAACCATCCCACACACTGCACTGCCATTTTCAAAAAAAGAGATGGTTGCAGAAAAAAAGATCTGCTAGGGTCCTGGAATAGGGCACCGAGATAGGACCAAGAGCTTCGACTGTGCCTAACAGAGGCTCCGCAGCCTCTCCAGGTGAGCCCCTTCCACTCTGCATGACCCTTACTGCCAGAAAGCTTGTCCCGGCACTTAAAGCACACATCTCCCTCAACGTGGCTCAAGCCCTTTACCAGGTCTCTCTCTGCACTGGACCCTGAAGAGATCATCCCTTTCTTCTTCACGCAGTTAACTTCATGTTTGAACACCACGCTTAACTCTTTTTGTTAGTACATCCTAGTCTTTTCTCCAGACTAAATAAAACCCAGTTAGTTCACCCTCTGCTCATAGGCCACGTTTTCTACATTTCTGATCCTTCTGGTTGCTGCTCTCCATCACCCTTTCTAGGGCTGGCACACAAAACCACTATGAGGTTGCGATGCTCAAATCTGGGCGAAGTCTATCAGCCGAACCCTCCCCTACACAGAAAATACTCTTTTCTTGTTACAGAACAACATCCTTTACTGTCATGTGAGTCGCAAATAATAATTCTATGTACAAACTCCAGTGCGTTTGCTTTTGCAACAGCATGGCCCTGTTGCCTCACGTCCTGGCCGTGAGCAGTTATTGCTGCTGGGCCCATCGCTCCCAGCCGGCAGGCGTGCAGCCAACCCTCCTGCTGCAGAGCTGCCCCTCAGCCCCCTGCTCAGCCCCATCCAACCCCTCCTTCCAGACTCCTTCTCCAGTCTCTCAAAATAACTGTAAGTTCAAAGCATCTTCTCAAATAGACACGCAGCTCCACCTAGTTTCATCCGGGTATTTAATGAGCATAGTCCTCATTCCTTCACCCACATCATTAATGGCAAATATTAATTAATACTGGACCTAGGAGAGACCACTTAAATCTCAAATTCACCTGTCTTGTTTGAAACTAATTAGTAACTGCCCTCTCAGTTTTCTAAGCAGCTGCAAACATTCCTGTGAGCATTTCACCTAATCCACATTTCCTTAGCTTGCTTCTGATAACATGTATTGTCTGATAACTTGCATCATCTACTGTGCAATTCCCACCTCACAACTGACTTCTGAGACTGAATTAGAAAGCTGGTCTTGTGATGCTTCACGTCTCCTTCACAATAAATAATCCCATGGATATAACAGCTACTTATGTGGGAAAGGTATTAGATAATCATTTTATTATTTCCAATTTTTTACAGACTTTCAGATATTTAACACATGTAGCCAGATCCCCATGGACTACCAGTAACATTACACAGATCTCTTACAAAAGGCAGATCAAGATTTTAATACTACCAAGACAGCACAGGAAATAAAGGCAGTAGTATTTGAGATTATAAATAAATTATAGTATGAAGCAGGAAGGTAACGGTACTCTCTTCCCCTTACAGTTCTGGAAAAATCATAATAGGAACAAGTATCCAAATACCAAAACAGTATCCATCGTATTTAACCGAAGAGATACTTCCCAGCAATACTTATCCTACGGGGACTAGAAGTAGAAAAGAAAAAGTCACTAAGCTTTAAGAAAAGTCTTCTAAAATCCCTACTAAGTATTCATAACAAACAGGGCTGGATTTTTGCTTGTAATAAACTGTGATCTGATGCTGCTTCTTCACAAGCTTCTAACAGTGCTAACTACAGTGAGTATTCAGCAGCTTCTCGATTTTCACCTCTCTTCCACATTGGCTTAGCCAAAAAAGTAATTCAGTATAAATTCACAATCTCATTGTAGAAATCTAAAGATAGTACATCTCACCTTAAGGTAGGTCAGAGATGTGGGAAGCATCTAGCAAAGCCTGCAATTCTCTAGCACCTTCGCTTCCTTCCACTGTCACAAAAATATTTCATTACACCTTTACACAGCAACAAGCCAATTCTTAATAATAACCAGTGACTTAGTAATTCCCAGCAACCAATTAAATTTTGCTGGAAAAACAATTTCCCACAGCGGCTTACCCCATTTTCAGGCAAACAATGCAGCAGGATGTCTAGAAGGATAGGTTTCATAAGGCAACTAACAAGTAACATCGAGCCGTTTTATGAAATGCTCTGAAGTGCTGGGCCCCTAGGCACTCAGATGGTGACCCAACGCAGCAGATATTTAGCACGTGTGTAGCGCCAGCCATTCCGCAAAATACTCAAAGCTTCTTATTCATTGCTTGAAATTACTTGTTACACAATATAATTAACATATACATACAAAAAAGCGAGTCAGGGGCTGAAACAACTGCCCTTACAGGGAAAAGCTACTGAGACCGACATACATGCGGGATTTAAACTTAAACACCTAAGCTAAGGTGCACGCAAAGTTGTTTATATTCTCCATATACTGGTAGGATATTAACATTAGTGAAACAAAGGCATGGGTCTGTAAGAGATCAGATGTAATGGGGTAAGTTTAAGAAAAAAAAAGTTCAGGCTTAACATTAAGGAAACGTCCTGACAGACCAGAACTGCTGGTCCATGTCCCCAGGGGAAGGATCGGAGGCTGCAGCTCTTGACGTTTAAACAAAGATTGGACAAGAGTCCTGGTAGCTGTGCTGCCAAGACAACATGCTCCGGCTCAGCGTTTCTCAAACTGGCCCGAGGGCAAGGCAACAACACATGGGACCCGAGTAGAAAGAAGAGGACTGCACAAAGCGGTTTGTTCGGCCTGTCTGCACTGAGGACTGCACATAGCCACACAGACAAGTTGCTGTGGAGCAACAAATACTGTGCATCAGCTACGCCATAGTACATGTGCATATCACTGCGTGCTGGTGAGAGCAAAGCAATCCCAAGTAGTTATTCCACCCTTACCTCTCTCTTCCCTACATCAGAGACTGAGGGATATATACACCCCAAGGGATGCTACAGTGTATAGCCGCATGCAAGGACAGTTACCACACACCAGCTCAGATATGTGCTCCTCTTTTTCAGGACAAAACGTTAAGGAGATGTATTACTTCAGCTTGGTGCAGGGTGCTCCTCTCTCCAAAGAGTGGGTATTCCCTGTGGCAGGTCACATTGCAATGCAGAGGAGCATAGCAGAGAGAGACAACAAATGCAAGTGGCAGAAGCCTGCAGGAGAAGAGCTAAATTGGGATAAAAGTACTGGAAACTGGCAGGATGCTTCCTGACTCCACAAAGCCTGGAATGGGGTACAGGCAGAAGTAACAAATGTATTTTGGTGGTACCTACTACCAGGAGCTGGAGAACAGGGCTGTGAGCCACAGACCAGCAAAACCAGGCTATTTATGAGGATCTGAAGCCAAAAAAAATAAATCCAGTTCTTGAGGAAAGAGAACACTACACGTCTTGCCATTTGCCACAGCCATGTGTTGGCCAGTCAGATTTTAACTGTCAACCCACCTCATTCGACTTGTACATCCTGTCCTAAACAGATGTGCTCATGGGCATTTCCTAAAGCTGAGCAACAGCAGTACTATTTCATCCTACGTTGTGAAGGGAGGCTCAAGTGAACATTTCAGAAGCAATAATCTAGATGACCTAGAAGCATCTTTTCCCATAGCTAATTTCCATTATTTAATGCAACTATATTTGTGCACAGTTATGGATATCTTTAGTGGAGATCTTAAAATAAAAAATAAAGTGGTTCACCAAGTGTGAGAACATCTAAACTATAGTAACAGATGTTATGTTTCTGATGGCACAGCCATGCCATTCTCATACACTCTGCAGCAAGTCCCATGACCCCACCACACACACAAGAGAGTCACAAATGCTAAAAGCAGCATCACTGTTTCTTGCTGAATCCTCCACACACTGACCATATAAAAGACGAAGGGCCAGATTTAGACTTCAGACTGAAGTAATACCAAACTGTGCACTTCGATGCCTTCAAGTTAGATCTCTGGCTCCGAAACAATCCTCATAAGGCTTTAACTCCCCACGCAGCAAATGGAAAGGTCTTTACAGTGGGACTCAAAGTACCCAGCACGTTCAGGACAGCCAGCTCGCACACCAAAGAGGGAACGACGCCAGAAATCTCTCCTCTCTCACAGATTGAACTGCTGATTTGCAGCCCTGTAAACAGATACCTCTGGGAATCAGATCCATGCTTGGACCTTTCTTCCTCCTCTCCTCACCTCACACGCACTCTTCAGGCATCCCATTCAGCATCGCGTAAGGCCTCAGCAGTTGCCACACCTGCAAAGGCTGTCTCTCGTTCTGCACCTCACCTTCCCAGCCCTCCTCCCTGTCCGCTGAGGCTCAGCCCCAAACGCCTCCTCCTCCCTCCCAACCCCAGCTACTGAACCCCGGCCCCTTTCCCTCACAGGACTCTGCTGCTGCCTATCTGGGGCTCGCAAGCACCCATGGCCATCCCCACCGCTCTGCTGGAAGACCAGTCTGTGCAAGCTTTTCCTACCTATGTTGTGCCGTTTAGCTTCGACCACTTACTTGCAGGACGGCCACCAATTGCTGGGTAGTGTCAGGAGGAGCTTGTCCCTCAAACCACCACCGGCATTTACAAAACAAATGAGCCTGCTGAGCCTCTGCTCCTATCATGGTCAATGCAAGTAGGGGGAAAAAAAACAAAACAAAACACAACACCCCACCCACGACTGATTGACATCAGTCAGTTTAAAGAAAAGATTAAGAATAATTTATGTCTGAATTACAAGAGGAAAGCTATCTCACAGTTGGATGACAGTAGTCAAGAAAAGACCATGTCTCCATTTCTGGATACACAAAGTTGCAATGCTCACCAGTTTACAACACAGGCGCTCATACAGGCTACAGAACATGCGCTTTCGAGTTTCAACTGCTGTGGGTATGACAAATTTGAGTACTTAAAGTAATGTGGATATACCGAATATTCCTGGCCTTGAAGGTAGTCTCGGTGCCCACAGAAAAATCACGCCCATAAACAGCTCACCTCATATCAAAACATTTAGTCAGTATTTAACTGAATGATAGTCAGTTCCCAGAGAAAAAAAAGAAGGGCAAGAGAAAAGTAACACAGTGTTAACTTCACTTCCTCATCACAGTGATTTAAAGTACTTTCGACATCCTTAATCAAACTCACGACATTGGTATTTGTGAGATTTCATAAGGAAAGGCTCCCTGTTCTTTCTTGGTCAGACATCTGATCATCACACCAGCACTCAAACTGTCACCTCCCCCTGCAAAGAAACCCCATAAATAAATAAAGGACCTAAGCTTTGCACTTAGACCACAAAACACAAGGCTTGGAGCACAATCAAATGACAATTAGCGAAGCAGCAGACACAAAAACACAGTAAAAGAGACTTCATCAACTTCATCCTTTGTGGCTGCAAATTCCACAGCAGCAACCAAAAATGAATTCTTCCTTGATGATCTTAAATGGTCAGAAAGGATTGGGGTTTTCTTTACTGTTATGAAAGAGAAACCTGTGTCAACTAACTATTCCTTTTCCGAAGCCATTCCCTCTCAGTCAGACAAAACACATGACAAGCTCCAAGAAACAAGGAGGGAAATTTTGGCCTAGGCGGAGTCAATAGAAATTAAAGTCAATGCCAAAATGAACCCAGAAATTAGAAAGGCATTTATCTGATGAATTTGCTAGCAGAACTCCTAAGCAACAAAACTGAGTTTATTTCTTCTCAAAATTTCCTGACGCAGATAGGTTGGGGAAGGGCGGCGGGGGTTTGCAAGATCAAGTTGTAATGCAAGAGAACTATTCCTTTAAAGCACCCGCTGACAGAAGCGCTTACTGTCAAAAGGAAAAATGTGACCTTTAATAAAATTGTCTATAAATATACAGACCTTTAGGATTTCTTGTAGTTTATTAAAGTAAGACTTCCACTATATAAAGCTGTCGCCTTTATGGAGGCAAAGCTTTCGACATTGTTTAGCAAGGGGTTAAACTAGACATACAGAGACGGCCACTCACATCTGCATGGATGGGCTTCCACCAGTTCTGAGGAGGACAGGAGGTAACGCTGCCCCTCGCAACATGCTGGGTTTTCTGCACTTCGGGCACACAAATGGCACTAAGGTCCCCTGTGCTACATGGCCAAACCCCATCAATGACCCAAAGGGCGGGGGGAAGAGAGAGAGACAACTTGCTTTAATAGGTTTGCTCCCTGAGAGTTTTACATCACTTCTGTTTGCCTGAAGCACAAAAACTTGTATAATCCTGTCAGTCCTGGAAAGCTCAACAGAGAAAGTAAACACAGGAGCTGAGCTTTTTCTCCTTTGAGAATTGCCATTCTGCAGTTAAACTCACAATTCTGACCGACTAAAGCTCTCATGAAGAGGCAGAGGTGCTACAGAGTACCCTAATGTGGCATGAAAACCTCTAAAATATAGACCTAAGAGGCTTTATTATGGCCAAAGAAGTCTGGTACGGGAGTGAAGCAAACTCAACTTCCATAGTCCTCGTACAAGTGCTGACAGTAATGCCACTTCTTCAGAATTAAATGTGTATGACTAGTTTGATTACTATACTGGAGTTACACTAGTGCAACACCTTCAGATTGTTAGAAAAGCAGGTTTCTTTGATAGAATGAGCTTAATACAGATTCCCTAAAATGATTTCAAGGAGGAAAGAAAAAAAAAGCATTTTTGAAAAAAAAAAAAAAAAATATTGTCATAGGGTAGAAAATGGTTAGAAAAGGATTTGAGAACAAGTGCATCTTCGTTACTTTTAAGTGTTCTGAAAGTTACTCTATCAAACCAATGCTTTGTCACTGTCTTGTTTTTCCAGCAGCTCCTCTTCATACATTAAAGTAAGTTTGCTTTTGAAACCTAACTTATCTGTACAAAACACACATCAGCAATTGTATTTACTTTAAGTCAAACACACAGATTCAACTTGCTTAACCAAGCACAACTTAACATATGTACAGGCATGCATAAGAATGCAGTTTTTGTTAAATACACAAGCAAAATACTCATCACATCAATACAAGTGTTGACTAAAAAAAAAGTTATATCACGAATGCTTTATTTTCTATGAATATTAAAAAATACAACTTGATTTTTCAGTGGATAATGCTTTTATATATACACATATGTAAACCCACAGAAATGTACCAGCCACAAAAAAATTACACCTCACAAAAACACTGATGAGGGAAAAGCCCCTCTTTATCAGACCTAGCAAACCTACACAAATCTTATTCAAAAAAATCCCAAGAGGTCTGCCAAAATATTTTCAGGCTGATTGCAAATAATCTGGAAGTCCATACTGTCTGCAGTCTGGGACAGGAGACAAATTTAATTTGACCTAGCCAATTTATAGCGTCCCGAGAACACTGTGAGACACTCACTAGAAATGCTGTTTTCTCCAATAACAAGGAAAAAGTTGGGAAGTCAAGGCAAATAGAAGAAGGGACAGCCATCAGAAGACTGCAAGGGCATCAAAGACATGGCTGGGAGAGATAAGTAGGAACTATAAATCATGTTCAAGTTGTCATGTGCATTTGAGGCTTTTTTTTTTCCCCTTTTTAATTTACTTTAGACGTTTTTCCAACTCTTAACCCACTCGTACCTCAAAAGTGGACTGTTTGAAATGTGGAAGTCACGCATGCAGAAGGAAGAGCACAGAAAACAGAATTTATTTCAATAATCTTAAAAAGAGAATGAAATGGCACCTGCAAAAGCTATTAGACTTTAGCAACCTAAATTCATGCATAACACTGTTTGCTGTTACATATAGAGGCTTCTGAAAATCTAGAACAAGTACACAGAAGACGCCAAACAAAGGATCTAAGACAGCACTTAAGCCAGATTAATCCATGTAACAGGAGTCACGGGGCTCTGACTGATACTGAGCTGACTGTCAGGAGTGCAAGCTTTCTAATAACTTACGTCCCACCTTCCGAAGTTTTATGCATTTATAGAGGAAGAACAATGAAAACACCACGTCAGATCTAGCAAAGAATATTCGGGTTTTAGCAATAGAGGAAAGACAGAATACACTAAGTACTGTTACGTAAAGTAATTTTTAACCTCCTCTTTCATTGACCTCAGGCCAGAGTCTTTATATTTGACTACAGTTGTACCACAGCTATTTCACCTGTGTATAAGCATATAGATTCAATTAGAGCAAGTCAGATCTCCATCAGAACTGCAGAAGCATACATGGATGTAACCTGCTAGTCACTGGCAAAATCTCGTTCAATTGCCACTGTAAGTAAACTCTTTGTACACCAGCTGTATAAAAATGTATTTTGATCAAAAATATGCTTACTAACAACTTCACCATACTTAAACATCTGAAAAATACCTGAATAAAGAAAAATTTTAAAATTTTAAATTTGTGAAAATTTTAAAATTTTCACAAAATGTCACCGGGAAACTACAGTATGAGATCTTAAAAAATACAAAAACAACAAAAAACAAAACAAAACCACCTAAATGGATGGATACCAGTTGCAAAGAGCACACAAAACCATCTTGCATTATTTCTATTCATACAAAAATTTGGAATTATTTCATCCCACAGATTTTTTTCACCTTTTTCTTTTCTTTTTTGGCCCAAAAAGGTGAAGAAGCACTAACCAAAGAAAGTGCAGAAAATTAATTTCTGTAAGGCAGACAAAATATTTTTCAAAAATAATTTCCATAGAAGAATCAATAACCATTAAGCAGGAGTGAATTTTACTTCCTATGTAGGCCAATGACCATTACAATATTGTTGCTCATAAACAAGCACCTTGTGTTAAGATCAACCTTTTAGTTCCTCCCTCACTCTTAGCACATTCTGTTGAAGAGCTGCAAGTTCAAATTTGTCAGGCAAAATGCTTCACTTACTTCTTAAGATTGCTCATTTCATGCTACGCTGGAAATGATTATGTTGTTAACATAAGGAAGACTGCAACTTCATTATCAGGTTTAAGTATCTGCCTTTCAGTTGCTTAAATGACAGTCAATTTGATTTTTGTAAAAGAACACACTGCTCTCAAATTAGGCTGAAGTTGAAGAGTTGCTAGAACTCCCCCAAACAAGGTTAATGCTATCAAAGCATAGCAACGCCGACGACCGGTAACCTTTACCTTTCCCTTGTCAGAACAGCAGTCAAGCAGTCTGCGTTCTTGAAAAAACACAGAAAACTATTTTCTGTGCTTGACATGAGCATTTCTTCTCCTTCCTATCAAACAACATTTAACAAGGTTTACATCGCACTGCGGAGTAATCACCTGTTATCACTATTTCAGTCAGTTACCTGCTGGGAAAAGAGCCTATTGGCATGAAAGCAGGAACAGGAGTACAAGTTTGTTACCCCTCTTGCCTTGCAAGAGCTAATAAAAGTGGGAAAGGTATTATTCCTACCTCTCCTTCTGCTGGGGCTCCTCCTCACCAGATAATTGCTGAGCCTACCATTTCCTTGTGCGTCTCCATAACTCTCTCGCATACTGCGTATTTTAGCTCCATGAGGTTTTTGGTTTGTTTTTTTTCTTTTCATTAAAGCCAAAAGCTGGGTGGGACATGGCACTATTTCAAACAATGAGTCCTCTACAGCCACTTCGGTATCAAAGCCTGCAAATCAACACTGGAATAATATTAAAGAAATACAAGCAGTTAAAAGCAGAACAATAAAGAGAATTAAAAACTGCAAGTAATCCCACTAGGGACATTTTTTTTCCTCCCTTGTCAGAATACACATTTCTCCTATACATTTTTGTATCCAGCAGTTCAAGACGTAAGATTTTCTATGCGGCACCAGGAAGAAAATACTGCCATTTTATTCTGCTATACTTGATATGCAGGGAAGATGTAAATATTTGTGCATTAAAAATGATTATTTTCTCAATATCTTCATGCTCTTTAAAGCAAGTATTATTTAAAAAATGTCTGGTCTGTTAAACCAATACGCACATTTTTAAAGTGGTATGAATGAAAGTACAGAGTTTAGTCATGATTTTCAAGAGCTGGTGAGCACCCATGTTACTGTATCAACCTAGCAGTGTATCAACCTAACAACCAAACTGCATCAATCTAACAACCAAAACATCTTTAGCAAAAACCTTTTGTCTAACATTTGTAGCAGACACGTCATTGATTTGCATATTTAAAGAATTTCAGTCATCCAGGATTACATGATAAAGTATGTATCACAAGTAAAAAGCGACTTCGCACACAGACATGTCCTATAGAGAAGTTTTCCTCCCACTACTGGACCACCTACCCAACAGCATAGTCCAAAACAAGAACTACCTGTAAATTTAGAACACAGCTTGGAAAACACTTCGTAACAGAGTCACGCAGAATTAACTATTTGCAATAAATGCTCCTGGTCAGTTGTTTTGCTTTGCGCAGCCCGGTAAGCGAGGTACCACTCCTCCCCTTGGAGGATCCCAGGCATCCCAGCATCTACTCACCCACCGCACAGCGCTGACCCTTGGAGGCTGTTGGACTTGCTGGGCATCAAACCACTTGCGCAGGCATGAAACTGCTCTCTAGGACATGAACGGGAGCCTGAGCCTTTCACCAGCAAAGGCTAGCACGCAGTCAGGAGCTTTCAGCAGATATGACAGACCCTCAGAAAACATTCCAGC
The DNA here is from genome assembly GCF_035582795.1 of Mycteria americana. Classification (NCBI taxonomy): domain Eukaryota; kingdom Metazoa; phylum Chordata; class Aves; order Ciconiiformes; family Ciconiidae; genus Mycteria; species Mycteria americana. The sequence goes on from NC_134365.1 coordinate 147,205,320, forward strand.
AAGATTTTTTTAGATTGGGGGTGGGGGGGAAGGAAAAAGAAAAGAAAGGGGGGCAAAAAAAGCAGCCCTGGACAGTAGATTAGCCGAATAATACACAATTCCCTCAAGACCGTGTGACAAGCATATTCATTTTAGCAACCAGTCAGGCATGTGTATAAACCTGTTTTTTAACATCTCCCTACAGCTCTAATTAAAACACAAGGAGGCATTAACGACACGATATGTTATGTTCAGCATTCAATTCAATAAGCAAGAAACACAGCTCTGTAATCTAATGCTGCAACAGGTGTACTTTAAAGAAGGAAAGCACTCCAAAGTTTTCAAACAAAGTTTAACAAGCTAAAGCAAGCATCCCAGTATTTAATCCAGGAGAAAGTTATAACGAATAGCATCAGCAGTCATGAGCTTATCCTCCCACCTTCTCCTACTCCTCCGAACAGGGCGACTTAACACCTGCCAGTGGAGCCTCCGCAGCCGTGCTCACAGCTCGGGGTCTCTTCCATTTCTTTAAATTCAAGTAAAGCTTGTATTACAGCTCTACAAATGCAGGAGCTTTCACTAGGCCCAAGATCACACGTCCCAGACTGCTCTAATCCCCAAATTCTTGGTATCCTACACACTGAAATAAGATCTTAAATGCTGGAAAAGTTCGGATGCCATCTAGAAAAGGGCAACTTAGAAGTAAATAAATATGGAAGAGCGAACAGCCCAGGGAAACAGGGAGTGGTTAGTAATTACACAGATGTGGAAAGGCAGAGCCAGCAACGTGTGGGTCTGACATCTCTCCATAGAAGTCAACACCCGCGCTGTCACATTACACTTCTGAAACTTCTTTGCCATATACCACCTTATAGCTGAAATAAATTCAAGTATCAATAAAAATAGTATCTATAAACGCACTTTTTAGGGGTTCTGAACATCCGATGTGCAGTCGTAGCTAGAACATAGTATAAAGAAAACTCATTTTAAAGTGACAGTGTAATTTATCATTTAACGTGGATAAATATAAAAGAAATCACCTCTCCCCCTCTTTTATTTTAATTAGCAGCATTAAGTTAAAATAAGCTATGTGCTAAAATGCAAAATTTCATCTAGTTATCTCACTGTTCAGAGGTGCCATCAAGCCCTACAGATCTCTGGCATCTCCCACTCCCACCTGACCCAGCCTCCGCCAGCACAAAACCTGCCAGAGCCCTGACATAAGATTTTATACATCAGCTCTTCAAGATGCAAATAGCATCTGTTGGCTTCCATTGCATAAATATCCCCGATAAGAGCTATTATTAACTTGTTGGTTTCCATTTTAAGTAAAGTATGTCAAAATTGCATTTATGTCTCCAATTACATGAAGTCTCAAGTGTTACAAGCACTTCAAACCTTCAGAAAAGAGAAACGCCACACGATTTCAGAGGAAGGGTTCCCCTCTCCAGAAATTCTAAAGCCCCAAGTCCCCTTAGCTGTAGCTCCTGCAAAAATTGTGGGAGTGGGGCAGAGATTAAGCTGGCACAATCAAACTGCAACTTTTGGCTAAGTCCATTTCTGTCTATAATGCAAGAAGTCACCAACCAAAAAGCAACACCACCACTGATCTAGGCAAAACAGCAAGTTTTTGGTTATAAAATGCATCGAGAGAATGACACCCACACTTAACAAAATATTGACTTTTAAATTTCAGTTGAATACAACATCCTTTGTTATGAGATTGCCCTGTATTTTCTGAAGGGTGGGAATAATGCTACACTATCAAACCTGTTCAGGTAAGAGCCCCCAAATCCACATACCAACTTCTAAAGGAGACTTCTAGGCACTAAAGGAGAAAGACACACCACAGAAACAGAGGTTTATATAACATTTTCATCCGTGGACCATAAAAGGCATGCTACAAAAATGGGTACACATTCCTACTCCAGATATATCCCAGGTCTCGCCGAGCTAACAGAAAATGTACAGACACCATGCCGTGCTCCGTACCCTCTAGGGCATGATGGTCAGAAATTAATTTCAAAGATTGAAATAAGCTACCTAAATAGACCATGGGGAACATCGCAGGAGTATCGATTTCGAACTCAAACTCAAGGCAGCTCATACAGGGTTTAACTTCACTTCTCACCAGCAGGTCTTACAAACCCAGCCGTTGTCACCGTGGCCTTGGACACCCGCCGTCAAGAGTTCAGGTCACCAGTCAAGACACTCCACAGGCCAGCTGCAGCAAGCTCTTTGGGATAAATGCTCTACAGCACTCAGCACATGGTAGCTACTTCAGTGACCACACGCATGCATGCATGCCTATGTGTACGTATATAAAGCTGTACAGGTAAAAATTATACGCAATTGTAGCCAAGCAGCCTTTGTAAATTCTCCTCTGTAAGCGAACCACCCAGCTCTATGAAAACTGTGCGTATTTTAAAAACCAAAACAATAAACCCACAACAATCTCAGGTATCCCAATAAATCCCAGATGCAAACTTCCTGATTTTCTGCCACAGAGAGGAAGTCCACAGAACCACAGAGAAGGAAAAAGCTGGGTTTATTCTAACACTACACCGAGATCCCCTAGCCCAGAGTTTTACATTCACAGCGGATTTTCATGATTTTAATGAGATCCCAAATGAACGCACATCCTTGCCAATAAACGCCACTGCATGTGCTCCTGCATCAGCTCTCTAGCAGATCTTTGTGAGTACCTGCTACAGGTACATAATGTAAATAAAACAAATAAAAAAACCCCCACAGTTGCACTGACTGACGTAACTCAGGGGAATTTTTCCTGCAGGGGGAGGGAGGCTTGTTCTTTAAAAGGAACCTAGAAAGAGGAAACATCAAATGAAGGACAGGTAATAGAAACAGCTCTCGTTATTTTGATGACTTTTACTGCATACAAAGCCCAACTTTTGCAGAAGACAGCTTTCTTCTGTTCTTCTTTGGCATTAAAAACAGGGCATGTCACATCTAGTGTGGAAAGAGGTCAGAAGTTCAATCAAAAAAAACCCCCAAAACTTTGGATCCTAACAGCACTAACTTGCTTTTAATTTGAAAAAGCACTTTCTTAACTAAAACGACTTCAAATTGCATTTTCTCCCTTCAGTAGGGGCAGGTGAAGGCTTTTCTGATGTCCTGCTAAGGAACTCTGTGGCAGGCTTGATAGTTATGCTAATGTGGCTTCATCCAGGTCGCCCTTTCCTCTCTAAACCCACCGGCTCTCGCATTTTCAGGTTAGCTCTAACCATCGCTAAGATACGGTCTCGCTTTGTAGAGATTAGCAGGTGTGCTCGAGATGCTCTACAGAACAGCCCACAACAAGCACCAACATGACGTAAAAAGTTGGCTGCAGATAAAACATTTTGCATGCACCAAGACAAAATACAGTTCTCTTAATCTTTCAGTTTTACTGCAAAGGCTCTTTTACGTTAACAGAGGCACAATGGCTTTCAAGTTTCTTGTGTATTTTAATCACAACTGGATGCCGTCTCCAGCATCCCCTTCTCCTGAATGTGAAAAAAAATACAGCTTTAAAGTACAGCACTAATTTAGTGATATTTTAATTAAAGTACATAGCCACTCATTAAAACAATTTGTGAACAATAGCTGAACTCTTCCAATAACTATAAATGCTTTCCATAAAAGACCCGTAGTTAAAAACCAGAAAAAGCAGCCTTTATTCTTCCCATTAAGACATATTTTAAGACACCCTGTACCCAACTCTCCCGTTAATCGTGACAGAAATATTGGCAAGCGCTACTTTTGCTCCATCCCCGGCTGCTACCTCCCTAAAACGAAGCCGTGCCTTTGCGGAAAGATGAGCAGCATTAGAGCAAACAGCGGGCGAGGGAGGAAGGTTCGATGTGGGGAAGCGGAGCCGGGTCCTTCCCGCTCCTACCCCTACAGGCACCGGGGGCACTGGGGCTCTACCCGCACCCGCTGCCCGGGATAAAACTTACCTTGGCGCCGGGCCGGGCCGGGCCGGGCCGGGCCGGCAGGAGGGCTGCGCTAGCGCTTCATTGTCAAACTCAGTTCTAGCAAGTTCCTCGACATACTGGCGGAGCGGTGCTCGGCAGCGGACAAGCGCCCGGCTGTCTGTCTGTCTGCCCGGCCGTCTGTCTGTTCGCCCGCCCGCCCGCCCCGCCGCCACGCCCAGCCGCGCTCCGCAGGGCCCCGCCGGCTCGGGGACCGGCGGGTCGCCGCCTCTCCGGGCTGCGGCGAACAAAAGGGCGCTTCGCCGGGGGCCGCCGCCGCCGCCCAGCCCCGGCCGCCCCCCGCGGGCACAGCCCGGCGAGGGCGGGGGCGGAGCGGCGGCCCGACTCCGGCGGGGCGGGGGAACCGCCGCAACTTTTCCCTCCGGACGCGGCCGGGGCCGCAGCGCCCACGCCGGACGGGCGGCCCGCCGGGGCGCCCGGGGGACGCTGCCCGCCCGGCGCGGCACAGGCACGGCACGGTTGCCACCCCCCGCCCAGCTCCGCGCCCCCCCGGCGCCCCACGTACCCGCAGCCTACCCCCGCTCGCCGCTGCTTCCTCCTCCTCCTCCTGCCCGGCCTTGGCGCCAAACGCCGCCGCCGCCGCCGCCTCCCGCCCGCCGCAGGCCCGGCGCCTCCCCCGCGCACAGGCCCGGCGCGGCGGCCCCGGCGGCCCGGCGCCCGCCCCCCGCCCCGCCTCCATGCGGGCAGCCCGGGCCGCGCTCACCTCCCGCCGCCGGCGCGGCACGGCACGGCCCGGCCCGGCGCGCCGCCGCCGCCTCCTCCCCTGCTCGCCGGCGTGGGCGGCCGCGGCCGTCAGGGCTGGGGCTGGCGCTGGCGCTCCCGCCGCGGCTGCTGCTCCTGCGGCGGCTGCTGGTGCCGTCCCGCGCCGGCGCGCATCGCCTCCGCCCGCCCGCCCGGGCCCGTAGCCGCCGGCGGCTCCCGCCCTGCGTGCCGGCCGCTCGGCGCGCCCGCAGCCAGGCCCCGGCCCCGCGCCCGCCCCGCTCCTCCTCCTCCTCCTCCGGCGGCGGCGGCCGCACAAGAGCCCTATTGTATTATTGACACTGCTGGGCTCCAGGCCCCGCCTCTTCCCCTTCCCTTCTCCCCCTGACCGCGCCGCGCCGGGCCGGGCCGGGCCTTCCTGCCCGCTGCGCCGGCAGAGCCGGCCCGTCCGGGCGGGAAGGGGCCGGAGGAGAAGGCCTCAGCCCCCGGCCCCTCAGGCGGGCGTCAGGGCTGAGGGGAGCCAACCGTGCCCGGAACGGGGCGAGAGGCGGCTTCTCCCTTCAAGGTGCCCAGGGCAGATGAAGAGCGAGCGGCAGTGCCCAGCCCACGCGCCCGAAGCCACGGGCTACCGCGGCCCAGCTTCGGGCTGGGCGACGGGCAGCGGCGGCCGGCCACCTCGCCGCATCCCGCCTGCCTTCCCGCAGCTTTCGAGGGCACTGCACGCCCATCCCCACCCGCTCCAGCACTAAACGGGGAACGTTTTACACAAGTGGCACAGGCTGTGAAACGATGGGCATGGAGTGTACCTCACAGCAGCTTTTAGCCAGCTATCGGCATTAATTGTTCGGCCCGTGACAGAGTTCCCCATTGAAACAACATTTGATAGATGGCGGCAGCACCAGTTAGAATAAAGGGAACAAGGGCAAAAATCTGGCAAAGCACCTCTGTTATTAGGCCCCACACCCATTTCCTATACTGCTATTGCCAAGTATCCCTTGCATGAAATGCACTGCAAACCCCTTTTGCCTTCCTTACCAGAAGGACTGCTGCAAAGAGATTGATCTGCAGAACACCCTTCGGCTGCTGCAGCCCCGTTCTCCGTGCACACAGGCATGGAAAGGCTACAGAAACTCGGCAGAGAAGGAAATTAAACCTGGGGTCTCAAATCTGGGATACAGCCCTTCTCTCTAGGGCAGGCCCACAGAAGAAACAGCAAGAATACAATAACAAGGAGTACAAAGGCAAAGGAATGAAGAGATGAGCAGCAAGCATGGCAGGGATAGTTTGGCATGCCTCAGCTGCACTTCTGCAGTGTTTCCAGACAGCAGTCAAAAGATGAGGTGAAACGGATCGTAAGAAAGGAGGCACTGTTTCAGGCCAAATGTTCCGTCTAAGCTCAACAGCCTCCCACCTGCTCTACCAAGTCACGGGCCCCCCACATCGACTTCCTCCTGGCCCAAGTGGGCATCCACAGTGAGATACTTCCCCCAAGTACTCTGCAAGCCTCCAACTACTTCTTACTCAGATTTCCCAAGCAGGATGTCACGCATCTGTGTAGTAACCCTCAACAGATCACTTCTCCAAGTACTTGTCCAAGTCAGCTTTCACTGAATCCACGTAGGCTTCTGACTGGAAATCACTGCTGGCAAGGACTTCCATGGATCTACTACCTGCTGCAAAAAACAAACAAACAAACAAACAAACAAGCTTTTTTCTTTTGAATAGCTAGGTAATAATCCTGCGTGTAATATGAAGTGTAGCTTTCTACAAATGCAGTTAGACCACAACCAAACAGCAATGCTGACGTGTATGACTTCCTTCATGCACCAGCGACCACCTCATTTGCCTTCTGTTCATTAATATATACTTGCCAGGAAAACACTCTGAGCAGCTTCAGAAAACCACAACATCAAGTAAAATACCAAGAACACTCCCCCCCACCACCACCACTTGTGGAATCCTCTATATCAAACCAGGTGGTCCAGGCAGCACGGCAGGCAATACTGATTTTTAGATAAGAGATTTGAAGTCCAAAATGAAGAGAATTCCGAGTGATAAAACCAAGTCCATGCGCTACAGAAAAAGACCTGTTTTCTAGTCATAAAAGGAATTTAAAGTCCGATTGAGTTAAACTAAACAGAAACCATTTTCAAGTACCAATATCTTCATTTGGATTTTAAAACAATTTCTATTTTTTGTGTGTCCATGAAACATGCTTAGTAGAGTATATATATATAGTGTTTAAAGTATCCATCATTCTGAAGGACAATGAAAAACGTATATTCCCATCAGTGAAGGAAACATTCCTATGAGAAGTTGCCTGCCAGATTACTTTATATATGAATGACTTCATCAGGAGCAGATGCAGCCCAACCCGGGAAAGGTGTTGCACAGCTATCTTCATTTCCCATGCCTGGAATCACACAGACCCCCCTGCACTGGCTGTCACATGTCAGGAGAAGACAACATCCAAACCTCTAGTTCTACAGTAAATCCACAGCTGTACTTGGTGGGCTCAGGGCCAAAAGATAGGTGACACGGGAAAACCCGTGGCAGAAAGTCTGTGGGGCTACTAATTTCAATGAATGCTTTTGTGTGCAAATAAATTTTTCGTTATCTCATCCTGTGTAACTTCTAGCAAACGATTTACCGTTCGGTAAGAATTTACACAGCACTGCATTTACATTCGCTATGCATTTCTATAGGAACACCGAGCAAGATGAATAAGTAGGAAGCAGATTGTACACTATTGTTCTTTTTAAAGACATATGCAACAGTTTCCACATTTTCTCAAGAAAGGATGAACTACAGATGCTCTTATGCACCTAGAAAATATAAGGAATTTACAAAGCCAGATGTTAACATGTTGATAAAATATAGCACAAACATGAAGTCTTCCTAAGGGAGGAAAGCTCTGGAAACTAGAAGTATAAGAGATATGGTCAGGATAAAATAATGTATACATGTATACCATACTCAAGTTGAACCAAGTCAATATTCAGCCGTACAAAGGCTGCCCATAGTATACTAGGGTATTAAGAAAGTTACACTGAAGTAATGTTTAACATCTGAGAAGTAGGGTCACGCAGAGTTTAATGTGGACTGGAGCCACAAAAGAAGCATTTCTAATTGAAATACCTAGAAGTATTTCAGTGAATTTCAACAGAAAAGTATTTTTTCTACAAAATCTGCTCTCTCTGATCAGATGCCAGAGAAGCAAGAGACAACAAACACGCCATAGTATCATGCAGGAGTAGTGGGGGGAAGTAAGGACTAGAAAGGCCTGGGAGGTTAATTCCTACCCCTTACCTCCCAGTCTTTGCAGCATTCCCAGCCTGCACGTAGAAGCCTCCGTGGGCAGCGATCCTAGTTGACTCTGATAAGAAAAGAAATACACAGATACCAAAGCCTGGTATACCACCTTTCTTTGAAACGTGTCGACGCTGCATCAAACTCGCTCCTTCAGTAGATCAGATACCATTGATGAAACCTTGATACAACGTCCTTGAAATCATAGCAAGCATTGGCAGCTACTGGCGAGAGACAGAAAAGCTTAACTCTCTTATTTTCTTTTCACAATGAGCAAAATTATTGAAGTGTTACCATAAAGCACAAACACCCACCTGCAAACAAGAGAGTTAATTATCGCCGTGGAGTGAGTAACTTTCTTCTGTGGAAAAAAATGCAAAGCAGAATCTCATCTAAGGATGGCTAGCTGTCTTTAAACCCTCTTGTGACTAAAAATGTTTCTGATACTCGCTATTAGAAATAGAAGCAAAGAGCACTCAGAGCTTCAAAAGATTGTCTTTACCTCTAACACTGAATCCAATCCTTTAGCACCTGTTGGGGCAGCTATCAAAAGATGCCCTCAGGTCATAGCACAGCCCTTCCATTTAATCTCCGGAACCCTTTAAAAAAAAGCCCCTGAAGTGGTTTTTTATGGAGGGACTTGAGAAAAGGGGGGGAAGGTCTCCCCTTGTAAAAAGATCAGCACATTCAGACAAAAAAAAAAAAAAAAAGTACTTCCACAATCATGAAGCATTTACTCTTTTTAGAGAAAAATGTGCCAGCTTCACTTCCCAGGATCTGACAAGTTCAAAGTTTTGTGCTTAGGGAAATCTTTGATTTATCTTTCTTCTTCTAAGACAGTAACATAGAATGGAGAGGACTGCCAGCAGCTTTCAAAACCTACCAGTATTACGTCTCTGTACCTTAAACACATGCAAGTACCTAACAAAAAAGAATCAAAGAATACATCTTACGGTGTATTAGCGAGAAAACAAATTGTGTATCTAAAGCCTAAAAGACTTGGGAAGTTGGCTGCCTCTATGGTGCTGTATGTGTAGTTTGGGGGAATCTCCCTACAGCAGTCAGCATCCATGTAAGTAGGGTGAAGTAAGGCTACTGCTCCCTTCAGTGCTCAGAAATCACAAGTCAACAGTCACTCCACCCTTCTCCACCCTCCCAAAATGTTTGTTTCAATTTTTTTATTTTTGAGACACAAAAGTTTAATGGCTCAAACAGGGAAAAAAAAAAAACCCAACCAAAACCACCACTTTTCAAGTTTTCTTCACTATGACAGGGACAAAGGTACCCAAAAATGAAAGTGGAGATTCTCACATGACACTATGACCTGGGACTTTACCTACTTGTGATAAAATGAAGTTGGAAAAGCAGAGAGATACATACCGCTGTCATCCAGGCACCGAGTCCTTTGAGCTCCTAGTACTGCAGAGGTGCCTAGCCTTAAATTTAGCCTCGTCATTGGGTAGAAATTGTAATAGCAGGTTGCTTTTAGCCTCTGCAATTTGGGAACGTCGGACACTCATTTAAACGCTGTTCAAGAGCCTCTTAACCTCACCATCATTTCCTATCTATCAACTTTACCTGATGCTTTTAAGGACAAACTTTCTATAGTGGTTTTAGCAGAAGGATACGAGGGAAATCCACATGTATTTGGAAGATCTCATTAGACCCTTGACAACACTGGCAATTTTAAAGCCCTGTGCAACTGGAAAGAGAATGACTCATACTTGACAGATGCTGGTCACGTTGCTTAATACATTCTGGGAAGGTACTCACATACTCTAGCCATGAAATTGTACATAGCTGGGGATTATCACTAGATGCATAAAAAAAATAAAGGAATGAGCAGTTGCACATTTTTCTTTGTGTACTCAGAAAACTTCAGAGCTTTTTAAAAAGCTTCTCACTTCCCCCTCCTTTTCTTCTCTCTTACTCAGAACCAGTGATGACTACATGCGCATCAGGAAGACTGCATGACCACAAACATTACCAGCAACAGTCTTATGGCAACCAGGCATTCTGAAGAGATGAAAGCAGTAAAACCAGTAAAAAGCATTCTTCTATCAAAATGGACACCAAGATATTAATATCTGGCCTGTTTACACACATCGTGACTCCCAATCATTCAGTGAAGCCGCCTGTACATCCTGCTTTTACCAGGTTTGCGGCTTGTAAAGTTTTCCCATATATAGATGGTTGTGTTGAGAGACAGAGCTCAGACTAGACAGCTTTAAGAAAAACTTCCAGGCTGGCAATACAGCAAGTTATTATTTTTCAGAAATTGTTATCCTCAGCAAATTGCTATAGCTCATACTGCGAGCTCTGCAATGTCCAGGGAACGGGGTGGACCACCACAGAGCTGCCTTCCAACATATACTGGAGCAAGAACGCGGTACCACAGCACACAACGTAATGAAGTGCTACAGCCCGCTTGCACCATCCCACTCAAATCCATGCATGCTAGAGACAATACTTACAACTGGCACTTATTCATAGCTTGACAATACTGTTGGACTAGAATTTAGATGTTTTAGATTACGTTTAAACATGCCTTGGAAGAGCTGCTCCTGCAGACCTCCAAAGACCTATGTCACACTTATGGATTCAGAAGGCTTACTCATTAATTTGGGGGGGGGGGGGGGGGGGGGGAAGGCACAAAGGTCCAAAGGAATCAACAAAGAACTTGATAGCAAAAATCCTAGAGTTTAGGGACTATACTAGGTCTTAAAAGACTCATTTCACAGCGGATTTTATTGAATCTTTAGGAAAAAAGCCTGAGGAATCGACACCTTCTAGAAGATATTATCAACAACACTAATTTAAATATGCACAGAAAGCTGAATGCTGTATGAATAAAGCCTAAATTTTAAAAACCAGCATTTAAGAGAAGAAGATATTCAGCTACAGAGCTCTCACTAACGCTTAAGTCAGTAAAACTCATTTTTGCCCCTATTAGTCAGAATGACTGAAAAATTTTATAATAAAAAATTTCAGGCTGCTTTTTGGAATTGAAAAAAAAAAAAATCTGTCCCAGTTACATAAGTGCAGCCTGGTATGTGGATTACTTTTAAATCCATGCATTTTATGCATGACTATTTAGATATGACAAAAGAAAGTGGGTGACTTCCTAGCAACTAGGGCACAGATACAAAGCTTCCGCATGTTAGTATTTGAGGATGTGATTGGTAAAAATTGTGAAAATACTTAAGGGCAGCTTTGTTATGACTTGAATACTATGTAAAAAAGATTACTAGGCAACTCAGATCCAATTGGGGTACAAGATTTTTTTTTAAACTGTAAAATTGTACAATAATAGCTAAGTGTAAACCAAAAGCTTTGATTCTCTAAAGCTTCACAATTTAACTCAAAATATTCAACAAAGATTCTATTGACATAGTACTTCATGTTCTTGGCAAACATTTACACTTCATGAAAGTTGCCCTAGACCATCTCTAGTTGGAAGATTCTCATTTCTGACCAGTTTAAAGCTAAGTTTGGAAATTTATTAAATGTTTACCTGTTCTCAGGGGTCTTTAGATGTTAAATGGGATATACAAAGGAATTGATTTCTAAATGAACAATTCTACTAGTATAACCACCACAATCTGGTTTTGCTGTGAGCACATCACTAGCATGCATCTAGTACCCAAAGAGGCAAGTACAGTTAAAAAGCACAAAACTTTTACAAGTTAAAAAAACAAAACAAAAAGGAACAACCACATGCACACACAGATCAGGGGGAAGTGCTTTAACAGTCTCCATCCAGGAATCTCTGTACTTGTATTTCTACAGCTTGATATAAGAATACCTTCTTCCATATTTTACTAGGAAATTTGCAATGTAAAGTTAATCATATCTTCAGTGACATGGGGGAAAAAACCTTGCTGTCAAAAATTCACCTTTTTTGGAGGATGGATGACTGCAGAGTTAATGCTTATTTTCAATTAGCTGTGAGTATTTATTTAAAGTCCCCATTTAAACATGGAGTTCAGTTTTTATACTTAATGTAACATAATTATGTTTTGCAATATTTTATATTTTTAAAAAGTTTTCCAGAATCCAGAGTTTAGATTTTCAATGTTTATTATGAATCACATTCACAGTACAATACAAATTACATAAAAAGCTATACAACAAACGTACAAAGACTACATGAAGCACGTACCATTCTGTAACGCATACAATACCTGATGCTTAGGCTAGAAGTGTTCTTAACACCTGTTAGCAAGAAATTGAAGTAAAAAGATAAATAATTGGATTGAGAAACTCCTTCATTATTTAGGGGTTTTTTATTAAGAACTCTTTAGGTTGGTAAGCAGGCTATCAGTGTGGAAAAAAAAAAAGCAACTCTCTGCTTTTTCCATGTAGAAAAGTTTTTCCACTGTTTCAAGCCTAGATTAATTTTCAATCAGTCATCCCCGTCCTTCAGCAAAAGTAGTCAAAAATCAATTTAGCACTTTGTTTCCAGAGCAGGTTGATGGTGCAAAAAATAAACTATAAACATACATATAATCATGTGTCAGCGTATAAGTTTGGAAATATTATATGTAAAAGTTTAGAGACCAAGATGGTCCAATATATGCACTGCTTAGATAAATTACACAATGACAGTTCTGAAGTACATTAAACAGTTTTAATGTACTGCCCATACCAGAAAAATACATTTACTGTATGTGTCTAGAATAATTCCTGCAAATGTTCATTGGCAAGTTGAGCTAGTACTTTGGAGACTGATCTAAGATTTTTAGCTGTTTTCACAGCCTCTCCTCACACGTTATATAAAAAAAATGCTGGCTGGCTAAGTGCAAATAAGTGGTAATTTCCACTACCAGTCAGATTCTGGTGGCAGTTTGATTTTATTTCACTTTGTCAAACAAAAAAACATTTCACAAAAGTGACATTTTTCTTACCTTCAGTATGCCAATGGTTTATTGACTTCAGGAGATACTCTTCCTTATTTAATCTACTTTAATAAGAGCTCCTAAGGACATATTCTTGATATATAGTTTAAACTAAGGGCAAGCATTTGCCTAGGAGCAACAAAGTGACAGCTCAGAACATCTCTCGGGCATGACAGAATTGTGAATTTCAGGAGAACAGATTCTTTCATGTGCTAATTCTAAAAAATTAGAAAGAGATGTGTTTTTAGCCACCCACTTTTGGAGCTCCAGAGCTGTGAATCTGATTAATCGAGACTCATTTTCAGTTAAGATGCACAAGATCTTCCCTTTTGACAGATGACTATAATGAGGAAATAATTGCTTTAGCACCTCAACACAGCCCCAGTGCATTCAATGGATTGTAAAGGCTACATAAATTGGCAAGCCACAATTTTAATTAAGAAATTTGGTTTTGTGCGTCTGCACGCACAATCTGTTCAAGTATTACAGAGGGCTTGTAAACCTGGACATAAGCTTTACATTCACGTAGAAAAATCAGTAAGGATGTACGATGAAAAAATAAATCAATCATGTGTTTAATATCCATACAGATTTGCATTCTAATATGCACTATATAGCAATAAGCATCCTTACTGATCACTATTCAAGTGCATCTCGCAAAATGCTAGTAGCACTTCTTCAGTCTGTTTTTAGAATTAATCCAAAATAAACCCTACAGCAGTGTGTAGTACTTTACAGCCAAATTTTCAGTACTACTACTAAGTGTAAAACCCTTCTCCTGGGGCCTAGCGTGGAAGAGCTTTTTTAATGCCATCAGAGCCTGCCTCTGACTCCTGGTTGCTGTACGTCCCTTCTAGCAAACAAAAACAGTGCCAGAGACTCATTGTTCCAAGTCCAAGGGAACCTCATGTATATCCCATACATGACTTGGGAATACCAGAGGCAGCTTTATTGCCAGAGACCCTGTGAGTGGACCTTGGAGCATCTTCAGCAGAGCACTCGTGCTCAGAATTCGCCTCAGAGCAGCAGAGCCTGGTGAGTGCTCACTTACCAGAATGCTGTTATGACAACTCTCCGCATAAATGCTGCTGCAACCAACTTTTTTTGAATAAAGATGCTGAAGCAGAATAAGCCAGATGCCACACTGCTTCTGAAAGCATGCTATAAGGAGAATTCATTTCAGACGAGGCTTTCAGAAAAAGTCAACGACTACAGCTTCCTCCCTGGCCCCCAATGAAGACAAATTTGCATGTGGGAAAGTTTTGAACAGCGAGTTTCACATAAATGCACTTTCTAAACAATGTGTCCAAGTTAAAGATAATGCTTACTACTGCATCAAATTTGGAGCAGCATTGCACTTTTCAAATATGTCTTACCATTAGATGTTGACAAGAAACATTCAAGTGTCAATAGAAGTTTAGAAATCACTGTAAAAAGTTAGTAGAAAACCTCCATTGTTTCTGGAGTCGAAATATAAGTTTCAAACACAACGCATGTGGGGAGCTATGCCATTTACTCCAGTTCAGGTAATATGGTATTAAAACCACCGATAGCTTTATAAAAGGGATATAGGATAAACACAAAACCAAACGACAAAACTTCTCAGATACTACTGCCATATTCAAGCCAAGTGACATCCAAGTGCAGAGACAAACCATTCGTGAACACCTTCATGTTAAACTTCACATTCCCATCTGCATGTCAGCAAAGTTGTAGAAACTGTCTACATCTTGAGACGCTGACGCCTTGCTCTCCGATACAAAAACCTGTTTTATTAAACAAGGAAATAGTTATGCATCACTAATAAAGAGGTTCAAGTAGTCTTTGCTCATTCAGAGCCAGTAACGGTTATTTTTATATTTCATGAGAGTCACAACTCTGCTGGTTTCCACTGTGTGTTAGAATAGTCCTAAAATTCTCTCTGCCCTGATGCACCCTTTGGTACTGTAACCTGTTCCTAGTGGACATGCTAGCTGCAGTAACCCTAGCTTTCCACTGATGGGGATTAAAAGTTTGGGGCTCAATTATGCAGGGGTCACAGCTTCAGCTAGTGTCCAGTTAGATGTATTTTGCTTGGTAAAGTCAAATTCTGTCTGGGACAGGGGTGGGGGTGGGGTGGGGGGAACAAACACACAAAAACCTTAGACTACCATTAAGCTTTCCTTTAACAGAAAGGCAGAGTTTGTAAGAAAGACTCCCCTGCACTATATTCCCCTCAAAAAACTTAGTTGCTTCTTCATCAGATGATTTTTTTTTAAATAACTTCAACTGCATTTGCATTTTGCAAAATTGATCAACGCATGTGAAAGTCTAAGTTCTAGGACAGTCATCTTTGAAAGCTTTCAGCAAATCAACTACAAATGCCTTAGGCAATGCCCAAATAGCTCAGCGTAACAGACAAAGTGTTGTGGCTGTTCATCAATCTCAACATGCAAGTGATAGCCTCGATCAAACACTTACGTTGAATTCTTACTGTATTTTCTATACCTCAAGAGGAAATCATCACTGTCTTAGCACATCAGTGTTGGCACAACCAGCTGAGCTGTTCTGAAGTGCACTGGGACTGTAGGAATGAGTTATTCCAGATGACTATGCTCCTACAGTCACCACTTCTCTGCTTCAATTCAGAATACCACGTGAATGTAAACTGTGACAGTTCCTTGGATTGGTTTACTTAAACTATGTTTTAAGATTAAAATCCTGTTGTCCAGTAAATTTCTGATTTTAAAAAAATCATCACAAAGCAAGTAGTTTCCTAGACTGTTGTTTGGATGCATGGTAGACTTCTGTTTGAAGGGACTTGAGAACATCTACTAATTATTTGGCAGTTGTTTGGTGCACCAGCGATTGCTACCACGGTCATAACAGTTGAACATCATCTTTCAGCATCCTTCCCTACTAGGATATTACGATTTACACTTTGCAGAGTATTTTACAAATAAATGATGAGATGGAAGAACAATACTAGAAAGCATGCCAAAAAAGTGCAGAAGGTCACACCAGAAAGAATGTCAGACATACCTAGTCCAGACAAATAGGAAGCCCACTTAAGTGCATAGCATAGAGCTCTCCTTGTAACATGTTGTTTCTACCAAACAGCTCAAAAAACTCTGGTGGTGCTATTGCTGAAGAACTTCTCTACCCTTACTAGAGTATCTAGAGTTGTTTATTGGATTTATTTCAGAAACAAAAACTTGGTGAGATTAATGTTATTAACGGATTAATTTAATAATTTTTAACGGTGGTTTTCAAATGCAAATGTAGCCACCTGCTTAAAAGCAGATTAATCTCCTGCAAAGTCTTACAGGATGTGTCTTCCTAAGAGCTTTTGTCATTGTTTCTTGATCAAGGATACCTATAATTCTTTCTGAGCACTATAACAACTCTCAAACACAATAAGGGCAGCCAACAATGAGGTGAAACCATTTTATAGAGCATTCCTGAACTTTCCGGTAGGAATAAGTCTGAAGTTTGTTACTCCCTAAATTACTTCTAAATTATGTCCCAAGGAAGAAATACATTTTCTAAAAAATATATACTCATGATATTCAATTATCTAGGGACCTGTGCACAAACTCAGTGTTTATCAGAAGTTTTGGAGTTACATTTTATCTAAACAAACATATATACTTCTCAGGAAGCCCAAAGTTCTGCTGCTTAATTCAGTACAGCAAGTATTTAATAAGTGAGGTAGATTTTGCTATGGAACCAGGCTGTAGACAGAAGTTTTAAATCCAGATGCAGTAAGCAATTTCACCTTTGGAACAGAACCCAAACACTACAGATCACCTTCAAGAACAATGCTTACTTCACAGCATGAAGTGCACAGTCTGAGGTTTCTGGATGCATCTCAGATCAGGGCATTCATAGAGTTATAAAAACAGACACTAGTCATTTTAGTGAGGAAAATTAAAAAAAAATTGTTCTAATAATTAATATCACTTCAGTCTTTCAATAGAGAAAAAGATCTAGAACCAGTGAATTACCTACCCAGTATCAGCTTTGTTCTGTATGAAAAAAAAATAGGCTAGCCACACTAAAAAAAGTCACTGTAACCGCCTGCTTAAAGAGGCCATTTTTATGGTAAAATTTGCAGTGATTACTTTTGGGTCACAAGAAAGAATCAGTAATATCACAACACTGCCCAGACTGTAGTTCTGGTATTCTCCAGACTGAGAGCACCAAATTAAGGCCCACTACACATCAGGTTTTTGCTGGTGCAATAGCAAACACAAAAAAAGCAAACATTAACTGCATTTGAGATGACTTGCAACAAGATGACTGTTTTCCAGAAACTGGGCAGTCTAGTTCCAAGTAACTCTTTCAAAAGGAACTGAAAGACAGCAAGGAGCTGTATGGACACTATGTCTCAAAGACATTCTAGTCTTCTTTGAACAGCTGCTTGAAAGCAAAGGGTTTGTCACTTTCTCATTACCAGGAGTGCTCTAGTTGTTTCCAGAAACTTTCTCAAAACCATTGCAATTCAGAGAAATGGGGCCAGCAAGTAAAGAGGAGGTACAGTGTAAAGAAGCTACAGCAAAACAAGCTGACAAAAGAAAAAAGAAAAGTGCCTTTGAAGGAAGGCATTCTGCAATATCCTACACAGCAAAAGTAAACCTTGAAAAAAGTAGAAATCCCATCATACTATCTTTGTCAGGGTTTAATAGACTAGGACATCACAAAGCAGACTTCAGTACAAGACTTGGAGCAGAGCTTTTCCCTACTATATTTACAGAACTTGTTTTCGCTATTATGTGAAATAACCGTTTTAAGTGGAAATCTTCTATTCTGCAATAGATATGGGGATTTAGTACTCTCTTTCCTAGGGCAATTTTTGTCTCCGACAAGCAACTTCAGTTTTGAGTACAAAAACCAAAACAACAACCAAAAAAATAGGATATTCAGATTTTACTATTCAGAAACCTAAAAAGATTGTGCAGTATGTCAACACTACAGCTTGATCATGAAGTATCCTAGATGTTCTGTAACATCTTCTGCCAATAAAGCAATACACCAGCTTACCTTGGTCCCACTAAAAACATCATTTATAGTGCTTTGACATCCTTCCACAGCACCATCTCCATTGAACTCCAAAGCAACCACTGGACCTAGAAGATAGTTTCATCTAGAATCAATATTACTTTTAAGCTTGGCATCAAAACAGTAGATTTCTCAACCCATAGGGGATTGTGAGGCTTGCAAGAAGCATTTTATGGTTTTTGCTTGAGCAGCCATAATGCAGATAAAGAACTAAAAACACTTAACCATAGCTTCAAAGTACAGTGTTATCTGAGAAGAAAATATCTGCAATTCCATGCTCATTTTTGCAGAGACTCTGGCAGGATTCCAGTTTTACTTCTTGAAAGGCAGCAATGGCACAAAAATGCTAAGGAGCACAGGGCATCATGGAAGTGAGTCAGACTATACTGCTCAAATAGTGAGCCATTTCACAGACATCTGGAGTAGGACTGAGTCATTCAGGCATTTTTGCCTCAGTCCCAAGATAGCAAACTGCCTGATTTTTAGACGTGTTCTCACCCACTATTTGCAGATCCCCTTTCTCTGGTTTCATTCTGAACACGTTATTTCTTCCCACACGGGTGCAAAATAGCCCTTAAACTAGACTGTCATCTGATAAGTACAATAACTTTTGCCCTATTCTTGCAATGAGCATCCCAGACCTCTTACGTTATTATGAAAAAACTACGTTGCTACTAAGTTTGGGAGCGTGTATTGAGTTTTAGCATATAGCAGATGCCAAGATGTCAGTGCTTCTGCAGGAAGAGACAAAAACCAGTTACAGTCAAATCAATAAAAAGGCTTTTGAAATACTCTGACAGTACACTAGTTATAAACAGAAATTTAACACTTACCTGCTTTATATGCATCTATACTGATTTGCTTAAATATATATACAGAAACACTGAATATCTAGGTGGTTGAGCAGCAACAGTGACAAGTTAGAAATAGTCTAAAAGCATGAGCTTCTTTTGACTACTCCAGACAGATCTGCATGTGCTACTGCTCCTCAGCTATGCGGTTGGACCACTAGAGGGGGGGCAGAGCTGCAAAATACATGTGGAATAGCTCTTTTCTCATGCCTTCAGGAGTTTTGGCTGATTTAGGGCCTGATTGAGGCTTCCAAAACTCATCTTAACTGGCTTTACACTATGCCCTTGAAATAGAAATTTCTCCTTCATTCCTCTTTCTTCTCCAGAACTCTCCAGTGACAGCTAGATTTCTATATCAAGATGAGAAAGAAAACAACAGAAACTCACCTTTTTCAAGCAGTGGAATGAATTCTGATGCACACTGCTGGAAAACTCTGTGAGCATCCTCTGCCTTCATGGAGACTTCCTTAGTCTGTACCAGCTGAAAGCCTTTGCCAGTCATCTGTTAACAGAGAAAGAATTCATGTTAAAAATGCTTCTAAGGCAGAGAGTTCAGCTCAAGTATCCAGACTACACTGGAATAGACCCATTTTCCCCATACACATTAAGCCACAGAGCAAAGGGACCCTTTTTGCTCTTTTCAAAGACCATTTGCTTTTTCTACATTTCTGTTTATTTTCATTCCATTCATCCAGATTTTCTCCTCTGCCCTGGTGTACCTAGAGGAGTAAATGTGAACATTTTTGTTTTATATTATGGCCCAGGGTTGTGTTTTTTTCCCCACAGTCCCTCACAAGCTGAAACTAATGGGAGTTAAAAGCATTCAGCATCTGGAGCCAAGCAGTTAGTTCTCATTAGTCTGCAATAGTTCAGTCAAGCGTTAGCTCAAACTCTCATCTATCCACTGCTGAAGTTTTCCGTTTTGGGGAAAAAAAGTTATAAACTTTCGAACACACACGGCTTTTTACTTCCAATCTACTATGAAACTAAAAGCATGTGGAGAAGGAGCAACTGTATTTGTACTTCCAAAGCATCCATTAATCTACAGAGCAGCAAGATTTCCACAGAATCTCACTAACTAGTCATTTAGCATCTTCTTAACTCTAATTTCTAAAGAAATACTAACACAGGAGAGCACATCTATGATCCTTTTTACTGTAGCTATTCGTTCTGCAGGAAAAAAAACCCAACCTCTAAGTATCATTATCTCCCTTCACTCAAGTAGGTGTTAGTAACTCAGTTCCATAAAAATTCAACTGGGCGGTGGGGGCGGCAGCATGGGAACACCCTACAGCTTTCTTTCCTTGCAGTTGAAAACCCAAGGAAAGGAGCTCCATAGATTGTTTTGTTGATCACACAACACTGCGATCAGCAGCTTTTGCAGATACCTCTCTCAGAAGCTGTAGCTCGTGGTTACTGGCTCTGCTCTGTCATCCCTGCCACTCCAGGGTGCTAAAAGCAGCCAGCCACTTCTAGATTTTAGTCCCAGGAAAGCCCAAACTCAGCCAAGCTTGGGAGATGCTGCCTCACAGGAGAAAAAAAAAAAAAAAAAAAAAAAAGACAGCACCAGCTATTTAAGTAATTGAAGACATTTGACCAGCCATGACAAATACTCACTGCCTCTTCCAGAAAAAAAATTCCAATACTGGGTGGTGGTGGGGGGATACAATTTAACATGTTATTTTTTTAAAGTCTCTGTTAGTATTGGAAACACTTTCAGGACAGACTGTTTTGTTAGCTGTGACTTTCAGGGCAATAAGCTAACAAGTTAATTAGCTATATCCCTTTCACAAGCATTGCCAATGACTTACTCTACATTTGGCCAAGTTCATCAAATCAGCTACGCATTTTCTTCAGAACGTAGCTTTGGTGTGACGTGGTGGAAAAGTACACTGGAACTATTAGAGGATAGATGTGCCAGTCACAGGATGTCAGCTGTAAAACAACTGTCTGATCAGAAGAGCTCCAGTCTCTTACCTTGCTTAAGGTTTTAAACAGTGCAGTTGCTTGGTATGGTTAGCAGACATGCAGAGCCTCTGTGTTCTCCCTTCAGGGAGCACCAGAGGCTACCCAGAGGAAAGTCCAATTAGAAATTCAAAAAGCTGAATGCAGACAAAGGTTGCTTACCTCATCAATTAACTTCCTGGCATTTGCAGTTGTGTAGTCACCAGCAAAAAACACGACCAAACACGATTCATCGCTGCTTTTCTGTCTCTGCCCTCGAGTTACTGGTATTATGCTCCTCGTAGCATCGGTAGAAATTCTGACAACTTTCAGCTCCTCAGAGCTGGGCAGAGGAACATAATCTTGGACTACAGCATTCTCTGGCAAAAGGCCCCAGTTATTTTCTCCTGACACAGGGGTAAAGTCATGGATGTTGCTCCATGTGTTATTGAAGATGCTCAGTCCAGCATCTTTAAATTGTAAAGCAAGCTCAGGATAATAGTACTGGAAACATCCAAATTTCATACCTGTGGAGGACTCAATAATGGGCTGGGTAGCACAGCACAAGAATACCTCCAGCTTTCTGCAGTCCCGAGTGCGAAACTGTTGGCAGGCCACTATGCATTTACAATCTTTGCAGTCACGGAAAAACACGCTGCCTTTTATTGGTCCTAAAAAGATTTGGCAGTTTACACAGTCATCAATAGTGATTGTAGCAGAATGGTCAAATATGTAGATATTACAGTTCTCACAGTCCTGAATGACAAATTGTTGCCCTGCTACTTTTCCAGGCAGTCGACCCACAGTTTCGTCTTTAAGTCCAGAAAAGGTGTAATCTTTGGGGTCAATCTGAAGGAGGAAGGGAAAAAAAAAAAAAAGGAACATTAAAGTCTTCACATACAGAGAATATTATAATGCTAAATGTCAATTCACTTGCATTAATTGAGGTAGCACTGAATTGTACAGGATAACCTGCCAGAAAACTCTTCAAAGAGTGATGAAAGCTCAGAAGAAGCTCTTTCAGCTAAACTACTGGAATGCACAGTATTGAGGTACAACAAAGAATTGAAACTACACTTCTGAGATGCTCCAAGAAAAAAAACCTAACTCAGTTTGTTCTCTAGTAAAGAAAGGGGGCAGGGGGAGCTATTTTCCTCTGTGGACTCTGAACTGTTCCAATGATGGTCCTGGGTATTATCGTAATAACTGTAATAAACGAATTGGCCAACATACTTGAAGAGTCATAAAGCTAGAGATACACAGTATTTCCTTTTCAAGTAGCTCTCTTGGTCATATTTTACCACACCTCAACACGTTGCAAGGAAACCTTGCTGCTTTCAAGCAGTATCTCCTTTATTACATTTGCAAACTACAAAGAGCTTGCTTATCTGCACCACAGCATTATCTTGTGCTAACGACTACAAGATTTTTGTGTGCTAATGACAGCTACGTGATTGTTTTAGTTACGACCAACAAGCAAACGCTGGTAGTGCTGGTTACAGACCTCTCCTCCTCCACACTCCAGCATCCCCACACCGGGGAGGGACACTTGAGAGGGGCTGTGGTTTTCCCTGGGACTCTCCACTGAGGAGCAGAGACTGAAGAGCCACGCAGCACGCAGGATGGTATGTGATACAGGTGGACATCACGAATAATACAGGCGATGTTGTTGTAACGCCAAAGGAATCTGAGCTAGGTCATTTCTAGATATACATAAGTCAAGACAATTACGCTTCCCAGAGCAAATTCTACTCTGCCCTCTTGTGAAAGCTTATTAAAATAGCACTCAGAAGTATACAAGTACCTGAACTAGCCTAACACAAAACCACCTCACAAACCTGCTATCTGATTATCAGCCCGAGGGCCCTAAAACTTGCTGCACCACAATCAGTGTTAATGCATTACAACAGTTTCTGGATAGCCCG
The DNA here is from genome assembly GCF_035582795.1 of Mycteria americana. NCBI lineage: Eukaryota > Metazoa > Chordata > Aves > Ciconiiformes > Ciconiidae > Mycteria > Mycteria americana. The sequence continues at coordinate 147,227,960 of NC_134365.1, forward strand.
ATTTGTAAGAAACTCCTCCTCCTGCCCCTCCTCTTCAGCAGTTCAAACATTTACATGAGATTTAGAGACCAGAAAAAGGCATAAACCAGGATGGGGTAGCACCAGACAGTCACTAAACCAACTCAGCCTAGGTAGCTTTTGTCTAGAACAGCTAATGGAAGCTAAAAGTCTCTACCAACCGATAAAACATACTCCTTTACAGACAATACATCTGACCTCCAGACAGGAAAGCAGGTTTGCAGCCGATGAATCTTCCAAATAAAATGCAAGTTGAGACAATAAAGATGGCTTCCTAGAAATCTCCCCTCAATCATATTTAATACCAGTAGTACACATTCAGGAAAGTTAGCTGGAAGAGTTACAAATAAAATTGGGAGGCTCAAATGATAAGGGACACAGCATGGAGACTCAGCCACACAGTATGATTAGTATTCAAACCCTCTAAGGTCTTAAGTCTCATGTAATGTTACATATTTGATTCACATATAAGATATTTATACACATATTCTTTCATACTTGAGAATATAAGTATCAAAATTGCTTTTGGACACATCCTCCCCAGGCATCTCCTAGAACATTTATGTATATATAATGTTGGGGTTGGGGTTTGGGGATTTTTTGGGGGTTTTTGTTTGTTTGTTTGTTTGGGTTTTTTTTAAATAACCTTGGGAGACAGGCTTACTGCTTTCAAAACAGGGTACAGAGGTACAGCTACTTCTCTTAGGAAGGAGAAGTTCAAAGTTTCCGGAACTTACAGCTTTTTTGAAAGTTGGCATCTAAGCGTGTCCTTCTAAATTGCTCTGCTCTAAAAAGCCTCCGAAGCAGCACTAGCTCATCGTACACCACGGCCACTACAGAGATGTGTGAAACTTCAACTTCACCTTGCAACTTTATTTAGGCCTAGGTGAAAAACACTGGTTAGTCAGCTAACCCACAGCTTAAAGACTGTTTCAAATGAGAGCGCTTCAGAAAGAGTGGTACTTCAATTTAATGATAAAAAAGTCAGCTTGTTACCAGATTCAGGAGCTCAATTTTATTTCCCTGACATGAATTAAGAGTTCTGCACTGACACAACTCTTACTTCTCAGTTTGTTCACCATGCTAGGGAGTTTGCCAATTTAATTTAATTTTGCTTTCCAGTTTTCCTTTTACAGACCAAGAGTATTTATTGACTAACACTGTCGTACAGACTGGAGGGACTGAATGAAATCAATTTAACACTCTCTCCCCACACTGGGTTATTGCCCTAGCGGGGGGGGGGTGTGTGTGTGTGTGTAACCCAAGAGACTGTAGCAGATCTGAATGTTTCACTTCCCCTGGGTAAAAGAAACAGGCCAGAGAAAAGAGTGTGAAGGCAGAACTATAATTTTGAGGATGCATCCAACAGCTGCTAATATGCTCATTGAGGAGTTTCATGCTTACCAGCTCTGAATTCTGCAGCTATCAACAGGTTAATATTAAAATCAATGCGTCCACCTTCCTTCCCCTGACAGCACTAACTGCTTCTTAAGCTCTGTCTCGGCAACATAGCAAAAAAGCAGGCTAGGAAAACCAAAAGCAACAGAAGAAGGTAACATCTGCAGCCTCATACAACCATAACCAGGGCTATGTAGATTTCTCTGCCTGTTCATCTGGTGCAACTTTTGCTGTAAAATCTTAAGTATGCGGCAGGCCAGCAAAAATCAACTGTTTGATAACTCATCTATTTATCCTTTGCATTTGGATAAAGCTTCAAAGAACTTTGTCCAAATCCACCCATCTCACCCAGACAGATGCTTTACTCTCCATCCCTTAATACATTTTTAAATGTCTTTTTTTCCCCCTCAGGCTGGTATAAGTCCAAATGATGACAGTATTTATAGAGGCAACTTTTAATGCTTTCAGCTGAATTTAAAGAGTTTTTGGAGTAGATACGAGTCATGCATTAATAGCTATGGGCACAGCCCAAGAGTTGAAACCTTCTGACAGAAGTGCTATGCACAGGTTCAGGAATTACTCCATAGAGTGAGCTAAAATAACCAGATCCAGTGACGAAACAGTAATCCCTGCTTACACAATATTCTTTCACCTCAACAGAGGTACAGAAGTCTCATCTTCAGTTATCAGTGGTGACATTGGTGATAAGTCTGTTACAAGGGACTGGAGGACAAATTGTAAGGAACAGGGATTTTAAAGAACAAAGAAAGGAGAGAAGTGAAGGCAAACAGAAGTTTGTCATGGTTGCTTTGAACTCTAGGAAGTTCTGCTGCAACAAGTGGAAGGTGTATTAAGCAGCTTTCCTTCCTGCAAACGCTTGTCTTGCAAGAAGGTCAGAGGCCAGATGTGAAGGCTGCAGATGACGTACATCTCTTCAGCCACCATTATCCAGTTAACTGGCACCAAGACTAGGCAGCTCGCATTTAGAAGAAGACTTAGAAGTACCAGACCCTCACAGTTTTTAGTGGTAACTGTGCCTAGAATCACCAAGGATCCCAGCAGCTTCTTGAACTCTTTCTGGCATAAGTTCATGTCCTAAGACTTTTTCACCAGGTCCATCAGGAAAGGAGTTTTAGTCAGCAATTATATGCCACCACAAATATGAGAAGGTACTGCTGTTCTTAATGGATTATGGTTCTCCCCTAGGTACCTGGGTCTAGCCTGCTGAGCAAACAATAATTTGTAAAGTCTTTCTAAACCACTTACACTAAGGTCTTCTCTTTTAAATATCATTCTCAAAAAAATCATTCCCTATCTCTCTAAATCACAACAGATGGTGGGTCAGCTATGGACTTATATACAGTCGATGACATACAAGAATTGGCTGCTGACCCAGTAACATTAAAAGCTGCAGCTATAGGGTAGGCACACAAACTTAAGAGGCTTTATGTGCTATTTTTGTCAGTAGGGGAATTAACAGAAAGGAAACAAGCAAGAAAAGTGCATTCCCAGGCCTAGACACTTCTGCATATTGATACTTTCATGGGATTGGTGCCCTTAAGCACTGAGTTGCAACATTCTCTGGAGACTGTTTGTTGAAGTTACTCACCCCTGGCACATTTCTAGATTCTTAGGCAACAAGAAGAGGTGGAAAGAGGGACAACATGTACAGGTTCCAGTGACTAGCATACAGTTTTTCACCTTGGAGCATCTCCTGTACACCTTGGCTTTAAATGTGGCCAATACAACAGTCAGAATGCACATTTCATTCTATTCTTTGTAATCTTCCCCCTCTTCCAGAGTACCCGTAATAGCATAAAACAGTCATTCTCATACCTTTCTGAGCAACAAACCATTGCCAAATACTGCAGATAGGAGAAGAGGAAGAATGTTGTTTAATATGAACCTGCTGACTGTTTCTCAGTTGATAGACTACGTTTTGAGAAATACAGCAGTAGTTCTTCTGGAGCACTGGGAAGCCTAAGGGAGATGCACTGGATTTAAGGACAAAATATTTCACTGCCTAGTTAGACAAAAAAAAGAAAAGAAAAAGATGAAAGTGATTTTATTTATATTCCAAAATAAAATATAAAGTGGCTACTTAAATGAGATCTAGATAGTTCAAGATGTCCACGTCAGCTCAGTCCATTCTAGCAGAATCCTCAAATGTAAGGTAACTAACAAAAGACTATCTATGATTTATGTAGACAGTTACACCTCTGAGGTTTTTTTTAAACTGTTTGAATACAGCCATCACAGCCTGATATAGCAATGATAGCTGCATGTTTCCTGTCAACTAAAACAGTTAAGTTGCAAGTCAGCTGACATAAAACAAAACCTTACTTGTTCCTTCTAGAAGGAAAAACCATCTGGGAAGGAAAGTCCCTCTAAGCTTTAAATGCCATTGCGATCATAATTAATCTAATCCTACTTCTTTAAACATGAGACAACAGCAAAAAAGACGATACAGATTTTTGTGTTTCTTCTCCTGCAGAGGAGGTCAAAGCAAGTGGGTGTATCTGCCATCACAAGACGCAAAACCCCAGTTCCTGTCCATATGTACCCATATTCAGGTACTGCTGTACTTACCACTCTGGTCACGCATGTAAACAACGTTAGTCACCCAGAAGGTAGCAAGGTAGGAAAGGAAAAGGGAGACCAGGAGCAGAAATACAATCTTACATTCCAGGTGGAAACCGAGCTGAGGAAGGCTGAGGAAGGCCAAGCACCACCAAGTTCCTCTCCCGCACTTGGTCAGAAGGGGACTCTCATGACAGCCCAATGACATCAAGACATGACAAGTCCCCAGGATACAGTGCAGCAATAACAGACTCTGTAATAAACTGTGCTCTACTTATTCTCCTGGACTAAGAATCCCAGAGCAACAAGAAACTGAACACTCATCCTTTTCTCTTCTGTTTTCAAGATAAGCTGATCCTTTGATTCTTCTATTGCACCATCTTTACACAGTTCTCTGAACCCAAGGGTCAGCAAGCATTAGAGATCCCAGCAGACTTATGACGCAATCTAAATGTCATTAATTTTTGCCTACCTTAAAAACACAGACTTCTGTCCTCACTTAAATGAGGTCATGTAGAAATCTGAAAAGGCCCCTCAAATTCATATACTTTCCTTAATTTCAATTCAACTATCACCATCTTGTAATACTTTGTATTTGGAGTTTTCTACCACACGGTCCATTTTCAGGACTGTTACATAGGAGTTACATGGTCACTAGGATATTGTCATATTACTCTTTGGCTAGGTCTACACCAGCAGACAGTACCAATACTAATCATCTTTTGCCACCAGAGCACAATTAAAATAGACTACACTAACAATGCTGTCCTTCAGAAGCAGAAGAAATAGTTTTGCTGGAGGAACTCCTCAGGTTCAGAGCTTCTTCCAGCACAGCTGTCAGCTAGCACCTCTTTTCACACCCCTAATCAGACAAGCACACACATGAGCATGCCTACATTCTTCTGCCTACAGTAAGAGTGTCAGCATGGCATTAGTTTACAGGAAGACAGCTGGAGTCCGTGAGCAGCAAGACTTACACACCTGTAAGAACGTACAGAGGACAGCTTACAAGAACTGTAGGCAATTGCCAAACCTGTTTGCAGAACTGCACTATATAACCAAAACTGCATCACGAGTAGGAGAGCCTAGAATTAGAAACACATCCCCAACCTAAATGGTGCATTGACACATTATTAAAAGTAACGGGAAATGAACATCAAAAGACCACTAGCACATCTGTTGACACAGTTGAGGTCTTCTGGGTTCAGAATACAATTCAATGCACTTGATGAACAAAAAGGAGTCTTGGATGCCACAAGTTTTCCGCATGACTTCAATCTAACTTTGTGTACAAATGCAAATTGTGAAATGAGTAAGTATAATACATGTGATGCATCAGAAATGAGAAAGCAATAGACAAGATAATGTATCAGAAACAATACTTAAAGCTACTACCTTAGCACTGACTTAGTATCACTTAATGCAAACTGGAATCAACAAGTTTAGCACACTAAGGGCTCAATATTCCTTTACCTCAGACCAGGTGTCTCAATACTGCTTTCCTGGTTTAACGTACTAAGCATACACCCAAAAGCCCAATGAAAGATAAGGCTGCAAAGAGCAAGAGAAATGGGCTTAAATGTTAAATAGCTGTTCTTGAGCTGTACAGTACAAAATTAAGCAGTTAATTTGACAGCTTCCGCAGTTCAGTAGCACAGCCCAACCTCACCGATTCTTCTGGTTTCCCACAGTCTTTTATAGAAAAGGGGGAAGTTGTTGTACATGCAATACATCACATGCTTTTTTTTCCTCCACAGAGATAGATTGTTGGTGCTGTAATAGCCTTGTCTGTTAGCTGGAACCTACTTCCAGCATGTTAACAACAGCCATCTCCTTAGTAACAAGGTTGACTGTTCTCTGAATCAAGTGTTTCTATGTCCTGACTTTCCTCCTGTTAGTTTTAGAAGTTAGGACCATATAAGCAGATGGAGTAAAACGTCTCATGTAAGTTGAGCTGCAGCTGATGAATTTGCTCTAAGATTAAATCATATGATTTCAAATGCTCATTTAGTAATGTACTTTTGCACAGAGCTAAGATTTGTTCTGGTACTCTAAAATACGGTTTCAGTACAGCCCTCTCCTGTGAGAACAGCCTCTGTACAAGTAAGAGGCTGTCATTCTCCCCTTCTCTCTCCGACGCTGCACTGCAAATATCCACTAGCAAGTCAAAGCAACAAGCACAACACAGATCAATCGTCTTTATCCTCAAGGAATTGATTCCTCCGGGCCATGTGCACGCTCTCTAGCTCATTTCCATCTGAGCTTGTCTTAATCTACTTGGAAGACTTAAGGGACACCCTAAAGCACCTGGCCAAGTTTAAAAAACAAGCAACCTAAGCATTCAAATAAGTTCACACATTTTCTTTTTTACACTTGTAAAATATGGCCTAAAGGTTTGGTGATTTTGTTTGTTAAAACCACATCAATTAAGTTTATGGCCTGCCCCATTTTCTCCTTCCCCCACCCAAAGGCAGCTGGAGAGGAGGCGAGACCTAGCAGGGCTATGATGTCATGATATATTTAGGAAGTGAAACTTGAAACGAGGGTGGGAAGAAATATATGTAATCCAGCACCTAAGTGCTTTCCTGCTTGAGACTGTGATTGCCTTCAACAGGTCAGGAAGCAGCACTGGGAAGGAGCTGTCTTCAGCTGTCACTTCAGGGACTGACAGGCTAGTTCTAGTTCCCCTAGCTTCAAAAACAAAATAAAAACCCACCCAATAAACACAACCTAAACAACAAAAAAACCCAAACAACAACCCAAACAGCCAAGCGGGAAGAATAAACGTTACTGACAGTCAGGACATAAGACACAAGTTTTGTGCCTCCACTGAAATACCAGGCGCGGGACTTGAGCTCAGAGAGGCACGAACAGCCACCCAGCTGCCCACCAGCCGCCGTTACACTGGGGTGCTGCGGTGAAGCACGCACCCACGGGGCTGCAACCTGCATCCCAAATCCCGACGGCAGACGGACAGACATGAACTCCCCCCCCACCCGCCGTGGCTGTCACAGCCAAGCTGGCGGCCACCGCCCTCCCGGCCGCGCCGTCCCACGGTGAAGCGGCAGCAGACGCCGCCGGGCCACGGCCCGACCGGGCACCGCTGCTCGCACGGGCGGCGGCCACAGGATCCCGTATGCCGCCCTCTCCGCTGGCACAGTTTGAGACTGCCTGGTAAAATCCTTCAGCTAAATACTTTTTTACTTTTAAAATAAACGCACTGAACTGCGCGGACCGATCCGTAACAGCGGCACCGGGGGAGGCGAGCTCCCTGCCGGGGCGCACCCCCGCCCCCGTGGCGAGCGGCCGCCGCCCGGCGCAGGGGCCCTCCCACGGCTACAGCCCCGCAAAGCCCGGCCGGCAGAAGAGGGGGAGGCGCTGCCCGCCAAGACAGCCGATACCCCCGCCCAGACCCAGCCCGCCCCGGCGGCGGCTGCCCGCGGCCGGGGGGGGCAACGGCCGGGGGGTACCTTGGCTCGCTGGTCCCAGCTGTACTGCGGCGCCTTCTCCTCGCCGGCCGCCGCGTCTTGGCCGGCTCCCCTCGCCGCCGCTGCCGCCTGCTTCTGCTGCTGGCCGCCCTGGGCCGGCTTCCTGCGGCGAGAGAAGAAGCAGCCCATGGCACCGGCACCGGCACCGCCGCCGCCCGGCCGGCCCGCGGGGAGAGCCTGGGAGCGCGCGCCAGCGCAGCGCCTCGCCGCCCCGCCCCGCCCCGCCCGCTTCCGGTTTCCCCCCGTCTCCCGTAGCGACCGCGACACTTCCCGCCACCCCGCCCCGTCTCGCCCCAACCGTCACTGGGGGGGCCGGGAGGCGTCTGCCGCCGGCGGGGGGGGCGGGGCCCTGTCTGACACGGGGAGAGGCCCAGCCGGAGGCGGGAGGGGCCGGCAGCGCGCTCCCAGGGCTGAGGGGACCGGGGGGGAAGCGGGAAAATGCGGTTTGTCAGTGACTGCCCCCGCCCCCGCCGTGAGGGTGTCCCCACAGCCGTCCTGCAGGAGCGGGCCCCGGGCTGCCCCGGCACCGGGCGCGACCCCTCCGCAGCGGGTCGGAGGATACGGTAACTGCTCGTGAACCAACTCTAACGGGGCAAAACGGCTGCCGCCTGTGGGAGCCCGTGTCCCGCCTGAAGCCGAACGCGGGTTCAGCTGCAGAAGTCGGAGGTAAAATGTCAGGTGCGGCATGTAAACACAAACCGGCTAATCCTGCATCAAGTCATTTTCTATCGATGCAACCAGCCTGCATTGTAGGCAACCACGTCACCCTTCTGGATGTGTGACCCCGCAGGTGTGGATGCCGGGCTCACGCTGCTGAGAGGACTGCACCAGAAGACCCAGCCAGCTGCCTTGGCTTCTTGCAAGGGTGTCAGAGCACCAGCAGCAAGCAGCAGCGTGAGAACCCGCAGTGTCCTACTGCTTTGTGCCTTCCTTTGCAAATAGGCTGGCTTTTTATGTGGGTTGTGGTTTGTTGTTTGGGGTTTTTTTTCCCCCAGAGAAAAAAAAAAAATCACGATTTTTATCAGACTGGCCAACCATCCAAAGACATTTTCCCCAAGATTTTACAGATTTGATTCCTGGGGGTAGAGGGGGGAGACTTCAGAATTGTCTCTGATGCTTTGTTACCCAGGGGTGGGTTGACCTTGGCCAGCTGCCAGCTGCCCACCCAGCTGCTCGTTCACTGCCCCTCCTCAATGGGACAGGGAGAGAAAACATGGAAAAGCTTGTGGGTCAAGACAAAGACAGGGAGATCACTAACCAATTATTGTCATGGGCAAAACAGACTCAACTTGGGGAAAATTAATTTAATTTTTTGTCAATTAAAAATAGTGTTGGATGGTGAGAAACAAAGACAAAATGAAAACAACACCTCTCCCCCCACCCCACTTTCCCTGGATCAACTTCATCCCCCCATTCCTAACTCCTCTACCTCCCCACCCCCACCCCCCAAGCAGTGCAGAGGAGTTGGGGAATGGGGGTTGCAGTCAGTCCATAACAGCTCCTCTTTGCTGCTCCTTCCTCCTCACACTTTGCTCCAGTGTGGGTCCTTCCATGGGCTGCAGTCCTTCAAGAACTACTCCGGCATGGGCTCTCCACAGGCCACAGTTCTTTCAGGCCTTTCATATCCACCTGCTCCATCATGGGGTCCTCCATGGACTGCAGTGTGGCTATCTGCTCTGGCATGGTCCCCTCCATGGGCTGCAGGGAAATCCCTGCTCTAGCGCCTGTAGCACTTCCATCCCCTTCCTTCTTCTCTCACCTTGGTGTTCACACTGGTGTTTCTCCTTCCTCATTCCTCTCTCTTATGCTGCTATGCAGCGTTCTTGCCCTTTCTTAAATATGTTTTCCCAGAGGTGCCACCGGTGTCACCGAGGGCTCAGCTGTGCCCTGTGGTGGATCCATTGGACATGGGAGATGTCTGCAAGTGGCTGTGTTCGGCATGGGGCAGTCCCTGGCCTCTCCTCACAGAGGCCACTCCTGCAGCCTCCTGCTGCCAAAACCTGGCCGCCTACACCTAATACATAGCCACTTACAAAACTTTAGAGACATTTTATGTAAAAGAAAGGATGAAATTCCTGCTGTAGGAGCAGAAGAGGAAGAAGTGAGGAGAAGCCCCAGAAAAGTAGCAGAGGAGTGCTCTGCCAGTTGAGCAGGCTGAAAAGCTCGCCCAGCTCAGGGCCCTGGGGACAGCAGAAAGGAGGAAGCAAGACCAATCGGCCAGAAATGGTTGCTAAGGAAGAGGGTGAATGACACCCTTTTTGGCGTCAGCTGTACTGTGAAACCTTATGCCTGGGCACGTGTGAAGCCTGCTCTGAGCTTTTAATGCTACAGTTCAAGTCAACAGCTCAGCCAGTGCTACCAACGACAACACAAAGTACAGTTTTACATCTCAGCTACAATGCAGATTTACTCTATGAGCCAGTCGTATGGGTTTCTTGGGCACTGGCTGGCTGGATCCTGGTCTTTCATTGAGTCCCCTGTGCACTAGCTCTTTCCACAGTGGGTCCAGCTAGGCCAGTTGGAGACAGTTTGCAACTGCAGGGAGTCTGATACACCCTCACCTCTTCTAGCTCACTCTCTTGAAGTCTAACAGTCCTCCCAGACCAGTGTATATTTTATACAGATTAGCAAAGTTCTGCAATCTTTTGGCAACCAGGCTCCTCTTTCTGTACATCCATTCAAAAAAAATAATTTTTGATAGAAGGAATAAAAATAACATTTGATACATTTTTGTTAAAAGCTAAAATACCATTTAACTAATCTATGCAAAACCTAAAACTACATTACCAGAACATTGTTACCTCACATTAATGGATTATCTGTTGTAACAGTCCTAGGACTTCATAGTCTGTGTGTGTAAAGAGACTTCTTGCCCTGCTGAGATGCAGCCGGCTCTACAATGGAAATACTTCATCACTGATGTCAGTAATGCTTCACAAAGGTATTTAAATGCAAGAGAAGAAAGTAACTTTTACATTTCTAATGAGCAGATGCAAGGCAAATGCAAGTTTCTGAGTTGGGATTTTTCTATGCTGCCATCACCAACATACTTGTCTTGCAAAATTATCAGTCCCATAAAAATACAGGATTTTTATACGGCTACAGCTGATCGGTACAGGCCGTGGGTTTTATCTCTCTGTCACAACATAGCCTCTCAAGCTCCAGGGTGTTTCCTGACACCAAAGCACCAGAATATTTATTCCAGACCAAACTAATATGATTTGTGATTTATAAGCACATGACTTCTTAAGAAATTGCAAATCCCTAGTTCAGTTCTTCATTCTCTATTCATATACCAGCCAGACCCAACCCTCTTGGCTTCTGAGATTTGATACAATCATAGCCTGAAGTGTAGTAATACACAATTGCAATAATATCATAGTGACTACCAACCATTATTATACTTACTTTAATTTCAACAAGCTGCTGTAATTAGTGATTTCCCTCGTGGGGATGTTGTGAAATACATCTAATTACAGTCTAATACAGAGCTTTGTGATCCCCAGATAGTAGTTTCTAGGTAACTGAAAAATAAAACATTTTCATTGTAAAGGTTATATTACGAAGGATTTGGTGAAAGAGACTTGCCATATCCATACCTTCTGGGCACATGCATCTTTGCAAGGAGCCTTTCAGACCTCCACTGTCCTTCCCAGGAGGGCAGTGATTCTATTTCAACAAGAGAGAAGTCCCCCTCAGGCAGACAGGCAAAGTGTGTGCAAGGGCTGTGTCTCTGTATGGGCTGGCTTTTAACCCCACATAGTTTTGTAGTGCCTGCTTACCTGGAGGTGAGAAGATCCTAACTCCCTTTCTTCCTTCTCTTGTTTGACATTCTTGTGCATCACCCAAAGGCACAGGGAGGCAGTTGTTCTCAGTAAACATCAGGACCTGGAAATCTGCCCAGGTCTTGAACAGGTAGTGTAAGGAAGCAAGAGCTCACTGTGTACACATCTACACTTCTCTAAACACTGGGCAGAATCAGGTTGGCTCTGTGCTGTTGGAAGCTCGCCAAAATGCACAAAGCCAAATTTTCACAATCTTCTTCTTAATGAGATTCATTGTATTCTGTATGTGTGTCTCTTAAAGCTCTTGAAATCATATATTTGTGACAAAATCTGAAGGGTGTCTTGTTTAAAGCAGGTTTTTAATCCTGTTTTAGAGAAGACCTTGAAAATACCACCTCTATGACATGAAAATCAAGAAGACAAAACAAAAGAACTTAAATACTACTACTTTCTAAAAGGTCATTTCATGTTTTCTATCAGGAAAAGATATACACTTGAGATCCTGGCAACTTATCTAGAACTGGTATAAAGCTTTGAAAAGGATTCCCAGTTAAGATTAGATTCACCTATATTCATATGAAATTGTGAATAACCGATGAGACAAATTACACCTGACAGTGGCAATTGCTCACGTAGTATTCAACAGAAAGGAAAGGAAGGGTACTTTACTGCTGCGTTCACTCTCTGAGGCTATGTTCTGATACACATTTAAGACAGAACTGTTACAGAAGGCATCCTTTGCCTCCAGCTGCTTATTTAAATCCCCAACCACCTATGCAGTGGGACAGCACAAATGTTTGTACAGACATGTAGTAAACTGTGTTGGGGAACTGATGAATGTGAAAAACAACCATTTCAATTAGACATCTGTGCATTTGAGTCTCATACAGACACTTTTTCTGCAGAAGCAGATGACAAATATACTGAATAGTATTTTCACACAGCAGTCATCACATACTCTGAGATCACACTGGCCTTTTTTTTGGTCTCTCTAGCAGATTCTCTGCTACTGGAGACTCTTGCCAGATTGAATACCAACATAAGCTAGCCTGGAACTTGAGACCAGGCGGAACAAATAATATGGCTAATTTTGTGATAAAATGGACTAGAATCTATTTTGCATTGCTATTGGTGATTTTGGACTAACGTCCTCCTGTTTTTCAAGCAACATATGGCTTTCCAGCATCTCCTTGCATACAGAATTTAGCTCTGGTCACCAGTAACTTTGCTGAACCACAAAGTTGCTGCTGGTCAACAAGGGAATGCATTTTTTTGTAGCTATCCTCAGCAAAGAGTCTGCTAACTGTGATATAAATCTTTAATGCTGGGGTTATTTAAGTGGGAACAAGGGACAGGTATGGCTGTGCCCCGGGTTACTGTGAACTTACATGCTATGACAGGGAAAAGCGCAAACAGCAAAACTGAATAGGTCACATTCACTAACTTGTTTGTTCAGAAATGACCTTCCGCATATTCCCAATGTAAATTACCTTCCCTGTAAGAAATTACATCATGTCTACAAATCTTTTTCTGTCGCTGGCGTTTGGGACAAAAATGAGCAGAGTTGTATGCAGTACATGAGACACAGACAGAGAGCATACCATTTCAAATCACTCTTAAAAGGCACTACACAGAACTGCAAGTCATTTCAGAAGTTTTTTACTGAAGAACTAAATAGTCAACAATTTTTAAAAGGCATAAATTAAATATTGTTGGCCAAATGAATGAAAGAATCATTTGAAAGTAGACCATAATATATTTTATCCTATATAGTTGAAGTATATATCCTAATATAAGCAAAATGGACAGCATAATGTATAATACAAAACCCATATTAATTCTGAACTTTGCCGCAAGCCATCTCTGTGGCAGAAATTCTGCAGCTGAGAGGGTCACAATCTACTTAAGGGCTGCTAATGTAGTGACCACACTTACTCAAACAGAGCACAATTAAGTTTTCAGCTATAAAGCATATTCTTGTCTAGCAATTACAGATCCATAGATCTTACACAAGAGTCGAGATCCCAGATCCTTTTTCGTGATATGAAGAGAACTGCCATAACCAGGGTGTTGCCCGACATTCACTTTGCCAGGAAAGCTTGTGTTCCACCTGAGCCTCTAGCTGAGGCAGGCAGACTCTTTAGTTTAATGTTAAATGAAAATGCAATGTAATGACAATAAAGTTTATGGAGTGTATCTTTTGCAGTTTATGTTTAATAGGGCAGCAATTCAGATAACAAGCTACAGTGCTGATTCAGCAAGGCCTGTATGCACATGCTAAAACCTACAGATTTCAGTAGGATTTAAGCAAGAGCAAAGAGTTAGGCACGTAGTTAAAATTAAGATGAGCTTTAACGGCTTGCTGCATCATAGCCCAGCAGCCCTTACTTTCTTCCCTAAGCTTACAGGACTTTTTTTGTTCTAATGGGGCACTCCAGTTCCCTCTGTATCCTAGTTAAAATTGACAAGATCATCTGCCAGCATCTGCCTCCAGTTACATCTCTTTATCCTTTATCCCGGCCTCTAGCACCTAACATTGGGGTGCTCAGCGGAGCACTGTTCCAAAGGTGGGCTCTTAGAAAGTTTCACTCTGTCACAGTCCTAATGTGGAAAAGAAAAGCCAAGAATGCAGTGAGTAAAGGTTGCTTGCTCTTATCACTTACTACGTTGCCATTTTTAGAGCCTAGATAACTTTTTGACTGTAGAAGGATAGAGGTTCTCTGGCTTTTTTTCTTGCTTAGTGTCGACACAGTATCAACCCTCTTTCACTGTTGGTTAGTGCTGCTGCTGTGGCACAGGAGAGGGATTGCTGAGGCCTGGGGTAGACATTGTCCTCCTAATTCTGGTGCAGCAGACCATCAAAGCCAGGTAGTTGGGGGTAGCAACATGTTAATTTGCTATCACACAATTCATCAGAATTTGTCTGTATGAAGTCTTATTTCACATTGTTGCACGGTCTATGGATGCTCTTCCAAATTCAAGCTCTTAATGTTAATTTTGTGGGGTGGCTTTATCTATGGTGCCAGCCTGCCATGCACATTGTCCTTGTGGGTTAGAAGAGTGGCTGCCTGATGGTCCCAGGGAGACTGGCAAAAAGTGAGAAAAGTGGGATCTCCAACAAAAACGTAGAAGTCACTTATCTGGACCTTGGCGGAATCCTGGCAAAATATACTCAAGGGCTGCAGCAGTGCTGGACTCTGCCTACATTAACAGTAGAGAATCACACAGGATTTGTAACCCTGAACAATTCCCACATAAGTCAAGATTTTTTTCAAACTTCATCAGCACCGTAGTGAGCCAGTGAATCAGATCTGAACTACACATTTTAATATTCAGTGTTAACTGTAAAAAAATCCTGCTGTTAAAGTAAACAAACAGAGGATTCATTTTTTTTGCCTTTTCTTCCCTTTCTGTCTTTCAGCAGAATGTGTTATAAACATTCTAGGCACTGTTTTTGGAAATACTGCTACGTCACTGTAAGACTCTGAGGAATAAATTAGTTAAACTGTTGATAACACAAAATAGCAAGGGATTTTGCAGAGACAGCAGATGGAAAGAAAATACTGAAGTAATTATTATTTGGAAGAGTTTAAACTCTAAAGCTTGCTTGCGTATTAGGAAGACTCGTTGCACTAAGACCAGTTTTCAAATAATGTAATTTGCACTGATGGAGCAAAAATGTTCAGTACAGAAATCAATAAATTAAAATGGTCAAACTGAGAGGAACTGGGGTGGAATGAAAGGTATGTTCTCTTGCAAAATAGACCCATTCACTGGAGAGAGGTACAAATTAGACAAATCTGACATGTGGAAAGACCTTCCTCTCAGTCCTGATAGGTAGAAATACAGATTTTAATACTGTAAGGTGAAATTCCAAAGGAATTCTGTGATCATATACAGGGCCAAGTACACTCCATGTAACCTACATATAGTTTAGGCAAATTGATCTTCACTTAAAGGTCAAAAGAAGGGAAGCACAGCCATGTCATGAGAACCTGGTGCAGAGGTGGCTGATGAGCAATGGGAAAATGGAGAATGTCTTTGAGTTAAGGCAAATGAAGTCTCTTCTCATTCAGCCCTGTGCTGTTTTGATGAATTTCAGTCCCTCTTTTTGCAGGAGCTCAAGAGTTATTCAAACTGCAGCAACCTCTGTAAAAAGTTTTCAGCGAGAGAGGCATCAGGACGAGGCCAAATAAAAAAAAGAAGATCCAAAGTCCAATAAGGATGGCTCACTTTTGGGACTCTGTTTCAGACCTATTCAGCGGATCTATGTCCCCAACAAAACAGTCTATTAATTGTCTCGGATTTAAACCGATGAGGAAAAATCTGTCTCTGCTTTACTTCTGTTAAGTTACTGCACATCTTCAGTACAGGCAAACTATCAAAAAGCGCCTTTCTTTTGGAGATTGCAGTACTCACTGGGATCCACTGCTGCCAACAAACTATTTTGTGGGTAGGTTTCCTTAGCCCTAGCAGAGGAGGTCTGCTAGTTAGATATGTAACTCTGAGTTTGTCACCCAAAGCAATCTCTTTGTAGGCAGTGGAGAAAAACTTTGGGATGGCAATTCATCTCAGATAAGCATGTTCAGAGGGTAGCTAACCCGACCTATCTCAACTGTCTGTTTTTCTTTGTTACAATTAAAAAGTCAACCAAGGGTGATGAACACCGACTTAGACATCAAAACTTTAGCTGTCTAAAGCTGACCTTCCAAAGCTGTTTTAGGTAAATCACACTTTTTTATGTGGAACTGTTTATCACTGATTATTTCTAGCAATTCTCTGTATGTTATAGATGCTATACATAAATGAAACTACAGTCCATGCCAGAAAGGGCTTACACCTGGAAAGCAGCTAAGCCAAATCAGCTCACACACACATTAAAGAGGTACCTGCTATAACAACTCAGCTTCAAACAACTGGCTGAATTATACTCACTTGTTAACTATGAAGGTGATGTATCTATTTAGAGAAATACACTGACTACATAACCCTGGATTATACCTTGAAACAAATCTATTAAAAGTCTAATCCAGGCATACGAAAAGGGGTTCCACTTTAAATAGTTTTGTAAGATAAAACAAACATAATGTTAATTTGCTGGATTAAACTGGTTTATGGTCAATTTCCTATATTGCTTATTTGAAATTATTTCCTTTCAAAATAATTTTCTTTGAAGTTCCTCTCTCTGTTTTGCAGCTATTTACACACCAAAGAGCTAAACAGCAAATAATAGCAAACAAGAAGCGAATAATTAGAAAACATAAAAAATACAGCCAGCTGCCATGAATGTCAAAGAAGTGCACTAGAGAAAGACCCCAAACCCCAGAATGTGAGTGAAACACAATTTAAGTGCAAATAAAACAAAATATGTCTTCCATAACGAGCAAGTGCACTTTGTCAAAATGTCTATGCATCTCTCTCAGTTGCGGCAGAGCACTGAAATACTTTCCACAGACGGGCTGTTGTGGACTGACTCATTGCACACTCAGTGTGCCTCAGAGGCCGCAGAATATGATGGATGAGAAGGGAAACCATGGGAACAGGCCCCGTAACGCTAAAGAATGTAACTTGTCTGTCTCAGGGTGCCCTGCAACCTGCTGGCTGTCCTGCCAAGGGGCTGCGCCAGCAGCTCCCTGTGAGAACACTGGTTTCCTAGCAGTCTTGTGGAACAGTCTGGTTTCCTAATCACACAGTCATGTTCACTGTTTTCTGTTGCCACGTTTGTTGTCATTTCCACCTCATCTTTGCACCAACAGCTTCTTTCTGGCAGCATTGGTCCTACCTCTCCCTGCTGCCAAAGTCCGTGTCCCAGGCAGCAGGTCCTTCCTAGCCTCCTTCTCTTGCTGTGGGGACTCCGGACCCTCTAAGGGGATGTAAGCAATGATGGCTTCTCCTCTTTGAGGGAATAAGACCCTGACAGGATCCACAAAAACAGTGAAACAGAACATTATTCTTCTGCTGATGTTAAAAGAAAATGTTACTCCTCTTTAACTTTCTGAGTCACTGCAGAGAAGACACTGCAGATTTCACCTCCTGGTTCTCATTGTCATTCCTTCTGGCACTGGTGTTGCCAGGTTCCTTATTCCTCTACAGGATGACAATAGCAGGGAAGATTAATGACCATGTGTGCTTAGTTGACAATGAAAGCATCGCTGCAAGACATTTGCTGTGCTGAGTGTTTGGAATTTCTGCTGAATTAAAAACTTTTCTCAATCTTATCCTGGCAGTGGGACAAAATTTGGGCCGGCATAAAGCTGGCAATAAGGCGGGGTACAGCAGGATAGAACTAGCACGTATGCAATAGTGCCTCTGTAACCTTGGCTTTTCCCCAACCGTATTAGACTGCCACGAGTGACTTTGACAGTGCCTTGGGCTTAATACCACTAGAGGTCATGCAATGTACTTATTATCTAAGCTGCTTTTGAAAAACGCTCTAATACTGCACATCTAGTAGATGTATTTGTACTGACTGTATTTACAGACACTGCTTTGGCCTCTAGATGTCCCTGCTTTGTATGCACGTAATAACCACACCACAATAAATCACCCCATCTATTCTATTGCCCAAACTTGGAATTTATCTCGAATAGCACACAACTGGGGAAGGATGAGGAATTGGGAATATGCAAATAATATTAGCATGAAAAGCTTTCTTTCTAGAATGAAATATCCTATCCACTAAAATAAGGAATAAACACGGAAAGACAGTGCAGTGTAACATCAAATCCTTCATTACAATAGCACAAGTGGTGGCTTGTGTCTGACCTGACTACTGTGATGCTGATTCCGCTAACGTATCTGCCTTGGACTTTTCCTATCTTGGGGTACAGCTTGAGATAAATTGATTGCATCTTGAAGCAGCTGACAACTGCTCTCTGTCTTTTGATTTCAAGCCTTTTGGTGTCTTTCTGCTCTTTGACTTTGGCCAGCAGCCTAGCAGTCAACCAAATAACCCATTATCCGTATCATCCACATCCAGCTCCACCTCAAATAGGCATGTTTTTAGGGAGCTGTCAGACTTCACATTCTGTCACAACTTGGCCCAACCCCACTATCATAATTTTTCCAGTAGGTGCAGATCTGTTGTGAGAGGGCTCAACTGTTGGAGCCAGCATGTTTTCCCTTAGAGCTTGCCATTGGTATTAGCCAGGGTCCATCAGGAACTAAAACTTGCCCAATGGCACTGCCCTCACCTGCATGAGTTTGTTCCGATCCTCACCTTTCAGCTAGACAGCCCCTTCTGCCTCCCTGACTCAGGGTTCTCCCAAGTTGTGGAGAACTGTCTGCCTGTGTAGCCTTTCAAAAAACATGTCTCCAAATTGCCTACACAATTTGTCAGACGCTGTAAAAGGAGATCAGTAATAGTCAATGATTGTTTAGTTTCCACAGTAATTAAAATCTACATGAAATTGTTTTCATCCTTTTGAAGCGCCATTCTCTTAGACTTTTGCCGGTCTGGGAAACTCTGGAGATAAGTATTGTTACTAAACTAGATATTACATTCATAATCTCATTGTTGATAATCTCATCTCATTTTATCATACATTGATAATCTCATCAATGTATATAAGTACCTGAAGGGAGGGTGCAAAGAGGACAGAGCCAGGCTCTTTTCAGTGGTGCCCAGTGGCAGGACCAGAGGCAGTGGGCACAAACTGAAACACAGGAGGTTCCCTCTGAACATCAGGAAACACTTTTTCACTGTGAGAGTGACCGAGCACTGGCACAGGTTGCCCAGGGAGGCTGTGGAGTCTCCATCCTTGGAGATGTTTAAAAGCAGTATGGACATGGTCCTGAGCAGCTGGCTCTAGGTGGCCCTGCTTCATCAGGAGGGTTGGACCAGATGACCTCCAGAGGTCTCTTCCGACCTCAGCCATCATGTGATTACTAGCCAGTTAAGTGACATTCTGTCACTCTCTTATTTATTATCTATTTAGGAGATTGTTTAGATTATACAAATGACTGTATTAGTTTAGATTATACAAATTGACTGTATTACTATATTGTTAATAATTCATCCCTTTCAGCAGAAAAAGAGCCCATGGAAATATGGCAGGCAAGTTATACCTTCTTACCAAACTACTAGGCTTCTTCCAAAACTGCAGAGCATGGTGTCCAGCATCATGGGAGCCATTTATCACTCAAGCACGCTTCTCCATGGATATTTTAGGATCTAATATTTATAGGAGAGCTTGTTTTCCTGTAGAAGAGACTAAAGTTTCCTGATTTGTTCCAGAACAAGAGCAAAAATAAGTACCTTCAGACATAACTTCTCAAGATAGATCTAACCTTTTTCTTTCATATATCTAGCCATGCCTCTGGGCTGCCTAGTTCAGATGAAGCCAAGATACTTAGCATAACTTTACTTACAAAGATTCGCTTTCTAGCCTATGCAATGCCTACAGGCATAGCATATTGAGCGTAATCAAGATTTAATCAAACATAATTTTGACTTTCTGTTTCTCTATCAAGAACAGACCAGTGGGCTTTTCCAGGAGAGCTTTGTCAAAAGATTTAGTATAATTGTACAAATATAGAATAGAAATATTTTATAACAAATTTGAATGCCACAACACTGTACCCACATTTTTCCCAGTCTTTCCTCCTTTGCACTTTAGAACTGCATTTGAGGAAACCTTCCGTAGGCACTGTTTCTTGTAGTGGCCAACTGACAGCTGACAGTAACAGAGCATCCATGTGTGTGCTTGCAGTTTCAAATGATGTTCACATAACTCCTCATAGGGCTAGACAAGATTGATTTTGTGCAGGAGGGGGTCAAATTATAATTCATGTGCCTCCACAGAGGCTCACTTGCTCTTTTCCAGAACTTTTTCAGTCTCTTCTGGCACAAGTTGAGCCATGGCACTAGGACATTCACTTGTTTAAATATTTATGGGGAACGTGGTGGGGAGTGTTGAGAACAGTGATCACTTAGCTGCTTTTTCAAGCAATTGTAACACTGAAAGTCATAACCATGATTTGCTCCCGCTAAGGGTAATGAACTGCCTTCTTCTGAGGAATAAGAGAAAACCTGCTTTGTCCCTAGTAGGATGACACTTCCTGATATCACATACAGCTAGAAGGGGAAAGCAATCTGTTTGGGTACGAAGAAGATGGCAGAGCACCTTCTGCAGATAAAATTTCTTGACACTTCCTGATATCACGTACAGCTAGAAGGGGAAAGCAATCTGTTTGGGTATGAGGAAGATGGCAGAGCACTTTCTGTAGATAAAATTTCTAGTCATATCCCTCTCAGGCACTTTGAAAGTTTACCGTGACATAAAAGCTGTGAGATGTGGCTGCATAGTGAGTGGCTTTTGCACCTTGCAAATAGCACAGAACAGCTTTTACTCTAGCTAGACTTTTGTCTACTGGAAAGGCTAATGTTGATTTCTGCATTTGCACTGGTGGAAAAATGGCAGTTCTGACATTTTCTCAGATATATGACACCTCTGCAGAACTGGTACTAACAGAGACATGTCACAATTGTTAACACTTCCAACAAACTGGAGATTCCTTCTCGAGTCAAAACATGACACGTTCTTCAGGATTTAATTGCAGAACAATTAGTTGGCTTTAAACTCATGTCTGCAATAAGGCATGTTTTATGGGACCCCAGGATGGGGGGATCTCTTACACGGACACAGGAGGGTAGCTTCTGGCAATCCAACTATTGCCAGAAGTTGGCAATAGGTTCAAAATGGGTTGCCATTTGAAAGCACAGCGATGGGAGGTTTTGGATTAAATGGGAAGAAAGGAGGAAGAAAGGGAGGTGTTAAGGCAAGGGGCTGACATACTAGCTGCTCTGCAAGGTTGACCTGCCTGCTATTCTGGATTAATGTGCTAGAAAATCTGAGCGTGCAAGGGAAGTTGCATAAACATGCCACATATTAAGATAAGGATTTGTTTGATTTTCCAGTTTCTTATAAGTGGAAGCAACTGTGAGGCCTTTCTCTATCAGAACCAGTCCTACAACAGCATATTAGATCAGGGAAACTCTCAAAAGTGCTGCTTTCATTGGCACAAAGGGCCAGCATCAACAGACTTGCGTAATACAGAAAAGGTCTTGATAGATTGCGAGCTCTTCAGTGTTACTGACAAGGAGTGGACACTGTTACTGCCAATAGCTCAGAGAGAGAGCAGGGCTTGAAAATAAGACCTCGCATTTGCCTCACATGACATTATTCAACTCTGGGAATAAGAATAAACCCGAAGTGTGTAACAGTTCATGTGATAACAATGACTTTCATAACAAAGGAAATTATAAAAATGCTGAATAGACTGTTTGATGGTACTTCTGGCAGGATGAACGTTTTAATAAGAGAAGACTGGTAGGCAAAAGGAATGGGGTGGGCTGATCCATATCTATCTGTATGGTGTTTTGGTCACTCATGTGAATCAATCCTGTGAGTCAATCGTCAACTATGTGCAAATGCACATATTTACTAGCATTTAATACCAAAATCCTCCTGCTTCCCTCCAGGTATGGCTGAACTCTGTTGAATGGCTGGATTTTGTCCTTCGCTCTATTTCAGTGCCATCTCATAGCTTTAGTTTTAAGCCTTTGATACCCCTGTTGCAATCCCATTTGGCCGTTGCCTTCCATCTCCCTAAACGTGCATCATTGTTTGTGCCTCAGGCGTGGCCTCTCAAACAGCAAGCAGACCAAAGACCTTGGCCTGGGACCAGATAAAAACTAACAAATGGGAAGAAAGCAGGAATAGAACAAAATGGTAGTTTTGCTAAGCAGGCAGGCTGACTTCTGCAACATACGTGGTGGCTGCCAGACAGAGGTAACATCCAGGTCCAACCTGCAGAGAACACGAAGGAGGTTTAGTGTGGAACAGCTTGGAGGAGGCCTTCCAGAAAAAGTTTGGAGCACAAACTGTAACCACACGGTTATTACAGTGATGGAGCTACCCCCTGAGGTGAGATTACTGGTGTTCTTAATGGACTGAAAACACCACAGCAATCTGCTAGCTACACCTCTGTAAAACACTGAGCTGTATGAACACAGCTGTCTTCCAAGGATGCAGCCTGGTTTACAGTGATGTATAGACAAGCTTGGCTTGATACCTTTTTTCTTATTTGATATCATAAACTCCAGAAGATCCTGTTTAAACGAGTTAAACTATTCATGCACCATGATACCAACCCATGACTATAAAGAGACAGCAAACTTTGGCCTGTAGGAACCAAATATACTGTGCATATCAAATTCCTTGGCAACAATATACTAGACAGAACACTGAGTTAAGGACAACTTAATTACATCACTATTAAACTTTGATGCCCTAAACGGACAGAAACAGTCATACTCCCATCACCAATTTGTGTATGGGATTTAGTTACAGCCACATAGTCCAGCTTAAGGATGAGTTGTGCCCCATTTTGTGCACAACTGTGGTGAACATAATTTTTTTAATTAAGTAAAAATCTTTTGGGGCAGTACCTACTGATGTATTGATTTCAGTGGAGGCGTCCTAGGACAAGGTGATACCTGTGCAGAGGCTACAGGGGCAAAGTAGCAGTGAAAACACCCGTAAACGTGAATGTGGAGGTTTAAAGCTTGTGCTGATTGTAGCACTGACACACCAAACTATGGGTGAATACTTTCCTTCACAAACAACGGAGTTCATCTGAAAAAAAAAGTAAAACTGGTCTATTATGCTTAACTATTTAAAGAATTGCCTGGATATTTCTCACTGTTGCCTGGGGAGCAAGAGGCATAGTGCATAGTGAACTGTGCGAATGTTGAAGGATAAGACACAGGTTACTGGTGGAAGACTTTGCAGAAACTAACTTAAGACCCTGACTGCAGCTCAGCTGAGAGGTAGATGAATTTACAATATACATGGAAATTGTCTTCTTAAAAAGAGCCACCATACACTTAGTGACAGCCTGTACCCAGCACTATGTAGCACCCAATAAAAAAAAAACCCAAACAGAAGAGAGCCTGTTATTGCCATTCAGCTTTTTATTTTACAACTTTATCAGCATTACAAATACTTATCTTTGTACTGCATACCTGTAGTCTGCTGTGAGGCCTGTAGCTTGTTATATCCTAAAGATATACATTATATTGTATGTAGGTTGTGTATCCTAAAGATACACAATAAAGATTTAGCGCTATAATGCTCTCATTATACCAGAAATGTTAATTCTGAATGTGAGATTTAACGTAAGGCAGTCTTGAGGCAGTAGGTTTAAGAGCTAGGTCTTCAGGGCAAATTAATGCTTTTCATCTCTAAGAGGTTTACAAATGATGGCACTATCAATGTAAACTTTCAGCCCTGCACAATCAAATATTTAAAGGTAATTGCACATAATTATACTGGATTTTGAAGGTTGTTGAGGAGTTTGCATAAATACCATGTTTAAAAGGACTACATATAAATAAAAATGTCAATTTACATTGCTGTCATCTTGAAAATGTTTCTAGAAAGGAGTCTCCTAAACAAAATTATATATGACAAGAGATAATTCCAGATCCACTAGCAGGAGGAAAGTTTGGAAGAGAGAGACTCTTGTAACTAGAGCACCCCAATAAATACCCTCAGAAACGGCCAGGCAGCAACGTTAAGAAAGAGGACAGCACTAAAGGAGATAGGATCTGCCATACAACTAATTAAACATGTGGCCAAAAGTATTCTGTTTTCTTTTTATGCAAAATAATGACTAAAATACGTGTTAGAAGTTGTGACTGAAAATAACAATTCTGGGAGAAATGTCACAGGAGAAATGTCAGCACTGCTCACCCCACCACTGGAAACTGGGAGAGAATTCCTCTGGTAGCCAAAGGCAAAGCACACTCCTGCTGAAGCTGACAAAAACAAAAAAACCCCACAAACCCGAGTTTTACAGCCATTTGTATTTCTTTAAAACCAAACATATTCATCACTCGGAATTACCCTGTTTTTTCTTTTTTTTTGTTTTTAAAAAAAGAAAAGGATTGTGATTCATTAAAGAAAAAAGCTAAAAGAGAAGTTCTGATTTTGGCTTGTTTGCAAAAAGCAAAAAGTGACTTTTCTTTCCCACCCCCAGCTCGAGATGATTTTAAAACAGTAGGTATATGCTCTTTTTTTTTTTCAGCAAAGAAATTTCAAATGAAGAATACTGATGAGCTCTATTAATTTCCTACAGTTGCCTTGCTTCCTAGAAGCAAATCTCCAGTAGGATGTATTCGGATGGAAAACCCCAAGTTAGCAATTTGCGTTTAGTAAGTTTTCCTGTATGTGGAAAAAAAAAGAAAAAAGAAAAGAAAACACCCCACGTGGGAAAACACTCGAGTGACTCGAGTGAGTACATTCTCACTCTTTTGGGAGAACTTTTGCAAATTCATAGAGACCCAGAGGCCCAGCGCCTGCGTTTATTCCCTTCCAGGTCTCACGGAGACCATCAAGCTCCTGGCCCAGCTCGGTCCCGACCAAGGGCAGAGCGGGCTCCGGGGTGATGATTTCCAATGCCGCACCCGTGTGACAGCTGCCCACCGCCTTGCTGTGCGACACCGGGAGAGCGGGACCGGGATCGGGATCGGGACCGGGACAGACCCTGCAGCGCTGCCCGCGCCGCCGAGGAGGCACCTGGGGTTCCCGCAGCAAAACCGGCCCCGCGGCGGGGTGGGGCGGCTCTCACCCACCCCGGCGCTCCCGCCGCTTCACTTCCCACCTTCACGGGGGAGGGAGGACACTGCGGCCTCACGGCAGACGAGCCTACGCTCCCCGGCCGAGGCCGCCGCCGGCGGGGCTGCGCCTTTAAGGGGCTGGGAGAGAAGGCGGCGGTGGGCGGGGTCCTGCGCGCCAGGGCCGCTCCCTCCCGCCGTCCCTCCTTCCCTCCCCCGCCGGCCGGGCGGTGGGCAGTGCCCGCGGGCCGCCGCCGCGGGTGTGGGACGGGGAGCCGCGGCAGCCTGCCTGCAGCCATGACTCTGCCCCTGCGCCGCCGGCTGCCGGTGCTCCCGCTTCTCCTGCTGGCAGCCGGCGGGATGCGGGCGGCGGAGCGGAGCAGCAGCAGCGCCATGGAGGAGCTCGCCACCGAGAAGGAGGCGGAGGAGAGCCACCGGCAGGACAGCGTGAGCCTCCTCACCTTCATCCTGCTCCTCACCCTCACCATCCTCACCATCTGGCTCTTCAAGCACCGCCGCGTCCGCTTCCTCCACGAGACCGGCCTGGCCATGATCTACGGTGAGTCCCGCCGGGGCCCCGGCACCGCGTCTCGGCCAGCGCTGCCCGCCCGCTCCTCAGCCCGGCTCCCCCCGCTCCTCCCCGGGCAGGCGGCCCTCTGAGGGCCGGTGTCACCCCCGGCAGGTGCCGGGAGGGGCGGGGGGCGGCCCGGAGGCGGCGGCGGGCCCCGGTGCTCGGCTGCGCCCCGCCGTGTCGCCGCGCCCCCGCTGCCTGAGGTGAGGCGAGGTGCGGGCGTGCGGCGGCGGCGCTGCGGCCTCGCGCCCCCCTCACGGCTGGCGGGCGGCAGCGCAGGGTAGGCCGCACCCCGGGGGGAGAGGGAGCCCTGCCGCGGCAAAGCCCGTCGGTGTCGGTGCTCCTGGATCCCCTCCCCTCGCCGGCGCCTTTCCTGGGGCGGGGGGCAGAAGGAGAGGGGGGGGATGCGGCCCGCTGCCTCCCGTGCGGCAGCAGAGCCGTGTCCTGCGCCAAGGTGCGCCCTGCCACCGTCCCCTGGCCTTGGAGTGGCTGTGCTGGCAGGGCGCAGCGTTTTAGTAACCCTCCCCGCTGTAGAAAGCGAGCTTGCCGGGGGTGCTTCTAGCAATTAGCAGTACCGGGCCATGCAGGTCATCGCAGTAATGATTTTAGAAAGCGCAATCCAAATGCCCCCGCCGCGCTGTGGCACACAGCGTGCGAAAAGGAGCGCGTTTAAACTTTGATGCTCTGGGGTTTGCTCGCTGACTGTTGGTGTGCTGCTGTCAGGGGTGGCCTGAGTTTGCTGGTTACTGACAGACTGCAGTGAGAGCAGACACCCTAGACAGCACCTACAGCTCATCTTGAGCCCACTTGGTGAAATAAGCGCTGTACTGAGTTGAGTTTGTTGTCTCCAGCCCCCCTCTCCCCCAGTGAATGGGAGCAAAGGGAAAATAAATCCCTTGGCAGAAGATGTGTTCTCCCCTGCGTTTGTGGGGCGGATGATTCAGAGGAGCTGGGCTCTGTGCTGGTACAGTTAATGGCTGGCGCAGAGGTCTGCAGGTGAGCCTGAACCCGTGGCACGGAGTACTCTGCTGTGAACTTGCACAATTGTATTTCGTGTGCAGTTTGCTATGCGGAGCATAAACAATTGTGATGAGGAGCAGCCATCCATTTAAAAAATGATTTGTCTGCCGGTGATTGGCTACTGCCGTAGCTCCAGGGGCACTTCTTCTCCTTCGTGAGCTGAATCAGTTCCTGCTGAACGGTGTGAAGCACCTACCCAATGTTGGTTGGGATAAGTATATTGAGGGTAACCACAGATGAGAAATTCGGCACTCAAGGGGAGGGGGAAAGTGAACCGTTTCCTCCCTGATGAGTACTACTGCTCGAGAGCTACATGATCGCTTGCAAAGCAGTGGAATTTTCCTCTGCTGATGCTTCTCTTAAACCATCCCAATTTGCTCTTAGTCACTGATCTCTCTGCTGCATTGCTGTGTATTTCACATATGCTTGTTGCTGAAAACTGACAAATTAAGGATTGGGCATATAAGTAAGTTATGCACTAGCATGATAATGCTTAGCAGCTGAATAGTGCTCAGGAGATGGTAGAATAACTGTATATGTGCTGATTAGAAGAGACAGGGTAAGGCTGTGTTGAAGACATTTAGATATTACCCTGGTGTTGTCACCTTCAGAAAGCTCATTTATGTTTTAAGACCATTTCAGTGATTTAGGTGGTTTACTTTATGGTGGAAATCTTGTGTATGTGGGAGTGCTAATGTATGCACTACAAGTACCAGGGCATCAAGGGCATTTTGGTATGCATTTTGATCAGCTGTGTGGGAAACAAGAAATTATTCAACTGGAGAACTTCTGCCTCTCGTTAAACTCCAACTAGTCTACTCCAACATCCAGTTCCTGATCCATGAAATGGATGCTAGAATCCCAATTTGATGTACAAGTGCTGATATCCTGTATTAGGAAAGGCACTACACTATAGCCCTTTCTGCACCAAAGGCAGCACTGCTGAAAGAATGATTGGCTCAAACCATTGCATGTTCTTGGTGTGCCCTTGTTTAAATAATTTTGTTTCATAGATCATTCCTCAGCACACTCACCTTCTAAATGCACCCCTTTAGTATACCAAAATACAAATTCCCTCCCAAGCAAACTGACTCCTGCCACGTTGTGGCAAACATCAGAGGAAACACGTTTAGTGAGTTCAGTTCCTTTCTAACACTGTTAGCCTTCATGCCAGTAAAGCTCTGCTGAGGCCTGGCTTCACTTAAGTATTTTGCAGACTTCCTTTAGAGCAAAGAAAAAACCCATAGCAAGTGTCATAGTAACTGTCTATTTTACTTCTGATAACCAGACTTTATTCTTCAAATAGGAGTTTCTCCTCTTCCTTCTTTGTCACTTAAAGAATAGTGGTTAAACTGAGAGATGAGTTTCTATTTTGCTGATAACTTGGTATCTGAGAAATGCATGTTTTTCAAACTAAGTGTGTATTTAAAATGCATATATTTGATAAGCCTGACTTAAACACAAAATTACATGGCAATATTTCAACCAAAGATTTTGTAGTCCTAAAACCACAAGTATGTAGAATGAAACAGTTCTGGGGGTCTAGGTGCTCCCGTAAGGATGTATTTCATAGTATGTTATTGATGTAGGCTCCAAAGTCTGCACGCTAGGTAACTTTCACATGGTTTTATGGTCAAGTCTATAGCACTTGTAACATCAATTTTTTTAACAGAAAAAACAAAGTGTTTCTATCGCAGCAGTTTTCAATGCTACCTGAGTAAGTGGCTTTCATTTACAGAAGTAAGCTAGCACTTCAGTGCTGATTAATTTTTATTGTGGAGGCAATGACCTAGAAAAAACTGGCTTGTTGCACCTAAAAACCCTCCAAAACTGTTGGTTTCACAGTGATAAATCTTTGGATGATTGTATTAGATCAAATACACATTTGACCTGAGCTAGTTAGAACTGCAGGTCTTGATGGTTGCTTGCTTCTTTTGCTCTTTAAGAAGAGGTGATGGAGCTGGATTCCTTTTTTCTTATCTAGCCATGTTAATTTACAGTAGTGTGCAATGAGACCTCTTTCCTTGAGCACAGCAGGAATCAGATGTCACGACGTTGGCTTGAAACAGTGAGTGGAGAAGCTGTCTCCAGCCAGAGCTTTAACCAACTCTTCTCACTTATCTTTTCTGAGAATCCAGACACGAGTACATCCTGTTCTACTTTCATGATGTTTCTGCTGTTGATTTGATCACACTTCTGTTAAAGACAGCATGTGTTTTACCCCTCTAAAAAGACCTGTGGCCCAAGTACTGCTGGTGCTGCCAAAGTTTGCATTTCTTCCAGACTTTGAGTAGCATGTTTTCTGCTGCTGACTGAGTGAGAGGCATCTGTCATGCCTGACAGTTTCAGTGTGGTGGTCTAATTATCCAGTCTTCAACAGAACAAAGGCTACTGCCATGTTCAGATTTGCTGTGTTTTATATAACTTCATTGTGCTAGCTGCTTCAGTTGAAGATTAAAAAGTCATTAAAATCATTCTGTAGTCTTTCCATGTTTCTTATTTCCTGTGTTGTCCCTGTCCCTTCAACAGACAATCGCTGCTTCTCTGTCTGTATTATTCTGATGTGTTAAATATCTTTCTCTGGAAACATCTGTTAAGATGTGAAATAACATGAAGTTTACATGAGTGTTTAATGACTTACAGTGCTGCTTTTTTTCTGATGTGCAACTGAAAATCTTATTTTTGATGAAGCAATGTGAAAGTTAGACCTCAGCTGTACGTGCTAGATCTGACAATTGTGTACATGAAAGAGGAAGGGACCTAATTTTTTTTGAATGTCATAAAATACTTTACACCTAAGGCTACAGGTTCAGGCACAATGCTGATTTGAATTGATTATGCACCGTGCTGTCACACTGTCATTATCCACAGGGCATTCCACAAGATGCTTTTGGTTTACGAAGTGCCAAATACATTGAATTCTGATCTTGAAACTGTAACAAGGGTGTTGCTCTGTGGAAGTTAAATACTTGCATGGGACAAATGTTCTGCAGCTGCTCCAGCAACAGTATTACTAATGCAAGTCATTATGGAGCAATTAAAAAAACCAAACAGAGCAATTAAGGAATTGAGACTTTGCTGACACATGTATTCCAACTTGTGATAGTGATCATGATGCTGGCTTTTCTTTGTGCTGGTCTGAGTCCCAAGGGTAAAGTGTTCTGAGCTGCGTTTTTCCTGAAGAGGTTCAACTGTGCATGGCAACTTGTCTTTGGCAGGTTTCTTCACTCTGTGCTGAGGAGCATCGCCATGTGGTAGGGAGCCACAGGATGTGGACCGTGCATCTTGAGAGCTCAGGGGAGAGCTTAAGGATGGGAAGTGATGGTGGCTCCCCAGCACTCTGCTCTTTAGGAAGCAGCTATCTGGATATGTTGATGTGTCCCAGTGGTATCACTCCCATTAGGCAATTAGTTTATCCCTTTTCATAAGTGATAATTTGGGTAACTGGCAACCCACGCATCAGCACAGGTGTCTGTCCTACCAGGCACCTTCTCAACTGTGGGGTTGTTCTGGAAGCCACATGTGCTACCGCTGCAGGTAAAAGTAAAAGCAAAACTGGACTTAGGTACAGAGAAAGAAAAACAATATATGAAGAGGCATATAAAACTTTTTGTGGATCAGAAATGAGAGATAAGAGGTACATGTTCAGGATAAAAATATCAGATTTGTTCTGAAATACTCTATCAGACTAAATTTCTGTATCTACAGAGTAGATGCAGAAAAGGCCTATTTTTAGCTCATCTGGCTGCAGTGCTCTTACAGTTCTAGTCTCTACACATATTAGAGATGACCTAACACATCTCCACGGCCATCAAAATAATGGCAGTGTTGGTATTTAATAAGCCACTTTCACATAAGCCTTCTAATACTAGATTTAGGAGCATAACTCTGAGTACCCAGTTTTGAGAACATTATCCTTTCTCTGGCAACCTGCTTGTTCTTCCTGGATATTCTTTTAAATCACTTGGTTACAGGCTTTCAAAGTGAGTCTTGCTCAGTTTGTTTGGCTGCTCAGGATCATTTTAATTGTATTGCAAATCTTGTCTGTAAGCTTGCTTTGTGGCCTGTGACTGGATGGAACTTATTTTGTCTTGTGAGAGATTTTGGAAGAAATGCTGTATCTCTGTATTAACCTACCTGGATTTCAGATTTGCTCTTCAGGTGGGGTAGTTGGATAGCTTATAAATTGCTAATGTTTCTGAAATGTCTTTGGAATACAATTCAGCTGTAGTCCTCAGGGCAGTGATTTTGTGTGGTGGGCTTTTTGTTTGTTGGTTTTTTTTGAGGGAGGGCAGTTATTTTATTAGCAATTAAGATAAATCAGTTCATTTTTATGTTTGTTAACTTCAGCTTCATGAGATGTTCTATCAAAGCAGCACCAGAATACCCTTCTGATCACTGGCATGAGCCAAAAAAGAGAGAAATGGCAACTCTGGATTTTCTCTGTGAGGAAGCCTTTGGTGACATTACTGACTGTTAAAGCTAGTACTACCCAACAACAGCACACAGCTGTAGGAACCAGCTGGAGGCTGAAGGGGAATATATATATACGGTATGCATATACTGTAATTCTCATCTGAATGAGAAAGTTATCGCAAACAGATGTGAGTTCTGTAATATTGCAGAGCCCACACGTGTGCCTGCCTTCTGCTCCTGTGTGCCTGCTCAGTGGCTGGTTGTGTTGGTAGGAGCGTGCTGAACTGAGGGTAGGTAACCTGACGGCTGGTGCACAAACTTGTTGTCAGACGGTGAGGTGGTTCTGCAGCGCATTACAGGTTACTGTTGCTCTTGTCTGGGCCCTGTAGGAGTCTGAGGTTTTCCTTATTCCACTTCAGAAGATTTTGTTTTTTTTGCAACCATTTCCAATTTTTCTTTGCTACCTTGCAATAGAAATATGACTCTAAAGAGGTCCTCCAAGGAATCTCCCTAAAACAACACAAGGACTGAGCTCCTCTGTAGATGGAGAGCATCTGCTGCTATTCCAGTAGCTTCTGCTCTTGGTACAGGTGAGAAGACTGAAAAGGGGATGGTGAAGAAGCGCATAAAAGGTGTCAAATCCTACAAGGTACCCAAAGCTGCTTCTCAGGTGCTGATGGTGTCCCCACCTCAGTGCTGCTCTGCTTAGTAATTGGGGCTCTGTATGTTTTGGGAAGAAGGTGGATGGGACAGATCAAGTCTTGGTTTTCAGCTGTCTCCTTTCCCTTTGGTAAGTTAGGCCTTTGTTTTATGGATGATCATAGAAGGGTAATAGGGAGTGTTTCCTTGGCTATGTTAACAAAAATGTATGTAGTAACTAGTGTGTAATCTTATTTCTGGGTTTCACAGTATTGCATTGACTTATGCCTTATGCAAAACAAAATGAACAATTTAAGCATTGTTCTTTCCAATATTTAATGAAAAAAAAGTTGTGTTGGACTGAAGTGATTTGAGCTGTGCCTTCCCTTATGTCTTTTACACACCTTTCTTGCTTTCTGTGCTATAGAAAGACTAGAGCATCTTAACACTGAAGTCCCCTTCACCCCAAGCAATTAGCCACACAGCAGAGTGCTTTCAGAAGTGCTTCTGGTTCATCTGTACAACCAGTTCTGTGCAGCATTCAGGTGCAGGACTGCAACCTGTGAAAGCCTTTCTAAACTACTGCATGTCCTGGGCTCGCTAACAGAGGTAGAAACTCTAAAGACTACTTCTGTGTGTGTGCTCCCAGTTCCTACTGTCAGCAAAGTTGGCACAATGGAAACAGGCATAAGCCTTGCCTCTGGCTCACTGGGGCCCAAACTCTCCCTTCTCAGGGAAGTGGCCTTGATTCCAAGCTGGGATGTTTTCCCACAGTGCGCACACATAGCTCTGGAAGCGGTGATGGGAAGGCTCGATTCCCCGTGACAGAAAAGTGACATCGTTCAGCTAGTTATGCTTTCCCCCTTGTGTCATCTGTCCCCATGAACCTCCCTTTGTGGGTGCATAGTAGCCCTTTTTCCCCATCCTTTCTTCTGAAAGTTGGAAAGTTGGCCTCCCCTCACTAACCTACTCTGTAGAGTAGTTCAAGACAACATCTTAGAGTTGGGTGAAACCTTTCCCTTGCTTCTGGTAGGGAGATGATAGTTCCACCCCCATCCCCTGCTATCTGAACAACTGTTCTCTCCATTAGGTAGAGGTGGCAGGATCCACCCCCCTTACTGATCTAGAAACCAGAAATCTGAAGCAGGAACCATAGGTCAGCTATCATTTAAAAAAGAAAAAAAGATAAGCCTCAGAGCTATGGTGTATTATAGGACATCTCCTGCAGTCCAGAAGTATGTATCTTGGCCTGTCAGGGGCCAGAAGTAAAAGTATTTTGCAGTTCCTATCTTGCCCTTTAAAAGGTGCTGCGTACTATGGATGCTCTTTCCTTGCTCACATGCTGACTGCTGTATGTCTGGCACTGAGCTGCTGAACTGTCCCTGTGTGTTCAGGAGACAGCCTCAATATTTAACTCAAGGCTGTTGTTTCTACTCTGACAGCCAGAAATACCAGCTTGTAGACTTTTTTTTTCAGAGTCCTTATTTGTGACTCAGGATTAGTGCTTTATCCCCATTTAATACTGAATATAGCCTTTCTCCCCCTGCTTTAGACTAAGTGGTGTCTATATTGAAAGGATGTGATACAAGCAATTATTTTTTTAGAAGGGTATTTATCTTGAAGGGATTTTTACTAGTGTTGTAAAAAAAATACACAGTTGTTCTCAGCAGATCAGATCTTTTCTGTGTCTACTAAAGATGGGTAATTTAGCTCAAATGCACTGCTTTTTTTTTTCTCCCTATTAAAAAGCACTTCAGTCTGCAATTAACTGAGTGTGAAGGGAGAAAAGAGAAATGGTATAAAACTGCCTTTTTTTTTTCATGCCCTGAAATCAGACAATTCACTTCACTTTAGAAGTACCTAAAGGCCCTTGAAACCTATGGTGGAAGAAGCTGAGTTTTTTTTTATCAGGGAGAGATAGTTGAAGGCTCCCCCTCAATTAGAGTAGAGATGAACTGTGCTCTTAGCCAGGGGAGGTGTGTGGTTTCTCTGCTTTCTTCCTGGCTTCAGTATTTCATGTTCAGTTTCAAAGGCTGGGTTTAAGCTCTGCATTTCTCCCGATAAAGCTGTATGTGTGAGCCATGCATGGAAAAAGATCACACCCCTACCCAGTAGGTCTGTCCTGACAAAGCTCTTGTAGGTGCAGCACTGCTGCCAGAAGGTGTTTGTGGGCTTACCTGCGCTGCTACCCTGGATGGCCCAGCAATGGGGTAGCTCTGCCGCTGTTGGAGGGTCCTGCCTGTAAAGCCGTGCTGGCGGGGCTTGCAGGTCTGCTGTAGTCTGGGCTGCTTCTCCATAGCTGCTATTTTCTCTGCTTGCAGGGTTTTCAAAATACCCCCACCCTGCTGAAATATCTTTTAAAGGCAGCTGGGAACCACTCAAATACCTAGGGCAAAGTTTAAGTGCATGTAATGAGTGTATTATTAGTTCCTCCTCTGTTACCTTGTAAGCCCCTTGGAGGGGGCAGTTTGAACAGCAGAGCTGTGGGTCTGATGGACACTTTGGTGGTGTGGCTTTGTGGAAATGTTTAAATAAAGTGGTATCCTTATTCTGAATGCCATGCCTTTTCATAGTTGTCTTCACTTCTCTCTTACACTTAAAAAAATAATTAGTACTGAGGAGATTTCTTTTTTTTTAGGGTCTGCTTTTTACTTTTTCTGCTCTTTCGTTACGAAGTTGGGGGACTATTGTTAACAAAAAAAAGGGTGGAAACAAAGGACTGTGGTATAAATGTGCTCTAAAATGCAATTAACTTGTCTGTGCATAAGATGACAGTCTTCAATGTGCTGGCTGTGTGTGGATGAACCTGTGACTCTTACCATCAGTAGCTAGCTGAAGAGAAAGCTGCTCGTGTGGCTCAGTGTCCCCTATGTGTCAGGTTCTTCCCTGTGTAGGCTCTGCAGCAGGGCACGCTGTGGCCGTGCTCGGTGCGAACACGCTGGGAGTGTAGTCATTGCTTCTGAGGCTCGGATGCTATCCCATTAATTCAAGAATTGGATTAAATATGAAAGCCACTGTTAACCTTTGCCATTGCTTTGAATATGAGATACTAATAGAAAGATGTTATAACTGATGATAGTTTAAAAATATCAAGTGTCCCACAAGGATATGACTAGCTTTTGATTTGTACTGTTTTGAGTCCATTAGAACGGATACTATCTGTTTCCACACTAATTCTGAGAAATTATTATTTTTTCCCCTACTTCTTAGCACTTGATATCAAGTCCTTCAGTAGTGAAAGGGCACCTGCATTTAAAGTGTCATATACCTCTCTGCTGTTGTTTTACTGCTGCACGATCCTTCCTATTTGCTCTTTCCTTCATGTTAGTCTTCATTGTGCTTACTGATTGTGTAACGGCCTTTCTCCTGGGAATAGTTTCCTTATCCATGAGACAGCTTGACTTCTTCCTTAAATTGCCTTCTTAGTGAGTGAATTGTCAGTGTTTAGCCCCAGAAGCCACCCTCTCCTGCAGCTACAGAACTTGCTTTACAGCCTTTGCTGAACATACAAGTCACCTGCTATGGAGCTGGACGCTTGCCCAATCCAAAACTCTGCTGAGGCTGGAGATCATGTATTTAGAGTCTCTGTATATCCAGCACCATTATTTGCAGTCTTAAGGTCTGGCTGGTTTTTTTGTAGGTTAAATACAAACTCTACTTTTATACACTGTGAAGTATTTAAAAAAAACCCTTAGGTTTGTAGGAGTAGAGGCTTCATCTGGGCATGCTTGAAGGTGATCTGGGTTGGCTTTTTCATATAACAGCAATCATCAAAGACCTAGCTAGGTTCTACCTAATTGATATTGTATTTGCTTGTCTGTGTATGAGCAATGAGGTTGATAACCTGAAGTGGTTGAGAGAGAGAGAATACAATTCATGCTTTATTTGTGTTTGCCAGTAGATACCATATTTAAATTTGTTATTCTTGGCCTGAAATACCAACTTATTCCAGCTGGCTTTTAGCTTTGTTATGTAATTTGACTCTAAGTAGCTTTTAGAAGTTGGCCTCAAGAGAAGAGTTTGAACTGGCACATGTAGGGATCTCCTTGGCTAGTCGGGAGGGATATGCCACCTGAGGTGGAAGGGGCATTCACGGGAGATGTGAAGCAGTGCGTGGAGTTGGCATCACCAGCTACGCTGCAGTTCTGCAATGGCTGAAAAATACAGGAATAAGCATGGAGGAAGAAAACTTGTGTAAAGGCTTATTCCTGTTGTGGAAGTGCCACCTGATCATTCCTCCTGGGTTATCTTTGACATTCTAGTTGAATATTATGTAGTCTTGTATATTAAGAGCAGAGGAAGGTGACTGTATGTGACCTTCCACAGACATGTCTGGCAAGGTTGGCTGTAGCATCATTTCCTGGCTCTCAGAATTGAAGTGGGCACTTCTGCTTGCTTAGCTTGTCTTGAAGCTTTATACTTTGGCAGTTGTGACTGCTGCACAGCATAAAAGGTATGGTTTTGTCATACCTATCTGCAATACTAGTGTCTTTCAGGGAGCGTATTCCCACCAGACACTTGTTTGCAGTGAATAGTTCTTGGAAGGAGGGGAGTATTTTGATGATGTAATGGTGTGTTTGCCTTAACTCTGGAATAGATTTTCATATGGGCATCTGAGTGCCAGTACAATGTTTCAGCCTAACCATTCTTGCTTTTCATCTCTTCCTGGCAGTATATCTAACTTGCAAATATTTTGTTTATGAAGTTGATTTTTATCTCTGGAAACTTTTAACACTTTTTCAACCATGTTCACATGTGTTAGAGCAATGTGTTTATCTGCTCAGCCCCAGACATATCCTTCAGCCTTCAGGAGCTTGAATGGAAAGATCGTGCTTCTGTATCAGGTTTACTTTTTCTCTGAAGTTCTGACTTACCATGTTCTGAGGGAGTTTGCTGCTCCCAAACCTCCTTCTCTGAGAGAAGCAGCCTCTTTAGAACACACGCAGATTTCTTGAGCTTCCAAAAAAATCTGGGGTGGGTGACCATCCTCCTAATGATTTTTTTTTTTACAGAGATTCATGGACATAAAATTAATCTTTTCCTCAGCACTGCATGACTGAAGAGCTAGTGAGTGATTTTTCTACTGGTGACCGGTTTATTAAGCTGCAGTAACTAAATGTAATTGCAGCATACTCAGTTTTTACATGTGCCTGCAGGAAACAGAAATGTCAACATAGATATCTAGGTGATAACTAGTACTTGATTATGTCCCCCTTCTCCATATATTATCCTCAGAGAACCATAAAAAGAGTTTATTGCTCTTGCTGGCAAATGCTTGACTGTTTATTTCAACATTTTAAGGTTTTGACCCTAACGGTTTTGGGATCTCTTCCAAAATGTAAAACGTAGGACAGTTATATTTCTTGTTCTATGTACTTCAGACACAAATACCTAATCTTCTCATTGCATCAGATGCTGCTGATGTCAGATACATAAGTGTTTTGTCAGCCCTAATTAGGGATAGAGGAAACTTTGCGTTACATGTTGTGTGTATGTATGACAGAACCCCTCTCATAAAGACTGGAAGGTGGGGGCAGGAGGTGCAAGCACAGTCTGCTTCGTGTTTATGAACGCTTTGTTCTTAGCATGTTGAAGGCCCCATCAGGGCCTTAGTCTTTTAGGTACTGCTTGAACTTACAGTTTTGTTCTTAAAAACAAAAACAGACAAACAAAACCAAAAACTGCCTCTGAAGCATTTGGTTTGCTACACTCACTGGCTAAAGTCATAGGTTCTCTTTTCTCTGTTACCAGGCCACAAGCTGTTTTTTTGTATTAGGTGCTACCTCTACCACAGCTCCAAGAGAAACTAGGGACTCCCAAACATTTGGAGGATGATGTCTATATGAATTTTGGTAGCTTCCTTTCCCTCTTCTTTCTTCATATGTGAAGTGCTGACACAGATACAGATAAATCTTGCCTTCCAATGGTTCCTGTGGGTTTGACTATTCTTTTCTGGTCTTGTCTTTTAGCTCTCCTGAAGGAAGTACTATACTTATTCTGCCTGCCCCCTTTTTTGTGGGAATCGCCTAAAACTCTTTTTGTCCCTTCTCTGCTTCTCCCCAAGGCACATCCAATAGCTTATCTTAATGCTGACAACCTGGATTCCTGTTGCTGTGTTCTCAGCTGTCCTCCTGGTTCTGTGGGTATTGTTTTAGACTTTTTTAATTAATGCTATATGAATCGGTGTTTTTGCAAAGTGAAAGATGCCACTGTCTCTAGGAATATTTAATTATAACAAGAATTAAACGAAGATTATTTAACTTGCTAACAGGCTATGTCAAAAGCAAGACCTACTTTTCAGTCCTTGGACTTCCAAAGAAGGCTTAAAGTTTGAGTCATGGGCAAAGTGCAGATTGCTCAGCTATAAGAAGAAAACTTGGACTACTGTTGACTATTTATGACCAGGGTTATGTTATAGAATTTTCTTGGAATGGCCAGTGAAGAAATTAACTCAATTTGTAACACTAGGTTATAACGAATTTATAAAGAATAGTCTTTCAGTGTATCTAATCTTTTAAGATCTTCAGAACCCTTAATTGCAGAAAAGGGCAATACTTAAGAACAAAAGTTGGCAGCTTTTGCAGTGATGACAAAGTGCCAGAGTCCAAATGATGCAATATCTGTATGGTGTCTTCTGGACAACTTGATCTTTGAACTGGTCACATTTCTGACCCACATGTGCGCACCCACATACAACATGCGCGCCTCAGTTGAATTACTTGCTTTCCAGAATAGCCTGTTCTTGTGTAATACTCTCTATCTGAACACGGAGACAGCTTTCTGATGCTTCACTTGATTGGAAACTATTTCTTTGCATTTGATTTAGTATAGAAAATATACCATTTTACATGTGGAGATGGTATTTTTTTCTAACACCACCAGAAAAACTTGTCAGCTAAAGAAACTTAGGTGCCCTCTTCCTATTGTCCTGAAACATAAACTGAGTGTATATCAATCGTATGGAGAACATAAAAGGTCTATGAATCATATATTGAAATAAATATATGATCAACGGCAATCTGATGCACCTTAAATAATCATTAGGTATACTCCTAAATTTGACAATTCTTACTATAGGTGACTTACCTGTTACATTGTATTTGCCTTACTGGTTGAGAAACTTGAAACAGCAGCTTGTTTACAAATATAGATTTATGGGAGTTCCTGAGCAGGCAGGGGTTTTACGTGGTTCGGAGGTGCTAGCCTGATGTGACCACGAGGGTGTTCTGGGGCTGGTAAAAAGGATTAGGAAGATCTCACTGATTCGTGTTAGCACCTGTTTGCCAGAGGTCCATTCTGTAATGCTGGGCTTCAAAGTTAAGGAACATAAAATTGAAAACAATATCCTATTTTTAAAATGTCTGAAAAAAGCTCACTTTTGTACTGTAACTTAAACTAACCAAGTTCCATGGGCTTGGGGTTACTACTGGGATGTCACATTTGCAGGACATGTTCTGCTAGACAAGTGGCTATATTGACCAGGAAAATTTGTCTATGACTTAAGGTTTGATGTGCTTGAGGATCAGGCAGTTTTGTTGTAAGCTTCAGTGAGGAGCAGGAGATCAGCCAGTACTGAAGAAGTCACCTACCCTGTCTGTCTGGAAGAAGTTGCAGAACAAATTGCTGGGGCAACAGGTACCCTAAGGAGAAACACTTGGCTGAACTTTATCTGCAGGGGGAGATTTAACCAAGGAGAAGGCATCAGATTCAGTTAGGCTTATTGATATGGGCTGAGAGACTGACTATGGGAAGACAGAGGTATTCTGGAGGGATATGAATTTTTTTAGGGGTGACAACAAAATGGCTGGAAAAAGTAGAAACTTTTCTGCAAGGAAGAAAAATAATCTGATCACTGGTCTAGGCTTTTCATGGCTGTATTCCTGTGCTATTTGGCAGACTTTTCTACGTAGTCTGGGGGTCACAGTCCAGTAACCTCAAGTCTTTGAGGTGATAAACAGGAAAT
The DNA here is from genome assembly GCF_035582795.1 of Mycteria americana. Classification (NCBI taxonomy): domain Eukaryota; kingdom Metazoa; phylum Chordata; class Aves; order Ciconiiformes; family Ciconiidae; genus Mycteria; species Mycteria americana. The sequence goes on from NC_134365.1 coordinate 147,267,459, forward strand.
CCTGAAAAAGAACACTTTCTCTCAGGAACTTAACTGGGGAGGGAGCTTCTGGCTGCGGCTGGGGTTAACCTGTTGAGCTATGTGGTGTACGTTCTCAGAAGTCAATGCGAGTTGCACCACCACAACTGTATTGCTCAGCCTGTCAAAATGTTTTTAGTCACTTGTTTATGCTGCTGCTTTTTTCTTCCTACTCCTACTTGCTTGGCACACCTAGCACACCTGACAGGATGGTGCGATAGCAGGGAGCAGGGGAATGGTTGGGCTACTGCTGCTCATCAGCCTAAAGCTAGGATCCAATTCTCCTCACAACACTTTATACCTGTTTATGTGGGATGAAAAAAAAAATGTGTGTATGTATTTACAGATCCATGAAATAGCATCCAAGCATTGTAAAGCCTTAATACTTTTTGCCTCTGAAAGATGGAAAATAGTACTGGATCTGGAGTATGCAACAGGAAAGGTTTGCTCAAGGCTGCTCAGGAAACTCACTGCTGAATTTGGATCATGAGTTGTGATTCTGTCCTTACTCAGTGATTTCCACTAGTGTCATCTTTTCTGTTCAGGGAAAAGCAGAACCTTCCACTCTGCAGCAGTCAATGCTGTGCATGCTCTTTGCTCCTGTGATGATCATACAGGGCCCCATCTAAACATGACCTGACTTTGCATATCTTAACTGTGCCTGTAACATGTCCATGATTTTTGCTTTATAGCAGCTGTGCAAAGCAGGCAGGCTGCCGTGTCCCTTACGGGAGAAGTGCGAGTGCTAGAGAGTGTGCAGGTGCTGGAAGCCCCTTCCCCGTTGCTGAGTCTTAACCTGGCACGGAGGCATGTGAGTGACTTCTTGTGCCTTTTTTTTCTAGCCAACAGTTATAAGGAGAGTAAGGAGAGCTGATTTTCTTTTTTTTTTCTTTTAATGGGTGTCTGAGTATTGGTAAAATAGTTAACAGGAGCATTTCCTCGGCTTTTTGTGGGGTTTTTGGTGTTTGCCGTGAGTGTCTTAGTATCGGGCACTGTGTGCATTACTCATCTCGTAAGATCCACTCAGTCCTTTATTTCTGTTTGATTTGGTGCAAGATTTTTAGTTCCTGTTGTTACAGGAGAATTGTGGCACACTTTGTTAACTTTCAGTTGAATTTGATGATAAATCTTCCACTTAGACTGCTGGAAAAGGTGATCTCTTGCTCAGAGAGTAACCAAAGGTGAACCCAGTGCTCAAAGCAAATGTTTTAGTAGTGCTCAGTCATTATGCTGTTTTCTGAATATGTAGATTTTATACATTTAATGGTATTATCTGCCAATTTTTTTTGTTACATTTGTGGTCTAAAACTTGGCTGACTGCAGCCTGAATGTTTTTCCCAATGATTTGGCAATTCAGTCTGTCAGCACTTAGCATGAGTAACTGGGTACACCTTTTGTCTATGCTTTGCTATTATAACAATCCAGAAGATGACACTTCCTCCTGCACCCATCTGGATCTCGTAACCCGAAAGTTATGGTAACAATGATAGTGCTGTACTTGTCCTCAAAGTTCTGCTGTTCCTTCTGAAATATTAGTTATTTATGTCAGAAGACAATGATAGGCTAAATAGTCTGCTTGCTTCCTTATGACAATTAGCTCCAACCCCAGAACTCATCCTGTATACCCATGGGTCTAATAGTTAGGTAAGACTTTATTGTAAGGAGCAGTTATCCAATTTGATCTTCCATTTAGTGTTGCTTAACCTGCTCATATTTCATAACAAGCCCTCTTGCTTAAATTGATACAGCTTGTTAAAAGCTTTGCAAAAAAAATACAATGAATGTGTATTTACTGGGTTGCATTATCTATTGTGAAATCTATTTTTAGAATTTGGCAGGAGACAATTTTTTATTCACATTGGGTTATAGCAAAAGCACGGTGCAGCTGGTTTGCCTGCTACTGAGGGGAGGCTTGCTGAAGCGGTAACTCTCTCAAGGTCCTAGGCATGAATAGGCATCACAGCAGTAATTTTTCTTTCTCAAGAACTACTTTAATTGCTACAGCTTCAGAGCATATCACTGTCAGGAGCCGACGTGAACGTACTTTTTGTACAGAAGCAGCAGAATGCTCCACGGTGCCTGCAACGGCATTTCAGCATATCCGTAACCTCGTTTTATTTTTGTCGCTCCTTCTTTGTGAGTTATTGATCCCTAGACACAAAGGAGTGGGGAAAGGTAATCTTTCTGTGTATCTGGGAGGGAGGGTGCTGCGAAACAACTTTATTTATACAGAAGCACTCTGCAGCTTTTGAAATACAGCATCTGAATGATGTAGTGCTTCATAAACCCTTTTTGACTCAATTTCCACCATTTTCCTTTTGTTTTGAAGAGTGTGTATGTTTTCTAGCTGACCATTGTACAGATCAGCAAATCTTCAGTGCATGCTCCGCAAGCTTGGATTTTCTTTGGATGGATTTTCATTATGGCTGTATTGCCGTTCTTTACAATTTAAAGAAAGCCTGCATTCATAAGGATTACTGCATCTGCGAAGGATGAAGAATAAGTAGGAATGATGAACTCCAGTGGTCATGAATGGATGGATTGTCCCGGGCGTTTGTTCAGTTGTCAGTATATTGTGAAGTATTTGGGCTGGCAAATAAACGTTAGCTTTGGGTAACATACTCGTTTTATTAAAAGCACAGTAGAGTACTTGGAGAGAGTGTATTCTAAGACCGTACATAATGTACTAGTGTAACTCCCTTCTTAAGTGTGGTTGATTTATTTATTTCTCACTAAAATCTTGTAACTTTTAAGTTTTAATTCTACTCTCCATCGCTAGCTGCGCTTGTCTTATCAGACAAGTCTTATCAAAAAGGTACTCACAATTCCGAGTGGGATGCTGTGTTGTGTTATGCCAGGAGCACTGAAGAAGGAAGACCCTGCTGTACTGGCTGAAGATCAGAGTTGGTTCCGGAGTCTGAAATGTTCCCTGTGTTTGCAAATATAAATAGTACTGTGACCAAGAGTTGCGTGCCTTCATATCCCTCTTTGCCCCTGTCGTGGTAGGTGGTAGTCAATGCAAGTTTTTTCCATGGTGTTCTGATAAAGCACTTCAGCGGTTCTATCCTCAGTGATACTAGTCTCTTCTAAATAGTGTTAATCAGGAGTAAATGGTCACTGGGCAGTTGCTGTACTCTTACATAGCACACAGCACTTTGCAATGCTCCAGTACCAGAGCAACTAAATAACATCTCGCATTGTTCTATCAACAGTGAACTGGTAATCTGGTTCAACTACAACCAATACTTTAAATAGGTAAAACATTAGAAAGCTAAGGCAATGTCATTTAAAATAAGGAATTAGAATGGAATTGCTTGGTAAAGCGTCTTGCAGGGTATGGGTACCAAGCGTGCCTGGCACTGACTCTGCAGATCAGAATGGACATGTCTCTTGTGACTGACTGGGGCTTCTGATTCCATTGCGGTTGCTAACCAGCTAGTACCACAAACCAAATATATAACACCTCTTAATATTGTGTAAAAAATATAACACTTATGTGAGTGTTATTTATTGCATGCAGTATTAATATTCTGGTCTGAAGAAGGTTTTCTTGCCTTTGAATTTTCACTATGGAATCTGTTTTGGTTGAGTCAACAAGCAAACCCGGGGACTTTCATACAGCTACTGAAGTAATACAAATATTAGTGGTGCTTTTTGAAGACATCAAAAGGTTAAAGAGAGAACCTTTCCTGAACAGTATTTTGCCTAGTGACAGTTCGTTATTAATGACAAGTCTTGCATAAAGAGCCTTTGAATAGCAAACCAAGAGCTTGAAAACAGCTGCTATTTGAGATAAATATATTTAGAGGGAAGGAAGCAAGGGAAAAGATTTTCCCTTGATGAAGACATAGTGCTATATAAGCCATCTAGGCACGTTTTTGAATATTGTTTGCTTTAGATTTTCAGTGAAATTACTTTGCACGCAGTTGCCATCTTTAGGATTTTTGCTAGTAGTAGACTTGAGCACACAGTGATGTGCTTTTTTGCAGATCTCTGCTAATGTATGTGTGTTCCCTGGTTTGACAGGAATTGGTGTGACTGCATTTCCTGACATGAGGACATCTGTGATTATTGCTGATAGAAGTTGTTAATTAAATATTTGCACTTCTATAGGCATCAGTTGCCCAGCTGTTATCTGTCAGGCTGGATTTGCATTGCTATAGTCATGTCACAGATTTTTTTTTTTTTTCGCATTCCTATTTGATAATTTTGGTAGCTCACGCTGAAGGAACTGGCCTGTGTAGTACGTATGTACGAACCAGTTTCCATGCTACTGCTGGCACAGAAAATCGGATAACAGTGTCCAATACTACTATATCCCGTGGTCATGTGGACTCCTAGGATATTTCACCAGGTATTTTGGAAACTGCAAAAGCAGTGACTGTCACACTCTGGAAGTGTACTAGACCAACCTGTGCTCTGCTTGTGTCCACTCTAAGAAAATGCATCATCATCTTCGTGTCAGTGTACCTCACCCATGCTTCAGCTTTAGCTGCGCTAGCCCAACTTGTGCTTTACTTTGGGCTCAAGGATACTGTGTTTCTAGCAGTGATGAAGGTCAATTTCTAGATATTGTTGGAGACAGAGGGTGTCCAAAACAGCACATGACCTCCTACAGTTGACTTGAAAGGTCTACTTTACTCAGTGTTGTCTCTTCTTAGCTTGTGGAATAGAGCTTGTATGTGGTATATGGAGCTGTTATCATGTAATGTGTCTCTGTAAAGTTTTCTTCCTTCCTTCTCTTATTCTTTAGGAATATGACTGCTACTTTCTGGGGGTTCACACAACCGTTAAATCCTGTGATGTGTTTGCAGGGGAGTGTTATTACTCCATCTTGCAGGTAAGGAGTTGTGGCAAGGAACAAGATCAAAAGCATTCACTGAATCTCTCTTAGTTGTCCTTCTTTGATGCCTGCAATTGGGATTTTCTTCTCTTTATGCATCAGTGAAGCTTGGAAAGCCCACTACTCTTGCAAACCAGACCTCTAAATACTTAACTTGTTCAAGAATGTCAAGTCATGCCCCCTTGTGAAAAGTGGCTTGTGGTTGTTTGCATCACACAGAAGCTCTTATAGACTCAAGCCTGGAATCCAGCTCTGCAGACAGCATGGCTTTGCTTTAAGGCTTTGTCACTCTTGGAAGAGACCCACCTTGCTGATAACCTTTCCAAATTTTAACATACCTGACGTGGTCCTAGTGCACAGCAGCCTCCTATGAGTTGTAACAAGTCCAATCTTAGAGTAAATCCAAGATGTGTGTTGGAATGAGGCTCGATTTCATGTTTGAGCTGTCTAATCCAGTGCAACATTCTCATGTTCTGCCTGCTGATTTCTGGGAGTGGAGAGCAATTTTCTAAAGCAAACTGCAGTGAAGTTTATTGTGCTGCATGTGCAGAGTGGGACACTTCAGTTTGCTTTAGAAAATTATGTCCTGCACAAAAACGTGCTATTGGAGTTAAGGTAACAGCAGCAGTAATGGAGGGAAGAGACAAGTCAGGGGATGCAGCTCCAGGCAGTTTTGGTTACAGCTTCTTTGCACTTTGCTTCTTGGTGAGCACTTTTGTCTTTGTTTCTACAACCTGTTGTCATTCAGTCCTCTTCCTCCCTCTCTGAGCTATGTCATGGTGTCCTCCCTGCTCCAGCATCTGTGGGTTTTCTGGTGTCCCGTGAGTTTGTGCTGTAGTTTTGATCAAGGTAAAGGTGGAAGCCTAGGTAGATACCCAGAACTGTTTCTAATCTTTCATAACGAATGGCAGAACTGTGATGGAAGTCTCTTTGTAGATACTCATAAGCTAATTAGGATTTTTGTTTCTAGTGTAGTAAGTGATTGTCTTAACAGCTACAATACAGAGTCTTTTCTCACTATTGTCACTTTTTTCAGAAGTCTTGACTTTCTTTTTTGAATCCCCTTTTAAAAAACTTTTATGGAGGTCTTTAGTTAATCTTTTGCAGTGCATTTATTTTAAAGCACAGGCATTAATAAGGATAGGGCTTAAGCCTAGCAAAATAACCCACACAAATTTTATTTGACAGAACTTGCCTTGCTTTTATGAGACATTTCCTCAGAAACTGGAACTGTGAAATGTCGTTGTTCTGACGGAAATATTTTCTACTCCTTGTCTGCAAAAAATCAAGTTACTTTCATGCAAGCACACCTTTTGCAAAATCTGCAGCAATATTAGGTGAGGATAGCACAGAGACCACTCAGTCTGTCAGTGTTGGACTGCAAAGTCTTGAGTCTTGTTGACATCTCTGCAATTTGTCTGGCCTTAATATTTAATAAGCCTGATACACTGCCATCTCTGGAGTAAGAGCAGTTCTTTTAAAAACCGCCTTGTGCCTTTGCTGGAGTTCTTGACAGGCTCTTTAAATTCAGAGGTGTGCTTGCAACGCCATGTCTGGAGGGTAAAGCAATAATCATCAACTTTATGGCTCCATACTCTTGTTGTATTAAACTTTTTAAGCAGTTTGCAGAAAGAATACTTTAATATAGCACAGCAGGACCTTGTTTTTGCTCCTGATCAATGGGAACTACTGCAAGTCTCAGGTTGCCTTTTCAGGAGGGTGAGTATTAAGAGGTAAGTGACTTGGCAGAGGCTGCTTGTCCAGGCAGTGCTACAGCCTGCATGTTCTGGTTGTCCATTGGATGCTGAGTGGCTCACTGGGACATAGACTTTTCCAGAGGGAGCTGGTCATCAAATGTGCAGGAGGTGCAACTCGCATCCATCGGTGAAATGGCACCAGTTGAAGCCACAGATAAAGGTCTGCTGATGTGCTAGAAAAGAGCAACTGGGGCTGCTCCACGAAGACAAATTTTTTCTTTTTGTCTCCTGCCAAAAGCCATGGGGAATCTCAGGGGAAATACAGTCTAAGTAAACTGGTTTAGGGAGCATCTGTGAACATAAAGGCTCTTTCCTTTCTAAACTTCTCATTTGAGCTCTGGTTTTGTCTTTGGATACACAGGAGTCAGTTTTCAGGATTGCTAACTGTCTGCAGGTTCCCACCATTTGGGCTTATTTATGGTAGCGGAAAGTGTTCATCCTCTGCACCTCATATCCCACCTTTGCTAGCTCGAGTTGGAGACTGCTGTTGAAACAGCTACCTTTTCTGGTTTTCGGGCAGCCTAAGCAAAGAATCTGACTTCCTTCTTTCTGCAAATCCTTAGCCAGTAGAAAGTCACGCACAAATTACTAAAAGTATTTGTCATTACATTGGCATATCTCACCAAGGAAATCCATGCTAAACATGATAATGCTTTGAATTATTTTGGTGTAAGAAGCTGCATAGCTGAAATTGAAAAGCAGTGCTCTAAGTTATGTGTTTTGGGAGTTTTCTAGAACTCTTCCAAAAAACTTTTCAGTTTTTAAACCCACAGAAGTGGCTTTATTTTAGGTCTCAAAGTGGTTTTAGCAAGTAACTTTGAGTGGACATCTAAAGGAGAAAAAAAAAAATTCTTTTTTTTTTTTTTTGCCCTGGAGGCTTGAGTCAAATTTTGATAATTTCTTTTTCTCTTCAGTTATGTATGCAAGCTGCAAATGCTTTGTAAGAACATCTCACTTTTTTCCCAGTATGGCTTTAGATTTTGAACTTGAGCTTGAACTTTAGTATTAGATTTGTTTGTCAGACTTAAGCTGGTGCTTATACTTTAACACTGTAATTTGTTTTGTTTGCAGTTAATTACTGTTCTTTTTTTCCCCACCCATCTTGATGAACAACCTGAAAGATAAGTGTGTTGGAGCTCTTGCAAACTGCTAATGGCTTTTAAAAGGCAAATAGTTAAATCGGAACTCTCTTCAAGTGCACCAGGGGCTTTCAGTATCTGCAAAAAATGAACTTAATTTATAGCACTTCTGTGGCTTTTTTAACATGAATTGCACAAAGGAGATCCAGTGTCTGCCTATGGAGTGTAAATGAACTCAACTCTAGTACTTTGAGACATATTAAAAGGTAGCTTTTGGGATGTAGGAAGTATCATGTTGGGCTGAAAATGCTTCATTGGGCTGGAAGCCTCAAGCAGTGGGATGAAAGGAAAAGTTACTTATTTTCTGGCTTGGAGCAGTAATGGGAGGAACAGGCAAGTCTAGACTCTGACTGGTTTCTCTTCTTAGCTTGTAAGCTTGGCTGCATGGAAGGGGACAAGATGACAGCTCTGTTTCCTGCCGGTTCTGGGCAAGAGCCATTCACTTATCCTAGTGGCTTCTCTAAATGTCAAGGTATGCGGAGTGGTGGTACCAAAACTAAGCTCGATGGAGGCAAAATAGAAGCTTGTAATAAGTTGCCCTACATAATTTACCTCTACTGAAGTAAATCTGCAGTCTGTGTATTAGCTACCAATCCAGCTGGTGTGCTGTGAGGGTATTAGTAAGTGTACATACACTGCCATTTAACCTGCAAATTCATATGGTAACAAATCTTGGAGTAAGTACTTCTTAAAGTTTCAAGAGGTGTTTTTCCAAATGTCTAGATAATAATCCATCTCTTAACCACATTGTCCAAAAGCAATAGTACTAGCATGTAACTTTTTAAAAATAAAAAGCTTGTTGTAAAGACTTCCATGTTCTCCAAGGGTAGCGCTCTCGGTGAGCGATGTTGACAGATGCAGATTGTTTCAGCGCTTAAGTGCGGGGTGGTGTAACTGGTTATCTACACAAACCAATGTTTTGGGGGTTTTTTGTGTTAGTTTAAACTATTTATCTGATACCAGAGCCCTAACAGCCACATCACTATTAAATGAGGTACTTTTTTGTGGGTACTTTTTTGTGGTTTGGGATGGCAGTTGTAAGCTAGACAAAATGCATTATATCGTATTGCTTGTTGTTGTCACTGGCACTTGTATTATTCTGTCAAGCATTTTCTTAGTCTAAGAAAAGAGTGTCTTTGGAGAAGTGAAAGTGAAGTGAAGCAAGCCAGAATTAGCTGATGCTGTATTTCACTTGAAAAATCTAAATGGAAAAGTAAAAAGAAAAGGCCATGAAGGTTACATCTGAGCAGTAATGTGGCTGATTGCTTAAACTCATGTATGCAAAAATGGTAAAGGACATGCATGGTGAGCAGCAGTGCTTGGTTTCATGGCCTGCTTACTCTCTGCACTACCTCATGTGTCGTGTGTGGGTGTGTCTGTCCCTTGTCCTCTAGTTTTATGGGAAGTGGGAGTTGTTCATGCTTCTGATGGTAAATGTGTAAATTCCCAGTTTTTTATACATACTGTATGCAGTTAATGCTTTTAAAAGTGTATTGACTTAAGCAATTTTCTAACTGAACTAGTTAGACATAGTTAATCCCTTGTATTGATAAAAATCATGCCACGAGAAGCAACTTAAGGAAGTTTGGAGGATATTTTGGTGACGTCAATCTGAAGCAGCCCTGAAAGTGCAGTGGTGTGAAGCAAATGAAATAAAGGCCCTTGGCTTAGTATCTTCCTGAAAGGGTATTCATCCACCTTGGGACACAAGAATTGCTTTATAGTGATTATTTTGCATATGTCCAAACTCAGGATTTTAGTGTGGGGCTGGGAATGGTTGTGTTGAAACAGTTTGTGTGAGAAAACCTGCTGGTTCAATCTGAGAATCCCTTATGTTTGTTTTTGAGGTTGTATTTGCTTGAGAGAACATGCAGAGGAGAGGAATGAATAGCCAAAAGACAGCATAAATAAATAGCTTTGTGCACTTAAAATGGCTAGGATAAGAGTAAGTTCATGGGGTGTGCAGTAGTTCAGCTCATGTAAGCGAGATCAGCCTTTGGAAGGACGTTTTACTCCTTACCTCTTTCTGTCCTGCCAAGGGGTGTTGCACCAAGCCCCTGTGGTGTCAGTGGGTCAGATTTTTCCACATAGCGGAGACTGGCTGCTCTTTATCTCTAATAAATCTGATCTTACTAGTGCTCAGCTGGCATCTTTGGACTAGGAGGAGACATGAAATCATAGGTTCCCAACCATGTTTGTGCCACTAGGGAGACATGCTGGGGTTAGAGTTGAGGTGGGATGCAGAGGAGAGCTGAAGTGGATATGATTGCTTGGGCACCATGCTGGCACCACTGATGCTAAAAAGGCTGGAAGGGATGGCAAAAAAAGTCAGGCCACAGCAGCACCTGAGATCTGTCAGGAGCAGGCAAGGAGGCATCAGTCTATAGTGGGAGCAGAGCAAGAAATTAGTGACTGGGAACTGTAGGGTGACTTTGGCTGGTGTAAGATAAAGCTTGTACCAGTTTAGGAGGGAAGAAGGAGGGTGGTAACAGGCTGCGTAGGAGGTTGGGAATTGCAGCTGTGGGACCTCTGGACGATGTGCTGCTCATGAGCAGGCTGAGCTTCTGGCTGGCTTTTCTTGTTGCAGCTTGAAGTGTAATCTTTCTTCTTCCTCTCTAGCTCATGGGAATCAGTCAGGAAGACAGAAGTGTCATAAAACTGCTTATGCGCTTCAGGCTGCAGCAGCAGTCACTTGCCTGCCTTCTGCAGTTAGTACTAAACAAACTGCTTAAATTTTACACTATATATGAAAGCAGAAAAGGCAGTCTTGGGCAAATAATTGTTTATTTCTTTGATTCCCTGTTCACCTGTTCATAAGGTCCTAGAACAGTATTTTCTGGCTTTTTTTGGTTCCTAGTGTGTAAAGTGGGATGATTGTCAGAGTAGCTGGGTCAGTGGGTTAAAGAGCTGTAGAGTGGGCTTTAGGATTGTGGTGCGTTTGTGGGAAGGCCATGGCCACTGAAGTGCATGTGCTCAGAGCAGTCGCCCAGAAAGGAGAAACAGAGGGAACACGAGGCTTCTCAGCTCTGCTTTGGGAGATGTCTGTAAGTGGCAGGTTGCCCCTACAAGATGGGGTAGCTCTTCTGTCAAGACTGTGTGTATTTGGATGTTGTAATAACAAGACTTCTATGGTCAGGCATAATGATCACAAAAAGCTAGAGTTGTCATTTTACCGCTATTTCTGTCTTTTGAGTTGGTGCGTTTCCCTGTAAGCCACAACCATCTTGTTTACAAGTGACGGTTGGTCTTCTGCCCACAGCTACAGAGCGTGGGGCTTGCCTCAGCAAAAAAGACTTCCTTGAAAATTCGATCAACTCAAAATCTTTGTTCTACAGGTAGGAGGTTGTGTTGTTAGTAAATGGGTGGGACTTGGGGCAGCAAGACCTTTGGGAAGAGAGAAGTTGAGGTTTAACCCCAGCTGGCAACTAAGCACTACACAGCCACTTGCTCACTCCCCCCCTGGTGAGATGGGGGAGAGAATTGGAAGGATAAAAGTGAGAAAACCCATGGATTGAGGTAAAGCAAAAGCCACACATGCAAGCAAAGCAAAGCAAGGAATTCATTCACTACTTCCCATCAGCAGGCAGGTGTTCAGCCATCTTCAGGAAAGCAGGGCTCCATCACATGTAACAGTTACTTGGGAAGACAAAACGCCACCACCCCAAACGTCCTCCCTTTTCTTCTTCTTCCCCCAGCCTTATATGCGAAGCATGATGTCATGTGGGATATCCCTTTGGTCAGTTGTGGTCAGGTGTCCTAGCTGTGTCCCCTCCCAACTCTTTGTGAACCCCCAGCCTACTCGCTGGAGGGGGTGGCGTGAGAAGCAGAAGAGGCTTTGACTGTGTAAGCACTGCTCAGCAGTAACTAAAACATCCCGGTATTATCAACACTGTTTCCAGCACAACTCCAAAACATAGCCCCATACTAGCTACTATGGAGAAAATTAACTCTATCCCAGCCACAACCAGCACATTCTCCACCCCTTATTCAATACCATTTATGTCATGCTTGTGCCCCACACTATCCAATACATCCTTTTTAACCACTACCCCCCTTCCCATCCTTTGATACAATACACAGATATCATTCCCTTAGTCTACAGACCACCTCTATGAAATGTCTGTGAAATGTCCACAAATGTCCATTGAGTTCATTTAGTCCATGACTTCGGGCTCCATGTCTTATGGTGGTCACTCAGGACAGGAGAAGTGGTGTGTTGCCTGGAGTTATTGGGCACCAAAGCCACCTCAGGTCAGGTTGCTGCTGCACTTGCACTGCTTCTTGTAAGGCTTGTCCTCCATTGGTTCAGGTGGTTCCGGCTATAGTAATTCCTATGACATGCAACTCAAATAACGGGTTACAACAATTTAAAGGTATTTCCATTACAGTCTCCACCACTGGCCCCTTTGGGCCAGACCATCGGGTTTAACATTGCAATGAACTCCTCCCCTTGCCCCTGCGCCGGCTTGGACTTATCCACAGACTGCAGTCCCTTAGAGGTGTACCTGCTCCAAGTGGAGCCTTGTATGTGCCGCAGTCTCTCCAGGGGTATGCCTGCTGCAGCATAGGCTTATCTACAGCCACAGTTGCTTTGAGGTGCACCTGTTCCAGAGTGGCCTTACCCACAGCCACAGACTCTTCAGAAGTAAACCTGCTCCAACATGGCCTTACCCATGGCTGCAGTCCCTCCAGGGGTGTACGTGCTTTTTTGTGGGCTTATCCATGGCCACACGCTTTGAGGTGCTCCAGCATGACCTCATGCACAGCCACAGATGCTTTGAGATGTATCTTCTCCAGTGTGGACTTATCCTTGGGCCACAATCCCTTCAGAGGTGTACCTGCTGTGGCACAGATGTAAGCATGGGCACAGACGCTTTGAGATGTACCTGCTCTGGCATGGGTTTATCCATGGCCACAGATGCTTTGGGTGTCCTGCTCCTGTGTGGACTCACCCACAGGTCACAGTCCCTTCGACTCAAGTTCGTACTGGAGTTCCAGCCTGTCCAGTACAGCAGCACAGAAACAGCAGCGATGCCCTGGCCATCTGCCAGTCCAGGCGCGTGGCCATTGCTGTTGTCGGAACATTTGTTCTCCGGCACAGCAAGGTAAGATGATAAGCAGTATAACAAGCAGTGAAAGCAAAAAGCAACCACTAACGAGCACTAGACTCTAATATACAGTAACGCAAGTGAGCCCCATGGCAAGCACAGAAGCCTGTCAATTACAAGCTCAACAGCAATAACAGCTATAAATTTGTTCTAGCACATTCCAATTAAACCTGTCGTTATCTCAAACCTTTCAAGCCCCACCTTGGGCGCCTAAAAGAACTGTTGTGGCTTAACCCCAGCCAGCAACTAAGCCCCACACAGTCACTTGCTCACTCCCCCCTGGTGGGATGGGGGAGAGAATCAGAAGAGCAAAAGTGAGAAAACTCATGAGTTGAGATAAAGACAGTTTAATAGGGAAAGCAAAAGCCATGCACACACAAGCAAAGGAAAACAGGGAACTCATTCACTGCTTCCCATGGGCAGGCAGGTGTTCAGCCATCTCCAGGAAAGCAGGGCTCTATCACGCATAATGGTTACTTGGGAAGACAAATGCCACCACCCTGAATGTCCCTCCCTTCCTTCTTTCCCCAGCTTTATATGCTGAACATGACACCATATAGTATGGAATAGCCCTTTGGTCAGTTGGGGTCAGCTGTCCCAGCTGTGTCCCCTCCCAACTCCTTGTGCACCCCCAGCCTCCTTGCTGGTGGGGTGGGGTGAGAAGCAGAAGAAGCTTTGACTCTGTGTAAGCACTGCTCAGCAATAACAAAAACATCCCGGTATTATCAACACTGGTTCCAGCACAAATCCAAAACATAGCCCCATACTAGTTACTATGGAGAAAATTAACTCTACCCCAGCCAAAACCAGCACAGAAGTACTGGGAAGTTCTCCCTGAGACAACTGAAAACCTTTCTGATGCAGATTTTAGTTCATTTACCTTGCTCAAACTTCTTCCTGTTCTTTTCTTCCTAAGACTTTTCTTGAGCCCCTGTCCTAAACCGAAGCTCCCAGAAATGGTTTTTAGGATGAAGGCCTCCACACACATCCATCACCTTAAATATCCTTCAAATGAACAAAGGCCTGTGGCTGGGATGCAGAACTCCTTACAGCAAGAAAATAGGCTTATCTGTAGTTAACAGCTCTCCTTGTAGCTATTGTGGGGTCTTTGAACCCAAAGCCATGCCAAGATGGATGTAAATACCCTGGAGGTATTTAAAGGACGTTTGGATGAGGTACTTAGAGACATGGTGTAGTGGTGGTTTTTGGCAGTGTTAGGTTTATGGTTGGACTCGATGATCTTAAAGGTCTTTTCCAACCTATATGATTCTGTGATTCTGTATTTCCTGCCCCTTCATCCTCTCCTTATGTCAAACCTTCAAAATTAAATGAGTGTCAGCAAAGAGATTGCTGCTGCTTAATGAGTTTCAATGGGGTTGCAGATTGAAGCCTGACTGCTTGCAATGACAGATTAATAACTCCTTCTGCTGAAGCTTTACAGCATGTTTTAGGGGGGGAATAATTATTGTCTGGGCTTTTTTCTTTTAAACTGGGAAGCTTCATTTCTTGCTAATGCCTGGGCCAGGTGATATTAGTGTAAAGCTTTTTGTAACAAGAGGCTTGATGTTATTCTTTTTCGGACTCTGAGGAGCTTGTGGCCTCCTGTTTGAGATAGGCTGAGTGTTTCTAGCATGCATATGTAAATGGAGAGAAAAGCAGTAACACAACACAACGATTAAATAGGAATTTTTCTGTTATCTACCATAGAGCTGCTGTTCCTGCTGTTTGTTCTTCTCGGGTGCCAGTGTGGTCACCAGTGTGCCTGGGGGAAAGCATCTCAGTGTTTGGGGTTTTTCCTCATCTGGCTTAGAAATCTGTGCTGCAAGAAATGCTTCTTGCAGCAGGGGACTGGGCCCAGTTGCAGTTGGCACCCTGTTAGGGAGCCATTTCTGTATGGGGCAAGGGAAGGGAATCGCAGGGTGGCAGAGGTTAGTGTCTTTGTGGTTGCCCAGTGCAGCTCACACCTCCAGGGGAACGTGTGTGGCATTAGTATGTGTATGGCTTTCACCGCTTTGGGGTTTATAGCTAAGGAGGAATACTTATGCTTCTGAAAGTACCAAGAATCTTTTAAAATGTTACGTATAAAATATTTAACAGCAAATGCTTTGTTAGATCTGTGTTGCCTGAAACAATGGTTATGCTGTAAATTAACTTGAAAACACATGAACAAGGAGAGTTGAGATTAGTTGCAAACTCTGTCCTTCTTTGTGATTGCTGACAAATACCTGTGCCTTTTATAACTGTGGTATCTTATTTCTAAGTTGAGAGTGTCTCTTTAAATTGTCTTCTGTGGCTTGTCTAAGCTGTTCCACTGAGTCACTGCTAAAGCTGGGAATTGGGTCAGGAGCCTTGACTCACAGTCCTGTGCTTGGACCAGAGGCCACGTGTTCTTACCGCAGGACAGCAGTTTCTTCCAGGGCTGAGCCTTCAGTTGAGGCTGTTCAATATATGATATGGGGTTGTGGTTTGTTGTGGGGTTTTGGTTTTTTTAACTCTCTTTTCTGGATTTTTAGGTTCTAGGGGAGAATACAGGGAGCAATTTTTCTTACTGATTATCATTTTGCTGCATTTTTATGATCATGTTTCTGTGGTTGCCATCTTATTTGGAACAAACTAATTTTTCTGGAGTTATAACTCTCCTGTGCAAATGTAAAGCTATGTGTGAAACTTAATGGTTCTTCAGAAATTAACTACTGAAATTCCAAAGCAGTCTTCTGCTTAAATCTCTCGATAGTTGTATTTTTAAATTACTTTTTTCTGTCTTAAACCTGTTCTTTAACCCCATCATCACTAAGAGCATCTATTTCTTTATTCTGTAAAGAATAAAGCATATCTGCCTGCTTCCATAGTTCATGAATTTTCTGTGACCATTTCACTATGCATATGAGTATGTAGATCACACTAACATGACATGACCTGAAAAAGAATTAGTTCCCCTAGGAAAAACCAAAGCAACAGTTAGTCAGAAGGCATTTTTGACCATCACAGACGCTCTTGTGGGTTTTTTGGAATTGCAAGGCTTGGGTGTGAGAAGGCAAGGGTGTGCATGGTGAGCATGTGTTCAGCAGCGCAGAGCCAGCAAGTTAATTTGACATTTGGTTCTCCAGTGTCCCAATAACTTTTTTTTTGATTAATCTGCTTATTTAAATTCAAAACTATGCTTAGTTTGGCTTATTTAAAAAGTTAGTAAAACACTTATTACAAAGATGCCCTTGATAGCATATTGCTATGTGTGCCTACAAGGAAGAATTACAAGCTTGTTTACTGTCTTTTAACTTCCGTATCTAAAATCTCCGTAAGGCAATGACAAAGCATGACCTTGAATCTGTTATTCAGCATTTCAGGTTTTGGATAGCCCCCAAATTTCCTTCAGACTTCAAGAATTGGCATCACCTGCCTCCATTCCCTGTCAAAAAAATGCCCTTTTTTTTTTTTTTTTAAACTGACATGTGATGAGGACTTGTCTTGTGTTTACACTGCTGAACATAAACTGCCAAAGACGAGGATTAATTTCAAAACAGGCATCCCATTTTTCAAGTCTCTCGTCTTCTGCAGTGGCGTGACAAGCTGATGAATGCCATGCTGGCAACGTTGCACCATTAAGAAAGTAGCTAATAGATTAGCCATGCTGAGTGCGAGAGCATAACGGAGGTCTGGAGCTCTGCAGTCACTTGTTTAACCCTTCTTCAAGGGTTCCTCTGCGCTCCTGTACATGATAGCACAGTGAATGGCAAGCAAATGGTATAGAGAGTGGGTTGCTAGCACTTCTGGAGGTGGTACGTAACGTTTGATCTGATTTTTTAATGTACAACACTACCAGCTCAGTTCTGGATCAGAAACAATGCTTGAAATACTTTTTACAAAGTGTTGAAACTTCCTCATAAATCGCTGTCAAATTTGAACATGTGGACTGTGAGGTTCAAAGGTTGACCCTGTATTAGGAAAAATACAT
Organism: Mycteria americana; assembly: GCF_035582795.1. Classification (NCBI taxonomy): domain Eukaryota; kingdom Metazoa; phylum Chordata; class Aves; order Ciconiiformes; family Ciconiidae; genus Mycteria; species Mycteria americana. The sequence continues at coordinate 147,284,276 of NC_134365.1, forward strand.
TCTCTGTTGGTGTTTCTGGCTATTTAAAGTAAAACTTTCCAACTGTGATATCTTGGTGCACACAAACATCCTACAGTAAGACAAGCTGTCTGATAAATATTATTAGTCTTTTGCCTTGAAAATACTTCCAGGGCTTGCTTTCATCCTTCTTGCCAAGTTTTTCTTCATCTTTTGTTTCCTTGTCTTCAAGCTGGTAAAAAGTTTAGTTTGGGACTATGGAGGAAAAAAAATGTAGACTTTCAAGTGTAAGAAATCCTTTTTATGTATTCCTTATGTGTGGGTTTTTGTGTGTGTGTGTGGTTTTTTTTTTTTTTTCCCCAAAGCAAACAGGTATTTTACTCACCATCACCTTGCACCACAAGGAAGCTGGTGTCCAAGTAGCCGAAATACACTATTCTCCTTAGTGCAGCCCACACAGAGGCAAAGACAGACTGTGTGCTGAGGTGAGACTGGGTCTCACCACTGACAGAGCTGCCCAGCTTGACAAACCAGTCAATGGTTTGCTGTAGTGTTGCTATCAAAATTTGCTACCTTTACATTTAAAAAAAGGAAAGTCTACTAGCAAGTGCTTTCTCTGCTGTATCACAGAATCTGCTTTTCTGTATTTATCTGGCATTAACATTAGTTGAACATCTCCTGGTCACCCCCTCTGCCTGCCTTCCATAGGGAGAGTTGTGGCCCAGGGCAGGGGGCTAGTCAGGGTGGGCTGAAGAAGTAAAAGCATCCCCTTCCTGGTCTGCTGGAACACTTTGGCTTTTATGATCAGACTCTTATATTGCCATTTCTTCTCCCCTGACTTAGAGTCAGCAGTGCAGTCTGTCATTTAAACAAAAAAACCCCAACCCAACTCCAAAGCAACAGAAATCCCAAGACCGACCCAGGAAGCAACAAAGTTGCTTTTAAAGAAACCTTGGCAGCATAAAGTACCTGTCTGAGGGGTCCAAATGTTCATGGGAAAGAGTATGAATTGCAGAATAATCTAGGCTGAAAAGGACCTCTGGACGTAGTCTTGCCCATCGCTCTGCTCACAGCAGGCTCCCATAGCTTGTGTCACGGGGCCATATTCACATGAGTTTTGGCTATATGCAAGGATGGACATCATACAGACTTTCTGGACAGCCTATTCTGATGCTTAACCACTTCATTGTTTAAAAAGCAAAACCAAACCTTACCTAATTTTTTTCCCCTGCATTGCAACAAGTTTGTTGCCTTTAGTCTTAATCACCGTGCACTTTTTGGAAGAGTCTGTCCATCTCTTTTCTGTGTTCCCAGTAGATAGCTGCAAACAGCAATAAGACCTCTGCTGAGTCTCCTTTGGCTGAAATGTGGTTAATACAAACTGCACTGCATAGGGAAGGACCCTCAGTATTCGGCACCTGGCTCTTTACCAGGAGCGTATGAAAGAAATGGTATCTAAACAGGTTTGAGTTCATGGGTTGATCCAGCCCACTGATTGACAGTTTGAATTCACTGATTGAACTGTGTGAACTGTCCGGTTCCTGCAGACTGCTGCCTGCTGAAGCTCCCTGAAACCTCAGGGATGGTTCTTCAGCAGGGACCTGGGCTGGAAACTATGCAGAGCTTGGCTCTGACCAGGGACAGGCGCTCGCAGTTGCACGTACCTATCTGAATTCATATTCTCACTTCAGTGAGCTCTGTGTTCAAACAAAACCAGAAGTAAATATGCCATTTTAAATGGTGTATTGTGTAGATTGGTGTTGCCTATGTCTGAAGTCTAATGATTTTTATTATCAGTAGTGATTTGTTTTAAAAGGGAGAAAATATTCCTAGCTTTTTAATGCTTCATTTCCAGTAAGATATTCTTTGTGTACCAGCTGCGTGATCGGCAGTGTACACGCAAGATACTGGCATAAATGCTTTCTCTCTTAAAAGTTGAAAGAGAATCAAGTCATGCATACAGGGCATTGAGTATTAATTTTTGAGATCATCCTTCCTGAGAGTCTTTGAGCAGTGCTCAGGGCTCTAAACTTGCCCTTGCAACAGTTACTACAAACCCAAACTTTGAAAGTAAGGCTCTTCTCAGATTTTGAAGTATTTGTAGCCCATTTCTAGCTTTTTTTTCTCTTGTGACAGTCTTGCAGTAAAATACAGTGCTGGATTAGTGGCCCTAGAGGTTTCTTTATTGAAGAGGTAAAATGTTCTTAAGCAGTCAGATAAATATTTGCTCTGTTGATCCAGGTTCTCCATAAACTCTTCACCAGTGAGACCTTGTTGTGCAGAAGTAACACAGTTTGTGTACTGATTCTTCTGTATCTGTTCCTAGCCTCCAGCATCCATCCCTTCCCTTGCTTCCAAATAAGCAGCAGAGCTATACTGAACTTATGCTTGTGTTAACAGCCTAGAAGTAAGTCTAGAGTATTCCACTAGGTTTGTCCATTGAGCAATTCTAGGTCTCTCTCTCTTTTTTGTTTTTGTTCTGCAGCTGCAACTCTGACACTCCTAAAATTGTTGAAATCAAGTATTCAGAGAGAATTTATAGAGAGTGCCCTGGCCTTCTGTGTAATACCTAATGGCAGGCAGCTTAGAAGGGCATCCTTTCTGAAGCTGTAAATTGGACTCTTTGGTCTGCCTGAAAAGTGCTTGGGTTTTTAGGGTTTTTTTTGGGACCTTGGGGGCCAACTAAATATATAAGCTTTGTTAATGTTGTTTTATCGGGTGAGATGGGATGTAGAAATCATCTAACAAGTCCAGTAACTTTTTAGTGTGTAGAAGACTTGATGTTCATTGGAAAACTGAAAATACTTCCACACGGTTTTCCATGAAGACTTTAAATTTTTTAGAGAAAGCATTAATGACTTCAGGATTTCTGCAGCTCACGTCTGTCAAATGTGTCCAGTTGATGCATTTCACTTCCATGTTCAAAACCTGTTATTTTGGGACTGTGTGATAAATACAGCAGTATGCCTGTAGCTTTGTAAGGTTGAGGAACTTTATCCTCTCTTAACTCATCTTTTGAACTACCAAGTGCCTAGTATTTTTTGCTAGTGAAGCTGTCTGTGGTGTTTGTGTGGCTTCCTTGGCTCCTATTTTCACACCTATTTTCACAACTGAGCCCCATGTAGCTTTAGCCAGTCGACTGCACCTTGCCTTGACCAGCTGCCACTGCTTCTGCTGGCTTCCTGCTTCGACACTGGCCACCCTGGCCCCAGCTGCATCCTGCTGCAAGACAACAGCCTGGCAGCAGGGATCAGATGTTCCCAAATGGTGCGGTGCTCAGTGCAAAAGTTGTCCAGTTTGGTATTTTATTGGTAGAAGGTATATGAAAACACTGTATTTCCCTGTAGCTGTGTTAGCTGGGCCGTGGGACTCTGAGGGTTAAAGGATGTTTCACTTCAAACACTGGGTATCAATTATGGATATAACTGGTGTATCTTCTAAACTTATTTTAAAATAACTGGTATATTTTATTATGGGAGGAAAACATATGAGTAGATTATATCCAGTTGTATAATGCGATCACATCCTGCTCTCCAGTGCATCTTGCTAATGCAATAGCAACGGGGGTTTCCCATCTGCATTTGCAATGAATTCACTGAAGGACAGTCTCTGAGCCTAAGAAGCTATTATGTCTATCGGTGTCCTCCTCTCTGTTCTCAGCTTCGTAGCAGTATAGATCTGGCTTTGTGCCACTGCTATGCATAAGCTCATCTGTACCGTTTTCATTCTGGCTTCTGCTTTATTACAGGATTTCTGGCTGGTGCTGGTTAGATCAGTTTTTAACACAGACAATCTTCCTGATGTGTTCTGTGAGCCTAGCTCTTCCTAGGTGTGAGGGGGGTGAGAGCAGCAGAAAGCTTTGGCTGCTTGCCTGGCTGGGTTAGTGAAGATGTCTCTAGCCATAACTGGTAGGACAAGTGGCTTGGAGGTGACTGGCCCTAACCTGTCACTTTGCGCAGAGTTGCATTTCTGCCGCATCCATCATGTGTAGCTGTAAAAGGCTCCAGGGTTGTTAGGAGCATGCTTGTATAAACCTCTGTATTTAAATTGTCAGCATTTGAAATTTCAGTAAGTAGATTTATCTTGCTGAGGGCGTCTCTTCCCGTGTTCTCTTTGAGTATGTAATTCTCTCTTCTAAATAAAATACATCTTAATCTGCCGGTTACTTTTTAATGACCTTGTTGCTGCTATGTTCTTTTGATAGTAGAGAAAGAAGGCCAGAGGCGAGCTGCCTGCTAGTGTCACAGCTACTACCTGCTGCAGCTTCTCTTGCATTAAAACTATTTTTCCACTCTGAACTTAAGAGAATGAGGTGTGTTCTTTTGGTTGGCTTTTTTGGGGTACAGTTTGGTTACTCTTTACGCTATGCCATAAAGATAAGTCTGGGTTTTTTTGTGGTGTGTGGTAGGATTTTTTTCTTTGTTATAGCTCTCTTATTCTCTGGTTATTACCTGTCAACTTCATTTACCATCTGGGGAAACAGATCTATGGATGCAAAGTGAGGGTCACAGGGAGCAAAACCAACATGGACTACTGACTTGTCAACAAAAGGATCAAATATCCATCTTCATCTTGCAGTTGTCTGGAAGGAAGATTAAATTGCAGATCATGCTAAGGTGACAGGGGAGCCTTTAGGAAATGGGTATCAATTTGTTTACTTACCAGACCAAAACCACTTTGACTGTTCTTACACATTCTCTCTGCAGAACTGGAGTCTTGTTCTTTTCTTAGTACATTGTAAAAGGAACGGTGCTCAGTTAAAACCTTGTGTTTCTCCGGCCACCTGGCATGGCCCTTCCATTAGGTTACAAATTATTTTTTTGTCATTGTGTTTTATGCATCCCTTATTGATAGTGTTTTCTGGTTGGATTTTATCTAGGCTGGCTGACTAATTCTTATGTTCCTGAATCTCAGGTCTTTTATGATTGCTCATTTTTTACCTTACTTTATTTTTGGGTTTGTGAGATGTGGAAAATGCTTGCAAAAAACACGTAGCTGGCTTCTTTGTGCATGTCATCCAAATTTTAGTTGCAAAGTTTGCAGAGTACCCAGGAGATTGGGCAACAAGCATTGTTTGCTGGCTTAGAATTGCCAGGCAAAAAAGCTGCATCCTTGTTGCAGCCATAAAATATTATGGCAAACATCACTGTTTCAGCTCAGTTATGGTCACATGTTTTCAGTAGTCTTTATTTGCTGGCAATGGTGTATCTACTCGGTTCTGCCCTTAGGCAGGTGAAATGTATTTGATGCATCCTAGTGTTTAGCCTCTCGCGCAACTCGGGGTTTATGCATTAGAGGTGTGAATGAGGGTGAGGAAGACAAAACACAAAACAGAGTATTTTGTTTGTCCCTTCAGGCAGATACCAGATTTTATAAATTCATCGGTAGTTTTGATGTGCTCAGGGCCTCTCTTCCTTTGCAGGAAACTGATAGTAACGGCTCACTGCAAAACGTTTATGATGCATGTACACTTGAAAGGCTCATGCATTATACCTTGGATGTTATTTGAAACTAGAAAGTTAGGTACAGGAGTAGCCTCATGGATTTTTAACTCTCTTCCAGGTCTCATAGTCGGGGTGATCTTGAGATATGGGACTCCCTCTACTAGTGGCCATGACAAGCCATTCAGCTGCTCGCAGGAGGACAGGCCATTTACAACCCTGCTGGTCAATGTCAGCGGGAAGTTCTTCGAGTATACGCTCAAAGGGGAAATAAGCCCTGGGAAGATCCACAACGTGGAGCAAAATGACATGTTGCGAAAGGTGAGGGTAGACCATTTCTTGTGCCTGGCTGAGTGTTTCTCCTTTATCTGTGCTTCCCTACTTCCTCCCCACACCATCCCATTTGAATGTTGGGTAGTATCAAGTGTCTGTATTCCTCATAGTAACAGCACTTCAATGCTTAATTCAAAAGCACCTTCTGTATTATATCGCTGCCAGCGAAACTGTGCTCTGTTGCATGTATGTAGTGCTTTCCTAAAGCCCTTATTGCTGTTTGAAGACTTAATGTATGTTTCTAACATCTGTAGAGTTCATGAAGACCGGCTGAACAAAAAAAGCCTGATGCTGCCTTGTATAATACAATATAAGGAAAATGATCTTTTCTTAGTGAAAAGTGATTGGTTTTTAGTGGTGGTTTTCCTGGGGTTTTTTAATCTGTTTATTGTCAGGAAATAGTTACTGCTTATGTTCCTATAATCCACCAAATGAGACAGTCTGGTATTGGAAGTGAAATTTGCCTATTAACTGTTACTCTGATCTGCTATATTCTATTCAGTGTCAGGAATTAACCACCTTTTGCATGTATCAAAGCTAGACTTTGAAGTATAGGATTGAGACTTTAGGCTTGTAACCTAAAAATACTTCTTTCTGCTGACTATGAAGAGAGCTTGTGTGGCTGTTTAGATATCTACAGCAGACAGGTACATATAAAGTTAGCTGAAATGAATCCTATTGTGGGAGCGCACACTTGTGTTTGTCTTCTGTGCTTAGACAGGGGTGAAGACAGCCTCGTTAGTCTCATGTGTGCAGGTCTTCTGCTTGGATTTTAAATGTTAGTTTTTGTTCCTTACTCTAGTGTAGTCTTTCATGGATATCTGGAGCTTGCACTGAAATACAGGGAAGTGATGGATGATCCCAGTTCCTGAAAACCAGTTTTGTATTTGACCTGATTGGCTTACAACAGCTGTGCAGGGGCTAGACTTGCCAAAAGTAACTAACTAAATAAATAAAGCTTAAATAGCATCTCATCTGCAAATATATGAATATCATTTACCACACTGAGATATCTTCTCCAGCATAATTTCTATTAGAATTTTTTAATTTAAAAAGGGGACTGTGTTTGTGACTGCTGCAAGACTATCACTGGCAGTGGATGTAATGCCTGTTTTTCTAGATGTTGTTTATCATGAAAAGCTGCTGCTTTTTGCTGCTGCATATGTATAGAGCTGGCCAGTATTTTGGAGGGTCAACTTAGCCAGTTGTTTGCTATTTCAACAACCAAAAATAGTAGCTGTCAGAAAATGAAAGAGGAAAAATACCTAACAATTTGTGTATGTCTGTTTCTAATTGAAGTTTCATATTTTATTTTTTAGGTAACATTTGATCCAGAAGTTTTTTTCAACATTCTGTTGCCTCCTATTATTTTTCATGCTGGTTATAGCCTGAAGAAAGTAAGTGTAATAATTTTCTGAGGAGAATAGCCTTTTTTTTTAATGTGAGACTGCTGATTTGTTCAGGAGTACAGTCTCCACTTAAAGCATATTTTTTTTTATGGCAGTAAGAAAAATCTCATGTCTTCCATAGATGGTTAAGTCATGTATTTTCTCTTAAAACAATATGTACGTTTTACTATAAACACATTAAACTCTATTTAGTCTTGCTGATTTGTTTTCCTTTGAACTTTGCCAGAGGTTAACATCAATTTCATTTAAATTAAAAGGTGTCCTGCTATGAATTGTTTTGGTCCTTCTCAACTATCCAAAATGCAGTAAATTATGCTGAGAAGTGGACCCAAACCTGAATCCCAGTGGGGATGTGCCAGACACTGAATGGCAGAAGGGCCCAGATTCTGCTCTTGCTTGAAGATAACATGAATTGGTGCTGTTTTTTGGTTTTGCAGCTAAGTCTTACATCTCTTATGAAAACATTTGTGTGGAAAGCTTCCTGTCAATAAGCTCCATGTAGGATTTAATACATGGTTCAGATTTGGTTTATTCAATTTATTGAAGTTGGACAGAATTTACATTGGAGTAATGGAAGAATTTCTCTGAAATGGAGGGATGTTTCTGTGTATTAATGGAAGTGTGTTGTATGTTTTTGAACAGGTGGTATAACTTGCTTTAAGTATGTAAACCTCTCTTTCCTATGCAGAGACACTTTTTCAGGAATTTGGGGTCCATTTTGGCTTACGCCTTTTTAGGAACAGCAGTCTCTTGTTTTATTATTGGGTAAGTGAACTCTGATATCAGTTCCTTTCTATACTAAAGTTTAAGTTGACAAAGTGTATGTTGAGGTTTCCAGATTGCCTCAATTTTGTAATTTGTTTGTTTCAGGATTTTATTCATGTATCCTCCAGACAAAATGCAAATGTAACTTCTGCTGAGATTTATCCCACTTCTAAACAATACTGTCCCTTGAAACGGTATGGTCAAGTTTGAATCACTTGACAAGTCCACAATACTAAAGAGCAATGTTGAGTTTTTGATGTAATGGTCCAGCCCCTAACAAAACCTTGTTAGACCGTTACTGGAATTGAATTTAACTTGAATTGTGGACACTACTTGTAATAGAATTTTAGCTATCAAACTTTTAGAGATGTCCCTTTCAGTACCCACATGCGTGCGCGTGCTCTCTCTTTGTCTCTCTGCATATGTGTATATATATCATTTTATGTGTATATGTACACACGTCTTTAGTTTAAGATAGCTAGTCACATTAGTTTACTTGCATACAATCTCCTATGCTGCTAATATTACTGTGTCTGGTGTATGGATATTCTGAAATACAGAAATCCTGAATTGCATAGATGACCTTGGTTTGTCTCTCAAAGAATTTCTAGAGAAATACTTTGAAGGCTATTCTTAGCTCAGAGCTTTTAGTCTATGTACTGTGTTGGGAGAAGCAGTACTGAGGGGAATTTTGAGCGGGGAAAATGTTCCCTTTGGTGGAAAAAGGAAACAATCTGTAGATTCTGTGTACTAGTTGTGCAAACAGATTTCATGCTTTGCTTACTGGTTTTAAATTATATATTCTGGATCATATAGCACTTGACTCAGTCCATAGGGAAAAGAGGAAAATTAATTTTGAGAGCTTAGTGTTAAACTGTGGCAGTGTCCGACAGAGCTGTAGCATAACCAAGCCTGCCTGAAATATTGTTGCTTGTGCTTTTCCTTTGCCTGTCTGAAATGCACCAACTTGTTTGACCTGGACTGTTTTATCCTCTTTCTCTTCAGGAATCTCATGTATGGGGTTGTGAAACTAATGAAGTTGGTGGGTCAGCTCTCTGATAAATTCTATTATACAGACTGCCTCCTTTTTGGAGCGATAATATCTGCCACTGATCCAGGTAGCTCGCTGAACATTTTTTAATAACCTTCCAAAATAATGCTATTACTAGGATTGTTGGCTGCATAGCATGAAGATATTAACAGCACTTTATTTTCAGTTATGTTATGCTAGTATCTCTGATCCTTTTCTCTGAAATGCATGCAAATTATGAGTGTTGTGAAAGCTGTTCTCTGTCTGTTTGGTGCTGGACTGGTATGATGTGATGGTATGTTTGGGGGAAAAATGTAACTTTCCTGTTCAAATACTTTAAATATTTTTTTTCCCCAGTAGGTTTTTTGTTTAGTGTGCATCAAGTTTAAGACTGCAAATAGATTGAATTATTACATCATCTGGATAGCAGGACTTCCTTCTTTAGCTACATTGCTTGGGACATTGGATAATTTAAGAGCAGTATTTGAGGCTTTTAGGCTTTTTAGGTGTGGGGAATTTTTTTTCTCCTTCAAATGAACTTCATGTTTTACAAGTTTAAGGAGAACAATGCTCTTCTGGCAAAGTAATTTGAGCTTTTGCCAAAATAATCTAGTCATCCTTCAAAGTCCAGCAGGCTCACATAGGGGTGTCTTGCTTGACAGGTCAGTCTGGAGAGCTGGTGTGTGTCAGGGGCCAGGGTAGGAAGTGGTGAAGTATGAAGCCTGACATTTAAAGCAGCTTATTTGAGGAGCTCTGTGGTGATTTGTGCAAAAATGGGAAGTATCTCCTGTGATTGAGCTGAGCTCTGAACAGCTGGTTGTTGCACACAATTTATGCAAAAAATCACCATGTGATTTTTCTGAAGCTCATATATGGGAACATCTTCAAGATCATGGTCTTTCATCTGAGACTTAAGTTTCTTGAAAGGATGGTTATAAATACTTAGCAGTCTTGTCCTTTTCAAATTCTGTGCAAATGCATGCTCCTGTGGCATTGCATGTGCTTTGGGGAACACTTAGGATTATTAGCACTATTTTACAATGGCTGAAATAATAAAGCGATGTTAACAATCCATACAGCCTTTAAAAATAGAAAGAGCTGCACAAGGTTTTGTTGATTATTTTGTATGGAACAAGTTCTACAAAGAATATCGGGGCTTTGGTAGAAGTGCTTTGCCTGCCCCATGCCCCTTGATCATGGGGGCTTTCCTATAAACACTGTGCAGATAGGAGGACAACAGAGCCACCTCCTAATGGAGGTGCCCTAAAACTGATGGTGGAATTGCTTACCTATAGGTAAACATGACTAGTCTGTTTCCCAGTTTAATTTTGATCTTGTACTTCAATTCCTGGGTTTTGTTGCTTTAGGCAAACTGGAAAGTCTGCTCCGTCAGCTCATACAGTTGTTCTGGAAGTCAGCCAGCGTGTTTTTTCTCTTTTCTTTCTGTAGTTACCGTGCTAGCAATATTTAATGAACTGCATGCTGATGTTGATCTCTATGCCCTTCTGTTTGGGGAGAGCGTGTTGAATGACGCTGTTGCCATTGTGTTATCTTCGTAAGTAACTACCTGAATTTCTACTCTGAAATTACTTAATTGCTTTTGGTATTTATCTAAAATAAATGCTTTTTCTGAGGAATGTTATTTTGAATTTAAATGGATTGTCTTGAACTGAATTAATAAACATTGCAAACATTTGCCAAGATCCCTCATGCATACATACACCAGAAAGGCAAATTTGCTTTCAGTATGGGATTATCTCTTCTGTTGCTCAGGTGTTGCTGTTATGGAATAAAACTCTTCTGATGCCACTTCTAACTTCTCATTGTGTTACTCTCTTTCTAGATCTATAGTTGCCTACCAGCCAACAGGTGAAAATACCCATGCTTTTGATGCAGCAGCGTTTTTCAAGTCTGTTGGTGTTTTCCTGGGAATATTCAGTGGTTCTTTCATGATGGGAGCAGTGACAGGGGTTGTGACAGCTCTGATATCCTTTTTCACATTTAGCTCTTCCAGACTAGATGCTACATTCAGGTACTAACAGGGCTCACCTGTTTCCAACTATAGCAATGTTGACACTAGCTTGTTTAATCTGAGTGTGAAGATGCGTTCAGTATTCATGTAACCTTTGCCTGTAGAAAGACATACAGGTACCCACAGAAATCACCTTTTTCCAACATAACAGTAGCCACACTATAAATTTTACTGATGTTGCTGCATGCTGCAAGCCAAGGGGAGGCCCTAAATGGACATGTCCTAATGTTCAGTTTCTTTATAGGAAATTAAAAAAAAAAGATTATTATTAGGCTTGAAAGACATCTCATGTGTTAGCTGGTGTTTGATTCTGTTGTCAGCAAAATCATTAATAGCTATTTCTGACCCCACAGGGTTCTTTCAGAGTCCTGCATTTAACCTTTCTGCCATCTGTCTTGGATAAGACTGTATCTCTACCAGAGTTAACATCATAACACGATGTGCTTTGCATGACCTGTCCTGCTCTCTTGAAGCTTACTGCCACTATTTGATTAGAGCTCTGAGGTGCTCAGTGAGTGATCTGTGTGGGTTTTGTTTTAGGTTTAGGTAGTGGACCTTATTAAGCCTGACCTGCTCTGGAAATTGTGATGCTTCTTCAGGAAAAAAAATTCGAATTCTTTGCTTTTAGACTAGCTAGTATATTTGTACACGTCCCAGATTGCTTTGATCTGCCTAGGTTTCTGAAAACTGATCTAAAAAGGGTAGAATGTGATATTTTATACAATAATCATGAACCTGTGATTCTTCATCTTAAGTGATAATGTCTCAACCATGTCTTGTTATATACACACCGTGCAGATTTGTCTGATATATGTCTGCATAATGGTAACCCTTCAGGTATAAGGGGAAGATGTGCCATGATGCTTTAATGTTTGGTCTTCCAGTTCCACTGTTCTGCAGTCGATGTGGCCCAGAACCATGATTCTTCATCTGGCTTTTAGGCTACTGGCCATCCATAGCTCTAGCTGGTCAAATACTGTTGCTATGGTTTTTGGCTTGCTGATTGGCTACTAATTACAGCTGAAATGCATTCAGATCCATTTTGTAAAATCATGCTTCTGAAGCAGCAATTGGTTCTTGCTGTTTCTAATTTTTGTGCTCCAGAGGGTGCATGAAGCAGGGAGCGGGGAGGCTATTCAGAAGACAGCCTCTGTGGGTTGTTTGTTTTCTTTTCTTTTTTTTTTTTTTTTTTTTTAAAGAAAACAACAAAACAAACAAAAAAACCCTTAAATTGTTGCTCAGTTATACAATTTTAACTATTTTCTTTTGGAAAAATACCTAATGCCATGCAATACTTTAGAATCAAACTGTAAATTTGCATTTTACTCTTCATAGCTGATTAGAACCCATAGCTTGCATCATGAATTAAGTGAATAGGCTGTTATTCCTGTAGCTGTGAAGTACCTACAACTGTACCTCTCTACGAGTGAGGGGTTTCATGCAGTCATGCATTGTCCTTTGAAAACAGACAGAATACTTAGTTTCCAAATATGATGCAGATAATATATGTGGACTTGTTCTGGCTTTCAGCAAGCTGTCTTGGCCTGACTGTCTGTGGTTATTTTTATAACAGTTAAGGTATTGACAACTTTGTATTTTCTTTCTAAATTGCAGAATCTGCCTGGTTGAAATGAAGTGAAGCAGAAGGCCATGACTAAGGGATAAAGAAAGTTTGTTGTCCTTGCTTTAATGTTTAAGTTAAGAAAACAGAAATAATTTAATTTGAATTAACACTTCAATTTGGTCAATTATTATATGAAATAATAAGATTATTTTTTTCCTTACCTTTCTCTCACCGTCCTCTTCCACCAGAATGATGAGCAGAGGTTTTCATTTCAGATTTAATGAAATGTTTTGGTAGAGCTACTTACAATAACAGCAAGGGGAATAAAGAGCTTGGTTCACAAAGCTGCCAGAAAAGACTGGAAATGAGGAATCTGTTCTGACAAGGGCTCTTGCCTAACTTCAGGGGAACAAGGTTCAACCTCTTCCTCTCCCATGGAGTGACTGTGGTTATCCAGTTTCCCAAGCATCCATGAATGCCTCTTGAGCCAGGCACTGGGATAAACCTACAGTGGAATTATCTAAGTGCTCTGTGGGAAGACAGGTTCTAGTTGTTGCTCTGGTGGATGTTGCTGCTTCAGAAGCATGATGTCACAAAATGGGTCTGTTTAGGAGGGGGAAAGAAAAAATTAGCTCAGTGCAACAGTACATCAAAAGTTTGAGACACATGGTTTATATGGAGAAGTGACTCTGGAGAATAACAGCTGTTTACACCAAATATAAAACTCAGCAATTTTTTAATGTCAACTGTCATGGAGAGAGAGATATATATTTTTTTTTTTTTATGATGGCTTGGGCTTTTGTTTAGAGTGCAGCCTTCTGACAAAGCAGGGTTGCAGCTGAAGGTGTGTCTGGAGTCTGTGTTCCAGAGCCCTTGCCCTCCTCCAAGTTAGCAGAGAATGCCGACAAGAAGTAGGTGTGGGAGAGGAGCGGGTAGCCGGCCTCAGGATTGCTTCATCCTAACCAGGCTCCCATTGAAACACTGCCAGCTGTTTGCCTCTGGTGTTAATCACTTGTGGCTTGTTGTGAGCGCTGTATTCTGTGATAAAGCCTACAGGAGACTGTTTCCACTGAGTATTCCAGGCTGCCTGACTGCTGCTGGCAGGAAGTGCTCAAGAGTGCTGTGAGCCCTAGACCTCCCAGGACCTGTGAATTTCCTTGTGAAAAGCGGTGCTGCTCACTGCTTTTAACATCCCTATCCCATATTGAGCCATGGCTCCCCAAGCAGCAGTGCTGCCATTTGCTTTCAATTGTGTAGTGCTGCAGAGAGCCCAGGATGCAGCTGTGTTACACATGGAAAGCAATGGTGGATGATGGTGCAGCCTTGGTGTGTCCACTGAGGTACCGGTTGCCTTCATATAAACAGGGGAGAGTGCCTACCACCTTACTGGTTCAAGTGTCCTGGCTGTGCTCTTGCTATCCTCCCACTTGGATTTCAGAGAAGATTGTGCTAGTTGTCAGCTTTCAGAAAGACCAGAGGTCTCTCTACCACCCCTATTAGCACATGGTTTCTTTCTGTGTCTTCTAGTAGACTTGTGCATAGCTGTGTGCACCTCTGGTACAGTGAGCTGTTCAGTGTTTACCTGCTGCCAGAGTAGTGATGAGGAAAAAAAAACCACCCCAAAATTCTAAAAATATGTGAACAACGTTTTTGTAGTATGTGAAGAGCTATATTTAACACTCCTGAAATCTGTTCCACTTCTTCAGTAACTGTATGAACTGTTAATTCAGTGTGTTTGATGTTCCTCAAGTTTTGTTTTCCTCTGGAAGATGAACTTGTTTTTTCTTCCCATTGAAAGACTGCACTGCTCCAAGTACTCTATAACACATCAACACAAGGAGAGGAAATACATTTTGTTGTAGGCAGGTTTTCTGTTTTGCCTCCAAAGTACAGAAGTAGCCATGCTTGCAGGAAAGGACTTGTCAACAAATCTGAGCAGAAAAACTCTAAGTCTACTTCATCTTAGGGTTACTGTAGTCAAGAACAGCCCTGTGAATTAAATGCTTCTGAAGGTATTTTATGCTTTATTTAAAGATGGGGGGGGATCTTTTTTTGGGGGGGGACGGACGAGGGGGACGGGACGACACCAAACCCAAACCAAAAAAAAACCCCTGAAAAACCAAGACACACAATCTAAAAGGAATGCCAGGTACATATCCCTTCCCCTCTGGCACTTTGCAGAGAAATGTGACATAGAGTAAGATATTACCTCAAAGAGGTGGAGCCACAGTTATACCATGGATATGCAGCAAAAATATCCAAAACTGACTGTTGCAAGGGGAGACTTTTATTCTGAAGTTTGTCTTGATGTGATGGAATTGATGTTATGGAATTGATGTTTTTCAGGACTAAGTGTTTTGTTTTCCAACTAGCACTGGTTGTTAGCACATAAAAGTGTTTTTCATAAATATTGGGTACAGAGAAGCCGAAGGATTTATTTTTGCTCCCTTAACAAATGACTTAACGTGACAAAGTTTACAAAGTTGCACTGCTTCCCCCTGCTGGAAACGGCTCTCTTCTTCTTGATGTCCTGGAGCACTTTCTTGCTTGCAGAAGCTTGTGGATTCACTGGTGAGTTGTTGGGATTCAAGCATATGGAGACAGAAGTCCTGTCTGTCTTGGCAGCCCTTTTTCCACTTTCTCATTGAAACCTTCCGACGAGAAACAAGATGTTAGTGCTTGAAGCTTTTGTATGTTCTGTACAGTGCCATTGACTGTGCAGCTCACTGTGTAGCTTTTAAAAGCACTGGTTTGGTTCATACACCCAACTACCCCCTGATTCCAACCTGGAATCTAACTCAGTTGAAAATAAAGTTCATAAAATCTCAAGGTTAAGGATGGTCTATAAATTTAATAGAAGTTGAGAAGGGTAAATGTGTTGAGCTCACACAGTAAACAGGCTGATTTTTACATGTGATTCTATTCACAGGTGTGGTGGCTGTCCTCTTCTGTGGAATTACGCAGGCACATTATACATACAATAATTTGTCAGTTGAGTCAAGAAGTCGCACTAAGCAGGCAAGACTGTCTTTCACCATTTGTACACCGTATTGCTGTAGTGTTCTGTGTACTGTTGTTTTTGAAATGCAGCTTTATTGCTTGGCCATTAACGTGTGACTCTTTTCTCCCTAGCTCTTTGAGGTATTGCACTTCCTGGCAGAGAACTTCATATTTTCTTATATGGGTTTGGCACTGTTTACTTTCCAGAAACACATATTCAGCCCAGTTTTCATCATTGGAGCTTTTGTATCCTTTTTCGCTTTGTGTGAGGTTTCTCTATCTTATGTGCCTGAAAACTTGTGATGTCTGTTGACTTTACCAAATAGAGGATGGCAGCTGACCTGAGTTTCCCTCGTGTCTTGCAGGCACAAGAATTTTGAGAACAATTTTTGGTTACCCCTTACATCAAATCCCTAAGGCCTCTGTGCCACACAGTTGTTGGCTCTGCACCTGAGCAAGTGCTAGAAGTTGTATAATTTCAATAGATGAATAAATGAATATGCTTTACTATGTGACTTGGCTATTGACAGTCAGCAGTGCTTGTGTTGCTCTTGTATTTGAACTTTGGGGGCCTAGAAAGGATTCATTTTTTCTCTTCACTTCCAATGGTCCCTTGAAGAAAACAAACTTCAAGTAAATAAAGAGGATCGCGGGCAAACAGAATATTTCTGAGCAATGTCCCAAAGGTAGAGGTCAAGTTCTCAGGTGATGGGAGGAGGAAGGAACTGAGCTGTGGTGCAGACCATGACATGAGGTACACACTGCTGAAAGGTGCTGGTGTTGGAGGTGGGTATCCAGTTTGCATTGTCCGTGGCTGACTTGGTACCCGGCTCTTGAATTCTCCAGAACTGAACCCTTTTGTAGTAGTCACACTTATGTAAGCTGGGAATCACTAAGATTCCTCTCTGCACCCTGCCCCTGTTTAAATCGCTTATGTACCTATTTCTTCACTATAGTCCTGGCTGCTTGAAAATTCAGAGCAATTAAAACTGTGCATGAAGCAGTAGGAACTAGTCTTCCAGTCTTGATTTCTCTCTGCCTGCTGCAGGGGTAGTGCTATCAGCAATGAGATAAAACCCAGTGAAAGGACATATAAAGATGGCCTAATCCAGAATGTATTTCTTCTCTCCTTCTTTCCACTGTTTTCTTATCTCTGTACTGCTTCTAGAAATTTATCACATTTTTCTTTATTTTCCTTTGACCATTTACTTTTTTTCTGAAACAGTAATAAATTTTCCCACCTGTCTCATCACGTCTGTTCTTCTGACCTAAAAAATGCTCCAGAGCCCTGCAGCCAGGATAAAGACATGAACAGAATAGTTGCATCTGGTATACTAAGCATTGTAATTTTTCATGTTTGCTGTGGCCTTCTGTCCTGTCTCAGGTTATGCTATCTGTCTTGGGTTTGTTTTCAGTATTTATTTTGTTCCTTTCTCTTCCTGCCCACCTACCTTTTATTACCTTTTTCACACTTTCACACTGCACTTAACCTCTGTTGCCTCTTGAGTGCTTTTCTACCTTAGTGAGGAGGGCAGCTAGTACTGGTACCCACCTTTTGCCTCAACAGCTACTGTCCCCATTGAATTAACACCTTGCATGAGCAAAATGTAGAGGCATCATTAGCTGTTGAAAGAGAAAGGTTGGACTGCAAAGGCAGAGCTAAAGCCTCAGTGTCATTGACAAAATCCTAGCCATTGTCCCTATGTACATTGGTCATGATGGCTTCTGATGTCTGATTTCTGCAGTCCTCAAAAGGACTGCTATAAAAGTTGTTTGGCATAATTACATGAAGCTTTTTGTATAAAGCAATAATCAAAATCTTACTTTCTTAGAGACATAATTTCCTGCAGACAGTATTGCTTTACTTTAGCTGTGGCAACAACCCAGTGGTGTCTAGAGCTCTTATGTGGTTCTATTTCTTTTCCATAAAAGAGCTGTTTCATTCTTCTAATGTTGTTATCCCAGCAGCAAATGATCAGTGTTTGGTGGGCTTCTGTTTGTGGTGGTGTTTAATAGGATTTCAACACATCACTCTAGTTTGTCCCAAAGTGTTCCTTAGATGGTGGAGGGTGTGTTCAGCTTCTGCTTCTTCACTGGAACCACTGGATGTTTTACACCACCGTAAGGGAGGGAAGGAGCTTACCACCTACTGTCATGAATTTCTGCAATACTCTTTTACTACTATTTTTGAACTTCATTCTAGTGCTGACAAGTGGCTTTTGGATTTATATTAGTAACTCTGTACTCTTAAGTGCTTGCCAGCCAGTAGGAGATTTTGCCTCTGCAGGAGCTGTAATGGAGTGGCCACTTGCTGGTCTTATTTTGGTTTTCCTTCTGTACATAGGACTGAATTTCTGTTGGTCTGAAACACGTAATCAAATGGTGGTGGTGATAGTTGTTTAAAGTGTGAATTTTTTAAGTAAAGTTTTCGTTTGTATGACTAGTAATTTTAATACTAGGTATAATTTCACTGTGCATTAAAAAACTTGGTTATATTAGTTAAAGTTTGCATTCCATGCAATGAGTTCTACATGCACATAATTGGTGAAAATCTGTTTTATATAGACAGAGGTAACAAGAACACTTGATATCACGATGTAAACCTCTCACTAAAACAGAAGCTTCATGTTAGAGCCAGGTACCCAAGAGTGCCTACCTCAGGAAAGTTAAATCCTTAACCATCAGCTGTGAACAGATTGCAATATTTTTGGGCAGAGCTGCACACATCTACCCTCTCTCCTTCTTGTTGAATCTGGGCAGAAGGCATAAGATCAGCTGGAACTTTCAGCACATGATGATGTTTTCAGGTAAAAGCGAAAATGTTTGGTCAAGTGAAAAATCTTATTTTTAACTCATAAGCAATTTATAGTACTACCTTCTGCTTTTATAATCCATATCCATGCATCCTGAGTAGAAGACTTAATGGTTGTTGCAGCATGCCATCATGTACTGTTCAACCTTTACAGAAACTGTCATGTCTGGGAAGAGTGACATCTTGAAATGCCAGCTGCTGGCAGCAAGCAGCCACGTCATGTTGGGAATAAAGTATTTTCATTTGAAGTGCATCTGAAGGGGATGGGGGAATTGGGATGTATCTCTTCCAGAAGGTTATTTCTAGCTGAGATGATGTACGTGTTGTGCAGAAACAGATATCTGCTGAGAAAATCGAGGCGTATTTGTGGGTGCCCTCTCCCACTTAGTTGGAGAAAGCAAGGTATTTGACTTACACTCCCTTATGATTTCTGTCACACAGATAACTGTTTAAGTTTGTCATTTAAAGCAAATCATGGAGTGTGTGTCTGTGTGTCTAAACATGTGCATCCTCAAGAAGTGCCAGGGATGCCTCTGTACACAAGAGGGTGTAAAGAAGAGTGAGCCAGGCTATTTCCAGTGGTGCCCAGAAGCAATGGGCACAAACTGAAACACAGGAGTTTCCCTCCAAACGTCAGGAAACACTTTTTACTGTGTCCAAGCACTGGCACAGGTTGCCCAGAGAGGCTGTGGCATCCTTGGAGATATTCAAAAGCCATCTGGACGTGGTCCTGGGCAACCTACTCCAGGTGACCGTGCTTGAGCAGGGGAGTTGGACCAGATGATCTCTAGAGGTCCCTTCCAACCTTAACCATCCTGTGATTCTGTGATTCCCCTACTAAAGAAGTCTGCAGATGGCCAAATGCCATGGCTTGTCCTTGCTAGTGGAGTTTCATAATTGGAGGCAGGGGACGGGGCGGGCGGATATAGTCTGCCTATGAACATGTTATTAACTAGAATATTTTTCCAGCTGATAACAATTTCATATCAAGAACTCATGCTTCAGTTATGGAATCAACTGGAAAAGTGTGCATTTTCATTTGGATTCAGGGAGCTGCTTGATTTCCATAATACATTTTGCTGTTGTCTACAACTAGGTTGTTTCTGCATTTCTTTCCTGTTAGTTTCTGGAAACATTTACGCCTTTTCTTAGCACTTGTGGATTCTATAAGTTACAAAAAACTACCAGGGCAAATGATGTTTTAAATTATCCCAGGGCATAATTTATCAGGAAAACTGAGGGAATAAAACTTGCTGGAGCCCAGTGCTTTCTGCCTGTCACTTTGTGCCTGTGTGGCAGGGAGGGAGCAAGGAAAAATGCTGTGTTATAAATAGGCGCAGTTGCGCTTCTGAAGCTCTGCTATTTCATTCTTTTGCATAGGTCTCAGAGGAGCCATGGCGTTTGCTCTGGCTATACGAGATACTGCTACCTACTCACATCAAATGATGTTCTCAACAACTCTCCTCATAGTCTTTTTCACTGTGTGGATTGTCGGTGGAGGTACAACTCCCATGCTGTCATGGCTGAACATCAGGTCAGTATGCAACTGTGTGCTGGGGAAACTTCACTTTTCAAGTGGCAACTGTGCTAATCAGGCATAGTCCTACAGAACTTGTTCGATGCTTGCTAGAGGTGTTCTAGGTATTTAGAACATTATGTTTTATAGAGGAAGGTGCTAGTGCAGGCTGGTGAAGAAAACGTACTGATGCTGCTGGGATTCAACCTAAAGCTCTCTGATGCTCTGCAAGTAGATAGCTAGGTCCTTGTCAGCCCACTAGTATACGGAATAGTGTTGCCTGATACAGCAGCCCCTATATTGAAAAGAAAGAATTAATCCATCTAGTCCCATATAAACTTCTCTTCCTATGTCCAAAAGACATTTCTCTGTCTTTTGGCTCTTGGTAATGGCCCTGCTATGCTTTTTAAGTTAAATGGAGTCTTTAGTGGGTGGTGTTAAACTGAATGTACTTTAAACACCTGTCCAAACAAACCTGATGTGTACCTAAACAACTGGGTTAAATGGGATCCTGCTAGTCTTCTGGGTGTGTTTACTCCTGTTTTGAGCTGTGAAAATGGTAAGTAGCACGTTTATAGACATTTGTCTGTAAATCCTGGCCAATACTTAGTACTTTCAGGCTGCAAGTACATTCATGTTTGAGGATACTTATGAACAGAAGTGCTAGAGAATCGTGAATCAATCATTGTTAAAGACCACATATGTTGTTATTCTGTAAAAGTTTTGGCAGTTGGGGGGGCAAAGGTAAATAGAGTGGAATTAAAACAATACATGCTGTACAAACCCTTCAGTGTGTTTTTCATATGTAAATTATTTGTGCTCTTTGGCACTTGAAAGCTTACTTTGTCTTGCTTTCTAATTGTGCTAACCAGAATTGGTATCCCATTGTCTTGTGACAGAATAGGAAAAATCAATCTTGGGTAAAGCCAGCTTCAGTCTTTGGAAGTACTGATCATTCTTAGGGACTGGTGCTGCTTTTGGAAAACTTAAGTGAACTGCTTGTGGCAATAGGTAGCAGGTGCTTTCTAGGTTGGCAAAAAAAAAAAAAAAAGTATAGGACTCCCAGAAATGCTTGTGAACTCTTCTCATTGAAGGTAGCATGCTTCCAGCCAGAGACAGACATGACAGCAGTAATTTACAGTATCTCAGCTCTGATAACAGCAAACATTAGGAAATCATGGTTTCCTTTTTTTTTTTTTGGTGCCAAATGAGTCCATTTCTGTTCTTTAAAACTGTCTTTAAATGCAAGTTCCAGATGTTTGGCTAGCACACCAGAAAGAAGCATCACTTCTGTGTAGTCAGGCTCTCTGAAAGTCATGTCGCTAACAACAGGTAATGCAACACCTGGTGTGAAGTCGACAAGAAAAACAATTCCAGTGCAGTTGTGTCATTAATGATCGTGAGATACCACATCATGACGATATTTCTAAGCCCAGCCTGACTAGTTTCTGTTCCCACGTGAGAGCTGTGTAATGACTTTAAAAAGGTACCTGGAGTAGGTGCCATGTGCAGCTTTCCATTTGGCACCTCTGACAACAGAAGGAGATTTCTGTCTGATGGTGATATATAAGGAACAACTGTACTAATACACCTCTGCAAGCAGGGCAGGCACAGTGTCTGCGTAACTGGCAGTGTGCATAGACTCTCCGAGGCATGGCATACAAGGGAGCGGTTCTGGCCAGCAGCATGCAGGTAAGAACGCTGCTTGCAGTCTGCTTGCAATGGCTGAGCAAAGTCTGCCAAGATCTGCCTGCAGCCTCTGCGATGGCCGATGTGAGGATATCCCTTGCCTGATCTCCACTTGAGTGGATTCCAAAGCATCTCCTGAAGCATGGCTGCAACCAGGTCGACAAAACTAACTCTAACAGCTCTCCTCATAGGTGCTGGCATCCTCAGCCTACTGCCCTGCTGCCTGCACCTCTTTTGTTGAGGGAGCATAGCTGGGTATTTCCTTCAAACCTTGTCATCCAGCAAGGGACAGGATGTGCTGCTGAACAACTAAGTGAAGAGGAATTGTGTTCAGTCTGCCTGTATCAGAAGGCAGCTTCTGAGTGCAGTCAACCACTACCTCTGCCACAGGGCTCTTGCAGTCATCAGCAGTAGGACGGGACTGAATTCTAGCATGTGGCCCAGCTCCTGGCCAACTGGAAACTAGTTCTGAGGTAGAAGCTTCCTCCCCCATCGAGCCTAGGAAGCAGTTTGTGGAAGCATCCAAGAATATGCACTTACTCCTTTAGCAGGACTAATCTGGTTCGTAATGAGACTCCATGAGCCTGGCTGATGAGTTGCTCCTGAAGGGAGAAAGGGCTAACACTGTATCCATTCCAGGCTTGCCCTTGGGGTAGGCTATACTTGCAAAAATCATTAATGTGGCTAACAAGGCAGAACAGCTGGAAAGGCTATGATACCATTCCTAGAGGAGTAGCTGCCAGAAGGCAGTTGGCTGAACCATAGTTTGGAGTGTTTAGTTGTAGTTTTTGGGGAGATTTACCCACCCTTGCTAGTAAGCAGTAATTTTAACTGTCATTTGTTTGTCATGGTTGACAGAAAATAAATGGTTAACTTCTCTATTAAGGGAACAAGGGAACTCTACACAGGAAGAATTTGAGAGAACTGCATGTGTCTGCCTACAGCTGCCTTGATAGGCACTGCTCTGTTAATGATGGAGACTGCACTTTTTGAGACTACCCAAAATTAGATTTGTGCCAGGAGGTGGCAGCCGTGTGCAGCTGATCGAGAATTAGAAACTTCGTGCCGGTAAAGTACCCTCTGTGATAGAGCCCTTTCTCCTGGAAAGCAGGACGTCCTGCCTGACCTTACAGATTTAAGAAAGGAACAAATTCATTTCCAGCTGAATTTTAGAAATATGGTGCTTTTCTCTTTTCCCTCCCTATGTACCCAGTGGAAGCGGTAGGCGGGAGGAGATGAAGATGAGATGCTGTCCCAGTGCCTTGCTCAGCAGCACAGTGTATAGTACTGATGCAGTCCTGAGGCTGTGCAGTACGTAACGTGTTCCTGGGGCGGCCTGGGATCCTTTCTGAGCCTTGGCACTTGCCCATTAGGTTAGATTGCAAGAGGCTGGAAATAAGTAGTGCTCCCATACAGGATTATTTAGCAGAGAAGAGGTTAAAAGATAAAAGGTGGCTTGCTTCCTAGATTAAGTGAAGGGACATAGGAAACTAATGCTGTTTGTGTGTTGGACTTAAATGTCAGGATTTGTGTGTACTCCCAAAAGTCCAGCTCTGGTGTGAACTTCACACCAGTTGTATCCTGGTTGACTTTGGCCTTTGTGGAAGGAAAGGTGGAAAGCCAGTCAGCCATTACAAAGTCCTCATGAAGTAGTTGGCCTTGCTGCAGTGTGGAGGTGAGGAGAAGACAAGGGCCTGCTTTAATGAAGAGTCAGCCAAGCTGACTGACCCTTTACGCTGGTTTAGCTTGCCTGGTCATTGTGTGGCAGAGTGGCGCTACTGTAATCCTGTGGGTACTGGTCTGCCCATCAGTGGGGTTTCTGGGTGGCCCCTTCAATAGTTCCTGTGGGCTGTGATGAGCTGAGTTTCTTCCCTAGGAACTGCGGGCCCATGTCTGTTGTACTGGGCAAGTCGGAGGAGCTAAGACAGGTGTCAAAACCAAAGGGTCGTCTTTAAGGTTGTGCCTGCACGATTTAAGTAGAACAGTACCAGAGCGTTGACTCCAACCAAGACTTTCCGCCTGGCTTGATACCACCACGTTTGTGGGGACACAGTTGCATGCACACATGGGGCAATGCCTACACAAGGATCCAGAATTGCTTTGCTGTGGCTCAGACGCAGAGGCACATGCCTCTGACCGCACCATTAATTGCATAGCAATTGGGGTGCATGCTTTGTTCTTTGCTTCTGGTGGTCCCTTCTCTCTCATGATGTGAAATGTATTAAAAGTAGGTGAAGAATGGAGAGGCTAACATGAAAATTAAGTTTTGGTAAAGTAAAAAGCAGTATAAGGAGGAGGAAAGGGCAAAAATGCCCTCTGCCTCCCCTTGCTCTGTTCTGAATGACTCAAGTAATCAGAAGAGCAGGTATCTTACCAGATAGGATATGTTACCAGCATACCAGGGTCCACTGGTCAGGCTTAAATGCACAGCTAAGCAGAGGACATATGGTTTGTAGCAGAGACTTAACTTTAGTTTACTGCTTAACTGGTTGGGAAAGTGAGGTCATGACCTCAAAAATCTGAGTAAAAAATAATGGGATCTTTAGATGCTTTTGGTTTCTGCCACTTGATGCTAAGCAAGTTAAAAATTAACACCAGAAACTGGAGTTAAAGCCATGATGTCATGTGTTTGAATTTCTTGGCTGTCTATCAGTGAGACGTATCCAAGCATGTGAGTGGTAAACAGTTACACTTTTCTAGCAGTAGGGTTTTTTTTTTTGTAGAAACTAAAGCATGACTTGGATATTAAAAATATAATCTCATCCTTTGAGACTAAAACAAAGAAACAATTTCCTGCCTGGAGTTTTAACAATTTTAGCAAACTCGAGAGCCCTGTAAATCAAAACCACTGGCAAAGTTCCTCTTTTCAGAAAAGTAGCTGACTTACCATTTATTTATCTGTCACAGGAAAAAAGGGAACTCCTAGCATTTGTATTGCAAAATAATGTTTCTTCCATTTTTCATTGGAGGTTATTGACCTGGTTCTTTTCATGTTGAATGAAGCAACATGTAGATTAATGCCTTCCTCTCCTTCATAATCTGCTTCAAATGAGGAAGTTTGTGTTTATTTTAATGAAGTAATTTCAGTTATATTTGGCAATCTTTTTCTAAATCTTAAAGCATTATCTCTTTCAATTTAAAGTATTTTAGGTGTCTTTCTACCATAAAAGTTACAGGTTGCACAGACAATGTCAATTTAGATATTTACTGCCGTATGTCTGACATTGCAAATACAGTCTTTTTAAGAGCTTTCTATTCAGTGAAATTTTTTTTTTAATTTTTCTTTTTCTTTTAAATGAGCAAACTGGAGAAGAAATCTGGAAACACTAACTCTCACATAGCTGCTATATGAACTACCTAACGATCTGGGATGGTGGTAAAACTGACAGCTTGGTGGCAGTCTCAGGTTATACTGTTTTGTCTTACACAGGGTGGTCCAATGATAAAATGTGCATTTCTTAAATACCATGCCTCAGTGTGCTGTGATGGCAGGAGGCGAGTGTTGATGCTGGGATCCAGCCTTGTGTTATGTTCTGGACTGGAGTGGGGGATGTCTGATAGGAGGTTACATCCTTCTGTTTTGCAGCCTGTTTCCATTATTCTGCAACTTGGATCCTTCACTGCCTTCTAGCTGCTCTTTGCTGCCCTTGAAGGGCAGATGCACATACGCAGGCGCTGTCCCTTGCCCTCTGTTGTGGGCTTTTTCCTTTCACCGTATCTTTTTCTGCGCTGTTTTCTCCAGTTGTCTTTCCTTACCTAGTTTTTCCCATCTTCCTCCTTCTTTCCCAATCTCTAGTTTCTCATCACCAATCTTGAATTTCTCTTAATGGAGGTGTAGTGCAGCCTCTGAACCTCTAGCCTCACCGCTCTGGGTTTTTCCCTTGTTAGGAAAGAGATTACCTCCTCTTTTGGATGTCTGGAAGTAAGCATGGGAGATGCTTCCTTATCTCTGTTCTTGTGTTCTGAAACATAGCAATTCACACCAGAGAAAAAATGTGGGGAAGGCCCAGACCCTGTAGGTGCTGGGTTGAGACGTATCTAGAGTAGATGGGTTATACGAGTTTAACTGCCAAGCTCCGGCAAGCCTCAGCAGGCAGTTTCAGGAGACCTTATCTTGGTTAGATGAAGTAAAGGAATACCCAAAGGCACCCTAAAACCAACTTGAAACAACTTTTCCTAATTCCAGGTTTTTGTACTGATCGGGTTTTATTTTTCTTTTTAAAACAGGGTGGTGGGAATTATCTTCTTCCTCAGCTGTCTTCTGAGAAACAATTGAACTCTTCTAAAATAGCTAAAATTAAAAAAAAAAAAAAAATGCTGCACTCATGATAGACATCTGGGAAAACTCCAGTATACGAACTTGGCAAAGGTACAGCAAAGAGAAAGAAGTCGTAGAAGGGAAGTTATTGAGCAGTTTTTAATTTTAGTTTTTGCTGTATATGCAGAGCCGTCTCAGTGTTGGCCTTTTGGAGCAGAGTGCCCTGACCTGGAATGTATGTCAGTATGGGAGAAGAGCTATTGAACCATGAATCCAAACCAAATCTATCCAAAGTCTGGTATTTGCCTCTGTCTTCAAGGATTAGATGAGTGCATGCTCTTCATAGTGCAAGCTATGGCCTTAAATATTTGGTTTGTCAAGATGTGAGCCTGCAATCAGGTTGTGTACACCTGCTCTTTGTAAAGTGAGGCCTCTGTGGATTTCTGATCATCTGGGATTTTATTTCACGTAAGCAATACATAGTTCATGTAGTATACCGTCATGGAAAAACAGGGAAAAAAACCCCCACAAGCTGCTAAGGAATTTACATGGAAAGTACTAGAAACCAAACATGATTTCACTTGTGTTTTTCTTTTTTTAAGTACAATTGAAAAAGGCAAAGCAAGGAGTAAAAGCACACTCTGCTATGACTGGAGATTTATTATGTCAAAGATTGTTAGTCAATTGTTGGTTAAACCGAGTGATTTAGTACATATTGCCAGTTGTATTGGACTGCTCTGAAACTAGGCAGTATTGATGGCCTCCGTCATGATTTTCTCTAACGACTTTTTCTCTTTTAGACCATGTGCAGGTCCGAAGTGGTAGGAATTGTCTTAGATTAGCTCTGTCTCTGTGTAGCAGCTCTCTTGAGACCTACGGAATCTAATTTTCTGGGGGAGGTAGCCTGTCATGAATACAGGTGCTTTGCCAGCCTGCATCTGAAGGAATGAAGAATATTACTAGACATCTCAATCATAAAGTCCTGCTGTTGTTAACTTTTAATATTTTTGTCACTTTGTCATTGTTCTGCCATTCTTATTCTTGTATGATTTGTCTTTTTTGATTGGGTAGGGTTTTTTGTTGGTTTGTTTTGTTTTGCTAGGGAGCTCTGTAAAGCTACCATCTCATGAGCATTTTGTTACTCACATTGCATTCTTGTACTGTACCAGAGTTGATGACCATGTTCCATCGGTGGAAGAGATGAGTGAAAGCCGCTGGCTGTATTTCAGGTGACATGGTGCTTTCCTTTATACCAAATTAACCTGGTGCTTGGCTTTCTTCATCTTTATAACACTAAGTGTGTGCTCTTTTTCTATACTATGGCATGCTGCTGCTGCTTCTCCTTTTCTGCAGAGTGCCGTAGATGTTCCTCAATTCTGAGTCTGTTCTCTTCTGAGCTGGGAGAGTGTGGATCACACATCATGTCTTTAGCTTAAAAAAAAACCCCACAAAACACCACATCCTTTAACTCCTGTGTATGGGTAATTAATGAAGCAAAATTAGTGTCTCTGGCCTGGGAAGACTTGAAAGCTGGTAAATCATGGACCACGATCCTATGATCCTTAATCACACAGGTATTCTTAAGTATTCCTTGGGGTTCTTTCATACAGCTGTTCAGGTTGGAAGGGACTTCATAGATGATTTAGCCCAGCCTCTTTGAGGATGAATTTTAAAAACTGAGGCTTATCACATTGCTTTATAGGAAGATGCTAATAAGAGTGGAGATAAACCAGAATCCTAGTCTTCTCCAGTTTATGGTTTCTAGAACTGACGTGGATAGAGAAAGAAGGGAAAAAAAAAAAAATCTGTAACTGGCATCTATAGGAGAGTGTGTATTTGTATGCACATGTGTGTGTGTATAAATATACAGAATATTTATATTAAAAAACTCTTTGGGGTGGGGCAACGGTAAGTTGGTTTTTTTTTCCATGTATCCTGTCACACTTGAAGGTTGCCAGCCAACTACTAAATTTGCCAGAGATGCAGTACGTTAGCTTGTACAGAGAATTTGAGAACTGTTATCTATTGCAGTCAGTCTTAGGTGTTGCCACAGTAATTATATATGCCAGAATGTAATAAAGACTGGTATTTTGGTAACTTGTCATCTATGTGTTGCAGGGCCTTGGAAAGGTTTTTGAAGTATCAGAAGAAATGGTTCCACCCATTTTAAAATGACATAGAGAACTTGAAGTAGTTCTGTCTGCTTTTTTTATCATTCCTTTCCGTACACTTAGTTTCTACTTTGCATTCCACATTTTGCGTGTCAACCATTTTCTACCACACTGCTTAAATTACTGAATTATACATAGGCTTAGTGTTTGAGGGATCAAATCTGAGTAACTGCTCTCCTACATGTAATGCTGGAGTTCTAGCTGTAGAATAAGGATGAAGAAGGTCAGGAGTCAGTTAAAGCAGAAACGCTGTGCTTTGGCATTGGGCATTAGGAGCTCAATGGTAGTCTCTTTGCTATTACGGGGTTCTTAAAGTGTGAAAAGCCTTTTATGCCTTCAAAACAAAAAAATATTTTAATTAGGGAGGTGTGAAGAAATATACTTAAATTGGATTTTTACTGTAGCATATTCTTGTCTACAGATTCCAGTAAACTTCCCCAGGCAGAAATAAAGGTGGCTGAACTTTATGTACTAGTCACTGTCTGTACTGAAGTATTAAGGTATCTATCAAATACCGAATTGATGCCAATGGGGGAAATAGATGGATTTTTCACCAGTTTTGGGATATATATGCATTGTTGCAGCTGAAAGGCTGCTCATATTCTTCATCTGACATCTGCTCTTAAAGAGTTACTTATTTGAATTGCTACTGTACACCCTTGGGGAATCCACACACAACTGCTGCAATGGGCTTTCAGAAAGGGTGGAGGGGAAAACAAAGATGCTTGCTGGCACCTGCACTGCCCTGGCCTCGGCTGCCCCACAGCCGACGTGCCCCCCAGTCCTCCTCATGCAGTCTGTGCCTCTTCAGCAAAACACTGTTTTCAACCAGAGCTTGCTTGCTCGCCTGCCTTTCTGCTAGGGGGGTTGAGCAAAACGCCACAGTTGTTAGCAAGGCTGCCCTCTCTGTGCCCCGATCTCTGAGAGGGGATCTGTGTAAATCAATTCAGTAACAATTTTTCTTAATTTAAAAACCAGTTAAATAAATGAGAACTGATATTGGCCTTTACAGCACATTTCAATTACGGGAAGCTTTTTAAATGTACTTAAGGATGTGAGATGGATTTCTTTTTTTTTCTTTTAACCACCAGAAAAAAAATATGTTGAAGACATACATGCATCAACTTTACTTGTACTTTTAATTATGGAAGTAGTTAAGTAAGGATGAAGTAACTAAATGTTTTCTGTGCTTCTCTTCACTGTAAAGGAGGTTGGGAGACTTGACTGGTTTTTGGTATTGTTTTGTTTCAGGTGATAAAGATGAGACTTTCTTAGAAATTTGGGGGCAGGGCCTGCAAAAATGTGATGCTTGCCATGAGACCAGGGTGTATATACCTTGAAACTTAAGCAGGCAGACTTGCTACAAAAAAAAAATAAAGCTTCCTAAACAATTAATGCTAGAGTAGAGGACAAGAGACACAGTATGCTGGTTGAAAGATACAAAAAGTAGTCATGAGAATTCAAAATAGTGATGTATTTTGTGTTAATCTGTGAACTGAGGAACACACTGTGAAACATGAACTTAAAAAGTGATTAATAGAAAATAATTAATTAGAAATACTCAAAATATAAATTCACCTGAAGAATAACTTTGAAAAAAAATTTAAAATGGACAAGTCTGTGTCAATGTACTATTTCAATATGGAACGAAAGGTCTGTAGTAAGATTTTTTTTTTCCTAAAAGTTGAACCATTTTAATATAGAAAATCTCTCTTTTCCTCTTCAGCACAACAGTGAACCCAAACACCTGGCCTGTGATGTACTATGACTTTTCACTGAACAATATGGTCATCCTGCTTTGGTTCTCCACTCAGCCCCCTTCCCCTGCCTAAGGGCAGTTAAAATCCCCAAAACAAATGCACAACCTTGTAAGTCAAGTAAAAGCTGAGACATTCTGAATTGTTTGGTTTTCTTGTGTACTGTGAAGTGAATGGGTAGCCCAGTGAGTTAAAACTATTTAGGGAATGCAAGCTATGTTCATCTTCTGGAACGAGCTTCTTGAACTCCCTGTTCATGTTGCCAGCTGCACAGCTAACATGAGCATCGTTGCTGTGCATGGTGCATTGAACCTTCCCAACGTGCAGCTGGAGTTTGGAAAGCCACAAATCTTTTATTTTTATGTGTATTTATAAAGGAATGCACAATCTTCTATATATTGTCATACTGAGCAGGTTTCCTGACATTGCTTGTCAGCTTTCTGCATGAGGCTTCATTAGGTAACTCATTTGTCTGCAGAAAACCCTTCTTGCCTTGTCTTCACTGCTTAGGGATAGCCTAAGCAGTAACATCTAAGCCCTTGTAACCTTTCAGAGCTCTTGTGTGTGGCATTTTATTTTAGCATGTGTTATAATCCAGTATCCAAACTGTGTGTCCAGTGTTCCCGTAAACCAGTGAAGCTTTTTAGTCTGGAGGCTGGTCAGTGCCAATGAATTCCCAGGCCCAATGTGCCTAAGGGTTAAGATGACTCTGTATGTGGAAAAAGGAAGTGATGAGGAAAGAAAAGACACTCAGGAAAAAATCCAAGCGGAGGACTGGGTCAGCGCTAGTTCTATATGAGGCTGCTGCAGGCTGTCTTCGAGTGGCCTTCTGGATTTTCCCTGAACTACGTTAAGTCATGTGAGGCCTTGGATTGGCCGTGAGTCCACAAGGATGACTTAAAACTTTAGCTCAATGCCTACTTTTCTTCTTCTATTGTTCTATTAGAAAGTGCTGCCCTGGAAGTTATTTGAAGGTGTTGCCTTTTAGTTTAATCCATGCCATCTTCTGTGCCTGAAGGTAAATCATGTCTGGATCACTGCTTGCCTTATGCAAGCACATGTCCCTGGGACACACAAATGATACGGTCTTACCAGCAAGGTTCTGTTGGTGTCTGGTGATCCTCAGGGATGTTGCATAAACACTGTGGCTAGAATTAGCTGACACAAAGTCTAGGTAACAAAGAAATTGCACTAAACCAGCTCAGTCCCTTCCAAGAGAGGGGAAATGAAGAAGTTAGCCATTTGAGACAATATGTTTTTGTTATTGCATGCATTTTCCTACACTTGTTATGCAACATGGTAGGACTGAAACACAACATGTTTGAGACTGACAATCTTACCTACCATTTGAGGTTGGAGGTCTGGGTTCTAAAAGAGAGCACAGAGATTAAGGCATGAATAGGATTTAAAACTAGACAAGTCTAATCTTAACAAATAGCTACCCCCAAAACAGACCAGAAAAACCTGAACATAATTACAAGGATTAAATACCTATCTTGGATAGGAGCACTATGTGAAAGGATGGTTCAGTAATACGGTGCTTGCTAACTATGCAAAAGCAAGTAGACACTTTCTTATTAACATATTATTCTGTAATCCACCATCTCATTATACAGACCCTCCCTCACTCAGGTGGGAGGCTGGACTAGACAGACTTCTTGTTAATCCACTGTGGTTGTGCTGTGTTAGGTGAATGAAACTCGCGGCAAATTAATATTATGAGTTTTAATAAAGTATTTTTGTTGCTTCACACAGGGCATTAAAACTTGGGGTGTGTGTGGCTTTTTTCAATCATATATTTGAGCCATTCTCAAGCCTATCTGGCAGCTATGTTATTTTTTGTGTCAAATATTTAGCCTGGGCTTATCCTTAGTCTCTGATTTCTTGCTGCTGGACATGAGGGATGTTCTCCACTGAAGAGGATGCCACCCACAGTTCACTTTTTAAGCCAAAAGTAATATTTGCCAGTGTCCTAAAAGAATTGACAACAAAGGTAAGCAGTGAAAGTTGGTGCCGAGACGGAGTTGAAGTTGTTATCTACAGGTAGTTGCTGCTTGAGTGAAAAAGTATCTTGTTTGTAGCTATGTAACTGCAGGGGAATAATGGACAGCTCTTCCACAAACTATTCTTATAACCTCTCTGAATGCAGCTTTGCTGGGTGCTTAAAGTGCTTTTAAAATGCATTCTGCCAAACTTACAGTATTTGCAACCCTTGATAACACCACTTGCTTTGTTTTCCTAATGTTTCTTAGGGTTGGGGTTGACCCAGATCAGGATCCTCCACCTACTAATGACAGCTTTCAAGTCTTACAAGGAGTAAGTAATTACATAACTTCTCTATTAGGATCATCTTATTTTATAACTAAGATGATAAAAACTGCAGAAGCTATGTGCATGGAAAAAACCTTTCTCTCCTAGCTGCCAAGTCAGTAATGCATTTTATTGTATAATATTCAAGTAATGCCCACCAGAAAACATTTTGTGGTGTTGGGTATAATGCTGCAGTGTTCAAATTTTTGTGCATACGTATATATAAGGCATCAAAAACTTTCCCAAATTTACTAATATTTATTTACTACTATTTATTACTAATTATTATTATTTATAACTAATTATTATTACTAATATTTACTACTATTTAACAATGCACTTTCCTCTCTCTCCCCCCCACATGCTTGCTTTTAACATGCTACAGCATAAACAGTCCTTCCCAAGACTGACCCAGAGATGATCCTGTTGGCTTCTGTTCAATAATTGATATCAAATTTTGGCCCTTGGACTTGCTTAGAATCAGACTAAGTTTGCTAATCCTATCTCAGCTCCTATATACTGTACCACAAGCCAGCTGGATCTTGCCTGTACGTACCTACCACCTGTATAAGGCAAAAGGAGCACTGGAAACTTTTCAGTTATATTCAGCAAATTGTTGCTGTGAATCTTTAGTGCAGCTTTCTATGCATCAGTAACAACCCAAGAGTTTACTTTTTTTCCCTGCAATATGCTATTAGCAAACAAGACTATCGAAAGAATGTTGTTCATAGCAGAAATTTCAGTTTTCCTCATCTATAAACTTGAGTGAATTCACAGGAGGAGTGAAAGGTCTGGAGGGGAAAAAAAAAACAAACCAACAAACAACCCAACATTTCCTGGGCTTAACTGGGAGCTTCCTCTGTCCAGACCTTAGTTTACACTCTCCCAGAGTACTGCTTGACACTAATTGTTCAGTAGCACAACTGGTTGCTTATGTAGGAACCTCCGAGAGGAAATTGAATGGCAGGGAAGATGGATGACTTTGGACCCAGAGGATCTATAGGGTGCAAGTGTGTGAACTCTGCTTTGTAAACCTCAGGTTGTATGATGCTGGTGTTCAGGCTGCTCACAGATACATGCATCAGATACTTGCTGTATTTGGGATCAGTTTTCTTATTGGTGGTTTCTCCCGCCTTGCCTTTTTTTTAATTTATTTTTTGTCACAGGTTGTACAGATAAGAGTTACTTGCTCAGGAAGCAACTCTTTCATTGCAGAAACTCCACTAGGCATCTCTGTTCTTTGTAGAAACCTGTGTCCAGCACACAAAATAGATTCTGAAACGGAGGGTTTGGGTACTAAAAAGGGTGAACTTGGTTTTGTAGCTATCTGGAAGCAACCAGAAGGCCAGGCCTCAAAACACCTTCTACAATGAAGGCCACAGTTATTGCATAAGACCAAGGTTAGGAAGTGGTATTGTGGTAAGATGGCTTTGGCCAGTTCAGACTGAGCTTGTCAGTATTTGAGGAATTATTTTAACAAGAAAGAGAGCATGGGTATTCTGTTCTCATTCAGTGTCTGGGTGGAAATAACTTGTTTGCATTTTTCCCATGTAAATGTAGAGCACTTACCCATTTGTTTCCTTCTTTAGCTGTGCATTGTATTTAGTGGATTCCATTAGTCAGTTCCCTTTGGATTCCTCTTTCTTTCTCCAGGCCAAGATTAGCAGCATGTCACAGTTAAAGAAAATATATCACTTGGGAGTGAAAATTTACTGAGCTTTAACTCTTGGTGGATCATGGATTTTTTGCAGATCAGAAGTACACAGGGCAATCCTGTCTTGTTCTTTTCCCGTAGTTTGGAAGATGATTCATACAAGGCGTTCTCACTTAATCTGTTTTTCTGTGTTTAACTCTGGCCTCTGGCCCAAAAAAAAAAACCCAACCTAAAACAGTAACAAAAGTAAAAACAAATGCAGCTGCAGACCAGCTGGTGTGATGACTTGCAGCACAGCTAGTAAAGGGATTACACTTAACACTGTTAGCAGTGTTAGGTATATCTGAGCTTGATCTAGACTTATGAAATTTGCATGATCTTCCTCAATTGTGATTTTTATATGGATTCCCTGTTAAGCATGTTCTTTTAAGCGTGATATTTTTCATCAGGTTTGTGAGAGTTCATCAGGTATGGTAAATTCCCTTGTTCTTCAAGGAAGCAATAGGCTTAAGGAAAGAGCATCAAATAGACCTAGAGTTAAGGAAGCCAACCAAGCAATGAATAGGGATCAGTTTGGATTATTCCAGTTCGTTTATTTGTGGAGGAGGATGGCGATGGGACATCAGTGAGACTTATTTGTCAGTTTTGGACTTATTTCTGTATCCATTACCGCATTAACTGTGCGATAAGCTTTTAGACTCAAGGGAACTTGGTGGTAGAGGGCTCATTAAGGTAACTTGAGGGTAATGAAGAGGGCCTACTGCTTCTCTGCAGTCATTTCTGGTCTTTCTAGGAAAAGTAACCTTCTCAGTATAAGCATGTCTCTAAGTAGCTTTCTTCTACAGTCCAAGTACAGTATTGAAGTAATTCAGCTTTTTTGGACAGGACATTATAACATGAATGATTGGAATGTATGATTTAGGTTTTTTTCTTCCTGAAATAATAGACTATGTTTTTATCTTATTTTTAGGATGGCCCAGATTCTGAAAGAAGGAACAGGACAAAGCAGGAAAGTGCTTGGTTCTTCAGACTATGGTATAGCTTTGACCATAAGTATCCTTTTGAAAACACAGTTTAGCTTTAAGGCATGAAATGTTCACTTATTTTCCTTTCCATGTACTTGTATGTAGCCTTAAGTACTTGAGATAGTCAAACAGAAGAAAGATCAAGTTTTTTGACAGGTTCAAGGCACAGAACTAAAGCTTGAACTCACTCACTCAGAAGACGGACCTTTCCTTTCTCGAATGCATGCTACGTCACACTTGCTGGAGGACAGAAACCAGTCAGTTCTAGGAGCTGAAGTTCCTTCCTAAACAATAAGACAGCCAATTAACTATTTCAGATCCTCTGATTTGTTCCATTAATCTGTTCTCATCTTCACTGATGCTCACAGCACAAACTAGTTTTCCAGTTCATTGTACATGTGTAAGCCCCGACTCATTGCTCTGAAGAGCCATCTGCTTTTGTGATGAAGTCCTCTTTGGAAACCCGTTGCTGATATGGGAAGTTCTGGAACTGAAAATCTACGTGTGATCCAGCTTATTCCGTTCAGTATATCCAGAACTTCCTATGGGTATTAAAGCAGAGAGTGTCCTTGTGTGTATATAGTACTGTACCACCTTTCTGAAGCTGCTATTATACTATTTAGATAGCCTTGTTTAAGCTTCTGAGCAATTTTTGTGTAGCTGTCCTGTCTTTCATGCTTGTGGGTTTTTTAAATCTACTTAGCATATTCTCAGTCAGTATATCATACAGGTGCACCTTCTTCCACTCACTTAGTAGAAAATGGCAAAGATAATCTTGTGGCCATGGTAAGTCACTTATACCAAGAAATTCAAAGAAGTTTCAGTTCTTGATTCCTAGCAATTTCTGGGGCAGTTAAATATATGTAAATACCTGTGACAGGGCCTTAATCTTGTTGCAGCTTGCATGTGAGAAGTGAGTCTTTTCACTGGGGTCTTGCCCATTGGTTGAGAGATTGGTGGCTTGGTTGGAGCGCAGTAGTTTCTTTCCATGCCTTGTGCATCAAGATTTCCCACCCAGGGAAACCCAGGCATGGTGCTGAAAGCATTCAGATCCTAATAGCACTGGCCCGTTCAGGATAAAATCTGTTTGTGACCGATGCTTTCAGATGCAGTAGTATTGGGTCAAAGCCCAGAAGGGAGTGTATGTGATAGTTTAAATATTCATAAATGTTACTAATTTCAAGTTAACCCTTTGAGTTGTAGTGGCTGGTGTCAAAGTGTATTGAGGTCAATTTTTGTTATTTAAAAAAAAAAAAAAGACTTCTGTGGTAAGAGCACGGAAGGACCTGGCTGTGGCTGACTACTGCTTTTTTGTCTTTTTAAGAAGGAAGCAGAGCTATCTTCTTCCCCTGCCTTTACAAAAGGGATGTGCCCAATGAAAAAGGGAGTAGTGGCAATGCTGACTTTCCCTCAGCTGACGCTAGCACAAGTGCAGTCCCCAGCAGCTGCAGCAAGGGTGGGGGGAGTGCTAGGTGAAAAATTACAGCTTAATTAGCTGTTTCACAGAAATTTAAAGGATGCTGGCGGTGCACTCGCTTTTTCAGTGGTGACTAGCAATCTTTAGGGAAGGTTTCTGTGAAGTTTTTGCCAAGGAAATTGACATCCAGAGGCAGAACTGTCTTACTGTATCTTAGAGGTAAAATTCTGCTCTTCTGTTGCAAGGAGGCATTCGGATAAACATTGGCTGGGTGGGCTTAAATTGCACAGAAGGGATGATCTTTAGAATTGCCACCTCTATACCCACGGCTAAATGTAAAAATATTTTTTGCTGATGCATTCACTTGGTTTGTGGGTAGAAAGGCAGATTGTCTCAAAATTCACTCTTTGCAAGGGAACTTAATTTGAAAAAGATGCAAGTAAGATGCACTTGGAAGTGTGCTCCAATGCTGGCTATTGCCTGAGCTCTGTGTGGATGGATAACTGGGAACTTCATTTCTGTGGAACACAGAGTTCATTTAATGTCATGGGCTGTTCCCTGGGTTTCCCCACAATTGTTAAATATGAAGAAAACTGCAACTTTGAAGTACCAGATGTCTTTTACTGGGTTTGTTTTATTACGACCAAGTCACTGCGTGCCTGTCTGCCACAGGGCAATGCAGAGGCTGGTAGGTTAGTGTAAGGGGGAAGAGTTTATTTCTTTCCAGGACTGGGTGTAGCCACACTGTTACTGGGGGAGGGAAAGAGGAAATATAACTCTGCAGTGGCATAATCACGCTGTTATGTGCTCAAGTAAACATGCTATGCCAGGCTCTGCTAAAGGGAAGGGATACATCTCTGCTAAAACAGCCCCTTTTTTTAACCCTTTCTTCCCCCCAAGCACCTGATCTGTTGAGAGCATCAGGGAAACTGTGTTTATATTTCACAAGTGGACTTCATTCTCTCTGTGCTTAGAGGGCTAAGCAAGTAACTAGGATACCTGCAATATATATTTACATTTAAAATAATCAGACTGGCTTAAAAAAAACCAAACAAAAAAACCCTTTCTGGTCCTGATTTCAGACAATGTTTGGAAGTCTTAGCACTTTCCTCCTGAGCTTTGTTCTTGTGCCAGTCAAGATCAGCATGCTGCTCTGTAGCAGGGACACCTTTTTTAACTCCTGAGCATTTCCTCAGGCATATCATCAGTCTGGCATAGTAGTGTGAATAAATACGGATTTACCTGGGGCAGACCTATGAGGAAAGGTTTAAAGACACCTTCCTTTCCCACCCCCATGCCCCTCAATGTAATCTAGGTAGCGATGCCTGGGCAGATGCTTTCCTTTCACGCTGTGTCATGTGGTTCTTGCCATACAGTTTTCCCTTTGCCTTTCTGAGGCTCTGTGTGGTATGTATATGTGCACTGCAGAGATATCTTTGAGCCTTACCAGAGTAAGATCTCTGGTTGCATCTCTGCGGCTCAGTGACCAGCTAGCAGTGGACCAGTTCAGGTGGCTGCATTGCTTTGAGGATGTTGGATGGACAGTATTTCTTTATTTCTCTGTGTTGAGCCACATAGGTGTGTCACCTTGTTACCTCTAGCTTGCAATCTCGACACCATGCTCCCATCTGTAGAGCAGAAACACCCTTGGACCTATTAACATTAAAGCACTTGTACTTCTGCTTGCTCCTTTTGGCTTCAGAGAGCCCAAAAGCTGGAAACATTGCAACTGCTTGAAACTTTAAGAAGAGAGGTAGCTAGGTCCCCTTGCAGTAAATGTGTGGGTAAAGAAACTGCCCTTAAAAGGATCAAGGGAAAAATGTTGGGGGGAGATGTTTTTCACTTACTCGTTTACAAATGCAGATTTTTTTAAATGGATGTTTTGTATACAATTATTGAGCAGCACATAGATCGAAGGCAGAACCACACTTATGTACAATTGTCTTTTTATTTTCAATAGTGGTTTTCGAGCACTGATGTGTTTTCCTTAACGACTTAAGTTATTTAAAGCCAATTCTCACTCACAGTGGCCCTCCGTTAACTACAACTCTACCCAGCTGGTGTGGCCTGATAGCCCGCTGTCTGACAAGTCCCCAGGTTTATGATGTAAGTAGAATGACTCAATACTTCTGTGTTTTGATTTTTATTTATTGAACTTCAGCAAAGCAGTTTTTTTCTTTTTAGGCAAAAGGTTGGTATGATACACATACTGCAAGAAAGTGCTGGTTTGTCCTAGGCAGAAAAGATTTAGGATACTCTCCCCTGAGGCAACAGCTTCTGTTAGTAGAAATCGGAGATGGTCTTATTGTTCAAACACTACATTAAAAAAATAACATTTAAGGATATTGGAAAATTACAGGCCTAGTCAATAAACCAGTTCAGTGAATCACTTCAAAATACTCAGTCCCTTCTCAACACTTTTGGACAAGATTCTTTTCCTGTTACTGCTGAGGCTGCGTTGAGGTCTCCTTCAGAGAAGACACTGACACGTTTACCCATGCTGGAAAGAAATCTGGTAGAGCTTCCCTTCATTGTTTCCACTGTGAAATTTGAGATCGCATTTCAGAAACCGTTAATCAGTTACTTATCTCAGTCTAGCAGGTCACTATACTGTCTTTACAGCCATGTCTTGCAATAATTAATGCTTCATTCTCCTATTACTCTTGCAGGATCCTGATACATGTCACTCCTATCTGTACAGTGCTTCTGAAATCTACAACTTTTTATGAACCGCT
Organism: Mycteria americana; assembly: GCF_035582795.1. Classification (NCBI taxonomy): domain Eukaryota; kingdom Metazoa; phylum Chordata; class Aves; order Ciconiiformes; family Ciconiidae; genus Mycteria; species Mycteria americana. The sequence continues at coordinate 147,323,152 of NC_134365.1, forward strand.
TGTAAATAAAACCATAGTACTATGTGGGATCACTCAAATTTGCAGGTTCTCTGGAATGGTAACATCTCTGCTATGTTCAAGTAGTCTTGGACTAGATTTCTATTAATCTTTTCCTAGAGAGTTATGAATTCCACTTGTAACTTTGCAATACTTCCCTGCATTTCTTTCTGGTATCATTAGCATCTTACTCTTACCTGATAGTAAAATTTCAAAGAAATTCGAAATGTCTGCTGCCTATTCGGAGCTATTAGTAATGCAAAAAATTGGCCTTGTTCCCATCTTTGCAATGCCACTGGAGATCTTAAAACAGATCTAGGCTGGAAGGCATCCATCAGACCAATTAGCCTACTTGTGTGTTGCCCATGTGTGTGTCTATGTATGATCTTATAAGATTAGTTATCCAGTAACTGAGGATCTAACCAGAATGCACGTGCAAGCTTTGGCTTTCATTTTCTCTAACAGTTGGGCTCTTTTTTTTTTTTTCTCTTTACTCCTCATTCTTAGCTACTATGGCATGTGGAAACTTATTCTTTAATTGGATTGGTTATGTGACGCACATGCACACACTCCCTTTTGGGATGTTAACTTCATCATTAAAAATGCTTATAAGGCTGCATACTTTAAGGTGTATAATGTGGAACTTTCACATCGTATTCTCTCTTCTTGTTCCTATTTCCGTGCATTGCTGCATTAGTCCTAGGAAAGAATATAATTTTGAGATTTTATGTCTAGTTTCTTTTCAAGATTTCCAAACTCTGCAGTTGCTTTATTGCTTTTTGTTTCTTTGCATGGCTGGCTTTGCTACAGCACTGTGACTATACCATTTTATTACTGGCTAAAAAGCTGTGGAATCTTTTGCCTTTCTATTAAGTGCAGGTGAAGCAACTGAGAGGGCCATGTCTCTAGGGGGACAGAAACTGCTTGGAATAGTTGTGCTTTTGTGAGGTATTTCCGGGAAAATGGAATGGTACATCTGAGAGAATTAAAGACTGAAGACTTTGAAGTAAACAAACAAAAAAGTCTGTAAATACTCAACAGAATGTAACATAGCTGGAGAATGTGTTTCAAAAAGACATAGTAAATCCTAGATCTCATTCAGGTGCATGTCTGAGCAGTTATGACATCTACACAGAGAAGAAAGAGAAGAAAGCATACAAGTATGTGGCTGTACTGACTGTATATTTGTGTATTGTTTTCAGCTTTTGTTGGGGTTTTTTCCTCTGGCTTCATTACAACCTTATTTAGAATTCATTTTCACTTCCATGAGTGGGAGTACATCTTTTTAGTTAGATGCCAATGGGGGGTTTTAAAGTCTGAAAGTCAAATAATCTTATTATATAGGCCACCTACAACCTATTCCTAAGTATGAGATTGTGTCATCTAAGCTTGAATTTGCATGGCGTACGTGTAAGGTTCTGACTCAGCATGCAGGGGTGAGGTACGGTGGATTTTTTCCAGAGCTGTCGTTACTATTCCTTGCTGATGTTCTCCCACTGCTTTAAGACTGTGCCATTAGGCTCACCATTAAGTGTTTCCCACCCAAACAGAATCCAAGTTGGAACTTAAAAGCATGAAAGGCTGCTGTAGTTAGTGTTTCAAATTATCATTTTCAAAAATTCACTCCTATTTTTCTCTCCTAGTGTTATCTTCAGTGTATGACCATTTGGCAGGGCTTTCCAATTTATCCTAAACTAATGTAGGTCACTTTTTTCCTCTCCTTTTGACATGTCCTTTGAAACTTTTAGTAATTCTCGGTTTCATCAACCATTTATGCCATTTGGAAGAAGCATTTGTGTTATCACCTGCTCTTCCTGATGAAGGACTCCTGGGGATTTTTTTTTTTTTGCTTGTTTGTTCAGGGGTATGTTTTCTGTCCTACACACACTTCCACCATTTTTTTTTTTAAGTTTAGTTCTTGCACCATACACAGTGTGACAACTTGGTATGAAAGTAGAGGGAATTGAATTCTTTTTCTAAATATGCAAACCCAGTAAAGAAATTTCATTGGCAGTCTATATAAGTCTTGGAGGAAGCAACTCTCAAAATTGGTAAGAAAACTGTTCAGCCATGCCTCCCCTCTCCCCTTTCTTAGCACTTCTAGCTTCATAACAAAAATTGTTTAGTTTCCTTGATGAATTTGAACTCAGCTGAGGAATAGAGAAACTCTAAGCGGAGCATCAGATTTAAGTTGTAATATGCTTTGCATGCATACTACTTGATGCTTTTTTGGACCCACAAGATAAGTAACTTCTGATGCAAGTCTTGTCATCTATGATGCCTGTGTTGTATTCAGCACCAGCAGCGTACGTGATGGCTACCAGCGCTTTGTATGTGCTGTGTACATTGCATGTGCTGCTTTTTCCACTGCCTTAGGAGGCAATAAAGACTGGCTTTGTAAGCAGTAACTCTAAATAAGCTTTACCCATCTTAACATCTCCAGCACACATTCTTAGGAGCACAAATAGGACAGAATGCTGTGAGGTCCCTCAGGGCTACGGTCAGCACATTGAAGCAAAATTCAGTATTTTGTAGGGTTTGGAATTTAGGTACTTAGCCATTCTAGTTTGTCAGTTTAAGTAGTGAAGTTCAGACTTATGTTTCTTGAGTCAATTGAAGCTATTCCTACAGAACTGTAGGGGATTGCAGAGGCCAGTTTAGGGTTATTCTTGGAAGAATTTCAAGTCTCTAGGGATCTACTTGGATAGACTTCCTGTCTTTCTTGAAATAATTGTTCATGCTGCATGAAGCACAGTAGGTTTATTCACCCATCCTCTTTGCCTGCAAACATAGCAAATCCATATACTACATGGGATTGTTCATGGATGTTCGCTGGGGAAATATATGAAATAAATTGCCTGCTGCTTGCAGTGCTATTCAGAAGTGAAATAAATAAGTGGAACTTGGCTTGTACAAGGCAATGTTTGTTCACTATGTTGAGAGAAAGCTCAATGTTTTCTCTGGAACTGATCATGTTTACATACATGTAAGTATAGCCTGGGACAAACCAGCAAAGACTCAGGACTTTCCATATGGTATAAAGCCTGTGGTGCTCTCCTTTCAGTATCATGCTTCCAAAAGCTTTTCAGCTTTTTGGGGAAGCTCAAGTGCAATGTGTGTTCTTACCAGTTTCTTATCTGATAGGTGGCTGCAAGGATTTGCTGTTAAATAACATTGTGGAGGCAGGAGATGCTTTGGGAGCTTGCTGCAGCCACTTCACATGTGGTCCTGGTATCGCAATACCTCCTGGTGTGCTGTTGGCCCTGCCTTCCCCTCCTTGGTGCTTCTCCAAGGCCAAACACCATGAAAGGCAACTTGTGATAGAGCTTCTCAGCTTCTTCGATTTCTTAAAACACGACGAGTCAACAGTCACAAACTGCTTGCTTCTTACTCATTTTTCTGCTTTTCATCTTTATTTGAACGACTCTTCTTCAAAAACAGAATATATAGGGATATCAGATTTTCTTAAACAGCCAATTACTTTGTGTACCTTTTTTAATCATCTTGGTCTTGTCCCTCAGACTTTCACTTTTTTGGTAATGGAAAGCTTGTAAAGGCTGTTTCTGCCAACTATAGCTGAACCCTTTCATTTCTGCCTTTTTTCTTTTTAAGATAGTGACAGTAGTTCAGTGTTTTCTTTGCAATCAAAGAAAGCAAGTGTCCTAAACTGGTTTTGCTCTTTGAGAACAGTGTTCTCTATTGCAGTAACCCTGTCTCTAATAAGCGATGATAAATTTGGATGCCATGAAGGTTCTGAGAAATTAGCATTTATTCTAAGTAGGCCTTGTCTTGCACCCAACACTGAACTGCACCATTTCTTTTGTTGGTTTTGGTACTCCTGACACCTCTTCCAGACCTCATTAGTTAATTATTCTGTATCATCTAGAGGCTTCTGCTGCTTTATTTTGGTTAATTATCATTCTGAAATAATGACAGGAAGCTTTCCCAGGAAGTTTTATTTAGCCAGGCACTGCATTTTTCATCATGGACAGGTTAATCAGCATTTTCAGTCTCAAGTGCCCTGAACTCCTGTTCTGCAATACAGGTAGGGCTTTCTGGTCAGGCTGATCACAGGCATCCTATCTCACATAGCCTGTGCCCTCATTTGTTTGCTGAAGTGGAAGAAAATGGTGTATTTTGAGAATGTAGCCTGATCAGTGTCCAGCCTACCGAGGAGAACAGCAATACACACACTTACGTTTCAGCTCTTGCTGAGCAGCATGGAGCTATTCACGTGGGGAAATAATTGCTTTCAGTTGCAAGAAAGGAAGCTTATAGTACTGACAGAATTTTCTTCAAATGAGGAAGCCCCATTTTCTGACCAATTCAGTCATTTTGCCTTTTACCAAGACCATGTTAAAAAGGAGTGAAACGTGGTACAATTGCTTGCTGTCATATTACACTGTGTAGAGAAATTGTGTTGTTACACTTCAGCAATTTCTAGTCTCTGACCATATATTTCATCCCACTTCTGCCAAAATAAATTCACAGGGTTTGTGAGCCGCTTTCTTAAATGATTTTGAAAATAAAACATATCAGAACTAGTTACAAAACTATGAAGCAAGCACTTTCTTGTATCAGTCTTTCGTACTTTTATGGCTCAGGAGCGTTCCTAAGAACTAGGTCAAATAATTTTCTATTTACTGCTGGGTAAGAGTAAGCAGATAGTTTAAGAGTGTGGTTAGTTTTCAGTCTATAACAAAAATTCGTTGAGGAAACCTTGAATATAAAGAATTTGGGCCTAATGAGTTCTTACCAGTTTGCCTGAGTCTTACTAATTTTACTATTTTTTTTTTTTACTAATTAGCAACAGATGCAACTCTGACTTTTTATCTGGAGTGACTTAATTGTGCTCAGTCTCCACTATTTTTTCTGTACTGCCTTCTAAATTGTTGTGCAAAAACCAGCGTATACTGCTCATCTCTCCTGTACTTTTGGGAAACTTCCAGTGCTATTAAATCCCTCGTTACCTGTTTCATAATCTAGTTCTTGGATTCAGCTCCCCCTCATCTCTCCACAATAGCAGTAGTTATACAAGGAGCAGTAAGCTGATTTGCAAACACTGGGTTCAAGTTTATTTTTAACATTTCTTAAGGTGGAACTTTACCACTTACTGCTTCTGTATTGACATCTAGGTAAACTCTCCTGTTCAGTTACCTTCTTGGCAAAGACTGGATGTTGTGCACTGTACAAAGATTTTTTTTCTTTTTTCCAGAATCAAGAACAGCTTAGAGAAGAGGATTCAGATTTTATTCTGAATGATGGTGACCTTACTGTGACATATGGTGATACAACAATAACTGCAAACGGTTCTTCTGGCCCCCATACAGCTACCACTAGCCTTGACGGCAGGAGAACAAAAAGTAGTTCAGAGGAAGCACTGGAACGTGATTTGGGAGCAGCAGATCATGAAGTTACAAGCAGGGGTACCCGGCTAGTATTTCCTCTGGAAGACAATGCATGATTACTGACTCAGTAAAAGTAACTCTTGCTCTGTGGATGGATCAAGGAAGACTGCAGGCCACTGTGTCACTTGAGGTGGGGATGTTTATTTAAACGAGTTAACATGCGTTAAGTGGTTTTACTAGGGTCTGAAGATGTCACCTATTTTTTACTCAAGATGCTGACAGTGGGGTTTTCTAAATGTCTGAAAATAGACGAATGAGAAAACTGGTCATTCTCCTCTTTTCAACCGCATATTGAATCCAAGTATAACTAGCATGCTGCAATTGTCTTGTTCAGCTGCAGCAGCTCTCTCTGAAGAGAGGTACATGAAAACATTGTCATAGAACTGAGCTTGTTTTGGCTTAGCTTGGGAATGTGGAGGAAGAAATATAAACATGATAATTATTATGAGATAAAAAAGAATATGTGTATATCAGTGTGGAGAGATCCATTGTTAACTTCTCTCATGAGGTTGAGGAAACTCTAAAGTAAAACGGGACAGTGTGCATTAGGACTACAGGTGCTTGAATGCAAGACTCTGTGGGGAATCTGTTACTGCAAGCTGTACTTAATGTATTTCAGGGAAAAAAGGGAAAAGATTTCTTCACTGGCTATGTATTTAGATAGGAAGGCAATGAGAGCTACTTGTCCCTTTAGCTTTGGGCAACTTGACTATTACTCTTAGCCCAACTTCTAGTGCCTCAAAAGAAAAACATCCAGCTTCCTGTGGTCTAAGACGTACCTGACCCGACACAAGCCCAGAGCCAGGCTCTCTCGAGTAGAAGTCATGAGGTAAAACTTTCTCTCCCTTAAGGTTCTTAAAATCAGATGAAGATAGTTGGAAATGTATCTTGGGCTGGGGAAAACAGCAGATAAGAGGAGGGGGGGGGAAAGAGAGAGAGAGAAAGGCAGTATTGAACTTGCATGGAACCGTGAGGTTTCATATTGCTCAGAAGAATCCATGGACTCTGCTTACAGTTCTTGTGTGTGATAAACAGCAAACATCTAATTAAATGGACAAACAAATACTAGTGGCTTTACCATTTGTGACTATCCTAAAAGAAAGGTGTTTACTCTTGTTCTCTTTCGCAGAGTAGATGTGAAACTTCAGTGGGGCATTGCATAACAACATATAAGCTACAGAAGTGATGAACTTCTGTGTAGTATCATCTTAAATGTGAAAAGGGAAAAATCTTTGCCTAGTATTTAGCCCACTTACACATAGGCTAGCTTTAACTTATTGCTAAATGCTTTTTAATTTCCAGATGAGGAGATATCATTGTTTTTGCCAACAGCTGAAAACTTATGCTTTGAAGAGCAGTTCAGCTATTTAAAGCATGCTAAAATGTGACTTCATTCTCATGTCTCAAAAGGTTTATTTTTTTTAAAGTTCTGTGGCCCACCAATGTGATGTGATATCAGTTTGTCTAAAAAGTGTGTTTTTCTTGCTGCCATTTCAGTTGTTCCTCTCATAAAATTGTGTATGAGTAAATATCCACTCTGTTTTTCCTTAACTATTAAATTTAACGGGCTAACTTTGGTACGATAACTTGCTGCTGCAGAGAAACATTGCAGTCATATTGTCTAGTCTGCTTTCTTTCAAATGTGTTCTCTAATGAGTGATCTACCTCCTTGTCTGTCCCTCCAAGGTAAATTCGTAAAGGGCATTGATCTGTAATGACTGCCTGACATTATTAAGAAAAGAGACACGAGGAAACCAGAAGCTTTTTTGTGGAAAAACTGGAAGAGCAATACAGTCTGAGCTCTGTTCTTAAATGGTGAAGTGTAACAAACCCTGATGAAGATCTCTGAGCAGAACAACTCCTTTTCAGTTCTCCTCTGCTTTCAAGGAAGACAAAGCAGATAGCAATGATCCATGCTATTTGTACTGTTTACATGGCTTGTTTTTTCTTTTTTTTTTTTTTTTTTTAAAGTGGTCTGGCAGTAGAAAAAGTAGTTTCCTCCTAAATTACAAAAACAATTGCATTCATTTTGGACAAGTCTTTGGGACCCATGTCAATGCTGAGTGAGGACTTGAGACTTCTACAACAATTAGAGTTATTAGCCGAGTAATATGAACCAAATTTTGGGTTGAGACAGGGAAACTTACCCATAATAAATGGACTTAATACAGTGAGACAAATCTTTACATGCAGCTTGAAGCTGAAGCTTACCAAATCACTTTGGCTGAAAAACAGAGCCTTATGCAGAGAGAGATCTGTTCTTTGGAAGAAAGATCAGGTACAGATTCTGGAAGTAGAAAAATCTCTTTAATTAGTTTCCTCAGAGAGACTGAATCTCTTGAAAGCATCAATAAACCATCCCAGTGCAGATGCTTCTCTGTCTGTGTTTTTAATTCCCAAAATATACAACTGATATAAATATATAATTTATGAGCAAAATATATTTATATAATGAGCAAAAATATACAGTTGAATGAAGTTCACCAGTAAGCCCAAAATGTGGTTGTGAAAGAGCAGCCAAAATAGATGGATCATTGGTGAGAGGTGAGGAATGTAATAGTTGTAACTTCACATTCAAAAATGACTTAAAACACTTATCCAACATGGTGAGGAGAGGCCAATATACACAAGCTTGACTTTTATTCATATATTACAACAATGAATTTTATTCCTTGATTTTTATCTAGTTTTCATTTGAAGTCTTCTTCCAAAGTTGGACTTCACTGCCAACAAAAGGTAAGCTAAAACATCTAGCCTCTTCTTACTACTGACACCGATCTTTGTACCCAGTTCCCAAGGGACTCCTTTACTGAAAAAGTGGGGAAAAACCAAAAAAACCCTCCTTGTCCTGAAACACTGCATATTTCACCAACTCACTAATAAATCCTTTTTTCTTGTGTATGTCCTTTTGAAAGAATAGTTTAATACTTTCAGTTCCTTTCCAGTAAGATCCTGAGCTGGCAAGAACTTGACTGAACCATATCAGCAGATGTGTGTTTTCTTATAAACCTGGTGTGAGGTTTTGAATAGAAAACACAGCTTAAGATTGTAATGAACAGCAATCAATACATATTAGTATCCTCTTCAAATTGAAAAAGAAAACCTGTAAGATGGCCTTCAATGAAAAAGTCTTGCTATACTAGCGTAGGATGTTGCAGCTTACGTGGCTGCCCTTGTACTTGGGACTGAGTGATTTCTCCTTGTAGTTTTTTGCTTGCTGCATTGTCAACTTACTGCTGAAAATCTTCACCTGAAGTTGCCAAGGAATCTGCTAACTTCAGTCCCTGGAGAAGGGCAAAATGAAGTCCTTAATCTTATTTCAGTGCTTCATAGAAGCTAATACTGACAGTAAGGCAAGACCTGTTCTGTGGTCGCTTGAACTCCCATGCAAATAAATCTTTTGGATTTACTTGTGTTAAAGGCCACAGCAGTCCTCAAGCGGTACACTAACATTGTATTTAAACAGACTAAAAAGTTATCTAAACCATCCTGTGTATTCATCTATAGTGTCTGTGGGGTGGTTGGGGGCAGGGAATTAGAAAGATTTTCATTTACAGAATTTGGAAGAACACAAAAAATATCTAGAAGACTGGCATTTTTGTGCTTTGCTTGCTAGTTAATTCAGTGTGTGTGAGAAATGGTCATGCTTTGAGACACCTGTACCACACTGCACGTTTTGTGCAAAAGAGCAAATTCTCTTAACTTCCATGGGACTACAGGCAGTTTATCAGTTAAAGTTGAGTAGCTATGAGCAGACCCTGTGACTGCTACGAGCAGTACCATAGCAGCCTCACTACAAACACCTGGATTTTTTTCAGGGTGCTTTTTGTGAGAGGTGTTCAAAGCGCTGCTTACACTGGCTTCAGCAGTAGCTCTGATACTCTGATCTCAAGTTATCAGAAAGGAGGAATGCTATGACAAGTGTGTTTATGTTGTACGTTACACGTCTGCTATGCAGAGGAAGGGTACAGCGTAAGCTGCCTTGTCTGATAAAGACTGAACAAGGGTAAAGTATCACATACTTGGTACTTGACCAAGTCTAGCCCTATTCCAAGGATGCAAGTGTTTTGGTCTACAAAAGGACCCAATTTTTTTTTTTTGTTACTCTGAAGAAATTCCCTTTGGGGAAAGGACTACAGAAATTTCAACTGGAGGGGAAAAAAATCTAAGCTTTTTTGGCTGAACTTCCAACGAGCTGATCTGAAGCAAGTACATAGCAAAGGTTAAAATGATGTCATCTACTACTGCTACTCTGACAGGTACTCTGTTTTACTCCTGGGGAGAGGGAAAGACCTCACAGTAGGAAGTCTAGCAGGCTTAACAGATAGCATGAGCAGCTTGTAATAACTAGGAGGCCAGATCCTGTGACTTTAATCTTTATCAGCTGTGAGACAATTTGTAGATTGACATGGGAGGCATGGTCCTTCTTGTATAAGTTCAATTTAACTTGAATTGCAGTCGCTCTTCAGACAGTACTGGTCAGAGGAGCTTCTTTGAGTCTAATTCATAACAGTAAAACCTCGGGAACTAATATGCTCCACGTACTTTTCAAAGAAAGCTTCAGTGTTTCTTTTAACTCTGAAGTAGCTCACAGGAATAACATGCTTGACCTCAGCCTTGGCAGAGATGGTCTCTGCCTCTGCACAAGTGTGGGAATGGAATTTTAGTAACCAGAAGCCTCAACTTCATGTGCTTTTCTTTAAGATGCGGGTGAGGGGAGGGCCTTTTTCAGGGAAAAACCAGAGAACTTACAGATGCATCAGCAGGGAGTGTTCCTCTCCAAAATACTGAACTCATGACCCACTGAAACTCAGAAGCAAGGGCGAATAAACCACGACCAGGAGGCAGAGACCATCCATAAGGAAAGCAGGCTATACATAGTCAGTTTGGGGTATATACTGTCTCGGTCATAATCAGAGTCACAGAAAGTAGGGCAGAGCTGCTTAGTGGCATGAACACATTCCTAAGAGAAAAACGCGTAGAATAACAATTTCAAATGTCCCTATATTGAAAAACCCTCTTTGTAAGAAGCGGCTCATGCAAACCTTATTTGCAGTGCAGGGGGAGGGTCTCGCTTCCCAAGTCTGGGGAGGAGAGTTTAATGTTGCGCAATGAGAAACCATGGATGCTTCTTGGCCTGGGATTTTTGGGAGTGCCCTTCTGAAAAATAGCTTCCAGTGGAAATAAGCCTGCAAAGTGAAAGAGAAGGCAAGTGTGGAGGAAATAGTGAATTACAAAGCCAGGAAATGGCTTAAACAGGCAGCTTTACTGTGGGAACAGCACTGTAAACAATTGCTACTCTTAATCTTGCAGTCCTAAACGCAGAGAAGTTTTGTGGACTTCTGCATAGCTTAGCCTAAAATAAAGGCAATGGAATAATGCAAAAGTAATTAATTACCCCCATCCTAATCAATTAAAAAAATCAAAGACTTTCACAGGGAAGCACCGACTTTCTTCTGCTCCAGAGCAAGGCAAGTAACTCTGAACAATTTTTTAAAAAATAACTTCACATCATTACTATGTTTTCTTGAATCTAAAAAGCCCTTAGTAATTTTGAAAGTCGTCCTAGGGTAACAGTAGTCTGATAAATGTGGAGGTGCCTTACAACACGTGCATATGGACAAACAGGCTGTAAATGTTTGGCCAATCCTATTTGAATCTGTTGCAGACTCAAATGAAATTCCATATCTTAACTTGATACCTGCAATTTATATAAGCTTTCGCTATGGAAATTAAAGTTGTGATAAAGTACTAGAATTGGTTCACATTTTCAGGTAATAAAATGATCTGTCTGGTTTGGATGCTTTACCCAATACACCTTTGTCCTACGCTACTTTCTTGATGATAATCTATTTCGCACCAACCTACGTGGACTTGTAGACTTCCAAAATGCCATTGGGTTTCAGGATTTATCTAGGGACTGAAACTTAACTGGGAAAGACAGCTTGTAATAATTTATACCAGGACAAAGGACTTTGTAGGTTGCCTGCACTGTCTACATCAGGGAACTTGGTGGTGTAGAGAGGTGTCTGCAGGGAGGGAGAGAAGCCCTGGCTTTTTAAATACCTGGTTGTGCTGGTATGGATAAAGCCAGTGCCCCTCCCAGGTTCATATACTGTAGTACAGAGCCAGAAGGGATTTACATTGGGGTATGCAAATGAGCAGCAATCTTCATTCTGCGGAAATTGAAAATGTTCGGGTTAGTTCTAGCTTTCGTTAACATAATGCTTTCTCATTTAATTTTCTGATGCCCCAAGTTTCCTGCATTTTTTTTAACCTTTTGGAGCTTGAAAGCATCCCATATAAACATATTTGATATGCATTTCTAAAAAAAGGGGGGGGGGGGGCAGAATAGTCAGACTTCATTTTTGTGCCTGAGCACACTGTCAAAGCTATGCTACATTGCTAGCTTATGCAAATTTGGTTAATTAGATAGTAATAATTTGAAATACTGCAGTTAAAGGTCACTTTCCCACTTTTATTTGGGAAAAAAACAGATTTGCATTCCCTCGGGGAAAGTGAATGCTCAACTTAAAAGGGTTTTGCTGCAATGTTAAAATACTTAACTTTAGGCTATGAGAAATAGATTGGATTTATTTTTTAACTAGTGAAATCTCTGAAGTTGTTATTACAGAGAAGTAGGGAGAAGTAGGTCATGCAGTTCCATGTTATAACATATTCATGAATTTTATTTCCAGATTTTAGTTTAATCAAGGAGGTTATCATCCACTGTCTGGTTCTGAATTTCAGTCCTAAATTGCCTGGCTGAATGCCTTGATGTTGACACAGATTAATACCAGAAAGCAGAATACCAGAAGATATTCTTCTGAATCATAACGTCCGATTAGTAATAGTTGTTGGGAAATAACAGCTTCCAGCACAAGGGGTCACTTGAGGTAAGTTTGTCTGATTTTAGTTTGGGATATCGGAAGTAAAGAAAGGGATATGACCCATAGCTGGTTTCGGTGGAGCAGGGAGAACGTAAGCTATCTGAGGATGTCCCAAATTCGCTTCCTTCCTTTACGGGAGAGAGGCTGCTGTGCCTTGCCTTTGCAGTTACAGGAGGTGCATTACTGGTTTTCTGTGTATTAGCTCTGGTCTGTTCATAAAGCAGAAAATCAGAAGCAGCATTTTACCTGATTTTCCTCAGTCTACCGTTCTCAGAACTCTTAACCTCTTGTCGTTTAACGTACGAACGCATCAGTAAGGTTGCAGGAGGTGTCTTAAGGTTACTTCAAACGTAAAAACGCACTAGGTATCCAAAGCACATCGTGCTGCCCTAAGACTGCTATGGAAGGTGTTCTGTCCAAGACTTTTGGTAACTTCTGTTCCCTTGTTATTGAAGCACCTAAAGCCTGTGTGGTATGATAGGTTCAAGCTGGGCGTGGGCCAAGCACTGTGTTGGGGAGGGCCGTAATGGGTATTAATTCCTGTCCTCCCTAGAGATAGTGTTTATCTCTTGTGTGCAAGAAATTGGGTGCTATTGCACCACGTCTTGAACAATGCTGAAGTAGTTACTGTAAGCAGAGGGTCAGTAGAACTGGAATATAATACCGTATCCCCTGATACATCCTCTTCATCGTGTTGATAGCTACAGCAACAACGCTCTTTCCAATATTTACCGTTTAAGCTGTGAGGATTTAGGGAGGACAGCAACTCTCCGCAGTTTCAGGGCTTGGTTTTTTGGTCTTAAGCAATTAGTGCAAGGATGGTGTGCAGGTGCTCTGAGCCCTGGTTTGGAGCTCAGTATCCTAATGAGGTTAAATGGTAAGAGATTATCGTTTAACTACAACAGTGGGTGGGGAAGAGAGAAAAAGCAAAATATTGTGAAAGCTCTCCATGCTGTGGGGATAGTAATGGAGGAGGGGGAATAGAAACACCTGCTGGGCTTCCTGCCACCGCCTGATTTGTGTACATACTTAGCTAAACGTGCAATTGTGTGGACAAGATATTGCAGTAATCTCGGCTTTGTTTGAGCGTGCTGATTAAGGCCTCATCCACACACTCCTTTCTAAAGAGAAGAAACGCTAGCGCTGCTTGGAGCTCCTGCTCTGTCAACAAGTTTCCAGTTAGGTATGAGCATGGCGATACCGTCCTAGGTCAGCAAAGTACTTCATCCTTCCATTTCTTCTTAGTACTCCCTTACTTCGCATAGACCTTGGAGTCACTGGGAAGGTGGAGGCACACGGTTTTGTTAGCTTTTGTGGAGTTCAGTGTTTCTCATGGAGTTATACTGTTAGCTGTACTAGAACAAATGATCATATTTGTCATCTCTAGTCAAGTCAGAAATATGTCACCACCTCTTATTTGATTAATAATAGTGCAAAACTTACTGTGGCTTGACACATACACATACTCCGTATTTCAGCTCAGAGGTGAAAAGGGCTGATATTGGCAGGTCATTCCTCAAAACAAAGCTAGCAACCCTCTTCTCACAGTACAGAATTGATTTGGAGCTCCCTTCCTTAAAACACAATTAATGATCCCCACCTGGGAGCACCCAACAGTTGCTCCGATATTCTTTTTATTTTAGGAAGGGCTGCAAGCTATGACTAAAAGTAAACATTATTATATGCAGCAATAAAACATAGATTTATGTCAATATGTCTGTGATAAAGAGGAGTTAGAAGTTATAACTCTGTTCTTAGAGTGAATGATCATGCAGACAAAGGATGGTATACGTCATTTATAAGAAGATATTTGGAAAGTCTGTTAGCAAAAAGTCAGCTCATGCTGTCTTAGTTGCTGTAGGAAGAGGAATTTCTCAGTATGTGACTATTTATTCTTGGTCTGTTTCTTATCTTTTCACCAGTTTTCACAATGGAAAGAAGTTGCTAGCAATGTCATCCAGAGGTTTGTGCTGCTGGATCTGGAGAAGGGAGTGAGTAGGAAAGGGAAAAACATGTGGGATTGTCGTGGTTTAGCCCCAGCCGGCAACTAAGCCCCACCCAGCCGCTCACTCACTCCCCCTCGGTGGGATGGGGGAGAGAATCGGAAGAGCAAAAGTAAGAAAACTTGAGGCTTGAGATAAAAACAGTTTAATAGGGAAAGCAAAAGCCGCGCACACAAGCAAAGCAAAGCAAGGAATTAATTCACTACTTCCCATGGGCAGGCAGGTGTTCAGCCATCTCCAGGAAAGCAGGGCTCCGTCACGCGTAACGGTTACTTGGGAAGACAAACGCCATCACTCTGAATGTGCCCCCCTTCCTTCTTCTTCCCCAGTTTATATACTGAGCATGATGCCATATGGTATGGAATAGCCCTTCGGTCAGTTTGGATCAGCTATCCTGGCTGTGTCCCCTCCCAGCTTCTTCTGCACCTGGCAGAGCATGGGAAGCTGAAAAGTCCTTGACTAGTGCAGCAACAACTAAAACATCTCTGTATTATCAACACTGTCTTCAGCACAAATCCAAAACACAGCCCCATACCAGCCACTGTAAAGAAAATTAACTCTATCTCAACTGAAACCAGGACAGGGATACTCAGTTACACAGGATTACGGAACACACGGTTGACTGTAAAATGTGGGGTAGCGCTTAGTGAAAAGCACGTCCAACTATCCAAGTGCAATGGCCTATAAAATAGCTGTTTCCTCATAAGAAAGAGCTTGGAATCATTCTGGTTACTGTTCAGAAGACAGCAGGAATGACTTAAAAGGCAAACAATGTTGGGATCTGAAGTCAAAATCAAAAACCTGTTGCTCTATAAATCCCCCATGTGTCCCTGCTATCAGCATCCCATGTAGCTTTGGTCATCTTTGAAAGGACATTAAAAAAACCTGAAAAGGTACGGAGCAGGGCAAAAAGATAACCAGAAGTACAGTGCAAATTTCATGCGATGAGTAAACGCTTGGGTTGTTCCAGTTGGATAGAAGAGATGGTAAAGGAAGCTCTGGTATTTGTAAAATTAAAAATGGTATGGCAAGGGAGAACAGGGAATGGCGACTCACCTGTTACTAAAACAAATGAGGGTACCTGCTGACATGAAGCAGCAAACCAAAACCAAAGGCAATGTTGTTACCCTAAGCAAATAGTGAAACTTGCTGTCACAGGCTGCGCATTCAAAAGCATATCAACAGGTTCAAAAGTCAGCGTTTCCAACAAGACCAGTTGCACCGATAGTCATTCAGCAGGCTCCAAACCTGGCCTCTGCCTTAGGCACTCCCCGAACAACGGAGGAGCTGGGGGAAGACTAAGGACGCATTCCGTGGCATTGCTTTCCCGAAGCGTGTCCTGCTAGCCTGAGCCAGGTACCGCTGCTGTGAGGTTTTTCCCCTCACACACAGCCAGTGAGCTAGTCTGAGTTTTGCAGTAAAGGAGACGAATGCTGGAAACGGACACCTTGTGTTAACCCCTCTGCTGTACCTGCACGGCCCCCGGGCTGGGGAGTTGAGAGCTCGGTGCAGAAGCTGCTTGTTAGTACTGTGGGGTGGCTTTGCCTGTCTTCAGAGAGGACATGAACCGGAGCCTAGGCAGAATGGTAATTCCGGTGTAAGATACCGGTGGACAGTCTTACTTATCTTGCATTATCTTATCATGTATTTAACACCAAAACCACACTAGCTGCGTACAAACTGAGGCATTTGTTACTGTAGTGACCAGTTAGCACTGGGATTGGTTTTCAGCTTAATGAAAACAGGAACTTACACTGCAGGATAAATATTTTCTTCACACCTTGCACTTTTTCCGTAAGAGCACTGAAGAAACGGGTGCTTCTTAGTAGCTTATGAAATCACTGGCAAGGCTTCTGCTCACAGCGTGACCTTCTTTGAGCAGGGATGGTCTTACTCTTCCCAGTGATGCAATCTGAGGGCTTTGCTGTACTTTGCATGCAGTGAGTCACTTTTTTGATGGCACATTTGATGATGGCACACTCAATGGGGCACATTGAGTCACATTTTTTGATGGCAGTATGATCTACAGAGTCAGCAAATCTGAGCATGAAATATTACAGTTCCAGTAGAAGGAGGTGAAACCCATCTTATGCTATTCTTGTCTCATTTCCTTACCAATAGTGGGAAGCAGCGTCTCCAGTTGTTAAAGAGTTGCTGCATTCATTTTGACTGTACTTGTCCGTTCTGGTCAACCGTGAGGTTTTAAAGAGGCTGGAACTTGTTTTAGGAAGAAGTAGCTCTTGATCCTTTCCAGATGGAAAGTTTGGCTGAAGTGGATGGGTGCCCTGCATTTGGGAGCGTGACTTTACTAGTTCACTATCATACCGTACGTGCAAAGCGTGTGCTGGCTGACAAGGCAGTGGGGGTACCTCTCTGCTTTCCGTGAGAGCAAACTGCCCCCTGCACTGAAGTCCATCCTGCAGTCGAGAAGGGAAGCTCTGCAGTGAGGCTGCAAGTGAGAAGCTTATCGGGTTTTACAGGCCTCAGTAGGTTTTAGCATCTGTGGGAAGACATGAAACTTTGTAATCAGGTAAGTTATGAAGTTCAGAACTGTTACTTAATGAGAAAGGGACAACTCTTCAACGTTACCAAGTGTTATCTTGGAAAACTGCGATCTAAGAAAATTACAGCTATTTCCTGTTTACAACTACAGAGCCCCTTTGTTCGGGAGGCCCAAGAATTGATGCTTTTAATGCTACTTGTTTTCAACTTTTTTTTTTTTCAATCCAAATAAACTATTCTTTTGCTTTTGCAATATCTCTTCCTCAAATATGTGGGAAATTCCTTCTAAAAATGAGCTTTTTAAGGGTAGTCAGTAAATTTTCAGTACACTAACATCAGCTGGATCAAACAAGGGAGGAGTAGAAATAATGATAGGAGATGGTGATCAGAATTAAACCGTGCTTGAAGAGCTACAGCTGTTCTGCACACTGTCTTTCTTTACCCCAGCCGTTCTGTGTATTCTTAAATATAATCAATAAAGGTTGTTTAAGTTTTTATCAATCTAACATAGCTTCTGTTCCAAGATTAACATACCTACGATATGACCGAGTTCAATATTCTAAAGAAACCGAATTTTGTTAATACATTTACTTCCTATTTTCCCTAACCTAAGAGTAGGTTCACAAAGTAAAAACTGTTCCTGCTAAACTAATCCACACTCCAAGACAAAGTGATTTCTGCAACATAAGCCATGTGTGTTTTTGAAGTTAGGCGATGTTTTCTTTCTTTTTTTTAGAAGAAAAAAACCTGACAGCTTACATTCAGTTTTGTGTAGTGTAATGCTTGAAAATGTGACTTTTTCTAAATGCACTACGTGTTCTAAGCCATCTGATCAATGAAATAAAATTACCAAATCCATCTCTATTAAAAATCTTCAACAAAACCAAGTCTGCTCTCTTGTTACGGGACAAGAAATAGTATTTAAATACTAAATGATTATATACAATCTGAAAAATAGAGACATAAGCTGAGGTAAGACTACAGCTATCTTGAAAACACGCTTTATTCTAGAAAGGATGAGTAATTAAACACATGCCCCAGCTATAGACGGAAGCTTGGTTTATGGTGTGAAATTTTCAGTACCAACCGCAGTACTGAAATGTGCCTGTCTTTCTGTAGAAACTCCAACCTCATCTTTCCGGCAGCGCTTGTAGTCTTTATACTAAAAAGAGGACAGAGCTTGTCTTGATGCTTACTCGCACCCCACCTCTCACGGTACGCTAGTCATCCTTCAGAAAATTGTTTCTGTCCTATTATACCGGTGAGTTTGTCTTGCGTGGCGACGGTGGGTTTTAAAACGGCA
Organism: Mycteria americana; assembly: GCF_035582795.1. Lineage (NCBI taxonomy): Eukaryota > Metazoa > Chordata > Aves > Ciconiiformes > Ciconiidae > Mycteria > Mycteria americana. Next base: position 147,341,255 of record NC_134365.1, read on the forward strand.
GCCAGGAGTTGTGCTCGGTAGGAGGCCGAGCGTTCCTGGTGTGCTCCGCTGTGCCGGAGGCAGCCTCCGCCCGGGGCACCGGACCGGCCGGCTGCTGCGGCGTTGGATGCGGCCGCAGAGCTCCAGCTGCCTGCTCCTGCCTGGGTCCCTCGCTACCCAGACCTTGAGAAACCAACTGCCGGCTGGGCTATCCAAAGAGTGGAATTTCAACTGTACGTACCTGTTGGTCGGGCTTTTCGGCCAACAGTAGGAATTGGGGTTTAGACCCCACAGAAGCAGCAGTGTTGAGCGGTTTAAGCAGTGAAAGGGAGGAGAGCCCAGGGGTACGTAGGTGCAGTTTTGCCTAATAGACCATGGGAGAAAGTCTCCTCAGGCATGAGTAACGCGCATGTTGGTAAAACCCTACGGCAAAAATAAACAGGACAAAACAGGATTCACCCTGGCTATTGGCATTTAGAAAAGGAGGAGAAGGAATACCATCAAACTTCTGTAGTTCTCCCTTCACTAGGAAGGAATGAGCTGTTACAGTGTTATAGGGAAATGTAAACAAAACTACCCTCAGGGTACTAAAGCTACCACTAGCTGCATACTTCAACAAAGATGCCGTGGCTGCGTGGGGCAGAGGCAGCAGCAAGAGAAAAAAATGCTTCTAAAAAGGAAGGGGGTCCATCCCGGGCCTTTATCCATGAAAATTTGCAAAGATGGATGTGCATTTTTTTTCTTGTAGAAGTTTACACTTTATTTGGAGAATAATACTATGCATGTATGAAAGCACTTGGTTACAACAATCAACCTAATTTTACCTTCTGGCAGTTACTCCAAAACCTGACTGTCCAAAGGATGTAAGCTTTGCTCTGGATTAATTGCACTTATGCCATTACAGGTATTCAAATCACTGCTCACAGTTAGATGCTTCTAGTACTACAGCTGGTTTAGTTTAAGGAGTAACTATCACCTTCCCTAGATAATTTTTACCTTTACTGCTTTAAAACCACTCAATATGGAATGAACATTTCATGGGCAGAGCAGCGATAAAGCCCTGCAGACATTCAGAAATGAGTCTCGGGAATTATTCTGTAGGGCCCCATACTGATTCTGCATTCCCCAGATCGAAGCATTGTTAGATCGAAGCATTGTTAGAAGATGAAAAGGGGTTGTATTAATTAAACGTCTCCTTCAAAATGATTCTAGCTGTTCTGTAACAGATCACAAGAGACTTCTCTCCCACTTATCCTTGGACCTTCCGCTCCCATTCAATAGTAAAGATTTTTAAAATAAACTTTATTAAAGGCACAGCCTAACTCTCCAGAAGGGTGGGATTTTTGCCGTGAGGATGGGGCATCACCCACCTGCTCTGTAGCCAGCAAAGGGGTTTCACTCTGCCTCCACCCGCTCAGAGTGCTGCAGGGGCAGCCCTGGCGAGCTCCGTGCCTCAGAGCTGGAATTCCTCCTGGCAGGAATCCGTGGAGCTGTAGGTACAGGCATGACTGGACACGCTTTGACAGCTCCGAGCAGCCTGAAACTCAGTTTAGAAATAAGCCCAGTTTATTCAGTCTTAAAACTGCTTACTAGCTATTTCCTTCGAGGTTAGCATTACCAGTTTACAAGCAACACGTTAACCTACAGCGGAGAGCTAAAAGCAGCAGGATGGCCATTTTCCAGTGAAAGTATCAAGGCAGCTACACATAACCTATATCACTTGTCAAGATTTTAACTCCTTTCCCATTAAGGAACAAGGTTTAAGAAATATTGGCTAGTTACCTCTAGCCTGAATGTAACTGCTTTAATTGTAAGTTCTTAGAAGAGCCACCTGACACAAATATTTTACTAAGAATTTACTGAGAATCAATAGGAAGATATGGTTTCCAATTTACAATTTAAGGTGCAAAATGAAATTCATACTGAAGCGACTCCTCATTTGCTGCAGACCATAACCAGCAGTCACTCACTCAATCAGAAAGCAGCTCGAGGCTGGGTCCTGCTTTCTATCAGTTTCCACATTTTAGCCATAAAAAAGCTTTGTGAACAGCCAAGACCAAGTTTCAGGTAAGCAAAAGCACCTCTTTTCATGCAAGAAATTGAGGTTATATAAATGATGGAAATATTTATCTGGTTATCTGATCTGGTGGCATTGAAGCAGAACTGGGGCTTGAGTCAGGTGGAGTATGGAAGTTGCTCAATATGAAAGGATGAACGAAGCAAAGCGCTTTATCAAAACAAGAATTGTAAAAATGAGACCTGAATTGGAAACTAATAAGCTTGAAAGCCAGTTAGTTGGGGTTTTTTGGTGTTGTGTAAAAAAGAAACATGTAATTACATGCTTGTGATAAGACAGTTAGCACAGAGAAATGGCAGCAGGCTGTTTTCCACATCCAGTAAGAGAAGTAACAGGCTTAAACTGAATCAAGAATGATTCAAATAGATGCTTGAGAGCAGTTTTTAACAGTGGAGGTACTGACCTAATGGACTGCTGGAAGATAGGAAGTCTCCGTCCTTAATGATTTTAAGAACAACTTGGGACAGGCGACAAATATCCCATCCTATCGTCTTTAAATCCATTTGAGAGAAAGCTAGGTATCACTAATTGTTCTTAAACTGGTTTTAGAAAAAAGGGGGGGAGGAACACAACAAATCACCCAAGTCACCCCTACTCAAGCAGCAGCTGAAATGATTGCGAAAAGCCGAGGAAAGATTTCCAAAACTTCCATCAGAGGCCTCTGCTGTACTTAAGCTGATCTCCTGCAGATTTTAACCAGCGCACTCACATCTTTGCTGCACTTTAAACGCTACCCAGAGCACTCCTGAAACTAGTGTTTTGTGCGTGTACATAAATAAACAAGGGACTGATCATTTCACAGATCTATGGCAAAACATTAAAGACAGCTCAGCCACAGCTAGCGTAAGCCTGGGCACACACCCTACACTTGCCTACACAGCTGGGATTTCTACCCATTGCAAGCGAACAACCACACAGCTCTTGCTTACACAAACGCATTCCGCCTTTCCCTTCCCCTCAGCTCCTGACGTCTCAAAAAAAAAGCACAAAAATTACTGAGTTAATGGTGTGGGGTTTGTTCTCCTCTTGTTTTATTGTACAGCGCTAATATTTTATTCAAATCCTGGCAAAGACAAAATTACCAGATTTCCTCCTAGGAAATGTTATGAGACATTAACCTATTGCAGAGTACTCCAGAAGAAACTATTTTACAACATTTCCATGAAGGTCAGCATTGCCTCCTTTCCACAGAGCACAAACAACATGTACAAAGCATCTTTAAACCTGGGGCTCGGGTCTTTTTGTACAGTAAAGCTGATTTTTCAGAAGACTTCAGCACTCTGTACAGAACTTTCCACAGACCACAGGGCTCCCGGATCACACAGCTTCATCTCTTACCATAACATGGTTGTCTACCATATCGGTTCCTTTCTACCTCTAAATTAATAAAGTTGTCTCTTAAAATGAGTTGTCTTTTTTCCCTCCCTTCCTGCTCCAGAGCCACGCTGTTCTCAAGGTTAAAAAAAAAAAAACCTGCTCCCAACTTCCAGGTCGAAGTGATTCATTGCTCATGTACAGACATCTGTTCCTATGCCAGTATTGTCCATGGCTTGATTACCTCTCTCCCACACTGCTGCTCACGCTGCTGTGCACCGCTGTCCTCTTTCAACCTTGACTTTGAGGCTAAATAAACCACACAGCTCAGTCTTCTCCAAGACAGAGGCCTGTTATTTCACTTGACATTTCTCTGTATCTATTAGAAGTCTGAATTCATCCCCTTGGGACTTGGGCGACTAGGAGAAGGAACATGTTAATGCTACCGTACATTTGCCCTTTTCACAAGTAGCTCGCTCAGGGGTTCAGAGTCCCCCCCGTGAGCCACCGGTGCTCCCCGACCAGGCACACCCACACGCTGACGGCTGCTACAGCAGTTCTGCAAAGCCAACTCCAGCATACCAAATGTGTCACTCGGCGTCTGGCAGCCCGATACGGACTTGGCCTCTTCAGAAAAGCTAACTTATTTGTCTAACATCTCACAGATAGTCTGGCGCCAGGGACTGAGGCCAGTTCCTCCGAGAGCTTTTGAATACCTCAACCATGAGACGCTGCCCCCATCCTTTCTCCTCCTCCAGTCTCCTACTGGATTCCTGCGCGCTTTCTGACTTCTGCCACAGACCAGGCAATGCTCATGGTGCCAGACGTGTTGCGTGATCCGTTCCCGCCCCAGAAGGGTCTAACCTTGTGCGGTGATCAAGTGCTGTAGAGGGAAAAAACCCAACCACCTGTGATAGATGGCTGTCAAGGAGCGTGAAAGGGGAGGCAGCAGATTTCCTTCAGTCCTTGACTTTGCAGCACAGACATTGAACGTCTCTGTAACAGTGTGTGCATACAAGGTTTCCTGGCATTTTTTAAAAAGCTCATACTGAAAACAATAGATGTCAGTGATATACATGTGAGTCACTGCTACAACTGGGACTTTTAAATCCAGTGTGCAAACATCTGTCACTTGAACCAAGGACACGGACAAGGACCTCCTCCAGACCCCTCTGTTCTGGCAGCTGGTGGTAATGCCCACTGCAGAAGGCACCACAAAGGCACTCCCAAACACACCTCAGGCAAAGGCAGCTAGATGAGACAGCTCTCACATCATCCCTTGTACTCACAAGCTGAGCCCGACAGTATCGGGAGGCGGGGGAAGACTCTATTTTTACAAGCTGAAGCTTTACAACTTCAGTTTTGCAGGAGAGCACTTCTTCCCATGCCTTCCACCCCGATGCTGCTAGGAGAGCTGTGGGGCAGTTAATAAATTCCTTATGCAGAGGGAAAGAGAGGAGTCTGGTTTGCAGGAGAAATGTGTTTGTATGGGCTGAGAAAGAGATAGCAGAAGGCAAGCCGCTGTTGCTGTGTGGACCAGCACTCCACCGGAGGGACTGGTCCACCACCAGCTGCCTGCACAGCCATTTGAACAGAGAAGCAGGAAGACCTGACTTTGAAGAGCTACCCATTTTCCCTCTGCAATTCGGATTCAGCCTCACCCTGCTCTCCATCCCCCTGAGCTCTCCCCCTCCATCTCCTCCGAACAATGCTCTCAGGGCAATTCCCAGCGCCTCACTGCAGCCCAGCTCTTGGGCCCTACTTCTCTCAGCTTGCTCTCTCCATGTCCCTTCCTTCCCTCCCACATGCTCCTAGCTGCCTTTTCCAATTAAACCAGCCACAGCTCCCAGCTGCCCCTCCTCATCAAATCCCAGTCCCTCATCCCTCTCACATCCAAGCCCTTTGCCCAACAAATCCCGCTCTCTACAACTCAAAGGCAACTCCTTTCCCCTGTCCCCTCGTGTTTACCCCATCCATCATCAATGTCTTCTCCCTCTCACCTATAGTCCTTTCCGTCATTAAGCACTGGAAAGCTGAACGCTGGATTCGGGAGTCTTCCTTAGGACTACCAGCAACAGGGAAAGAGGGGCTAGGGGAGGAGGTGCCGGTGGGAGCGCAGGAATGGCAACCCCTCCCTGCTCAGCCCCAGCCCTAGTCACAGGGCTTTGATTCCCACTGCTCTATGTCCTATACCACACTGAGCTTTTCTATGGGAAAGAAAGAGGTTTGAGCAAGCTCACTGAAGATAAAACCAATGCAGATTTTATTTGGTATTAAAGATACACACACATACCAAAACCACTTTTACTGAGCACATGCTATCCCTTTTTTACAAACATTAATATATTTGGCCAAATCAGAATAGAAGGCAGAGGTAAAAACAAAACATGGCGGGCATCCTCTACCCAGAGGTCATTTCCCCTACCCGAATTGGAGTTCCTGTCCCAAAGCACTGAAGTGACAAATGACTTCAGAGAAACATCTTCGAGAGTATTTGAACATAGGCAAAAACCCACCACATCCTAACCCTGGGTTCAAAAGAACATGCACTGTTTTGACCAAAGTTTCCCAAAGAGACTTAAACCTTAAGCCCAAGACGAAAAGTTTCAGCCTACATACAGTTGGAGTTTGGGAAAGTTGGACAATTGGAAACAGGGTGACAAATTTGGAAGCGCCAGGGAAAGACCCAATTCCTATTTACCAGCACCAAGAAGTGGCACTGCAGGTGCTGTAGGTCAGCAGCAGAGCTTAATGCCTCAGTGCTGGAAGCAAGAATTTCCCGGAACCCAATACTCAGATACGCTCTAAGTACTAAAATGTTAATCAGCTTCCAGCCGTTCGCCCGGCACGGAGAATGCCAAAGGTACGCCTCAGCAGCAAGGAACAGGTCCCTCAGTCACTGAAAACCACCACCTTAACAAGTCTGGATTGAACATTCATCTCTAAATCGCAGTCAAGAGAAGGACAATCCAGCCCCTGGCCCCTCACTCACGCACACGTAGCCAGCGAGGCGTTGAAAACTTCTAGTAGTGCAAGATTTGCTTTGACAATCTTGTTTTTCCCATATCCTTCTCCACGGCGGTAGGTGTCATGTCAAGTTAAACAGGAATGGCAAAATAACATCTGAGACAGTCCCAGTGCTGCATGGATCGCAGGGTGATTCTGAGAAGCGGCATGCACCGTACTTACTGTCCCTGTACTCCAGACACCAGAGTCCCAGTGGCAACTCTTCGTGTTCAAGAAAGGAACAGAACGTGCTGTCAGGCCCGCTGGCACTCACACTCTTTCGGGAGCTCAGTTCTTCACTGAAATGTTGTTTAATTGCATTACCATAATAAACCCAGAAATTCTGCACTGTTTTTTTATCATCGGGCTTACTGAAAGTGGCGATATTAAGAACTTAATGTAGAAACTCAGGACTTTTCTTGATGCACAGACTGATGGGGCAGAGGGGAAACTAAAATGACCGGTGCAATACTGAAGTTGTTAAGTAAGTAACTTCATGACCTTTTAACACTTCTCAGAGGATACTGCAACTGGGAGAGAGAGCTACCAAACTATTTCTATTGCACCTGAAGTATGTGAGTACCTACCGTGGGTACCTACACGGGCTCCATCAGTAACGTTCCAGGGAGTGCAAGTGACGCAGGGGCTAAGCATTTCTTGACCCTGGAGTTTAAGCATTTCTCACAAGTATGTTGCTACAGTTGTCTCACCAAAAGCAACAATTTAAATACAGATAAAATGTTGTAAGGGAGCAATTAACAATTCTGGAGTGGAAATATCACAGCCTTTTATGTACAATTATGGTACTCGTTTCTACCCCCTTTAAGGCAAACACATGATGACCAGAAGTTAAGTAAAAACAGATGATAGAAATAAGTCTTGTGAGCATTTGTCAGTTTTGTTCCCATTTCCCACTCTGACTTTTTAATGTAAGTTGTTAATAAGCTGTTAATTCATTATATGTAATGTAGCACAAGTAGGTATTTTTCCCAAATCTCAGTCTGAACTACTAAAACTCCATGGCTCAGTCCTGCTCTCTGATTCTAAGCCTGCCAAGTTCAGCTCGGCTATAAAATGTGTTTATTGTTCCCTTGCTTATCATGCCATCCTCTGCTCTGAAAGATGCAGTTACGGTTCGGTTTTCTGCATCATTCAGTAGAACTGGGACTTCAGTTCAAAATCTCCGTTGAGCCCAGTAACAGTAAAAAAGCTGGTGACCGAGCCATAAACGTCCAGCTGCTCTCAAAATGTGGTTTAAGCACGGATGTCCTGCTTTGAGCAGGTTCTACTTACTTCCAAAGACCTCTGCCAGTGAAACTCCATGCTGGTCATCCTAATCAGACCTGTTTCTGTCTTTTCAGGTGAGTACCAACAATGTCATTTGAGAGTACATTTTTTTTTCTTCAAGGTATGGGTTACAAGGCCAGCAAAGATACGCTGTAAGCATCCCACACCATCAAAACACCTTAAAGAGAAAAATGGGATGCATTCCTTGGTGAACCTTAGTTGTCCTCCTTAAGACAGGGTAGTTTCAGAAAGCCTTCTAGGGACTGAAGCACGCAACATCAGTCATTAAGCAACTGTCATCCAGTCTGTGATGCTCTTGTACGTCCTGCTCAAAGATCCCGCTAGGCTACTCACTCCTTTTTCAGTTTTGGATATTCCCTGTAGATTGTTTTAGAGTCTTCTAATGAACTCAGGCGACCTGAATGCAACCCAGGAATTGCACTTGCTGTATTTTGTTCACTTTGCCAAACAGAGCCCTTTTCACAGTATGCAAAAAACCCTACAAGAACAGCTTGGGGTGAGAAAAAAATTGAATTAATCACTACTAAAGAGCAATTGTGTTACTGACCAACTTCCTTTGAGAGAAGTAAGTCTTGAAACACAAAATGCATCTATGTCAAACATAGAAACTGCTTCAGAAAATACCGAATAATTTGCAGTTAGTGGATTTCTTCCCAGCTATAAGCATCAAGTTAAGCTAGATGGCAACACTTCTTTCTTCATCATGATGAACCGGTGTAAGTGAAACTAAGTGTGGATTTCTAAGAACTTCTTATGAAAGACATTTACCACCTGAAACAGCAAGAAGAGATTCCCTGTCGAGGTGAAGCAAATGCTTAATAGCCGTGCCGTACAAATCTGTGACTGCAACTTGCTAAAAACAAATCAACAAGATATACTGGATTTTAATCTCCCATCCGACGTAAGAAAATAAGTACTGTATCGTCTTTTGGCATGCAAGAAAATCTTATTTTCTTCCCAAACCTGCCAATACAAGCCAGGCTGAGTGTGTTCTCAGAAAAGCTTTCTAAATTAGGTAACCCAACACAGGTTATCAAGGCATTAACACAGGTATTGTCCATCTATATAAATACCATTATTAAACACCACTAGAACACCCAGAGACAAATTTTGCTCTCATGGTGCCTGTGAGAGAATACAGAAACATCCCTTAGATAAGATGAAAGGTTGTTCTAGAACAAAACAATTTTTACTTCAAGCCCAAGCCAAAGGATGCAGAATTTTATGAAGCATGCTACCGTGAAATGGATAGATTTACTCAAAAAAATTTTTATGACTACATTTTCCTGTCAGATAATGAAAGAAACCTGCTTCTTCTGCCAATAGCCAGGAGCGTCAAGGAAGAAAAAGAGCTAAAATAAATGAAGGTTCATCCTAACTCACCAACATGTTTTACAGCACAATATTCAGAGCACAAAAACCTACAATGCAATTCAAATGTCTCCTCCAAGATAACGTAACATCTTTGAACTGCCTTTATTTCCAGCACTGTATATAAACATAGCTTTCTTCCTGATCCTGGATTATCCTCAATTCAAAGTTCATGTTCTCAGTTTGTATTTGAGGACTGCTTGTAAACATCCCTATAACCCTGTATACTCTTGTGGGGCCGTTTAAACGCTGCCAGGCTGTAATGGACTCAAAAGCAGCCTCTAAGAAGTTACAATACAGCGTCCCTAAATTACAACTGAACCTTCTATCCCCAAATTAAGAAACAAAGACAAAAAGGTGCTCACACATACACACACATGCACACCGTTCTCATACAAGTTGCAGGATGCCTACAGGAAAATGTAATTTTAAAATCCAAAAAGAAACGTAAGTTTTTCTTTTTTTTTTTTTTTTTTAATACAAGCTTTTATTGGGGAATTTCACGATTGATTTGTCTTAGCCTCATTAGGAAACGTTTGCTTTTGTCCAGGAGTTGTCAGCTGAGAGGATGTTATTGTTCGGAAGGGATGTGACCAGGAGGACCTTGTGCACGGCACAATGTGCCAGCCCGGAAGGGAGGGAAGACAAGCGATTCTCTCATCTGGTTGAGAAAACAAAATGGAAATATAGGGTGTTTGCCTTCCAGTTACAGTCACCTCTACACGTGTCCCCAAGAAACATGTTAGTCACCTGTATCTGAGTATTGCCACCTAACTGTATCAATATATTAAAAAAAAAAAATAATCCTACTTTAAAAAGAATTCTAGATTTCTTTAGAAAAGCAAAGATTCCTGCCACAATCATCTTTCAAACACGTAAGCAGACGAATGCTTACCCCCTCCGCACGACCGCTTAGCCGCTGCTCTGAACGACGGATGGAGGTGGACACGGTTCCCCTTCCCTCGGCCAGTGACCCCCTCCCCAGAGCATCGGCAACCCGTACGGGCAGAGCCCAGCCTCGCAGGCCCCCGGCCGGCGGCAGGAGAGCCGAGTCCTCCCCCGCGGCAGGCACCCTCCTGGCCGTCCAGGCCTGCACCGGCCTCTGCAGCGAACTTCACAGAAGCCCCTTGTACGTGTTTCAGTAGCGATACGACAGGGCCGAGCGTGCTTCAGCGCTCGGGAAAGGCGATGCTCTCACAGCAACACCTCTCGAGCCCTCCAGTTCCTTGCTGAGAGTCTCCACTTGGAGGATTTTTCAGTTTCGGTGCAGTTTTTTTGAAGAACACGCGTGCGTTGCACGTGGTTGTGGTTTCACGTTAAAAAGGCTCCGAGACTGATGCCGTCCCCAGAGGACACCTCTTACCAAACCCTTCTCTTAAATAAACCATCCCCGGTGTCCTCTCCACACACCCCAGCGCGGGATGGCCGCGGTCCCCAGGGGAAACACAACCCCACCGAAGCCAACGGCGGGAAGGGGGGCTCTCGACCCTGCTGCGTTGCCTGTACCTGAGGCGAGGCGGGTTTGCTCCCGCCGGGGCTGCCCTCCGCGGGAGCGCCCGGCCCGTGAGGCGAGCGGCTGCCGCCATGCCAGCTGTGCATTCCCGCGCTCGGCTCTGCCCGACGGCGCCCGTCCTCCCGCCAGGGCAGGGGCAGAGGCGGAGCCCGGCGCCCGCCCGCCCTGGGGCCCGTCCCAGGCGCAGCTCCCCGCCCGGCCCCGCACCGCCTCCGCCGGTCCCGGCCCTCAGCCGGCGGCGGGCTCTCCCCGCCGGCCGCGGGGCCGGGGCGCTACCGGGCGTCGCCGCCGCTGAGGGGGTAGGCGAGGAGGCTCATGGCCTCGCCGCAGGCGGCCTCCACCTGCCGCACCTGCTGGCGGCTGAGGCGCTCCCGCCAGGCGCGGATGGCCTCCCGCGCGTCGCGGGCGGAGATGAGGAAGGGCCGGTCGGAGGAGTAGGCGGCGCCGCGGGTCATGTTGAGCACGAAGGCCTCCAGGGCGGGCGGCACCGGCAGCCCGGCGAAGCGCAGCAGGCGGCGCAGCTGGGCGCGGGGCTCCCGCACCAGGTCCTCGTAGCGCAGCTGCGTGTAGCGGCGGCGCAGCCAGGCCGGGGCGCGGCGGGCCAGGAGGAGGTCGCGGAGCCAGGCCTGGCAGATCACCTCCAGGGCGCCGCCGAGGAAGAACTCGGCGCGGTGCTGCGGCTGCGGCGCCCGCCCGCCGCCCAGCAGGCCGGGCGGCAGCAGGAGCTGCTGCTGCTGCTGCTGGCGGGGCGGCCCCCGCGGCTCGGCGCGGTGGCGGCTGCGCAGCACCTGGATGCTCTCCCGCAGCAGCGCCTGCCGGGCCTTCAGGCGGGAGTTGTGGACGGCGCGGGGGTCGCGGAAGAGCTGCACCACCCGCAGGTTGAGGCCGGGCTCCCGCAGCAGCGGCAGCAGGGCGCCCAGCTCCAGCAGCCGCACGTCCTTGATGACCACCACCGGGTACTTGCGGCACTCGGCCTCCAGCTCCCGCAGCGCCCGCGGCGGGCACGTCTCCTCGCAGGCGGCGCCGTCGACGAGGCCGATCTCCCGGCGGGGCCGCGGGGCGGCGGGGCACAGCGGCGGCGAGCAGATCACCTTGTTGGTGCGCCAGCCGAAGATGCCGGCCGTGGTGAGGTTGGCGGCGGCGGGCGGGGCGGGGGCCAGCGGGTCGCGGGGGCCGGGCGGGGCGGCGTAGAGGCGCAGGACGGAGAAGTCGCATCGGAAGAGGGCGCGCAGCATGTCGCGGAGGGCGCCCTGCAGGCTCAGCGCGTCGCCCGGGTAGAGGGCCTGCCACAGGTGCCACATGGGCTCGTAGAGGTAGAAGACGTCGGGGTGCTGGTTGAAGAGCTCCCCCAGGAAGGAGGAGCCCGTGCGCCAGGTGGCGTGCAGGTAGATGTGCCGCTTCCCCGCCGCCGCGCTGCCGTTACCCGCCGCCCCGGCCGTGCCGCCGCCGGCGCCCTCCTCCTCCTCCTCCTCCTCGTCCAGCGGCGGCTGCCGCTGCTCCCAGCCCCACTCGCTCAGCGCCTCCTCCAGGCTGGGGCAGCGCCGCAGCAGCGGCTCCTCGTCCTCCCGCCCCCGCCTGGCCCCGTAGTCCAGCGCGTAGGGCACCAGCAGGAGCAGCAGCAGCGTGTACAGCACCAGCACCGCGGCGAAGCGGCGGTGCTCGCCCCGCCACCGCCGGCGGCCCTTCATCGCGGGGCGGGGGGGGCGGCTCCGGACCGCCGGGGCTCCGCCGACCGTCTGCCTGCCGCAGGCCGGCTCTTCGCGAAGAGGCAAAGTTAGCGGCGGCGGGGGGTGTGGGCTGCGGGCGGCCCGCCCCGCCGGGGAGCACGCCCACGGGCACGCCGGCCAGGCTCGGGGCCGCCGGCCCCGCCGCCGCCTCCTTCTCCTCCTCCTCCTCCTCCTCCTCCTTCTTCTCCTTCTTCTCCTCCTCCTCCTCCTCGCAGCGCGACGCGGAAGCGCCTGCACCTGCCCCCGCCGCCGCCTGAGGAGCCGCCGCCGGCGGGGCGCGGGCTGCTGCTGCTCCCGCTGCGCGGGGCTCCGGGCTGCCCGGCCTCCCCCCTCCCTGCCCCCGGGCAGGGCCGGAGGGGCGGGCTCGGCACCTCGGGAACCACCCCCGCCCGGGAAAGGGCGCACCGCGAAGGAGGTGCGTTAGCCAGGACAGGTACCGAGCAGCTGCGGCTGACCTGAGGAGGAGCGTTTGGTCCCGTTACCTACTAGGTCTCCAGAGAAAGAACACGCTACAGTAACGCAAAAAGGTGCAAATGTATCTTTAGGGTGGATGACAGCTATTAAAATCTGCAGCGGATTTCAGAAATACTGCAGTTCGGCGCTGTAGAGAACTGCGGGATTTCTCAGCCATGCTTTTGTCTACGTGTGTATGCTGAAGGGATACAGACATCTCGATCGTGACTCATTGCTCCAGTTTATGCATCTCAAAGTTTTATGTCTGTCTGAGCTGGTCACCCTTTGCAGTTGGTAGGAAGAAACGGGCACCCACAGAGGGACATTCAACCTGTCTTGGCTGTCTGATAGCCTTCTGATAACCCTTCTCTGTAGTTAATAAAACTACAGTGGGAGCATAATGTTACCAGCTGAGACTTAGACTTCTAGTGGTTTTAGACATCTAAGATTAGCTTAAATAAATCTCCTGTGGGATGGAGAGTCAACAAGGGGTTGACTTCAGGTGTTTAAATTCGAATATATAGTCTCAAAATCTCCAGCCCAGCCTCTGCCTGACCTTGAAAGACGCTCACGGAAAGAGATGGACCACGATCCCGTGTTCCTGATTAAGGCATCCACCTGGCAGGAAAGCGATGTCCCTGTCCTGCTGACTGTGTAGTGGGGGCTGCTGACTGTCCTAACCTCTAGGCAATGGATGGCATCCTCTGTAAAACACTACTAATATTTAAGCATGGTGTGCAGAGTGAAATTCAGCAAGGATAACACAATTGTCACCCTCGGTGTGTGATGCTTTGACTCCCAGAATAGTCTATGCAGTATGCCTTACCTGTGGTAAGGCACATGACACAACCTTAGTCAATGATATCACATACAACAGGGTGCAGAAATGACCCACTAGTTACACAGGTTCCAAGAATGCTCCTGCTGTAGTATAGATACATAGATACAGAGTCTGCGGCTGCTGCACATCGTCTGAATATCTAGCTATTAAAGAATAATCTTATTTTGAATTTATCGGGCAAAATACACGAGGAGCGCAAAGCAACACGAGAGAAAAAGTGTGCTTCTCTTCTGTCCAGGTGGCGAGCCAGCAGTCTGCCTGCTAACACTTTACTTGACCTCTGTTAAGTAAGTGTTAAAGACTGGGCTTCCTGCAGTTTATGGTGTGCTGAGTGAGTAGATGGTGCCAAACAAGACTTGTAGGCTCCTGAGCAGAAGAATGTAGAAATGATGGCATTGGAAAGGAAATTCTGCCCCAGCATACATTTCACTGCTTATATTCGTCATGGCTTTGGGCTTTTTAAACAGCAAGATACAGCAGTGTGAGTTTCAGCTCCGACTCTGTAAAGGCCAGGATTTTATCCACACCCTCAAGCAACTAAAGGAGGACAACAGAATAAAAACACACTTGCCAAAATGAGGTCACAGCCTTACCAAAAAACCTTCCCCTATCCAAAGAACATGCATATCTAGTATTTTGAGAGGTATCTCCAGTGCAGTTGACTTCTGTGGCATCATGCAAAATAGTAATTTTGGAAGATCTGCCAAGGTGGGATCCGGAGAAGTGCAGATGAGGATGGATAACTCTGAGCTGCCAGGGTTTCCCCTTTGTAAGACAAAATACTGAGATGGCAGTAGCATCAGCACCATTGCTGACAAAGGAGCCACAGTGTAATACGTGTTACCTTAAACTAATTTTGTATTGGTTTCTATGACACATACTTGTCTAAAACTAAAATCAAGGTCCTAAAACTGCCTAACTGAAGTAAAACTGTCTTGAGAGGAATGAAACATCTCACAGAGTAAGACAGCCTGCCAGACAAGTGAGAAACCGTAGAAATAAAACTACGTACATGTTACACTGATTTTTTTTCAGACAATGGAGCTACGAACTTCTGTGGCAACTGTTCTGGAAAAAGTAAAAGATGCAAATCACTTTACCACAGGCTACATCTTTACTAAGGTAAAAACATAGTCAGTTGCTAAAAGATTATCAAACCAAAAAAGAATCACAGTAAATGTTTTGTTCTGCACCTTCACATTGGTTCCTCTGCTGAAAGAGGATTAGCCAGTAAGTGTTTACTTCGCCTGTTTTGGGTTAGGGCTTTTTTGGCGTGGGGAGATTGCAGCAAAGCCAGTATTCATTCTGCCACCCAGCAGGTGCCTGAGCTAGGCTTGAAATCACCGAGCTCCAGCCTTCCTGAGGGGTCATGTGAAGTACCCAGTTTCAGCGTTGGGAAGGGGATTGCTGGTCCGAATAGAGGTGGGAAGAGATCGGCTTTCGCTTTTCTCGCTTTTCTCGCTTTTCAGTTCTGTATTAATTTGTTCTCTCTTCAGCACAGATAAGGGTGATGATTTTCCCCCATTTACGCTTTTTCTATGAACCATAAGGACACCATTTACATATACAGATGATCTTCTGCACCTCCTTCTGAGAGCAGGACAGTTCAGAACCCGAGAGAGGCAGCCAGGTTCTTCTTCATTGATCTGCGAAGCAGGCTGCCCATTTGGCATCCAGCTCCTGCCATTTCTTCATGATAATTCTGTGCTTTATCTTATTTTATAAAGGGGGAAAAAAAAGAATATAGGCATAACATGTTCTGCATAGTTTAGTATAGCAATATTTCCTTTCTAGTTTCCAAGCTTGTCACTGAAAGTACTGGCTGTTTTTAATCTAACATAACATTGGCTTCCTGTGTATTATCTCTCTAACTTAATTTTTGCTCTTCCATCTCCCACGGTACTTCTACTGACAAGAGAGACAGCAAATGCGGGAACACTGCGTTTCAGCCTCAGAATCATTTTTATCTTCTCAGCCGGGGTTTCAAAATAGAAATAGTTGCCTCTATATCTAGCCACCTTTCAGCTCTCGCATGCTCTTGTCATTTTCAAAGAGCTCTTTGTGATTAAAAATAGCTTGATTAGCTGATAAAATTAAATATGCTTGGCACAGGGAGCACCGCCCTCAAACATCCTGGCTGTTAATGAGTGCTCTGCTTGCACATGCTGTCACTCACAGGCCTCAGCCAAAAGGAAGTCCGTGGTTAATGGCAGCTTAAAAAGCTTCAAGAAGCTGACAAACTAGGACAATATTTTTGTTTTTGAAGTTGCTTTGTCATCAGATGTTTCAACATGTCATCCCACATGTTTCACATATGAGACCAGTCTTAGCAGCTCACATTTCAGAAGGGACATGTTGCGAATAGCAGGATGGAGAAGCTGGTCCACGCGAGGTGGCTGGCACAGAAGGGATTTTTCGCAGTGGAGTTTCCCTCAAAGCGGAACAGAGATTGAGGGCCTGAAAAAGGTCAAAAATATCACAGAAGTTTTAAGATACTCAGTAGACATTTAGAGGATATGAAGAAAGTGGAAATTTGGACAAAAGGAGAGGAGATTTCTAACTCAGGGGCTGGTGAGCAGCTGGGTGGAAGGGACTTCAGATGCAAAGCCACATGCAGAAGGTGGTCTTCCGCTCTCTGCACGTACCTCTGAGGTTACTCTTCAGTACCTGCAAGAAAGACGAGGAGATGGGGCAGGAAAACTGGTGCTCACGACTGTCTTGGCCTGTGTACTCCTTCTGCTAGTTAAACTGGAACAAGTTCAGACCTCTGAGTTTGTGGGCTGATTTGAGAGAAGGCAGGTGTACAGCTTCAGCTTTTGGTTAATATAATCAAGTAGTCACCGTGCGAGTCATGCCACCCAATGGTTCTCTGCAAAAGAGTGAGGGCAGCGGCAAGGTACGAGACCCCTCAGTGCCCCTCCAGACTGAGGGGAGCTGGCGGTTGAGAGCGGGGACCGTGTGGAGTTGGAAGGGAGGAGGCATATTCCTCACTCCTCTCTCCCAAATTTCTCCAGTTACTCCTAACTGAGAACTGGTAAAGTTAACTGTAAAGTTAGGCGCTGCTGCTCTCCGCTGCCTGATGTAAGAGCTGGGGCACAGAGCTGGGAGCTGGGAAAGCGTTCTGAGGAAGTGAAAACCAGCACCGCAGCCTGCTTTTGGGCTAAGCGATGCTTGATAGCACAGTCCAGCATCCCTGAACCGGTTGCAACAGCCTGACGGGTACCCAGTTAGGGGAGCTCTTCTGCGCCCGAGAGAAGAGCTACATTTCATTTCCACTTCTGATTTTTAAAGATGCACCTATTACTAATAAGTGTCAGAGTGGGGATTGTCTGTGGTCTTAGCTGGCTTCTCTGGTTTTCCAAGATGTGGCTTTTCCAAGAATGTGAGATCCGGCTATTGAAATGGTGAAAAAAAAGAGAATTGAAAGCAGGGGTTTTTATAAATTTAAATCATGGTCCCTTTTATGTCATCAGTGATCTTGTGAGCGCCTCTAACTTCCTCTAAGAAAAGAAGATAGTGCCCGCATTGAAGGTGATAGAAAATGCTACCAGGAAATGCAACAAGAAAATGCAGGAGGTGGAAGGCAGAGCAAAGCAAGTGTATGAATTTGTTGAGGCTCAAGAGGAAGTTCCGAAAGAAAAATCTATTGTTACTTATAACAGTGGAAATTCAGATAAATCGGTAACAATGAAAGACGAAAACATCTATTCCGCGATCCAACTCAATGCTAATGTAATCTGAGTATTTCTAAGTTATGCCAAGGATTACTCCAATCTGAAGTCTTTAAGCCTTTCCCCTGCAGAGTGTGCTCTGTTATCCCATTAACAGTGAGACAGTCATCTCACAACCCAGAAACTGGCTTACGCTACACGCATAGCCAGCACCACCGGCAAGCCTCCTGCTGCCTGCCGATTTACAGTAGCTCCAAAGAAAAATTATTCCAATGGTAATGTGTTTGGGGTCTCACAGCTTCGACTACAAGAAGTGCCTCAACACTAAAATGCATGGGAAATAATTGTTTTTAATGGTAGAAACCATGAATCCTTTTCCGTTTTCTCTCATTGTCACAGACTTACTATTGCTGAATTAGAGATGATGATTAAGAATAACAGCAAGCTTTCGCAACTCAACAAGTTAAGCCGTTGTGTCGGTACAATTAGGGAACTAAATCTTTTACAGTTCAGTCAAGCAAAGAAATGAACTAGAAAGTTTGAGACCTATTTTTGACCAGGGTTTTTTTTTCCCCAACCCCCCCCCCCCCCAACAGCCATTGTAACAAAATACTTAGAGCTCTCCCGTGCCTTCATAAGGCAACATTTTCATGCACAGAATATAATTTTTGGACCGAGAATCTATCTGCCTTTTTATTCATTTCAGTCTTATGCTCAAATCCATACTGGCATGTGCAAATGAAAATGCTGAGGGCTCAATCATTGCACCTACTTTATAAATTTGTCCCATAAAGTTTTCTAAAGATCATTTTGTAAATTCAGAATTTCAGATGGAAATGATTTCCAGGAGACATTACCGTGCCTGTATGGGAGAAAGACAAATGCCAGAATGTATAATTCACTTGAAATTTATTCTTGTATATGCTTGTGCCAGATGATCTAACTTTTGAGGATAATGTTAGTGGGCAAAAAGGTAGTGATTCTGGGAAACTCCTGGGTTCATGGAACCTCTGGGAACCAGTTTAGCTCTCTGGCTGTCATTACTGGTTATGAATGAGGAAGTCTTCCCTGGGTTTGTCATGCTGTTAATTGGGGTTTCCCAACTTGAATGGTAGTCAGCAGTCCATCATTTCTTTTTTCAGCTGGCTAATGAGTGCAACAGATTTAAAAATTGGTGGTAGTCTCTTGCTTTGGGCCTTCACTACAAGCTTTACAAAACCTGGCCAAAGGGATCACAGCATAACTATGCAGCTGCAGCACACCATTTATTTAGTGATGCATCCATATGCTTAAAACACTATATGAAAACCATTTTGGTTTGACTGTGACCTTTATCAACAAAGAACTTGCACACTGGCTAACCACACTTCCTCAGGCTCTGCAGGACAACCCTGCTTAAGTTTCCAGTGCCACCATTTCATTTCGTGGCTCCTGAACAGAGGTCTTTGTGAGCACAGGCAAGTCCAGCCAAAGCTGAGCCCAACTGAGCTGATCATAAGCTGCTAGATATCAGCTAGTTTTAAAAGGAAATCTTCATGGTTAAGGTTTAAAATAAACTTTGACTACATATAGTTTATTATACTAAAAACTGGAAGCGATAAGCCGTGTTATTTGTTTGTGAGGACAACGGAAGATTTCCTGGTAGGACCCCCACGCCTGCCCACATGTGTGCAGACTCATGCATGTCTGAGAATCCCTGTAACAAACACAGACAACTGCATTGACATGCACATCAGCTATCACGGATATTTTACTCTTACTCACTCTATCAAGTTCGTGGTTGTCAGAGGGAAGAGAGATTTGCTTCTTAAAGCTGCAGAACAAGGACAGGGTGTGGCTGTCTTGCAGTCCCAGGACAGGTGTCTGCTACCTGCACATCTCATTGTTGGGACCGAGCTTAGGTGGGAGTAAGAAGCAAACGATGCATTAGTTATCAGAGCCCTGGCAGAAAAAAAAGTGATTAGGGCAAAATGCTGACACAAGTTTTCTGCAAAGGGGGGACTGCTTAAATTTACTCTGGGCAGTTTTTAGTATGCAAATGTTAATTGTCAGGCTCTTTGCTGCTTTAGCTATGTAGACAATTTAATGCAATTTTAGGTTTTATATGACTGTGAAAATTGTCTCACAAAATTGACTAAAGCTTTAGCATGGAGCTCTTCTGCTCTCACAGTAGCTTCACTCTTACAATATCTATTAGAAAAATTAAGAGAAAACCCACAAACCCAACTCATTAAACAAGCAGGTGAACAGAAGAAAACCACACAGTAAGAGGTCATTACAGGATATAGCGGCTGATTTACAAATGAGAGATAACTAATGTTCTAGCTGAACAACAACAACAAAATGTTACATGCAATTGCAGAGCTGCTGTGCAAATTTATTTCAACTGTGCAGCTCAAACAGAAACTATTTAAATGCAGCCTGAAAACTGCAAGCTGATCTCAGCACAGTTTCTGCAATACTCCTCACATTCCCCTCCCAGAAGAAATCCCTGCCCATTCCACCTATTGCCTTCAGACTGACTATAGAAATGTTGTGGGAAAACCTGATCTCTGCACCTCCTGGAGTTATCCTCTGTCCAGGCAGGCTTGCCGCATCATTTGTTAGCTGCTGGACTTGATTGTACGGAGAAGAGCATGTAGGCATTACTGGTGGTAGGACTGAACGGGTCAAATCAGGCTGCCCCAGCTTGCTGGCCATGACGTTCATCAGCCAAGGTTGGAGTGTGTATTTGAACTCCCTACGCCTCTGCTCTGCTTACAGGAAACTTTATATTGTAGTTTCCTTTGCTGTATTTTTTGTTGTTGTTGTTGTTGGTTGGTTTTTCTTTTGTCCTTCCTTCACTGTCCTCAGTCCTCTTACCTATGGTCTTTTTTTGTTTATCCTCTTGCTGGATGGTCCGGTCACCCAGCCTCCAGGAAAGAGCATTGACCCACCTGAGGCTGAAGCAGCTGCCCAGGCAGGAGCTACAGAGAGCTGTTCACATTTGTTTTGGTACTGGGGTGAAATGGAAGGAAGCCCCTATTTTACATCTTGTTTTGACAAATTGCCATACTTTGTGGTTTTACTGTTCGGGGATTTTTTTTTGTGATTTCCCCTTCAGCCTGCTGTTGGGAAACACCCCCTGAAAACACTGCCAGGCTACTGGTAAAACAGGCAGAAAATTTTACTAAATTTTCAAATATTTTAAGTATTTTAAATTGTTGCCACAGCTGCCTCCATCTGAGTTCTGATGAAGGTAAGTTACTTCAAGCAAGGTAACTCTGATCGGGACCTTTCCTGACTGATGGCTCCGGGCTGGGCTGAAATGGGGTCCTGGGCCATGGGAGGGCGGAGGGAGCCTGGTGGGGCTGAGCAGGGACAGTGGGTGACCTCAGGGGCTCGGGACTTTGTAACTGACAATTTTCTGCGCTCTTGGCTTCCATTTCTGCCAAGTGTCACTTTGAGGGATGTGCTGGACACCCACCTACATCTGAGCTGATTCACTGCTGCAAGGACCGGGCTCTCCCACCTGTACTCACTAATAATTGCTAAAAGAATAGAAACATACTAGTGAGTTATTGTCTGTATATCCCCAGAGTAAGCATAACACAAACATGGCAAGGGTATATCTTCTCTGAGTCTCCTTGATGCACACACAGCTGTTTTGCAAAGGGGGTGGGGTGTCCTCTTGAGTATTGGGACTCAGTCAAGTAACTTCTTCACCATGAAGAGTCACGCCTGCTTCCAAACTGAGCAAAACCAGGTAGCTAAACAGCCCCTTTACATTTCAGCTATTTTGAGATTTTATCTATTTGGTCTTGATGATAGGGCTTCCAAATGGGTTTCACCCAAGCTCACAGTCTACAGAATGACTTGAAATAAAGGCGTTTCTTAGCAGTGGTATCACCTCGCCTCTTGAGTAACTCTGCCATAGCAGACTTTCAATTGATGAACACTAAGGACCTTCTTTGAGGCTCTGGTTTGTGTCATCTCCTGAGAGACACCTCCTGAATACACAGACCCACTCAAGAGTACATGGCCCTCTTCCAGCTGTCCCGGGCCCTGGCGTCCTGACTTACAGAGAGTCATCAAGGTTATCAGTCAATCCAGCCATGCCTGGTACTTTGGGAAACGCTTTAATCTCAGTTCCCTCATTCTTGATCCATTTTGTTTGTTGCTCTTCTTATAAAACTCTTTTTTTTCCTAATTTACAGCATGAACTGCCTCCATGCAAGAGTATCTTGGGCTTTGATGTACCACACCTTATGGTACTGACAAAAAGGTTTCATAGGGAAATCTAAATCAGTGCTTTTCACAGTAGTTTGGCTTTACTGACTTCAAGGGTTCAGATGATGCCTAGGGATTGCTTGGGGATTGCTCATTGACATCCCTCTTCCTCTGGGGAAGCCTGACGGTTATTTGGCAAGGAAGTCAAATAGATCAGTTTGCTTAAATGTTTTGTCTGGGATCTAAGATGCCCTGTGTCTATTTACTTGGTTAATTTATCTTTATCCTGTGAGAGTCCTAAAAATATTTAGTTTCTCTTTAAAGGGCTCCTGTGAAAACAATTAAAGTAATTAAAATTATCTGTGTTTGTGTTAGGAGACCTGTTTTCCTTCCCTGCATGGCCCAAATAAGAGCTCCCTGTGATCGGAGTTCCAGCCGTACATGTTGCAGGATGGAGTTTTACTGCCTTGACCACAAGTCCTTCTGCCCAATAATGCACTCAAATAGAAAGCGTTTAACGTCTTTTCTGATTTAATTAGTGATGCCTCCAATTGACTCATGATGAAAGTAAAACTGGCATCAACACCAACTGTGTGGCTTTGCTGAATGCTGTCTGTTTCAATTTCTGCTGCCATTGAATGAAAAGATAATCAAGAAAATTAAAACAATTGGATAGGTTTAATAGATTATAGCGATATGTCTCAAGTTTTCAAATGATGGATGTTTGTCAGTCATCAGTACCCTCATCAGCAATCAGCAGGTAAGGAGATAGCTTCTCAGCTGAAAAAATACACAGGTTTCTACTGTAATCCAAAACACCTTAAACAGTATTTACAGGAAATTAAAAGTGTGAAAGGATTTTAAAATTCAAAATAGGTTTATCTATTTCAGTTTGGGAAAAACCCAGACCAAATGAAACAGCATGGCTAATATTTCAATCTCAATTAATTTGCCAATCAAACTGGACTGCTGCCTTTCTATTATCATTTTAAGATGCGTAATTTTGCAGTTCAGGAATAAAAAAGAATTCATTTTCTCAGTCTGTCTTTGAATAACATAGCTTTTGCAACAGACTAAAACAAATTACCTATAACAAAACCAGAAAGGGTATTTCCTGTCTGCATCTTGCAGTTCTCCTGCTCGTATTAACTCTGTCTGCTCTTCACATTATCTCTCTCTGCGTCAGCCTGCATCAGTCCAGAAGCAGCATCCTCGGAAGGCGACTCTCTGGATGCGGCTGCAAGAATCATAAGCTTATCAACATGAAACAGCTATAGTTTCAGTTTGGCAGAGTGGTGTACTCATGTTACCCATGTTACCTATTGACAGAAAAGTGATTTATTATGCATTTCTGATGCAGAAAACTGTATTTAGAGGTTGAAATACAATAAAATGAAATCAAGAAAAGATGCCACCAAAGCTACACTACGTATTATAATACTAAGTTGCAATAAAACCAATTAAAGCATAAATGAAATTAAAGTCGGGTCTTTATTTTTTTTTACTATGCTATGCTCAGTACAGTAAATTCAATACCAAAATAATTCTGTTAATACCAAAATTACCTTTCCTTATATAAACTCTAAAAATGACTTTGAGTTTGATCAAGAAGTCTAGACTAGAGAATTTTACTGAATAAACATAAAATGTAGCTGAACAGAAAAGCAGAACTATTCTTTTTTGCATCATGAACTCAGAACCAGTTACAGAGCTCCCTTTAGGTTTTGTTCTGATGACAGGATTATTCCTGTTATTCTCACGTTACTGTCACAGAGCCTTTATAATAGAAACATTAGCAGAATAGTTTCAGCAGGACTCTTAACAACCCTTAATTAAACAAGAGCTGATGACAGACTCAAATCTCTAGGTTATTTTAGGTGCATAGAATAGTTCAGAGACTCTCTTTAAGAAAATATTTAGGATCATGTTAAATCTGGGGAAATTTTTCTCACCTACACTCTGCTATCATTGGCCTTACTGACAGCTTTTTTTTTTTTTGCTGCCCAACCGTACAGCCTTCAGCTCTAAAATTCACTCTTATGCAGTTCGGGACCTCCCTGCAGCTCTGGCTGAAGCCCTGATGATGTACTCTGAGCTTCTGCACTCTTTGAATTTCTGGTGGCCCACACCATTGCCTGTCCAGCCATCCTGGACAAACTTAAAATGGTTAGTTGGACTAACACTTGCTGGACATACGCAGACTGATTGCAGGAGCCCAGCTGATCTGCGTATTCGCAGGAAATTTGACATGTCTGAAAGATGCTGAGACTTTGTGGTCTTACCGCTGGTCTCTTTGGCTGTGTCTCTTTGGCTGCTGACGTTGGCTGGGCTGTGTGTAGATATGTGCCCCTTACATGTGGCATGCACAAAGCTGTCACTTCCCTTGTCGCAACATTAAAAAAAAAAAAAAGAACACGGGGATGGATGCCCCTTTGGCAATAATGAGAGAAATGAGAGAAAATGAGACAAGCTCCTTGCCTGGCACTGCAGGCAAGGAGCTTCTCACATAAAATGACATTTTTTGGCACAGTGCTTCTTGCTGGTTTGAGGGGAACTGGAGAGCATCTGGGAGGTTTAGCTGTTGACATCAGGATGTTTTCTTTTCCCATGGTTATCTGTTTTGGAGAGTTTGGAAAGTCAGCCTTTCCTCAAATATCAGACATCTCAGACTCACTCGATTCTTTTTTCAAGGAATTTTACACACTCCAGCCTCCGAGATGTACAGATCAATCAGGTATGAGACTCACAGCCACTTGAATTTGAAGCAGGTCACTAAAAATGCAGTTATTTTTAAGCAAGCAACTGAAAAAGTGCTCACCGTTCTCCATGTTACAGACTCTGTTGTTCTGGTGTCTTCCTCCAGAAAAATAGTATGACAAACAGGGCTTTAAATTCTCAACACAGCCTTATCACACTGAATGGTCTTAAAAACACATTGCCATTATTTTAGTAGAAGTCACTACAGAAATTACGATTAGAAAAAAAAACCCTCTTACACAACAAAGCCAGCTGCTCAAACATCAATTCATTGGAAAAATACAACTAAGAACTATTGCTTTTCCTTAGTATTACCTAAAACCAGATGATTATCCTTGCTCTTGGTGGGGTAGGTGGGGTAACTTTCCTGTTTAAAACTGGGTCATGAATCACCTGACTCATTTCTGAAATCTTGATAGAGGAAAATTGCATGAAAGCTTACCAAAAGGAAACCATTTGACATATAAACCTATTCCTAGGCCAGCTTTTCTCTTCTCATAAGCCTGTGCCTTAGCAGCTGCAGGTGATGTACTCATGAGCTCACACTGCTTTTACAGCTGGCGCAGGCTGGTTGCCATTGGGATTTTGTACCCGAGGCGAGTCTGACTTGGCCGTGTAGCTCGTAAGCCCACATAGGGGTCTGGGGGTGTTACATTGGTCATTAAAAAGAATTACTAAGTTAAAATCCCACTGCTCAATTTGAAAAATCCCCTGTGCCAGCAGCTTTCTAATTTGTTCAGGCACTTTGGCAGAAAACATCTGATGGAAGTAGCTGGCATAAATGAAGGAGGGTATCAGAGCAGACTGCAGAACATCACCTGGTACAGCAGGGTGATTTTTTTTGCATGTTTAAAAATATATGAATATGTCAGTGTGTCTCATTGTTATTCTGATATGCCCCTATATTTATGTGAGTTGCAGTTATGAAATGCAAATGATGCTAGTGCTGTTCTGGTTATTTAGGTGCCAAAGACTGTGCAGTGATATTCCAGGCACTGGAGCATGGTCTCAGTGTGTGCCTGATATTCTTTGTCACCAGTGCTATATACAGTGTATGTACCACTGCAAGTATATCACGGCTTCATCCTGCCAAATGCTGAGCGCTCTCACCTCTCTGTTTCTTCTAAAAGTGAAACACGCTCCTGCTGCACTGGAAAAACTCAGCTCGTATTCTGTTGGATTGAGCCTTATATTAACCTACTATAGGTACTTTCATTTTAAGTGCAGTGGTGTAGTCATACAGCTATGCAGCCTTATAAAAAAATAAAAACAGTCTCCATTTAAGAAAATAAAGGTTGGGAATGCCAGCTTTGTTAATTAATTGAAGCTCCTGGTGAGGAACATTTAGGATTTAAATGTCCTAATATAAAGTGCTAATTCAAAGGATAAGCGACAGCCACATAGCAGACAGTGTGTTGTTACAGATAAGGCATTAGAGTAGGATTCAGGCTATCTGGATGCCATCGCTTTTTCTTTTATACTGAATTACTGCATGGCCTGGGACCAGTCATTTCCCATGTCTGAGCCTCTCAGCGTAATAAATATAGTAAGGACAAATATGTAGCTCTTTGCAAGAATCGAAAACAGTATTATCATTAAAAGGACACAACATAAATACCCAGGTTTCAGGATAAATTGGAAATTCAGTGCTCCTCTAGCCACACCATCTGCTGAGACCTAAAGGCAGACCTTGACTGCTGTAGTATCTAGAGATAAAACAATTTGCAGCACAGGGGAATAAAAGTATCTCTGCAGTGGATAGATTAAGCTGCTTTTTTTCACATTCTAATCTGTTAATCATGCACAGGGCTTAAGTATAGCTCAAGGCAGACCAGACATTGAATGATTTAATTTTGTGCTATTTATTGAACTGGATTTAATTTGAAGATATGCTGTTATCCGCTGCTCAGCAGTTCTTCAAAAAAATGAATGTCCATAATGAGATTTCTACTATGAATCAGTGATTGTGTGTTTAAAATGGGTCACGGGGCTGGCCTTTCCAGGCTCCTGCGACTGCAGCTGCCTTTACAACAGTCATGCAGGCTAACTTTCACAGAATTCACTTGAGGGTCAAATTTAGGGGCACTCCATTTAAAGTACTTACCATCCCTTTTTTTTGTTGTTTAAAAAAGAAGCGATGGGGGTCAGTAGCTTAAAGTAACCTCAGCCAGCACAGAAAGCAGAGAACAAAAATTAAAAGAGGGAGTCATATTTGGAGGCGAGGGGATGAAGTGGTAAATCTGAGCTCGGCCAAGAAGATGGAAGCCGGTGGCCCTGCCAGCCCAGGAGAGAGTCCGCAGTGATTCCTGGGGAGAAGGGGACAGGCCCCAATTTCAGAAGCTGAAAAGGGCTGGGATGCTGAGATTGCGTAAATGTGGTCTGCCACCCGTAATGCATGTCATTACTGACAGCATCACAGCAAATTCCAGAGGGAGAGAAACAACCAAACATGGAAATATGCTTCAGGACAAGATGGAAAATCAGCTAAATAATGGAGACTATTAAAGCATGCTGAAAAGAGGCTTCTATTAATTTCAAAATTTTTGCTTTTATAGTTTCTGGAAGGCTGTGAGCTCCTCCTGCAATGCTTTCACCAGCAAAGCCTTTCTTGGATTTTGTGTGTGTGTGATTTTAGAGTGGAGTGCACCGAACACCAGAAGATTCACTGGCCAGGCCTGGAGACACTGTGCTTGTTCAAGGTAGGGTCAGATATTCTGGAGGCATTGCAAGATACAGGACAGTGTATTTTAAAGTGATCGGTGTCTGCACCACGCCCTTGCTGATGCTGTGCATAGGAGTGCATGTTTCTGAGACAGTCCTGGTTCATGTCGGTCCTGCTATCACATCTGCTCCTGTTCCTTAACTCATCTCACACATGGGACTTGGAAGTGCTGACTAGCAGCAAGCCTATGTGCTCCTTCAGGGCAGCGATTGTTGGCTGCCGTGAACATTTCTTTTGGCTAGAACGTGAGGAAATACTTCTGTGAGGAACTAAGAAATTAAACAGGACTAACCTAAAATATTCAAGTAAATAGGTCTGTTAGTTCATCTGCTCCTTTGCCACATAAGCTGGCTTACTTTATTTAGCGCAATGAAAGATACAGGTATTACCTGCCACGATTTCCTGATTTAAAACTGGATAGCAAAGCAAAGAATCAGATCCTTCATGAACTGAATATATCAGGAAAGCAATAAAAAGGTTTAATATAAAATTGCCAGTGCCAACCTAATGCCTCCATCTTTCTCTCTCTACCTGTTTCTGAGTAAGACAAGGAGTACTTTCAATACTCACCAAGAATTTTGATGTTTTGTTTTTCCTTCTTCTTCTCTCCTCAGTTTCCTCTCAGCCATGTTCCTGGCTTGGTTACAAAATTTATTCAGATAGCAAATGTACATTTTTGGGATAGGAATTGGAAAGGAATGCTAACCACCAAAGGGAAAACTGTGTTGTGGAGATTAATACATACCTCACCTTGCAGCCCAGAGAGGGCTATAGCTCTTGAGTACGGTAGGTGGGATTGGTGGGGTGGGGGAATTAGGGAAACAAATTCTTTATTCGTTATCACTGTACTCCTAAATATTTTCATTGGGTTTACTGATAAAATCCTCAGGTCTGAAAGTGTTGAAAAGGGAAAGGGTATGTAAAGCAATATAAACTCTTTCCTTCTTCTGAGCAGCTGTTAGTCCAAGACGGTCGCTGTGGATGTCTATCTGTCCAAGTTACTTGCTGGTACTTAGCAGTGTTTTGGACACATGAGAAAGGTTACTTCTGATGTTTTATTTTTCAAGTACATGAAAAGTATGGAGGACAGTTTTTTGGGGTTTTTTGGGTGGGAATTATGGCCATCATAGGTCAAGTTGCTCCTGGAGGGCCTAGCCAACTGCATTAAAACACAAACCTAAAGAATACTGAAAAACGAATCCTGTGATGATTACAAAGGGTATTACATTCCCTCTATAATGCAATCAACTTATGGGCAGTTAGATGCTGTATCTGACAGCAGTCGCAGAGGAGCACTTTCTTTTCCTCACACCTCCGTACTTCTTCACACTCTATCAGCCCACTTTAATCTCTGACTCATAAACAGCTTGGAGATGACTACACTTACTCCTCTGAGTTGATCTATTTCCAGAAATTAGTGGCAGAATGAGACTTTCAGGCAAATAAGGTGACCTTTTCAAAGTTAGTTGCTTCTTTGGCCATCACAGTCTCCTCAGAAACATGCCATTTTGGTTGCAGGCCTCCATCTTTCCCTTTTCCTATGGCAGCTGCAGATTTATTCCTTCCACACCAAGGCACTTTACATTCCTCAGCAGCTCGGACATCAGTTCAACACCTGTTGGTCTGGTCACACAGGGATAAAAAAATTATTATTTAGTAATTGGCTAACTCTCATCATGTAAAAAGTTGTTTATTCAATTCCCAAGGGCCACAGTTTCATGTCTATCTGTTCTTGACAATGACCGATGGCACACAGATCAATATCTTAACAAAATTAGGGTTGTCTGTAATAGGACCGACCCTTCAGTAAGTTTTCCTTTGTTTTCCTGACAATCTCTTAATGAGCTTCTGTATGTACTATCTTGTCAAAGCTTGCATTTTTTTAACCCGGATGAGTAAATGGAGTGACAATATCACTGACCCCTCATGACTGTCCTGTTATCATTTCAAATGCCACAAAAGACTGGACTTACAGCTAGTTTGGGCATGTGCCTTGAGAGGCAGCTGCCTTTGGCTGCTCCAATTTTACATGTTGGTACTTTGCCTGGGCTTCACAGAATCACAGGATGGTTGGGGCTGGAAGGGACATCTGGAGGTCCTCTGGTCCAACACCCACTTCTTCTTCTGACTTGGTTTTATACATCTATGTTGGAAGCATTTACAGCTGAGCCCATCACCCTGCCTACCCTTTACAGTCAATAGAGAGAAAGTGGCAAATTCAAGGTGCAGATTGTTTGATCTAGTACAAATATGGGATGAGTCATGCCCAGAAACATCTGTTGCTCTCCATTGACTACAAAGAGAGCCCAATGCCAAAGTAGATGTCTGTACTGGGAATGTTGAATCCAAGCAGATTTAGCCTCCTCTCGCATCTTTGCATTTGCCTTTTAAAGTCTCCTGACACAGCTCTGTACACTCTTTGTGGTCTTCCTCCTTGCTGCTGAACTTGAAAACTTCACCCATGAGGACTGGGTTGAATCTGCATTGCCCTGTCTGAATTAGTTCACGTCTTATAAGTGTATTGAAATTCCAACTAAATGATGAAGGCAGACTTTTCCCATGCATGTTCAGATCCCGTGTTTGCTCACTAGGAGTCCTTAAAGAAATCAAAAGGGCCTCTGCATATTGACCATACAGGTCAAGCAGGACAAGTACAGCACAGTCCAAGAAACCTCTTGGTGGCCAAAGTGGAAATGGGATACTATCACACTTTAGGCATGTCCTTTCCTACTTACACTCAGGCATACTTTCAGTAATTCACTTGCCTCTTCCAGCTAAGTCACTTTTTTCTGACTGACGAAGAACAGAGTCCAGTGCTTCTTCCTTTTTCACCACCCTTTAAATAAGAGCAATCTGTTTCTACTTGTATTTCCTTGAAAGAACTTAATTTGCTAAATACACTGAGCAATAGCTTGTGCACTTAACCAAGTAATTGCTTTTTGGCAGCCTTCTCTAAGAATCTGGTCTCTCTTTCCCAAATGTCTTTCTGCATATTTCCTGTGCATGTGAGGAAGTTTCCAGTACTTTTTACTATAAGTGTCCCACTGGGTTGACACCCTTAGACTGGAAGATGCAAGATCCTCTTCCTGCCCCCAGGCAGGCTCTCTGTGACTCCTGCCTACCCGGAGAGCAGATGCGATATGAGAGACAGATGTCTCAGCCTGTGCAGCACCAAGCTGGGCTACTGCTGGTTTACTCTGGAGACCCACCTTCGGTAAAGCAAACCACTCCTCAGCCTCCCCTTGCTTTTAAAATTTTTCTTCTGTTATTACAGTATTAACTTCATTGTGTTTTGGACACAAGAGTACAATTTGAGCATTCAGTTAAAATCTAAGGTGACCAAGTTGACCTTTTTTCACAAGAACTTCTTCAAGTTTTGAGTAACCTGAAAAAAATTACATATGCCTTCAGATATCAGATCATCTTATTTCTCAGTTTTGAGCTTCCTTATCTTAGTTCCATGATTCTTGGAAGCTGCCCCAATTTATTGCCATCTGCTTCTTGGTCAACAACTTCATGACATTGCTGACTGATTTTCTTGCTCTTTGTTACAGTTTTTCACTTTCCACCTCTTCTCCTTTTTTTTTTTTTTTTTTGATGTTTCATGTTTTATTTAACTAGTATTAGGCTGGCTTCTCTCCTAGTTTGACTTGCTTAGAAGGCAACCCTTCCTCTTCTTTCACAGCTTCTCCTTGCACTACTTTCTTCCAGAAGGTAGCAGGACAGACTCTAATTTAAGCATGTGTGGCTTAATACCATAGCTGCAATTTAGTGGAATTTTGTTCTATGGCTCTCCCCTGAAGACAGGCCACCTGAGCTATTGCCAGCTCACGCTGAAAGTGTTTTCCAAACCAGGTGACATTTGCCAGATGACCAGATGAAAAGTAAAATAAATTAAGAAACTAGCAAGTAGATTCAGAAAACAAACAAAAAGAAACAGAGCAACCACAAGCTTTATTGGCTATCTCTGTTTGGAGCAATTCCCAAAGTCCTCTCTGTGTTTTGTTCAGCTAGGAGCTGCTGGGACATGTCTGCGGCTGGTTGGAGCCAGGAGCTGATTCCCTTGACAAGCTGTATGCCCTGGCACTATCTCGCCTGCTACAACCTGCTGTTTACAGCAAAGCTCTGCCAACGAATTTCTTGGTACACTGGTGATTCAGCTGAAGATAAGCGCACTTCTGGAAACATCCTGTATCCCACGGTCATGACACTTCAGTTTTAAACACGGTATTAATTTATGACTCCTCAGTTTGTGAAACATCGTCTTAGATAGCATTAACTTGTGATCCGCCATAGCGCTTCGGAGAATCCAGGCCACCTGGCCTGCCCTCTGTTAGTATCAACTTATCAACAGGCAGTTCACTTACCTAGTGCAAACATCTCCGTTCTGACAAAGAGGTTAATTAAAAGCTGAATTTGTAAGAATCCAGGCATACAAATTTTCTATATTGCAGGCCTCAACAGCTCCTTATTTTATGACTGTTCCAGTGCTAACAAGAAATATAGCTTATTACTAGCTTTAGACAAAGAGTAATTATGATAACTTGGGGATTGCCCCGATTACAGCTTGCAGGATCCTGTTTTTGCTGACAGAAGGATGACAAGTTTGAAGGGGCTTGTAAGCATTCGGAGGTGATAAAGTGAGGTGTTCTTCCTTAAAAGATTTAGAGTCTCATCTCAGTGTTATAAAGCAGAACTAAATCCAATGAAAATAAGCAGGTGTTCCAGCCTCAGGAGGAAGTTCATGCGTATGCGACCAGGCAGGGCAGGAAGGCAAGTCTGACTTGCCTTCAGACAAGTTAAGTACTTGTAAGGCTTGTGGGACCTATAGGAGTACAAGTTACTAATGTATACTTGATCATAAGAACAACCTGCGATATACTCCGGAACCCACAACCCTTCTACAGCTTTTCTGCTGTTCATGGCAGCTAAAAAGGCATTTCAAAATTGTTAGGATCCATCATGACAAATGATGGCAAAGCCAGCCAGCTGAAATCCTTTCCCTGAAACCTTGTAGAACTAAACATTCACATCCCCGAAGCCCTTAACTCTCAGAACTTCTCCACCCATAAGTATGCTAAGACTGTGTATGAGCATGAGAATTTTTATTATATAAAAATAATCACAGTCAGGACCTTGCACAAAAAATAGCAGGAAAAAAGAGACATCAACTTTGACAGAAGCTCATCCACATCCAAATCCCTTTCTGTGATTTCCAGATGGCATCCATATTATCACTTGTTATGGAAGTCATGTTGGTGGTATCCTAAATGTGTCTGTCAATCGTCTTGCTGTGCTTGATGCTGATGTGGGCTTGTTCTAGTTAGAATTATTGATGTTGTAAGAAGATCCTTCTCTGAGGATTTCCTAGGAGTATTTACTTCAGAATAAGTCAATCTTTTTATTAGTCACCCTAGTGGTTTTCCATGTCCCCTCACCAAAAAGTATGAGGTCTGCACTGAAAGCATGTATTTCTGGGACGTTCTTAATTTATGAAGGTTGGTTGTTGCTTAGACATTCATTGCTCATTGCCTATGCAAATAAGTAAAACTATTTTCTTCCTATTCTTCCTGTAATACTTCTCTATGCATTCAGGTGTTCTGGAATGCATATAGCAATACGCTTTGATGTCTTTTATTGAAGAACAAGTTTCTTTTGCACTGAGTAATATTTTTAACAGATATGGGCATTCAGAATAATTAAGATAATCCAAAGAAATCCAGCTACTCACTATAGTTACCTTCTTCATGGCTAGTAGTGCAGAAATAATACTGCAGTTAGGGTGATGTGCATCACACTTCTGATTCTGGAGAAGTTTATCAGTGGTAGGTGCCACGCTCTGTGAGTATGGCTTGCATCCAAGCTAGTAAGTCCTACCAGTACCTAAGCCGCCGTGCAGAGCTCACTGCCTTAGTCCATATGGAGACAGTCCATAAGTGGAAGGGCATCATTGAATCATGTATGTCAGCTCTATGAAGAAGCAATTCAGTGTTGTATTGCTGGGCTCCTTCTAGCGCTGTGCTTCTTATTGCAGCTGGAGTGGGCTCTAGACACTTCTGCCTAAGCTAGGTGTAGAAATCTATTTGAGCCTGACAGGTTCAGGTTATTCACTTGGGTTCAGAGTCATGAGAAAGTATTTACATTGCCTCTGGACTTTGATCCCAAAAGCAATGTAGCTACATTCATACTGTCTGGTAGCCAAGCTAGTAAAACATGCATGAAAACAGCCTGTATGTCTCTGCACCTGCAGCACTCTTCTATATAAGACCAGTAGAAAGTGGCAAGCAGACTATATACCTTCCAGCCACTCCTGGTGGCCTGCATAGCTGCTCTATACAGAGCTCAGGATATTCTTTGGGGACTGCTTGTCTCTTCTGTTTTGCATTCATGAAGCTTGCTTTGGTCTTCTTTCTTCTGCTGCTTCCTGTTAAGCTGGTTTGCTATTGCTGTTATTCTCCCCACTGTATAAGTAGCTCTCTCATGTTTTTGCATGTTTTGCTTTTTGCAGCTGCTGTTATGAAACTGAAGCAGCTCTTCAGTTGTAGCTGAAACATTGAGTGTTTCTGTCTTTTACTGGTGGACTACTGGAGAGGTGTCTGTTGGCCCTCTCCATTTAACTGAGCTTCCAGTTACATGCTAGTGTCATGACCATGTTTGCCAGCCAATAGGGCATGTACATTTGCCTGATAAGCTGATCTCTTGTTGAGGCCAGCTTGGCTCCCAGTATTTCTTTCAGCAGCAAGACTTGTTTTATGCAATGGGAAATCCTCTGAGCGTAGAGGTGTTGGGTGAGGACGAAAATATTACGGCCTCCCTAGCAACAGAGCTACCTGGGGTTTATCACTTGGGAATGACCTGCTAAAAAACCCATTATTATCCATTCCCAAATCCTCCCTCCTTGATTGTGTCTTTTTGGGAATGCTGTGCAAGGTCATGGTGGCTAAACTCTGGTTAGTCCCATAACTGTCATGGAAAATTATATAGGTAACTTGGTAAATGTTCCCTGCCCCCACTCCCCGAATTCCAACACTTGTGGTATCTCAGTCATAGATCAGCTGGATGAAGATTCCTAGTTCCCAGATCACCTGGATAAACAGGCTAGTAAAACATTCCTAATTTATATAATTTATGCTTGCTGAGCATCTCCAAAGGGATGTATTTGCTAAACTCAGCAAAATGTGTAAGCCAGCTATATTGTAAGGCATAAGGCAAATGCTAGTTTGTCTGTAAAACTGCAGTCATGACCTAATGCAAATACCCCTTTTTCTATAGTAATGTGCTTCCTGCACAAGTTATGGGACTAAATTGCATGCAGGCATAGATTTCATCCCCACTAATGCAAAAGGTTTGTGCGGTATGTAAGTGTGGGATTTGATGCAGATTAGTTGACTTTAAAATGAAAAATCATGAAGGATCCTCATCTCCAGCACAGTTCTCTGTACTAAAAAGAATGTACAGAGTTCTGCTTTTTTGAACATACAGAGAATCAGAAAAATTGACACAGTTTTCATCACCGAGTTCCTTCTCACCAAGCACCCCACAAATACCTCTTCTCAGGATCATACTGCTATGTTTGTTTAGACTGCTCTGAGGTCTGCCTACCTCTTTCACCATCTGGACTATCTCTCATCCTTCCAGATGCCACTGGATCAAAACAGTTCTTAGAAAGCCCATGGTAGTTCCTGAGAAACTTCTGAGCAGCTGTCATTTTTCTTTCTTTTAGGCAGGGATATTACCAGCGTTTCGGGTAAAAAGGCTGCTTAATCTCTGCTGCCAGCTCAGATAAATTAACTTGCCAATTTCTTGCAATTCTCTCAAATGAAGAATAAAAATTACTTCCAATTATTTCAACTTGGTTTGATCCATCTTGTAATCATATTAAATTACCAGTGATCTCATAAACAATTTTTTCCCACAATTTAGCCCATTATATAGCAATTATGTTATTTGGTATATGTTCGTTAGAAATGTTCAGCTCAGGGACAAGCCCAAATTAATTTCTCGTACTTCATTTATTCTTAAATTTCAATGTGTCTTCCATTCTATGCCTGGAAATAAGATTGAAACCCCCCCACCACCACTGGAGCCCCAACTGCAGTTCCATTACTCAGCTGAATAAAATGAAATGCCCTTAACAATACTAATGTCACAGCTCGGAATGGGAAACCTCTCCAGCCTAATAGACAAGACTCATTCCAGCCTAGCACCTGAAATGATTTAAAATTTGCTGATTACCTATACATCCAGGAGCTAGTAACAGATTCACCCAAGCATAATGTCTGGAAAGAACTGAAAACTGCATAGGCCTTTCCGGAGAGGTATGAAGAGGTGTTTTCCAAATGACACCCCTTGGAAACTTCTGAGGGCCATTCAAGTCAATGGAGCCTGGTAGTATTGTGTTCCCCTTTGCACGGCTGCAGATGACTGCACGAGGTAGAAGGCAGTAGCAAATCAAGCCCAGGTGACTGAGGTGTGTTTGGGTGCCAGGACCAATGCTGCTTGCTTGTTTCAAATAGGACAGGGAGTGCTAACTAGTACCATAATATCAAATCCTATCCCTCTTATCGTTTGTCTTCACTTGTATTAGATCCTTCTTAAATGCAGACAGGTCCAAGAGCAAACACATGCTTTTCATTTCTGACTGGCTGGTCCACCATATGTAAGAAACAGTGGCCAAGGACTTGATATCAGCATGTCAGCTAATGTGAACTGCTAGGATCACGGAGCTATGCAATCTACAGTAGTTGAGGCTGTCTTTGGAGCTCTTTTCTTCCCAGATGAATGACTGTACATTTTCTACCATGATGCATGCCCTGGCATGCTGTGCTGCAGTTCTAGCAGTGAAAGTAAAACTTGTGGTGATAGGGAAGAAGCCTAGTGAATGCAGAGTAGCGCTAGAAGATAGGAAGGGGTCCATGGACAGTGGTGGATAGAGGTTACAATGGGCACAGGATCACAGAATGGTTGAGGTTGGAAGGTACCTCTGGAGGTCATCTGGTCCACCTCCCCTGCTCAGGCAGGCCCACCTAGAGACAGTTGCCCAGGCCCATGTCCAGACAGCTTTTGAATATCTCCAAGGATGGAGACCCCACAGCCTCCCTGCGCAACCTGTGCCAGTGCTTGGTCACCCTCACAGGAAAAAAGTGTTTCCTGATGTTCAGAGGGAACCTCCTGTGTTTCAGTTTGTGCTCGCTGCCTCTGGTCCTGTCACCGGGCACCACTGAGAAGGGCCTGGCTCTGTCCTCTTTGCACCCTCCCTTCAGGTACTTATACACATGGATAAGATCCCCCTGAGCCTTCTCTTCTCCAGGTTGAACAGTCCCAGCTCTCTCAGCCGTACCTCATAAGACAGATGTTCCAGTCCCTTAATCATCTTTGTGGCCCTTCGCTGGACTCTCTCCAGTATGTCCATGTCTCTCTTGTACTGAGGAACCCAGAACTGGACTTACCACTCCAGGTGTGGCCTCACCAGAGCTGAGTAGAGGGGAAGGATCACCTCCCTTGACCTGCTGGCAATAATCCTCCTAATGCAGCCCAGGATACCATTCACCTTCTTTGCGGCAAGGGCACATTGGTGGCTCATGTTCAACTTGGTGCCCACCAGGACCCACAGGGCCTTTTCTGCCAAACTGCTTTCCATCTGGGTGACCCCTACCATATATCGGTGCTTGGAGTTATTGCTTCCCAGATGCAGGACTTTGAGCTTCTCCTTGTTGAACTTCATGAGGTTCTTGTCAGCCCATTTCTCCAGCCTGTTGAGGTCCCTCTGGATGGCAGCACAACCCTCTGGCGTATCAGTCACTCCTATCCGTTTTGTACCATCAGCAAACTTGCTGAGGGTACACTCTGCCCCATCATCCAGATCATTAATGAAGATGTTGACCAGGACTGGACCCAGTATTGACCCCTGGGGTACACTGCTAGTTACTGGCCTCCAACTAGACTTCATGCCACTGATCACCACCCTCTGGACCCGGCCGTTCAACCAGTTTTCAGCCCACATCACTGTCTGCTCATCCAGCCCATACTTCAGCAGCTCCTCTATGAGGATCTTATGGGAGACAGTCTCAAAAGCTTTACTGAAGTCCAGGCAGACGATATCCACTGCTCTCCCCTCATCTACCAGGCTAGTACATGCCTGAAGAAACTTAATCAAGGGATATTAAAAGTTAGATGCCCCACTATTTCATAGATTAAAGAGTTTTACAAAGAAAGCTTATATGGCCAGATCCCTTTGTAAACAAGAGAAATCTGCATTTAAATCTGAGAAGATTTAGATGGTCTCAAAAGCCTAGATATAAGGTATTTTTTCTGTGTGAGGGAAGAAAGCTGTTATCACATTCTTGTTTCTCTACAGGTGTCGTGGTTTAACCCCAGCCAGCAACTAAGCATCACACAGCCTCTTGCTCACTTCCCCCTGGTGGGATGGGGGAGAGAATCAGAAGAGTAAAACTGAGAAAACTCGTGGGTTGAGATAAAGACAGTTTAATAGGTAAAGCAAAAGCCGCACATGCAAGCAAAGCAGAACAAGGAATTAATTCACTACTTCCCATCAGCAGTCAGGTGTTCAGCCATCTCCAGGAAAGCAGGGCTCCATCACATGTAATTACTTGGGAAGACAAACGCCATCACTCCGAACATCCCCCCCTTCCTTCTTCTTCCCCCAGCTTTTAGTGCTGACCACAATGTCATATGGTATGGAATAGCCCTTTGGTCAGTTGGGGCCAGCTGTCCTGGCTGTGCCCCCTCCCAGCTTCTTGTGCACCCCCAGCCTCCTCGCTGGTGGGGTGGGGTGAGAAGCAGACAAGGCCTTGACTCTGTGTAAGCACTGCTCAGCAATAACAAAAATATCTCTGCATTATCAATGCTGTTCCCAGCACAAATTCAAAACATAGCCCCATACTAGCTACTATGGAGAAAATTAGCTCTATCCCAGCCAAAACCAGCACAATAGAGAAAGTGATTGCACATCACTGCAGCTGACAAAACCAAGCAACCATACCACTACACAAGTTGTAACATTTCTGCACATAGGAACAGAATAACAACACGCTCCCAGAAGGATCTGTCATGGGTGGAAACTTAAGCCAGTGCATTTACAACGAAAAGAAAAATCAAGACAGTTCTAGAAGAGCAAAATATTTTTAGTTGGAAAGGGTACAATAACAGAAGAAAGCATCTACATTTTTTAGCAAAAAGAAAAGCAGCATATGGTAAAACTGTCTAAGAAAGTTTGAAGGCTTTAATGGGTGGGAAAAGTGAAGAAAGCAGAACCAGAATATAAATGGCTGTGACAGGCTCCACAAAATGAAATGCTAGCATTTGTGATGGCCAAGCACAGTTCCCACAGAGGAGTAAAAGAACGGTTTGTCAGCCTAATCCACAAACAGGTAAGAAAACCTGGGGCCCAGTGCAACCCCACTCACCTTTTGGAATTATATTACTGAAGGAAAATTCATTATATGTAAGTAAAAATTCAGAGTAAAGTGTCATTATTTCAGCAAAGAGGCTTTCCATGGATCCAGTTTCACTAAGCTGCAACCTGACTGTTGAAGTGTAACTCTTCAGTAACACTAGAGATATCTCAATATTCTAACAATTTGCTGTTGACAGTGAGATAGTGACCTGGGATACAACATGACTTCTATGTTCTGTGACTGAGTCTTCCATGATACCAAACAGCACAAGGTATTACAGCGCTACCACTACTGCCCTGATGGGATGGATCACACAAACCTAAGCTGAACCTTACCGTCTGTTACCCTCTATCTATGCTATTTAATCTGTACCAAACTATGTAAATATCACACATCTCTTGCTTGTTCTTGTTTTTTTTTAAAAAAGGGGTTTTTTGAAGTCTCCTGCCCAGCTCTTCTTGTTTTCATTTTTCTCTCTTGTGCTGGCTGCACCCCTTAAGGTCTCCAGTAAGCCCAGTATCTGCTTTCTATCTCTTTCTTTACCCATCATGTCATATATGTTTGTGGAGTTTTTTGTTGATTTATAAAGAAAACTTTACAAATCTGTAAGCTTTCAGCAATATGCACACCTAAAGGGCCCACCCTGGCCCACTCTTTTCCTCCAAGTTCTGTAAGAAAAAATTACATATAGTCAGAATTTTACCTAATATTCTACTCTGTAGTCAAAATAATGCTTTAGGTGCATCAAAACTGTACCATGATCTTTGCTGAACCTGATGATAATGGTGTAATTAGAAGACTGGCAGTATGCATTCTGTTTCAATAGACAAATAACATCCTTGAGTGGAAATTTAACTGCACATTAAATCCTGATTTTTAAGCAGGACTTTAATCCAATAGCAAATTCCTCAAATTACCCCTACTGTTCTACTGTCTTCTTTTCAGTTAGTCAGTTTTGTGCCCTTACAATTTCTTTATCTGCATTCCTCTATCCTCTTTTTCCTTTACGACTACATCAAATCTTTATCGGTCTCGCACAAAAATCTGTTGGATCTGCAATAAATGATACTCTTAACTAAGGCCCTGAAATGCCTATTCAAACATACATCCAACTAACACGAATGGCAAACCATTATAAATTGCAGACTTAAAGTCAGTTTCAGCAGTTTTTGAAATCTTTCATACATTACATTCAGTTGTGAAACTCCAGCAGATGAAGAATTGAGAGTAAGAAGTTATGGTGTACTTCAAAAACTATTGTAGTAGAAAGTTATCAGATGACCTCCTTCCTGTTAAGGATAAAGATCACATCATCTTCCTGTTGCTTTTCAGAGGTATTTTTGTGTAACTTCTGGTGTAAATCATGAGCTTATAGCCTCCTCCAGTATTCAGTCACCTGGATTGATTTTTGCATGACCATAAAGGCAAGTCTTACTCTTTACTGATAGCTCAGCACTCACATTAGTCTCACGCATCCTAAAGTTAGTGTTAAAGGGAAGTATAGCCACAACATATTTATGACAAATAACAGTTTTCTGTAACCCTCTCCAGCTAATTATTAAGTAATTCTTTCTATAGATAGAAAAAATGAAAAAAACTTAAAATCTTTAGTACTTCTCTAAACACAGTATTTTAAATGTACTCTCCATCAGTCCTGTGGAATTTATCCTGTGTTTTGCTGCTAACAGAGGTGACTGATGAAAATGATGAGAGAACTGACTAGTCTCATGCATGAAGTGTGAACCTCACGTAGTTGGCTTGTTTAATGGTCCACTGCAGCCTGACATGTTTCACCTCACGCATTCCTTCTCCTGCCTTCCAATCCTGCTGGACAAACTGGCTCATCAATTGAGGTCGAGAAGCAGGGAAGAGATTGCCTGCTCAGAGAAGTTTCTCTGAAGGACACACAGTTCAGCAAAAGACTTGCATTGTAATTCCTCCTCCAATATGTGACTGGACACAGGTGTTTATATGACATTACAGTGAGGGACACATCTCCCAAATATGACCTAAGCCTATGAGCAAGGGAGATGTTAGTTGAAATACATCTAGTTCATAGCAGTGTGACCTGGAAGGACAGCTGGTCGGGAAGTGACAGTTACCACATGAAAATCAAGGAATATAAAGGAAACTATTAAGCTGCCTAGCATTAAACTTTATTTAAAAAAATAGTTTAAATCTACTTTAGAGAGGGCCTTCATGCCTTCTCCCTGCCCAGTGCTCCTTCCCCCAGCTGAAATTAAATACCAAGCCTTGCTACTGTAAATTGGCAAAACGAAAATAGAAATGAGGCTTATGATGAGGGAAAGTAAAAAAAAAAGATTTGTAGCATTAAAGCCTTTTATGACTGAGGCAGCACAGATGTTATACATTTGTCCCAGCCCTTGTATCCTGTTTTGAAAACCAGACACAGATTTCTCATTCACCAGCCACGGAGGGTGTACTTACATTGCCTGGAGGCTTTAGGGTATGTGGTTCTTCCCTCGCTTCTTGATGCCTCCAAGGGAATGGACCATTGAATTGACCTGGGTTAAAACTCCCGGCAAAACAGAAACAAGACTATTTTTAACCTGGATCAATTCCCTGATATGGTCCACTGTGTTACAGCACAAACAGCACAGCTCAGGGTGTGGTGTGAGGGGAAATGGACTTGTATGGGGCAGCTGGGAAGCAGGAAACCTTTCAGACAGCACTGTCATTAAAGCCCACGTTTCATGGTACTCAGCTTGTCACGAGGCAGCTGTTAAGATCTGGAATCCTTCTCATGGCAAAAATCCTTTTTTTTTTTCTGATAGGGTGTTGAAATGGGTGGCTGCCATGCTCCTCATGCTACAAAGGGCACAGGTGACACACGCATGCTCCTGTCATGCTGCAAAGCCTGGAACTTCCCCTCTGAACAGTGATCGGAGCGATAGCACAGGTATGCTTAAATATATAGGAGTTCAGTGACAACCACAGTTACATTGTATAAAGAACACGTGAAGCCTTAATATCTAATAATTTTGTTTAAATGCCATTCACAGTATTGCAGCTGTTAATTACTACTGTACATACCATTGCAGTGTCCACTGACTGTGTAGACCTTTAGTTAACATCTAGGACAACAAATTATGGCTCAAAACACTGTTTGGCTATGTCAACTAAAGAGTAAAAAGACTGCTGCTAATCTAAAGTAGGAAACACATACAATGTCAGAGGAGATGTGGGAACACCAATAAAGTTGTACAGACTTTTCCTTTGAGTGTTTAGTAAGTTAAAGCTTTATAAGAAAGGCCGTGGAGCAGAGCCCCTCTGAGCTCATGTTCATGCTGAGCATCCTGCCCACAGGTGCACAGAGGCCATCGCTGCCTTGCATCTGAACCCTAAGGTAAGATTTAGCCTACCCAGGCAGAAACATACTAGTGATTCTTAATACATGTATAAGATAACGTATAAGAATTTCAATGTTATTTTATTATTGTTAGGATTATGAAAGTATGCTAACTACTACATTTTTACATAATTCTTCACATTGTTGGTACATTAAATATATTGTAACTTAAAAAGGACATTTCTGAGGCCTTCTTTCTACTGCTCCTCCTGATCCATTGGCTACTCCTTTCATTGTGCCGATATAAATGTTTTAATGGAGAAGAGGAATAAAAAATTTTGTTGGGGCGGATTACAGTCCAATATTTGTTGATGAGATCAAGCAAGACAAAGCCCAACAATGAAGGATAGGACAACTGCAGCAAAGCAGGGACTGTTACAGGAATCGGTCAATAATAACATTTCCCACCAATTTGGTTAGTTTCTTTCTAGAAGGTAGCTCACAGCCAGGCTGTTGCCCTTGCATCCCTATAAAACCATATGGAGGGACAAAAGCATTTTAAGCTGCTCAGCAAATGTTTGACATGGACTAGGACAAAATTGGTTTCTTACTCCACTCCTGACATGCACGCTCGTGTCCTGTGTGCCAAATATCCACTAATGGCAGTTTAGCCAGCTGTGCAAAACCAGAGGTTCAGTCAGGGAGGAGCACACCCAGCTGCCTCAGAAGAGCCGGGTGGCAGCCAGGCCTGTTGGTGCAGCGTAGTCTTGGCAAGATGCTGAAATGCGGTCTCTTAAATAGTACATACTAAGTAAGTATGACTGAGAAGGGTCACAGGGTGGCTGGTGTGACGCGGAGTGCAGAGCCCTTGGGAAAACCTCTGAGTGATGGAGCATCCTACCCCAATTAACCGACTTCTGATCTTCCTACCAAGACAGGTATTGCATTTCGGTTTGCTGAAACGAACTCTGCAACGCAGAGCCAGCCCCAAGCCCTTATTTGGACGGCTACTAATAGCTAATTACTCATCCCGAGTGATCATGCCTTTATGGGGGCGTTTCCGAAGACAAGTGACATTTCGGTGACAGGAAGATGCTGCAGAAGTGAGGCTGCAGGGCCAGTGCCACTCCAGGCGACGCAGTGCCCCAGCCCGGCCTCTCCCGCCCCTGAGCAGGGAGACGACCGGCCACCTCCCCGCCTTCCCCGCTTCCCGCCCCGCGCATGCGCCCTCTCCACCTCCCTCCCCTCGACATCCCTGCGGGGCGAGAGGAGGCTCTCGCGAGAGGGCGTGGGGAAATCGCGCGAGAAGTGCTGACCGCCCGCGCACCGGCACCGGCGGCGGCTCGGCCGGGCCGGGCTGGGCTCCGTGGCACCTCCCGGAGGTGTTGCCCCCTTCTCCCCCCGTCGCCGCTGCGGCCATGGCGGTGCCGCTGCTGGCCT
The DNA here is from genome assembly GCF_035582795.1 of Mycteria americana. Classification (NCBI taxonomy): domain Eukaryota; kingdom Metazoa; phylum Chordata; class Aves; order Ciconiiformes; family Ciconiidae; genus Mycteria; species Mycteria americana. Next base: position 147,384,370 of record NC_134365.1, read on the forward strand.
CGCCCGGCCACCGCAGCCGGTTCGAGCAGGAGCAGGACCGGGCCGTCCGCGCACTGGTGCGCAGCGTGACCGGCCTGCCTGAGGAGGAGCTGGGCGGCGGCCGGTTCCAGACGGCGCTGAATTTCGCTTGGTCCAACTTCAGGTCAGCGCCCGCCACCCCCGCCCCGGGGAGAAGCTCCGCGGCTGCCACGGCCCCGCGGTGCCCGTCAGTAACGGGGCTGGGGGCGATCGAGCGGGACCCTTCGCTCCGCTCCCGGCGGGGCCCACCGGCGCTGCGGAGGGAAGGAGCCCCCGGCGGGCCCGGCGTTGGGCCCGGCCCGGGCCCCTCCTCTGTGCTGAGGGAGTGCGGTGTGGTCCCACCTGCTCGCCTGGAAACAAGGAGGGTGCCTTGTGGCTGCTGGGGTGTGGTACAGGGCCGTGTCCTGCCGTACCCTCCGTGCAGGGTGTCAGGGGTAGCACTGGGGGCCCTTTGCGAGTCCCTGTCAGAGGGCCGGTGGCTGTTGGTCCGTCTCTTTTAAATCTCGGACTTTTAGGGCTTTTCTCCTGATCCATAAAAACGTACCTTTCAACATTTTCATTTAGCCATCCAAAATTTTGTTTGTTGGAGGGAAGTAGAGAAATAATCATTATATGTAAAGAGCAAATAAAGAGAACCCCACCAAATCGAGATAAAGCTTCTGGCCAAGAATACTGTGCTACTTATATGAAAGGCTATCAATCTGCAGAAGATAATGTGATTGATGTTATTTGAGCTTGTCATAAACACGGTCTTTATTAACCTGTAATATACATTGTCTGTATCCCTTTAATTCTATTACACTGCTATCTAAAATGTCCTTACTAAAGTTTTACGCACTGCTTTTTCAGTTATCACAGTTATTGTTTCAGTGTCTGCTGCCAGTTTTTACATGATCTATTTCCAATTTCCCATACTATCACCAACTGCTGCCTCTTTGGAGTCTTAGATACTTGCTTAACTTCATGCAACAAGTACCTAATCCATTTAAAATCAATGCTACTTATGTTTTTTTATGGTGTTTAAATCCATTTTTTGGGGTGAGCAATAGCATAACTGCATTGCATCAAGTCAGACTGTGAATCCTAACTACTAGTAGGCTCAAATAAGACTATTTTAATAAGCAAATAGCCATTGGTCAATAGAAAAGGTGAGTCAGAGGTGTGGGAGAGCTGGGCATGACCTGTAGCCAGTGTTTTGACAAGTTCAACTCTTTGCTGAATTTTGAGGAGACTAGTTGTATACGTTGGGAATGCAGGAATATGGTATTTGTAACTGCTGTCTCACTGAGTTCTTTATATTTACCAGAAATACTTTGTGTAATTCGTCATAGGATTGCATTTATTGGTTTTGTAGCTGCATCAAAAATTGCTTGTAACAGTCATTATTCTGAGTCTGCAGATTGGTAGTGGTGGCAGGGTTTCTTGAGCCAGGTAAATGCGCCCTGTCTTCCATCTCTTCTTGTGACATCTCTCCCTTTCTTTGGTGACCCAGTTGCTTGTGTAGCTGTGTGCTCTTTTAGATTGGTGAATTGTAGGGCTTTTTTTTTTTTTCTTTTTTAAAAAAAAAAAACACAACAGGGCAGGAAAACAGAGGGGGTGATGCAGAGTTGATCACAAACTGTTTTCACAGGGAGGGTTGGGAAGAGGAAGGTTTTTACACCAGAATTGTTGTCTAAGAAATGTGCGTGGAAGTTCAGCCTGAGATTGATTAATATCGTATTTCCAAACTGTGAGACCTTAGGTTGTAGCAGAAACTGTCTTTAGTTTCAAATTTGTGAAACTTGTGGTTTGTATTGTTAGATTTGTTGATATTTCTATGCTGTAGTTCTTGGATTCATCTGTTTCTTTCCGTGCAGCACACTAGTCCTCTTCTCTTCATGATGTTCCCAGCTTGACTAAAAAATTGATCCTTTTTTGCGTGTGTGTCAGGGTCATTCGCTAAAGCTTTAACTAATTCTAGTCTAAAGGAGGTTCACTAATAACTTCCCATCAGCTTAATTTTTCTTTTCAGTACAGATTCTTTTTTTATTGTTGTCATTCCAGTCTGTTTTTCTAAATCTTCCAGTTCCCGTACTTGCCACCATTCAGCATTTGAACTAAAGATTTCCTATGTAAGCTAATGTGCTGTAATAAATGAGATAAGCTATATACTCTTAGCCTAAATGTCAGCTACCTTGTTAACGTTACATTTTATTGTGCTTTTATTCCAAAGCCTTACACACAGCTGAAATCAGACTAATGGGTCTGTAGTTAACAAAGTAATTTTTTCTTTTCTTTAATATGAGTGTGTCTTCATCCTCCAGTGGTACTTACTAAAAATCCTTGCTACTTGCCTTACAGTTTCATTTTCTAGTTCATTACTTTGACATTGAGGTGATTTTAGATTGTCTTTCCAAATTCAGTCTATTTAGCTTAACTTTTGCTCCTGATTCAGATCCAGTAGTTTTCATTTCTCTCTGTGGTCATGAGAGTTTTACCCCTGTGTTCTGTACAGTTGTTGCTGGAAGCTGAGGCAAAATATTAGGTTGGCTTTGAGGGCCTACACGTAGAGTATCTTGATCTTGTGCTCACTGCTGTCACATCCCATTCCCTGGTTTTTCTCTTTATATAACGGAAGAACCTTATTCATACTCTAATTTCTTCTGCAAAGTCCATCTTGCCTTTCATAAGTTCTTATTTTGTCCCTATACATGCTACCTTTGGTGGTATATATCTTTATTTTGATTAAGCTGTCTTTCCTTTTAGGCACTCTCCTTTATTTATAAAGGAGCTTTATTTGGGTTTAGAGGCCTTCCCATGTGGGTGTTTGTTTTGCCTGTGCTTGTGATGCAAGTCCCAGATAATTTTTATGCGTTTGACACAGATGCCTTTGACAATACAGTTCTTGATCTCCTCGCTCCACTTGACTTAACTGGCAGTGTACTTTAATTGCTTAGTTTGCTGATACAGTAGTAATTTTACATTCATCTTAAAGTGCTGGTTAAATGTAACCTGCGTTCCATCTTTCCATCTTTGAGGTCAGTTGTAGTTAATCCTTCTTGAGCTAAGAGACACTGAGATTAAATTTTGTTGATGCTTAATGCTGTTGCCGAATTAAGCATGCATTATTAAACTAATAATGTTGTCCTCATATATGTAAATCAGCTTTATTTTCTTCCTTACTTAAACTTCCTTTTAAAACCTATTCTAATACAGATTTCTTACACAGATTTCACCGTTTTCTTGATGTGAACAGTCATAAAGTAGAGAGGACAATAGAAGGGTAAGTTTTATGCTTATGGTTTAATAATGCATTATTTAACTTTTTTTGAAGCATTTTTGATACTATTTTTGTTATTAGAATACATGAAAAATTGATAGTTCATTCTGACCTTGGAAAAGCTGCAAGCTGGAAAAGACTAACAGAAAAATTTCTGAACTCGCCACTCCCAAGTATTGAAGAAACAAAGGTATGTATGTTGCAACTTCCTTGTTCTTTTTTTCCCAGCACTCTTGCATTTATACTGACGATGTGGACTTCAGTTGTAATCTTGTGTTGGAAATTTCAGATGATTTAGCAGTGGGTTTTGCAGTTGTTGTTCAGGTCATAGATTTTCAGGGTTGTATTCTTTAGTTTCCCCATTTAGTTTGGAAATGTGTTTATTGTCTTGTCAGGGTTTCAGCACGTGCAGTTTTGTGACATCTTCTCATTGCAGAGCAGATGTTTTATGGTCAACATTGTACAAATGTTGTAGCTAGAATCTTGATGAATCTAAATTCCCATCTGTTCTAAAACAACGGCGAACTGAGCAGTTCTTACTCTTTGCCCAATTTTTTTACCTTAAGTAATGCATCTGGACGTTTTGGTTTTAGTATTTCCAACTAGAGTGCTCCTGCCCTGTAGCTTCCTTATTGAGACTATGTATATGTTTCACCTCTGATACACTTTGTATCAAATCAGTTTACGGTATGGACTGGATGGATATGGCAAAACTTGTCTCACTTAGGTACTTTCCAGTGTGGTAGTTTGAAAACTGAAAGTTCCTGCTATTGGGAAATTTCAGCTTGTGATTTAAGAGGTGGTGCTCCATATAATGATATTCTTTAATAGGGCTGTGTGTTCTGAGTTGTGGTCTGATTTTACTTCTCATTGAACTGACATTTACCTTTCTTTACATTGTTGTAGGATTCACCTAATTTGTGGGGAAAACCCCGGAACCCTCAATAGGTTACACATATCTTCAGTTATTATACTGTACTCTGTAGATTTTTGAAAAAGTACCTTTAGTTGTGCTTGTTTTGAGAGTTGAATACAACTAAGACCAAACAAACCAAAACAAAGGCCCAAGCAAGCACTTAATACTTGAATGTTGCAAGTATCCTAAGATTTGAAAGAGCCTTTTTTTTTTTTCTCCACTTTTGAAAATGGAACTGGGGTATAGCTGGAGGTAGAGAATATCTCACATTTGGGAAGTTAAACTGCATTTAGTTTTCAGCAGTGGCCCGTAACTGGGAAGATTGAGTGTTTATCAGTTTTATGACTGGTAAGTGAAACACCAGCTTGCACATGTGATTCTGTCAATGACCTACTGGTGTTCTTTGGCAAACTCTTATGCAGTTAGTGATGTTCAGTAGGAACACATTATATTCCATATATACTAGATGAGTATGATGCTGCTTTATCAGAAATTTGAATTTTTTTTTGTTTGTTTAAATACAAGTGAATCTCATTCCAAAACAGCTTTGTAAGTGTGTGTATGTATGTGTCAAAGTATATAGGATGCAGATAGCAGGATCTCCTTATGTCTAGATACAAAATGGTCTGCTGAAGAACTTTGGAAAGTTAGAATCAGGCCAAAGAAAAATCTTTCTTTAGTAAGAAATGGTTGTGCTGTAAGCAGATACTAGGGAATAAACCATAACACAAATCTCTGCAGCATACCAGTGTCGGCACAGTATTCTAGCCTGATCGAAGGCCTCTGTTTCACAACCGCACTAGCGCAATATTGGAGTTAAAGATGCATCCTTAATGCTTTGTGTAGATTTTCACACGAGGGAAGATAATGTGAACATGATATTAAAATGTAGCAATTTTAGCAAGGTGGTTTAGCTAACTTCATTTTAGCCTCTGTTTGAAATAATCAGCCATATGAATAAGGGAACCTAAGACTTGGTTTCCTGCAGGCCTGTTACCTGTGTCCTTCCACCTCATCCACGTTAATGTAGCTGGCCATTATCCCTTGTCCTCTGGTGGCTTCTTACTTTCACAGTACCTCAGGGTTCCTCTTATCTCTTTTCCATATTCTCTGATTATCAGGTCAGTAAGAGGCAGCTTAGACTGTGGCTACTTTTGAAATATTTGTATATTGATTGGCTAATTAGTAGGCAAAAGAGCGTGGATAACATTCAATATCATGTTGCAGATGTTATTTTTGTAGTTCAGGAATGGGGGATGGGAACTAATGGGGACCATTACTGCAGATAATGGGCTGAGTTTGTTCCTAACCAAAATCTTTTAGACCACTTACTGACTTGCCTTTTTTTTTTAATGTGTTTTAAAGACAGATACACACTATTCCATACTGTCTCTTCTCTTGTGTTTGTCTGATTCTCCATCCAACACCACCTATGTGGAAAAACCAAGAGTCAAAGAAGTGGGTAAGTTTACAAGTTGTTTATATTGCTAATGAAGATATAATCCATTAATGCAATCTGATGAGAAGGACATTTTTCCTCTCCATTTTATTATCTCCTTCACTCCAAGGTGCTTTATTGATTGTGTTTTTATCATTTATACATTTAAAATAGCCTGCAAATCTTTCCTACCCCCATTTATATTAATTAAGTTTTCCAGCCACCAGAGTATCTCCGGAGCTCTTTTTGACTTGTACCGTTATCACTTACTAGTGTTCTCCACCAGTTCAGCAGTGCTTACATGCTCAAAGACAGACAACAGGTTTCTATCATCAGTCTCTGTCTTGCACCTCAATAGGAGGTCTGTTGAAACAGCGTTGGTGATGTAAATTCCTGTGTTCCCTATGTAGTCAAGGAAAGGGAGATACCTTTGAAAGTTTCCAGAGGGAAGTGCCAGCTGCCTGCTTTCTAAAGTAGGACTGTTTCACTCAGTGCCTAAAAATGAGGCTTGTGCTTAAGTTTGAGTGGATACCATCCCCCATTTGTTTACAGTGTTGTATCATAGACTGAAAGAAGAATATTTCAGACTAACCTAAAGAAAATCTTGCATCTTAAGATTCCTTTTTGAATGATCTCTGCACATTCCCTCGGCGGTGTTTTGAATGCACTTTCAGCCCATTCCAGGAATGTGAATATGAAGAGGTTATCTCAAACAACACTAATTACAGTTGAGTAAGCTTCATGTTTAAGATATAATATATTGTAAGTGTGACTGTTATTTTTAAAGTATTACATATCACATCATGGTTATGTGGTGTCTTTTTTTGGAGATTAAGATGGTTCTTGCTTTATGTTGTTTACAGTCCAGGATCCTTGTGCATATGTAAATTATACATTTAGAATGTTTCCACCGAGCTAAATGGGACTAGTCACAATAAGTGATATGTTGCATTCTTGCATGTTTTTCCAGGATTGAAGCGTAGGGCAGTGTAACATAATACAGATAGATGGGCTGATGGCACGCTATCTTGCATATTTTGAATGTATAAGCAACAAAATTGAGAATTAATAAATAAGGAATATACATGGTTGATACGTCACAATTTACATGTCATGTTGAAAGTATGTAACTTTGTTAAAGGAACAGTGGTGTAACCTTAAGTGGAAGGGAATGCCTTTTGTTTTAGATGTAGAGTAACAAAGTAATTTTAACTGTGAAAATGTATTTAGATGAAAAGAAAGAGTTATGTGATACTTACTATTTTTGTATTTATACTTCTCTTAGAAAAGGAAGAAGAATTTGATTGGGGAAAGTATCTGATGGAAGGAGAAGAAATTTACTTTGGCCCAGGCATAGATACACCAGTAAGTAATTTCTTAAGGTAAAAAAACCAAACTGTGTAAACCAGTTTGAAGTATGTTAGAGACTTGGTTCAGTTGTCCTAGTCTGTATGCTCTGCATGTTGATTCTTGCAGGATTCCCTAATATGTTGCTTCTTTCTTAATACCATAACATACACACAGACCCAAGCAGAGTAACAGTAATAGAAATGTTTTTGGTTTTCACCATGTTTTGACTTAGTCCTGCAATTAAACAAGCTCCTTCTACTGACCCCTGCCTGCTCCTAATCAGAACTTGCTGTAGTTCTGTGATCTTTTCCAGTTCTCTCATTTGTCTGGTTATTAATGTTATGTATAACTTAAACCAGTCTCTGGTAAACAGTTATGTTAGTCTTAGTGTCCTGAATTTACTTCATAGTGGAAGAAAGAAGAGAATAGTTTATGTTCGGCTTGAATAAGAAGTGAATATAGATCTGTCTGCTATGTTGTACTGAAGTGTACTGGCTTTTGTTGCTCTTAATAGGATTGGTCTGGAGAAAGTGAAGAGGAGGAAGATACTCAGCCTTTGAGCAGGGAGGACTCGGGTATTCAAGTAGACAGGACACCTTTAGAAGACCAAGATCCAAATAAGAAAACAGTACCTAATGTTTCCTGGAAAGGTTAGAGTAAGCTATAATTCTTTTCATATAGTCATACATACTCAAATTTAGCAAGCTAATGCAGCTTTATTTATTATTCTTTAGTGAGGTATTGTGTTCTAGACCTATAATTGTAGTTTTAAGGTGCAGCTTATTGTTCAGTACTGCTTTTTTTTTATTTTTTACAGTAAAGAAGCAATGTGGAAGGTTTGATCTGATTTCTGTTGTTGCTAATGGAGAAGAATTCTGTTTATTTCTGTGGAAATATACATGGATATTCCAATACAGAAGTGAAAACTTATACAGTCGATGTAGCATGTAGTTGTATGGATATAATGTAAATTTTTATTATTAATTATCAGAATGCTGAAACAAAATTTGTTTTGTTGACAACAGAAACCGTTGACTCAGTTCTGGGTGTGAAGCATTTTTGAAAAAGATAGTTTTATGTAATTAAAACACTAGTAGCTTACTCTTGAATAGCTTCAGGGAGTATTAACTGTAGCTGTATATTTTTGCATAGAATATTGTAGGATACAGGATACCTTGTATAAGAAGACTGCATAATATTCCTATGTTGTATAAGCAGTAGCTACCTAACTGGGATTAGGTAAAGTTTTATTGATAATCACATTTAAGAAAAAAACATTTTTAGGTAATGTACTAAATGCACAGTAAAAAGGAACGTAGTGACAAAGTTGGTGATATTTGGCAGTCTATTTTTTTAAGTCAGCTTGGTTTTGTATATATAATTTGAGAATTGCCAGAGACAGAAGCACATTTTCCGAGGAAGAATTGGAAACTACATAAATCTCCCAGTCTTATTTTTTAGGACTCTTGCAACTTTTAGGAGATGAGGCGTTTCTATGTAAATTAATTTGTGCATGATGGTATCATATATATGAGTGCAGCAAAGTGTAAATAGATGTAAATTGTAACTTATTTGAAAAGATCTGTGATTTGCAGCTGAGCGGATAGGCTTATTAATAACTTTTTCCTGTGTTTTATAAGCATTTCCTGAATAAATGCCTCACTGACTGTCACATGTTTTCACAGTCGGTGAACCTGATGCCCGCAGCTGGCTGGAGCAGCATGTAGTTCCTCAGTACTGGACAGGAAGAGCTCCTCGCTTTTCACATAGTTTGCACTTGCATTCCAACCTAGCTGCAGTCTGGTAAGGAAACAGTATCACTTACATATTCATTACTGGCATATAATGCTAAATAATGACTTTATTAAGCATCTTTATTGTGGAAGCATAAAGATAGTATAGTTATTACTGATTTAGTTAAAAACAGAATTAAAAGGGTACAAACTAGTAAGATGAAGAAATGAGCTGTTTTTTCTATGAATAGATTCTTTTCCTTTTATTTAGTTTTTATTACATTTGTCATATCAGAGAGGGGGAGTTTCCTTTTTCAAAGAAGCAAATTTTATTGTTGAATTTTACTTGGGTTGACCCTTACGAAGGTCTCTGAGGAACTGATATAGGTGGGTTGTAAATGGTCTTGGAAGTGAGGAGTTCCCTAAAGTTTAACTTTTTGTTTGGTTTTGATGCCTCCCTTACAAAGTTAGTCTTAAACACAGATTTTGTGTGGGGAAGGAACATAAAGCAGTATATCATTGTAATCTGCTGTGGTTTTGGAAAAAAATGAGAAGGAAGTTCAATTAAAAAAAAGGAAAAAAAAAAAAAAAAAAAAAGCCTGGTTCTTCCCTCTGTCCCAAATTCCGATGTATCAGTACTGCAGTAATACAGATCATTAGATTTGTCTTTGGTTCCTTAATTTAACGAATTTCTTAATCAAGGAGTTAAATTTATTTTAGTGTTGGTTGGTTATCTAGCCAGTTATGAACCAAAATTTACAGTTATTATTAGGAAATCATAAAATAAATAAAGCAACACTGTTTCTGTTGCAGTGTTGTTAGCAGATATATGTATGTACGATACATAACCAGTATTACTTAATTTGGATTTTTTAATTTTGAACATGATTACATAAATTACACCACTGATGATGTTAATGAGTAAAAGTACTACAAATGTGAAAAATCATTCTATACTTCACTAAAATATGAAAAATACTGTGGAAGGTTTACAAAGAATTGCATAACAGGATCATAAGGGAAAGTTTGTAGGTGGCTGTGAAGGTTTCAATTTTTTAAGTAAACTTTTGGGCTGAAGTGTGAATTTTCTTATATGAATTAGGGAAATTGATATTTTACTTTTTAGCTTAGTATTTTTAACAGAAAGTAACTATAAATTTTCACAGCATTGAATGAGAAATAATAAAATAATCGAGGATCAAGGATTTAAAAAAAAACAAGCCCAAAAAACAAACCCCGAAACAATGCAGATTCAGTACTTCAGTTATTTTCTACTTAATTGCTTGTTTTGCTATGTGCGACTAGATGATATTTGAATGCTTTTCATAGTATTTTACTTAACAATATGAAAACAAACTCTGCTTTTGTTTACAAACTCTGCTTTTCTTTATATACTTAAAATGCCCCCCCCCATGAACATTGAATCTGCTCAGATATAATTAGAACAAAACTGAGCCTTAAGATTATTGCTTCATTCTTACTTTCAGGTGATTCAGCTGTTATTTCAGCCATTAAATTGTTCTAATTTCTTTTTTTCTAAGGGACCACCACTTGTACACCAATGATCCTTTATATGTGCCAGAAGAGAGAACGCTAGTCACTGAAACTCAGGTTATACGGGAAACTCTTTGGTAAGAACAACATCACAAAGCTTGCATTTTAACTTCTAGTATTTCTCTCAAGGAAATGAGAGATTTATCTTTGAAGTTGTGTCTAAAGAAAGAATTATTACTGAGCTTTTAGCCTGCACCATTGCTGACAACAAAGATGCTGCTTATGTGTGTTAACCGTTCAGATTCACGAAGAAGAAAGTAGCTTACTATTTCTTGTGTATGTGTTGATTCTTCAAGTCTAACTGTTAAGAGGAACCAACTTGTTCTTATCCTGCCCGTATGGATTTTTAATACAGTGTCCAATTTTAGAAAGTAGATTTGAGTCATCCTACAGCTGGAAATTATCTCAACTGGAAAGGAACTTTAGGAGATGTTTACTTGATGCCAGTGTTTTATTGGCCTAGCAACAACTTACGGTACCAATAGCATCGTAGTCAATCTGTGGTCCCCTTTTATTTGAAGAAAAGGAACTTTTAGGCAAGGGAGAGCTAATTCTTTTATTAATCATATAATTATGAGTCCATTAAGGGGGAAAAATTACTACTCTTTTTGTTTCTTTTCTAGGCTACTTTCAGGAGTGAAAAAGCTTTTTATATTTCAGCTGAATGACGGAAAAGTGGCTGTGCGGAATGATATTATTGTAACTCATTTAACCCATGTAAGTTGTTTCTGAATCTCAGCTGAATATATCTGTCATTAGAAAGATGTAGTTTTGGGGAATAGAAAATTAAACTGCTTGTGGAAAAATCACATTTCCACAAGTGTGTTTGGACTAAATTAAGAACATCTGACTTAATAAAACTGAATGGGCCATTCCCATATCTGAGAATGTGATGAAGTGATAGAGGTGGCAGAATTTTATTATATTTTAATTCATAGAAATATCTTGTAATTTAATTTTTAGGCTTTATAAAATACAAATTCTTATTAGATGATTCTAAAAAGTATTTTTTTTTCTAGAATTGCCTGAGATCTGTATTGGAGCAGATAGCGGCATATGGTCAAGTTGTGTTTAGACTACAGAAGTTTATTGATGAAGTGATGGGACACAGCCCGGAAAGCATAATGCATGGAACAGTTTCCACTCCAAAGAAAACTACTGAAGCCCCATTCAGAACCTACCAAGCTTTTATGTGGGCCTTGTATAAGTATTTCATTAGCTTTAAAGAAGAACTTACTGAAATTGAAAAATGCATAATCAACAAAGGTACAGTGCAAGGGAAATTTTACAAGAGGGGGGCACACAAGGAAATTTTTATAAGAGGGAAACATGAAAAACTTTATGCAGATACATTTTGAGATTGTGAAAGATGCCGTGCTGCATTGTAAAGCCTCATTAATAACATTGACAACATTTGATTTTCTGTTTGATGTTACTCTTAGACATATTTGGGGTTTTTTTTCCAGATAAAACAGTCACACTGTCAATAGTAATAGATAAGTTGTCCCCCCGACTGGCACAGCTGAAGGTACTTCACAAAGTTTTCAGCACAGGAGTAGCGGAAGTGCCACCTGACACTAGAAATGTTGTACGAGCATCTCATCTGCTTAATACTCTCTACAAAGCTATTCTTGAATATGACAGTGTTGGAGAAGCATCTGAGCAAACGGTAGGGGAAATAATTTCTTCCTCAATAGAACGACACACTAGAATATTTAGTAACTTGAATTTCTTTATGGTGATGGAGTACACTAGCCTTCAGCTACCAAGGATTGAGGACGAATTTGATAGCCATGATGCATTACTGTTTTCTGACATGAGTTCACTCAACCTGGATAAAATCGGATTTATGAGGAGATCTGCAGCAGTGGTTTTTTAGGACTGAAGGGAGAAACTGTGAGGAATCGGAGGCCAGGAAGCTGTTATGAAAGAGGGAGCTTTGGGATAGCTTTCCCTCCTTCTATTTCTACAGCTGCATAATTCAGTTAATGCTGAAATGTAGTGTTCTGGGTTTTTACAGTAACTTGTTGATTATACTGCTGAAAATCTAGTAGATGTCATTATGTCCTTTTGTTTTCCTGTTTTCTATGTTATAAAACCACAGAATGTTTTATGACTATCCTATACTGTTTAAGAGATGTTAGAGTGAAAAAAAGGAAAACTGCTGTTTGGGTCTAACTGTGATGACAAAAGTAACAAGAGGAAGTATGCACAATGTGGGCTTCCATTAAAACTACTGAAGCTGTAATTTTTAGTTTAATATTTTATCTTTAAAAATCCTTAAGTGTGGTTATGTATGTCTCATAAAATATAATTGCGCAATTAAGAGGTTAGGCTTTGCCATATTGCTTCTAATGCTTAGTATAAAAACATTCAGCCACTTTTTCTTTCTTCTTTTTTTTCCCCTTTAAATTCAGGTATCCCTTCTGTTCTCTCTCTGGGTTGAAACTGTGAGGCCATACTTACAGACAGTGGATGAGTGGATAGTCCATGGTAATTTGTTTGATCCTGCAAAGGAATTTATCATTCAGAGGTAGGGATGCTGATACTGGACACACATAATGCTGTGCAAGTGTGAATACAAAACCTGCTGTAGAACCTAGGAGGTAAAGGGTGACAATAAAAGTAGGATTTCACATTTATTATTTTACTTTAAGTAGAATTAATTTCTTAATCATACTTGTCTCAAACTTCCTATTAGGAAAATTGCATTAGATATGGAGCCCTACCAGGTATTTTTCTGGAATAGAAATCAATTCTTTTATTTTTTTCCATCTATAATAAATAATCAGCAGTCTGACTCTGAGTGTGTTGACTTTTAAAAAAAGTCAATTAACCATTTTTCAAAACAAAGACATTTGCAAAATTTACAAAATTTACTTTTTAATTCTTCTACCAATCTATAGTTGTTATAAATCAAATGCTATTTAGAATTAAAATACTCATTGCTTCTGACTTGTAGTACAAGTTAATATGGTGTCTTGAATTACATGCACATATCCTAAACATTATTTGAGCTGTTAATTTCTCTTCTGTTTGTGTGCTACATTTTGCTGGTCCCTTTTTTGACAGCTTGAAGTGGAAAGTGAATATAGAAATTAAAATTTTGGCTTGCAATTACAAATCCATTTCCTCCTATCTGCCAAACTTAATTGAGCCTCTGTCTGTTAAGGCAGGTCAAGGTGAGCGTGAAGTAAGAGTACTATTGTAATAAATCCTTAGTAGCTGAGGTCTTTAACATCCTTATTATGTCCTACTTGACTTTTCTTTCTGTGGTTCTGTAGTTGTGTTTTCAGTGCTACCAACAGGGGTGATGTCAACTTTTATTTATATTTGTGCTTCATTTTAATTAATCTAATTTAGGTTGTTTTCCATCTGACTTCAAAGACCAAACTGTGTATCTGATGTAAACAACACAGAAAAGCAAAGTGGACTGAGTTTTACCTACTCTAGAATTTTTCAGCTTTAGCAGTAGTATTTGCTTCATTGTGGGTTTTAAATTAATCTGCAAGTCAATTGCTAATCCTTGTGTTATCAAGGATGCATGCCATCGTGAATAGTTCACTTCCTGGACAAATTTAATTATAATTACTTTATTTGCCTTGGTTTAGGTGTTTATTTTGTTATACGATTGTTTTATCTCCTGTGAGCTGATTCTTTATCTTGCTAAAGCTATCATCCTTTCTAGAGGAGTCTAGGTAGTTTGTGATATGAATGAGCTTATTTCATATAGTTTTGAAAGTGCTTCTTGGCTAGCCTAAGAGGAAGGCAAAGCATAGAGCAAAGATGATATGCATCTTCTAGTAATGACATTTCATCTTTTGAAAAGGGAAATACTCAACAGCTTTTTATTTCTTTGCAGAAATAAAAATGTTCCAGTTAATCACAGAGATTTTTGGTATGCTACCTACACATTATATAGTGTGTCAGAGAAGACAGAGAATGAAGAGAAGATGAGTGATAATGCCAGTGCCAGTTCTGGCAGTGATCAGGCCCCTTCAAGCAGGCAACACACTATGGTGTCTTTTCTGAAACCTGTGCTAAAGCAAATCATTATGGCTGGAAAATCCATGCAGCTGTTGAAGAATCTTCAATGCAAAGATGGCTCTCCGCAGCAGGCCGCGTCAAGAGGTGAGATGTCAGTTTGTGGACTATCATGCCTTAGGGTATCTAACAGTGTGGGTGTATTTTTTGTAGTAGTGTTTCCATGGTTTTAGAATAATATAATGCTCTGTGTTGAATGTCGGTGTCATGGTTGGTAACTTCAGGTCTGATTGAAAACACTTACTCTTCCAATGCAAACAAGTGAAAAGAGCAAAGTGAATAAAGATTGAGTGTTCCCTTCGCTTTTTATTGCTTTAAATTTTGCTTAAACTTGTTTTCATCTGCTTGCAAAACATTTTTTTTATTATGAGACAAACGAAAACAGCTTGTATGTTCTAATAGTAAAGCTGTTTTGTTTTAATAAATTGTTGTTTTCCATTACTAAGAGGTTGAATAATTCTGAGATAGCGTGTGGAACTTTTATTTTTTAAAAAAAAGCTTAGATGAAAGATATTTGGATAGTTAGGATATTTATCTTGAATGATTGTAAAACATAGTACAACAGTGTAACCAATGTTGATTTTTTTGTTGTTGTTGTTTTGAGAAAACAAAATACATTTTTTGGTTTTGTTGTTACTTGATATTTAGAAGTAGAGATAGTTAAATTATTTTGGAGATTCTCTAAGTTTATTTCCCCTTTTGATGTGAGAATATAATCTATTTAGTGAATACTGAAGGGTTGTTTCAGGTGCTAAGAATTAACTGCCTTTGCACCTGAAGGAGGACGTTCTCTAAGTCTCAGAAATATTTCATATTTCAGGCACTCGTTCAGCAATCCATTTGAACATATGCCTGACCTTAGGCATTGGACTAATCCTACCATTTTAGCAATACTTATTTAAATATGTATTTGAGTTTTTTCCTGAATAGTGGCCTAAATTCAGTATGTTAAAAATTAGCAAGTAAATGTTGGACTATGGAGTTGTTCTTTTAGTTCAGATTATATTTTCTCTTAGAACAAAATCTTTCCATGGAATGTGTTGCCCAATTTAGATGCTGAACGAAAGAGTTTGTATACACTGTTCTTGGAATCGGTGCAGTCTCGCCTGCGGCATGGGGAAGAATCTGTTCCAGATATTATTACAGAACAGCAGGCCACAAAGCAGAGCCTGATAAAGATGCAGTCTATAGCAGAAAGACACTTGGAACTGGATGATGTCCATGACCCACTGCTGGCTATTAATTTTGCCAGGTAAATGAATGATCTTCCTGCTGTGTTGTGGAGAGCAATGTTCTGCCTGGTGACATTTGGTAGACCAAATTTTTATTGCTGCTGCTGCTGAAAACAAGCAAACGCAGAATAAAGAGGAACACCGACAATCAGTGACAGAAGCTAAATAAACACTACCCTTGTGCTTAGTTAAAGAAAAACAATTAAAATCAGTGAAGAACCTGCTACTCACATCTGCTAGTGTAGAAAATGGGAATAGTCTTTATCATAACAGTCTTTTAGCAAATAAGTGTTTTAATAGTGAATGCCGTTGTAAAATCTAAACTTTTTAAATGTGTTTGCTTGAAATTTGTATGCAATGTCTTTGATTTGCACCACGTATATTCTTTGAAGAATGCAGCTTCAGTTGTGCTGTGCTTAAATAATTTAAGTTTCAAAGCCTGCCAAAATTCATGTTAATAGCATAAAAATTCTTCCTTCTTCATAGTGAGGGAAGTCATATAGAGGTTATAATGTCTTGGAAATCAGCAGGAAAGACAAACTCTGAAACTCTTACTTATTTTGTGATTACAAATAAGAAAATAGCTATTTATGTTTTTCCTAAATACTAGTTGGCGATTTACATGTTTTCATTTCAGTCCCAGGAGGAGTTTGTTTTAAAGAAATCATAATTAATAGTAGATAAGACTCTCTTACTTCCCTTGTTTGTTGGGACTATTCTATTTGTCAAAATTGATAGATCAATTCAATGTCTGACTCATCCAGTCTATCAAGGCAATAGCTGCTATGAGCCGGGCTTCCTTTTACAATGGATTCAGCTAGCGAGTAGCTTTTTACAAATTATTATGATGATTTGATCCTTTCTGTGACAAAATAATTAAACTTGCCAAGAATAGACTGCAGATACTCTCTTCCCATGATAAAATATTATCGGTAATACATAGGGACCCCATATTTAAGGTGCTTCAAACCAATTCTCTGTGTGTGGGGTGGGTTTTTTTTTGTTTGGTTGGTTTTTGGTTTGTTGTTTTGTTGTTGGGTTTTGCTTTGTTGTTGTTGTTGTTCAAATTTTTACTTTTTCTTTAATTTTACTTTTCTTTCCTGGGAAGTTCATCTGACTGCTGTATATGCACAATATAGTTTTGAAAGTTCCTATGATTATGCGTTTGTTTATTAAGCTGTGTAGTGTTTGAACTTGATGTTGTTTTTCAGAATTATTCCTTGAGCAATTATGTGATTATAGTATGCCATCCTTTTTGATATTCTTATGCCTGGTCATACAAAAACAGTATGAAGGATCACTTAATAGGCTTGATATGTACTATAGTTATGAAACAGCTTTTATTACTTCTGCACTGTGTATTTTAGAGCAGACATTTTAGACATTTTGTGTATTTTAGAGCAGACATACAAAGGTATGACATTTTTGTTTTATATATTGTATGAATTATGAACCTTCTTCCCTAAGTAGTTTGTTTTATTTTGAAGATTATATTTGGAACAGAGTGACTTTCACGAGAAGTTTACTGGTGGGGATGTTTGTGTGGATAGATCCTCAGAATCCGTGACCTGCCAGACTTTTGAACTGACATTGAGGTCTTGTCTTTATCCGCACATAGACAAGCAATACTTGGAATGCTGTGGTAATCTAATGCAAACTTTAAAGAAGGATTATAGGTAAGAAAGTAGATTTGTTTTTCCTTAACTTTTTTTTAATAACCAGTGGTATGCCATACACTAAAAGCAGGAATTTTATGTTGTGTTTCTACTCCAATTTGATAATCAACAATAAAATCATTAAAGAGGAAAGGTGGATCTAACATGATAGAATCCTGGGTGAAAACTTTGTCTAGCTTAAATCAACAGCAAAGCTATGATTTGTCTTCAGTGGATGTTCAACACAGAAATTGTTTCAAACGCTACTTTTAATAGTGTTGTCATTTGAAACTGGAAGACAAATTTTAGGAAGCTAGAATATACTTAATATGAGATTCAGTTATGCTACTATAAAGTGTATATTAGACAAAAGAATATTATGCGGTATTTTTATTCTACTTAGAGTAAAATGGCCTATTCCTTTTACCTCTTAGGTGGTCATAAGTCGTCATACTTTTAATCTCTCTGAAATACTTAATGTATTTATAATCACGGTTCTTGTGGAAGTTGTAGCAGTACTATTCTTCCTACTTTATCAGAAGAGGAAAATCCATATTATAATTTTCTGGGGCTCCATATTAACGTCTCTTCTTAGACAGAAGTCTCCCTGAAATTGCATCTCCTTCCCTAAGTTCTGTTTAGGGAGAGGGACAGGATTTCCAAACTCTAAGCTATTTCTGGGAATTGCCTAGCCCGTAAGATAGCTGAGTACCATGAGGACTTCTGTTGAAGTTAGTGGGGCTGTTCAAGCTTACAGGAAAAAATGGCTTTGTTGTTTTGTTTTATTTGAATGTATGTGAAGGCTATCTGAGGGTTAAGCAAAGGATTTACTACTGTGAACTTCATTAAATTTGTGTTCAATACTGAGTTCTTGTAGTGAAGAGTTTATAAGATTTTTGTTTCTGTAACAGTTGTGTTTGCTTTCACTTGTATGATTAAGACTGAGGAAATATTCTATGTTTGTTCCTGTTTAGGCTTGTAGAATATTTGCAGGCAATGCGAAACTTTTTCTTACTTGAAGCTGGAGATACCATGTATGACTTCTATACATCTATTTTTGACAAAATTAGAGAAAAGGAAACTTGGCAGAATGTTGCTTTCTTAAATGTTCAACTTCAAGAAGCAGTTGGGCAACGCTATCCAGAGGACAGTGCAAGGTAAAATGCAAAATTCTGCAAAATATAGTTTAGTTATGTTTCTTTCACACTTACCTATACTAATGTACTTAACTTGCATAGCGCAATACTAATTATTGCGTACTCATTAAAAGAATATGTTCTAATGAAGTTTTGAGCTGTTGTCATCTCTTCTACACAAGTCCCCCAGATTAAATCAGACAGTTGGTATTTAGCAACAAGAAATTTAAAAAATTTAATGAAAGTAACCACAAATTTAAAACAGATTATCACCAATTAAATCACTTGTTTCCTTGTATAGGTTGTCTATATCATTTGAGAGTGTTGATACAGCAAAGAAGAAACTACCTGTCCACACCTTAGATGGTTTGACATTGAGTTACAAGGTAGTGAGTTAATATTGCTGTAGTTCTTATTCTAGAAAAGATTTGAAATGTTATATTAAAGTGACTTACATTTTCTGTCTTGGTTATCCTCTCCTCTTCTTAGGTTCCTTGGCCTGTGGATATAGTTATAAGCTTAGAGTGCCAAAAAATTTACAATCAAGTTTTTCTGCTCTTACTGCAAATAAAGTGGGCCAAGTATAGTCTAGATGTTTTACGATTTAATGGTAAGAAACTTCTTCAATGAAAGATACTCTAAAAACTTGTTCTGTGTTTTAAGGATATAAATAGTCTGCTGCTTTCTGCAGTAAGTAGTATTTGATTCATTCTATAAAATATTAAACTCTATTAGTTTCGCAAATTAGATATATTAAGCAGGGCATGTCTTTAATTTCATTTCAGCCTCAGGGACAACACTATTTATTCATGGTATAAATAGTCTCTTTGATTCCGGTCTAGTTAGTTATATTGGAAACTTGTTACTTCATTCTTCAGACCTTGCTGTGGCAAGAAGTTCTGTATACCACACCCTAATGTTTTGCTTTATGTATAGTTCAAGTTTTTATGAACAACCTTGCAAACAAGTTAAGAAAACAAGATGAAAAAATACTCTTAACTGAGTTTGAAACAGTAAGCTAGATAGCTTGGAATACGTACTCTAAGCTGCAGTTTAAATATTTGGGGATTGTAGAAAGAGATCTTTTAGTACCTCCTTCACCAGGTTAATGTTTATACTCTTCCTGTCCTATATAAAGTGGAGACACACTTCATGTCCTAGAAAAATAAATTAGAAAGTTGATGGGTTCATCTCTGTTTTGTACATCAGATAAGTAATTATCTTCCTAAAAGTATGTGGTTTTCTATTGTTTGAACTTTAAGGGTATGGCTTTGTGCTTAAGTCTTTTCCCCTTTGTAGAGATAGTATACATGTTTATTTTTAATGTAGATTTTTAAAAATCCTTTCACATAATCTTTAGCTTTTAAATAGCATTTCCTATTCCAGTATTTATCCAATTGTGTTGTACATATAATGTAAAACTACTCAGTATATTATTGCTATATTTTTATAACACATCTGCATCGCAAGAAAAATCTTACATCAGTATTGTGTGCACAATAATAAGAAATAACAAATTTCAGTTTTAAGTAACTTTTTACCTACAGTTTGTCTTCATAAGCACTTCGATATGATACTCTTGCCTTTTCTTTTTAGAACTAGTCTGTGCTGCAGAAAACCCACAGGTTAAGGAAGGAACTTTATTAGAACAAGGAACGCTTCCTCTATTTGGACCGCAAACAGAAAGTATAAAACAACAAATACATCGCATGTTCCTCTTAAGAGTGAAACTTATGCATTTTGTTAACAGCCTGCACAACTACATCATGACTAGGGTTTGTCTTATATCACAGTTTCATTTATTTTAAGAACTTGTAACTGGAGATGCAGTATTAATTTTCATTTAAAACATAAATAAGAAAAATAAAAAGCAAAATCTTAGTCTAATGTCCTTTCTACAAAATAATTTTGAGCTAAACATGTTTCAGTTTTAACTTGGCAGTTTTAAATCAGTAGTTCTAAAAATGCTTTAGAAGTTCTACATACATATGATTGATCTTTGGATATTACTAGTTCTTTTTGACTGTTTCTCCCAGTGCTAGATGGCTGAAGCACAGTCATGTAAAAACAGGTTTCTGTAAGCTGTTACTCTTTTAAGAGCTATTGTGCTTATAAAACTGTTACTACAGACATTTTAGTTAAATGGATCCTTCTCAAAAATCTCTAGTACACAGATCCAAAAGTGCATACGTGACTTCTCAAATATAAAGCCAATGCCTGTAGATTCATACCTGCTCTACTATTGCCTTTTTTTGCCTTTAATAAAATTAATATACTCCAAATCAGCTCCTCCAGGGATAGTCTGTCTGCCATTGTGCAGTGGCAGTATTCCTATTTATATGAGGAATGTCATTGTGCAGTTGTGAGAAGAGCTCAAATTTTTTGCTATATTGATGGTAATTTGGAGGGTGAGCCTAAAATTTGGGAGGGAAGAGTGAATGAATCAGGCTCTTAAAAATAAATTTCAGGCTCTTAAAAAAAAATAAAAATATTGAAGAGAGTCATAAGCACTTATGTGCAACATGGAATTTAATAACTATGGTGGTCTTTTTAAGATTCTTCACAGTACAGGCTTGGAGTTTCAGCATCAGGTAGAAGAAGCCAAAGATTTGGATCAATTGATAAAGATTCATTACAGATATCTATCTACAATCCATGATCGCTGCCTACTGAGAGAAAAGGTGGGTAAAAAAATTGGCATATTTGATATATTGAGTTTATTGGGACAAGAAAGTAGTTTAGTACTAATTATGCTGTCTATTTTGCAGTTCATACATACTAAGCAATATTGGTACTTGTGAGGAAATGGTAGCTTTTCCAGAGTTAACACTGAGATCCAGTTTTCCTTACAAGTCTCAGCTCAATTCTATCAAGGATAGAAGATAAATTCTTTATACTGGATTTTACATGACTCATTTCTTTCTAAGAGATGGGAGGATTTGAACAAACTGAGGCTTGGTAATGTAATGATGATTATACATACTGGTATGGCAGGAAATGGAGGTACATGGATTGCATTGTAGCCTTGTATCCCACATACTGTCTGTGCTTAGTCCTCATCAAAATAGTCAGCCATGAAATGAATTAGAGAGCAAATACAAAACACATCTTAAATTTGGAAGAATCACATTATACTTAGGAGATTGTTTTTACAGAGCAGATTAAATGGCATGGGATACCTTTGTATTGCAGCTTAATAATGAAAATTGTTATTCCTTTTGTTTTAATTGTTATTTTAGGTGAGCTTTGTGAAAGAAGCTATAATGAAAGTGTTAAATTTAGTACTGATGTTCGCAGACCGTTGGCAGGCTGGTTTGGGGGCTTGGCAGTAAGTATACATACCTAAAATTCTACATGGGCATAATTTCACAGCTCAGAATATGATTTTGAGATATTTTTTGTGTGAAATAACAGGAATTTGCTCAGTGTTTAACAACAGATACCAGAGGCTAATTGCTATTTCTTAGCAAAAGTGAAATTTATATTAGATAGAAGTTACTAAGTTTCATGCACTTGTGTCTGAAATGTGTATATGAAAAGTGTATGTTCAGTATTTCTAATTAAAAAGGTGGCCAATATATAACTTCTGTAACTTCTCAGTGTTTGAAAAGATTGTAGAGCATAGCAACAAAGAGGGTTTTCTTTTCCTCCATATTTGTTCATAATGGTAAAATGAGAGGTTCACAGGTTTGGTTTATGATTGCATTTCCTGGCAATGATTTAAAATTGTAGGAGCTAGATGCTGACATTTATTAATTGGTTGATGAAAAGTGGGATTATTTAGTTTGGTCTTCCTTCTAGAAGGCAATAAAGTTTTGTTTTTCTTTAGATTTAGGTGATTTTTTTTTTTTTTTTAATTTCTAAACCTCCCTATTTTTCTAATCTGGACTGTCCAAATTATAAAGCCTTTGTAAAACATTTGTGGTAAAAATGTGAAGCTGTTGAAGTCAACGAAAGTTCTGCCATTGACTTGGAGTCAAGATTTTCATGCAGAATGTTTGATTCCATTAGTTCAAATGCTCAGATTTTGTATTATAGGTAAAATCTGAAGTTATTTTTGGTCTATCCTTTCCTATAGTACCTTTTCTGTAGAAACAACATGGGATGGGTGTCATAGTTGGGATTTTTAGAAAAGACATGTGCTTCCTTATGTGCCATAATTGAAGTTAGAAACCCACCTGTAATTTCCAAAATAAGATGAATGTGTTGGTCTGTGAATCAGTTGCTCTTCTCTAAGCCATCCCATAGACAAAATTAAAAATAAGATCACATTTTTTTAGAATAGAATAGTTCAGTTGGAAGGGGCCTACAATGATCCACTCCAACTGCCTGACCACTTCAGGGCTGACCAAGTTAAAGCATGTTATTAAGGGCATTGTCCAAATGTCTCCTAAACACTGACAGGCTTGGGGCATTGACCACCTCTCCAGGAAGCCTGTTCCAGTTTTTGACCCCCCTCTTTGTAAAGAAAAGCTTCCTAGTGTCGAATCTGAACCTCCCCTGGCACAGCTTTGAACCATTCCCATGTGCCCTGTCGCTGGATCCCAGGGAGAAGAGATCAGCACCTCCCTCTCCACTTCCCCTCCTCAGAAAGCTGTAGAGAGCAATGAGGTTGCCCCTCAGCCTCCTTTTCTTCAAACTAGACAAGCCCAAAGTCCTTAGCCACTCCTCATAGCCTTCTACATTGCTTCCAGCCCTTTCACCAGCTTTGTTGCCCTCCTCTGGACACATTCAAGTACCTTTAACATCCTTCTTAAATTGCGGGGCCCAGAACTGCACACAGTACTTAAGGTGAGGCCACACCAACGCTGAATACAGCGGGATAATCGCCTCTTTTGGCCAGCTGGTTATACTGTGTTTGATGCACCCCAGGATGTGGTTTGCCCTCTTGGCTGCCAGGGCACACTGCTGACTCATATTGAGCCTCCTGCTGACTAGCACCCCCAGATTCCTTTCTGCAGGGCTGCTCTCCAGCCACTCCTCTCCCAATTTATACTTTATACTTTTGCTTGTGTAAGCTGCTGCTTGAAGGATGAATGATAGTGGGCAAGTCTCCAAGGCTATGTCTGACACTCAAGGGTTGATCTATGGCCCTGAGGCCAGCTGGTATGAACTGGCTCATGTCCATATTTTTCAGGACTAATTCTCTTTGGCACAGATGCTACCTAGAACTTGGATCCTGCTCTCCTGTGGCATTAGGACGCTGCTATTTTTGGAGTGCTTTTTGGATTCGAAGTGTCAGAAATAATTTGTGAAGGCTGTTGATAAAGACTGAAACTCAGGGCATGTGGTTGCGTGCTCTTGGATGTGGCAGGAAAAAGTCATAGCTGATGTAGTGTCATCCATATCCTCTTGGGAGAGGGGAAAAAGGAAAGGAGTGACTATTGTGAACTACATCTTCTCCCTCTTCCGGTGAGCGCTAGCTGGCACAGTCCAAAGTGGAATTCAAGGGCTGGCTGATAGTAAAGCAGAGTGGGTGTCCCTGTTTTATTTGGCAGTG
This sequence comes from Mycteria americana, assembly GCF_035582795.1. Lineage (NCBI taxonomy): Eukaryota > Metazoa > Chordata > Aves > Ciconiiformes > Ciconiidae > Mycteria > Mycteria americana. Next base: position 147,408,205 of record NC_134365.1, read on the forward strand.
TAGGTTTGCCCCAAGGAGCTCTGAAGCAATAGGGACCAGGAATGGCTGTCTTGAAATAGAAAGCTATATATGAATAATAGTTGTCAGTTGGAACCACACAGTTCCTCCTAGTCACTGCAAAGATTCCTAAGATGATGAGGAAATTATTAATGCCGTTGTGATAGTGCTCAGATGCTCCTGTCAAAATTGCCTTTGTTTTCTAGAAGTAGTATACACGAGCATAACTGAAAATTTTAAGTTCAAGCTGGAATGCTATGCAAAGAGTACTTTTGTTGTTTACCGTGAAGTTTTGGTCATATTTTGAACATAATATAGTGGCTAGTCTGTTAAGCATTCCTCTGTTAAATTGTTTTGTAGGATGGAATCCATAGAGAAGATGGAATCTGATTTTAAAAACTGTCACATGTTTCTTGTAACTGTTCTCAACAAAGCTGTCTGTCGAGGCTCTTTTCCTCACTGTAAGTACATGAGGCTTTTCACATACCTCCACTTACTGTGACACAAGCTTTGCTAGGAATGTATTTACATTTTAATCTGTTTTAATGTTGGTCAGTATATCTTAAAGAATCTCATTTTGTGAAGTATTCACAGAGGGACATGAAGCCTTACTTCTTAATAAGTTAACTTCATTATTTTTTTAGAGTATTTGTGCCATGCTTTTTTTTATGACAGCTATCTTCAGTTTACCTGTTTTCTTGACAAGGGGATGCTGATGTAGCCAAGCAAGTGACAAGCAGTTTTCTAAACGAATGAAACTAAATTCTGGAGGGCATAGAAGAGCATTCTTTTTGTTGTTGGATGACAGCTGTGATATATCTTAAAATTTTAGTATTATGGTGCCTCAGCTGCAACTGCACCGAGCTCTTGGCTCTGCCCATCTGTTGGAAGTTACTTCCTCGGTAGCAGAAACAGCAGAAGACATGTCTGTGCTTCTGCTTGCAGCCTGATATTAGCTTAAATTGCTAATCAGTGTCAGTTTGAGTTAGGGGGGCAGCTGCTGAATTAGGTTAGCTGGGATGTAGATGCATGTTCTAACAGGTTTCTACACTACGTGTAGATGTGGTGCTTAGGGACGTGGTTTAGTGGTGGACTTGACAGTGCTAGGTTAATGGTTGGACTTGACGATCTTAAAGGTCTTTTCCAACCTAAACAATCCTATGATTCTAAAAGAGGTAATGTCTGACATCACTGCTACTCAGTCTACAAGAGCTTGACTGCAAGAACCATCTGTGAGAATGGCTTACTGCATATAACCCCCCACAACATTTCTTCATTTTTTTTGTGTACAGCAGTTAGTATTTCAAACAAAGGAGCTGATTTCTTACCAGTTCTTACCATCTGAAATAAATAATGGATAACTGATGGTGAAAGTGGTGAAATATTGTCTAAACTGTCAGAGATTCATAAAATGTCTTACTGTCTTAAATTCTGAAGTGTTACAATTTTAAAAATAAACTGGTATCTTCCTTTTAAACTACAGAATTCAATATTGCAATAAATATTTTCAGACTGCTGCAAATGCAAATATTAACTACTTTTTTATGGTTTGGTTCACAGTGGAATCTTTAGCATTGTCACTGATGGCTGGCATGGAACAAAGTTAACACCTGAGTCCATTGAATTAATAAAGAACTGAAAGCAGCATTTATGTGGAAATTCCCTGTTAAAAAAACTGTAAGCATTTTACACTCCAGTTTGAAATGTGTATAGCTAACTGATGTTGATGGTTTGGAGCTGTGTAAAATATTTTAAAATGTAAATAATGTACAGGTATTTAAGTGTATTGGTTATGGCAGAGTTTTTCTCTGTATGTATATGCTTCAACATCAAAAAACATGTACAGTGTAAAATTCATCCTGTGTAAACAATCTTACTTGAAAATACATAAAATGTATTTCATGCTGTAAAGGGGATTTATTTTTTTGTTTAATTATGAATAATTGCTGATTTACTTTTCCATTAATTTTGCAGCTGTGAATAGGTCACAGGACAGTGTGGGGTGATGTGACTCAATTCTTACTATTCAAAAGGTTGGCTGAGTTAATTTTTGGCCTTTTTTCCTTTGAAAAAAGGCTAAGAAGCATTCATCTTATTTGCTTAATGGTTCTTAAGAACTCTTCGGGAACAGCTATGACTGTTACAATAAGCTGATGTAAAAAATACAAGATTAACTTAGCAAAGTGGATTATTGCAGACCATAAAATACCAGTATTTTTTATGTTAAATGATCAAATGCTTAGTGATTTTAGTGGTAACTCTTGTCAGTTTGAGAGGGATCAAGATCACAGTATGTAATATCTCAACAATCCAATAGTAAAAATTAATATTTTTCAGACGTGGTCAGATATGACTTGACTGTTCTCCTCCTTCTAAGCTTTTTGCAAACAAACCTTACATCTAATAGCTAATTTCTTGTAAAGTGGTAGATTGTAATACAGAAGGGTACATTTCTAGAGAAGTAAATGTGGAACATGTTCTGCACAAGATGACTTGCCCTATCTCCTCCCCATGAAAGTTTCTCTGTAATTCTGGCATCAGTACACCTGCATTTAAAAAGAGAAAATCAATCATAGCCATTTACCTATTTATTTATTTGCATAAATAAAAGATGTAATAATTGGAATTTCACAGTTGTGTGTGTTTCTGCTGAAATCCAGTCAGTAACTTCAAGTTTGAGGGCTGTTTCTGCAAGGTAAATGAAGTATATTACTACCAACTGTGAGACTGTGGCTCACATTATAAAACTATTTTTTTCAGCTATGAATTAATAATTACTTTCTATGAAAATGAATATTGGGGATCTTGTTTGAACAGGAGATCTCAAAAGGTTTTTCCAAGTTACAGCCACAAAATATTTTCAGGAAAAATAATTTTTTTTGTTTGTTTAAAGTATAACACTGGGAAACTTTCTGCTGCCCCGTAGCATGTTCTTTTTTGTTTGACTGAGTGGAGGTTTTGCTTTGGAGAACATTATGTTTGTATTATCCTCAGCTACCACATGACACACTTTCCCACATGGATGTTTTTTGTGGTAGGTGGACACCTATTAACAAAAGTAATTTGTACTTCCAGTTTACCATGACTGGTTCTCATTTGAGATTCCATGTTATTTATTGCGTGCAGAGACAGCATATGTTCTTTATTAACTGTTTCTTGCTTGTTCAGAGTAAACCTGAATGCATACTAATAGTTTTAAAAGGCATACTTGTACTAGGAAGCTCAGTGCTTGTATGCACTGGTTCATTACTTTTTGAGCATATGTATGTCTTGTACTCTGTGCTTTTAAAAAAATCTAACAAGTGGTTGCTTTATTTCTCCTTTATTCTATACAGTGGTTACCTTCAGTGAAATTACCGCTTTTCACAGACTTACCTTAGATAATATTAGCTAGATATGGGAGAAAAAATCCTTCAATCCTTCATGTTGTTGAAACAATGATTCCTAGTAAATCCCTTTGCAGATTTTACTTAGTTTTATTTGAAAGACCCCATGCAAGTGAAAGATTCTGCTGTATCACCCAATTTCCTGCTTAGGGATTAACGTTGCATTCTGCAGAGAGACTTCTGTGCACTTTGGAGGTGGGTGATGCCTGCACGCCATTTTTCAGCCAGCTTCCAATATTTGTTTGCTCTTCTGTCGTCACAAAAGCACACTGGAAAAATCTAGCTCTAGCAATGTTGGCCGATTCTAGTCATGGACATCCTCCATGGTTAGCTTTTTGCGTGTCAGTGATACTCAGCTGACAAATTCCCTTGAATGAGTCTGTCTTATGGCATCCCTTTCTCTTTCTTTAGAACCACAGAAAAATAAGTCCTTTCTTTTAGTGTGCATACCCTGTGATGCCACCAGGATCTCTTCATCAGTCCCCTGTCAGTAGTTAAAATGGCTATTTACCTTTGGAAAAAAGAAGGCTTTTAGTGAGATTTGGGGCATTTTACCTATTTATTTGCTCAAATTTCCTTGTAACGTTTTCTGATTTCTTTACAGAACAGTGGTGTTACTCGGATTCTGTCCTGGTCCATTCCTTTTGGATGTTTTTTGACTTTGGTCATGTTTTGGTTTCCAGTTCCTGTTTTTATCAGTTATCTCTGAATTGATTTGAATCTTAACTTTTGGACACTCCTCCTCTTTGATGGAGGAAGCATCTAACACCTAGCATTTGAATATGCTTTACTTGCACTTCTGGAATTTCAAGTAAGCAATTGTAGATATATTAGAAAAATGAGGCCTAATTTATCGCATGTGTGTATAGATTTAAAGGGGTTCTGTCATAGTCTATTGTTTTGTAAATTGTCAAGTCTAGCTAAAGGAAAGCATAAAAAAATACCCAGCAAAGCATGTGGAAACTGAACCTTCTAAGCTTCTAAGGGGGTATCTTCTAATTTAAAACCATATTTTAAAAAAGCCCACTAGGTGGCAGATTTTAAAATTTCAAGGGAATTTTTTTTATTAGTTGATGTCTTTCCAAGCTCAAGGCTGTTGCTTTCGTAATGTCAAAAGGCTAATCTGTATTTAAATGAGAAAAGGCATGTGCTTTCCCCTAAATATGTCTGATCTAAAAAGCATAAAATAAGAAATTATTATTTTATAGTTTTAAAAAAATCATTCTTGATTATGGAGAAGAGATTTTAATGAATTATTGAAGGAGAAGAAAAATAATCTGGTTTATAGTCATAGCCAGATTATTCTGATCCTAGAGAACTTGAAACTAGAAAGAGAAAAAACTGTTTAGATGCTGGTCTCGGCCATATTCTTCTATTTTATGCTAAGGCATAAAAAAGCCTGCTTCGGTTTTTGAAACATGAGAATAAGTACCTAAATGAGTACAAGGAAGAAGTGAATGGCTTTAAAAAGCAGCACTGATACAAGTGGGACAGCAAACATGGATTTGGGTGCTTGAAAGTAAGGATTTGGTTAGGTGATATTAGAGATTATAATATTCATGGTAAGATGTTATGTCTGATGTCTAAAATTCTTTGGAAAAGAACACAGTGCATTATTGGATGCTGTCACACTTGCATCTATACTTCATTTCCACCTTTATTTCTTCTCTTTAACTTCTGGGTGCACTCTCTCATAAAAGTTGCAGCACAGAAGCCCTTACCTATCGGGCTCAGTACTTTTTTTCCTTCTTTCCTGTGGGCTTCTGTAATCTCTAGGCCACGTTTTACCACAGATTTAGTAAATTCTCTAATGCTTTCTTTGCTGTTTAGTTTTAATAACCCCTAACTAACCACTAGGTCCTTGAGGACCTTTGCTTATGTCAAGCTATTGATATAAAAAAAGTTAGCAACCAGTTGTTGATTGCATGGTTTCCATGGTAGCATGGCTTAAAGATAGCATCTCTAAATTGCATGCTGATTAAAAATATAAAAAAAATCCCTCTGACATGCTTTTTCATCTTACTAACTTTAGAGATTTACAAATTTTCCAGCTTTCCTGCTATACTCTTTTGCACACTTAACAGAAAAACCTTTCCTCACTGATACAATTCATATTTGTTGGATTGTGCAGTGGCTTGTTGCTGCACTGTGCATTTATTGCTGGGAAGGCTGTAGGGGATCACAGGTCATGGGGCCTAGATAGCCAATAAAGTTACCAGCATTAGAGGAGCAGGGCTGGGGTGAAGAGTGGGTGGGATGCATTGCCTACCATACGTGTCCTAGTTTCTGTACTGATGTCCTGCATGAGCAAAATGAATGTAATTTGTAATAGAATCAAGAAGGGATTTAATGCTTGTTCATGTCTGTCAGGGAGTTGGTGGGTGGACTGTGGCGTGATTGGCGGCACAGCGTGCAGCATTCTTGGAAAGCAGAGTTGGGGGGACATGGGCCCATTTTACAGATGAAGAGTTAAATCCCTCTGAGTTAGCAACAGAACTTTTTTGTAGCACTTCAGGGAGCTGGAAAGCAGAACTAGGAAACCCTACTTGCTCAGATCTTTTTGACATAGTGGCATTCAGCACTAGGAGGGAAATTGGAACAGAGGGCTGTGCGTGTCATCATGTGCTAATGGGTATTTATCAATATGCAGCATGCTTGCTGTTGTCAGCTGTGCTCTTGGCAGCACATGTGCTCTCAGGGGTAGGAATCTGGCTTTTCCTGGAGTTAGAGGTAGGTGTGGGTGACCAGATCACTGTATTTATGTAAAGCTTTGTGAAGCGGAGAGCTCCTGGTAGGAGCGTTGGTAGGAGTTATGTCTTCACGTAGCTGGCCAGGCTCTGCTGTGGGCAGGTTCTCACTTTCTGAGCTGGCTGCTCATTGAGACCTCTGAGACAGTTGCTGCTTTCTGCTCAGTCTCTTCTGCTTAAACTTTCCCAAGTGCTGTGCCCTTTACATAGGTGCCTATCTCCTCCTGAGAGCTGAAACAACGGTTTTGCTATATGTAGTGTGGAAGCATATAATCTTTTTGTAGCCTTGCTATGCTTTAAACCATTTGCCATGTCTGACACAAAATTAAGTCTGTGCTGACTTCTTGTGTGAAAAATCTTGTCCAGTCCTTTAGAGTATGGACAGGTGGCTGATATGTTGCCAGAGGTTGGATTTAATTTTTTAACTGACTTATAGACAATTACCTATTTTCTTTCTTTGTAGTTTTGCATGCTGTCCTATTCTTGGGGTCACTGTGGCCATTGCCCATTGTGGCTTCATGAATACCTTTCTGTGTCAGGTCGTGACAGTTTCCTGTGTTGCCTTACCTCCTTTCTGAGGATGAAAAGATCTCTGTGGACTCAGCAGGTAAAAAAAAAAAAAAAAAAAGGCTAGATACACTATTATGCCTAATTGCTAAAATACCTACTCAGGTGCAAAACCAGAGAGTACATCAGCATCTTAAACATAGCAGACACCTCGTGGCAGGACCACAAAATTCCTGTTGAAGCTCTCAGGCTGCTGTGGAATGGAACTCCTCTGTGGATTCCTGTGGGCTCCTGCAGAAGATTTTCTTTCATTGACTTTGGATAAATACTATAAAGCCCAAAGAAGGAAATTAAAAATAAAATAGCTGGAATTCAGGAAGTAGACTTGTGGATGTCTGTGGCTAGCATGGTACCTTGAACAAAAGCTTTATCTAGTCTTCAGACAATTGCATTAAGCTCGTTACTACCATATTATCTGATGTTCATCTGGTTTAGGTGTAGGGTACACAAATTGCCAGGAGCATGATACATTAGTGTTATAGATCTCGCTAAAGATCGTTGACAGGCATGAGTTAAATATCAGGGGTTTAAATAAATACCACCCAAGAAAGGGCTGTTTGAGATCTTTAGTCTAGCCCCTGGCCTCATAAAAACCACACCTAACTTCCAGTGGATAGGAGATCAGTTAATGGCTTGATCAGGAATATGTGGATACATAAATCTTTAGCTAGGCCTAGAAGGCCCATGTTCGGTGTGGCAAGGATAATTAAGAAGGATGGCTACAGTAGAGGCAGAAGCAGGTCAGGGAGACCTGGTGAACACCTTTAATCAAGTACTGTCATTGTAGTACTTAAATTGCATAGAAGTGGAAAGAGGAGGGAGTCGTGGGGGCATTACAGAATTAAATCAGGCAGCTGGAACGGTGTGATGTGGGCTCTTTTAAAATGGTTCTGATAAGCATGCCTCATGTTACATGAGAACATAGACATCTAGATGGTAAAATGTCATTGTCCTCTAATTCCAATATCAAATAATAGAAAAGCAACACAAATCTTTATTAGCTGCATATCTTCATCAATATTTTTTTATCTGACCTGATGGGCAGCTATAAACTTGAGTATGGGACTGTTGATAAAGAGCAGATTGCTCCAGCAGTGGGGAAGTAGCTCCTTCGCCCACTCAATTACTTTAGAAGGAGCATAGCAAGACCTGGGGCATCAGCCAATCCTTAGGACAAGCTGTTATTGCTAGGACAGCATGGCGCCGGTTGGCAGTGTCTTGCTTTCATGCAAAGCAGCCGCTCCTGGCACCAGGTGGCTTTTGGCAAGTATGGGAGCTGCGGTGGCAGTCTCGCACAGGAGCACTACGAAGTGTCACCCATCTGGGGGTGAGCTGCTGTTGATCAGGTCTCGCTGGGAGCCCTGTCCTTGCTGCTCCGTTGTGGCTTGATAACAGGGGTTTCACTGCTGATGTAGGCCAAGTGGCTGCGTTAAGACAAGGCTGTGCTGAATTTGCACTCACCCAGGACAAGGAAACAAAAGCAATCCTGCGTTACAAAGGTGAGCTACTCTTTAGTGAGCTCGTTGCCCCAAGCACAGTTTGTGGAAAAGGGCATGGGATGGAATTTCAGCATTTTAGAAACTGAAGCATCCAGCTTTGGTTGTGTTTTACAGTTTTGACTGAGCTGGGTTTAGAAGCTAGGCAGATAAGGAGCTGTGATGGGTGGAATTCATTCATTTGGTATGTGCACTCGAAATGCTTATGAATATATACAGTCAGAGAGGAATAAGTAGCGGCATCCTAGAAGAGAAATGGTTTCATAAAAAAGACTATATTGAAGCACTGGGAAAAATACGACTGTGAAGATGTGTCTGCGATATGATGAAATGGTAAGAATAACATTTTGCAATGATGCATAACTTCTCTACAAGCTGTGGGAATTCTTGGTGCTGTGGAATGGGTGGAATAATTGGGTGGGAGAGTACTTGAAATAATGAGAATTAGGGAGTTTAGCAACTTATTCCCACTTTCCAAAGGCTTTCTTGTAGATGCCATTACAAAAAGGCTATTTAAGGAAACTTAATACAGTGGAAACTCGTTTGGGGAAAAAAAAAAGATTAAGTAAAGGACTAATTATTCTGTTCTCAGCACAAAAAGCGTTAATAGCACAGTGTCCCACTAACAGCTGTTGAAAACAGAGACCTAAAATTGCTTGCTACAGCAATACTGTGTAGTTTGCTGATGATTAGCAAGGATTTTCATGAGTGAATGAAATACTGGATGCAACTTAAAGCAGTCAAATACAAGCAAATAGGTTTTGAGGAAAAATTGTTTGGAAGTTCCCATGCACTCAGTTGACTGTAACCCCTACATATAGTAGGTTGGGGGATTCTGTCTGCCATAAAATAGTGGATGGAAAGAACAATCTTGACAAACTTTAGTGAAAAAGAGCTGGCAGTTTCATTTTGTGGTGCAGCATCAAGTTCATTAGATGAATCTTGAAGAAATGAAAGAAAAACAGAACCTGAAATGGGAGAACGTTACATGGAAAAGGTAAGCGAAGTTTAAAATGAGCAAGCATACACGCGTGTGTTGTGTTTTACAGAAAAAATAAAAGTGGGAGGTTGTCAGCAGCTAGTGGAAAACAGCCATTCTTGTTTTTTCTCTTTTTAGTTTCCATGAACACTGGCATTTCGGATACGAAAAAGACATGCATGAGCACCCTCTAGAGGACATTTAAAAGGGCTTCCTACGGGATAGCCTTTGCTTCTTTAAGGTTAGGTCCTCCGTTCTTACTGCTGGGCTCTTTCCCTCGCCATCCTGCCAAAATTGTGAAGTGAAGTTAACGCCGGCCCCGGAGCCCCCGGAGCGCTGGATTTCCCTCCGGGGGGCTCTCACGGTGATGTTGGGGGCACCCGGGAGACCTGGAAGCACCAGGGGTGTTCGAGGGTCATTTTGCAGCATCGGACTTTGCCTGGTTGGTATACAAGTACGACGGCGGCAGGGTCGTCTCATAGAGATTTGTCGGCTTTTGTATCGATTTCCCTGTGCATACAGCACAGAAAAGCTCGCTTTCATTAAAAGCAGACGCGGATCACACCGTGGCAGCCGAGCACGCAGCTCTGCCGCCTGCGGCAGCCCTGGGACGGCTCCCGGCTCCCCGGGAGGAGGAGGAGCCGGAGCCGGAGCCTGCCGGGGGGGAAGGGGCGGCAGGTTTGGGATGAGGCGGGAGGAGGAGGAGCTGGAGCGGCAGGAAGGGTGTTTCCCTGCGCAGCTCCCGGTTGAAGTGACTCAGACAGGAAACTCCCTGCCAGGCGCGGCCCAGGAGCGGACCCGCCGGGCCGACGCCACTCTCGGCGGCCGGGCCGGGCCGGGCCGGGCCGAGCCGAGCCGAGCGGAGCCCCCGGGCGGGCGGACAGACGGGCCCCTCCGGCCGCCGGGCAGTGCCGTTCCCGGGAGCCGGCGGCGAGCGGGTGAGCAGCGCTTCCCCGGGCCCGGAGCGGCCTGCCCGCGGGGTGGGGGCCGTCCCTGCGGCGGTGGCGACTCCGCCGCTTCGGGTGCGGCTTCACCCTCCTCCCCCGTTCGTAGACGCGTTATCTGAGGCGGCTGACGGTTCGGCGCACCTCTCGCTTGTGACCGCCAGCCCGGTACGCGTTCGTGGTGCTCCCCTGGGCTGACCCTGTCGCAGCAGGCTGCGGCCCGCCGAGCTGCGGGGCCTCTCTGGGCCGCCGGCTTGGAGGTGCTGGGGCCGCCGCGGGGGCTGCCGCTGCCCGGGCCGAGGCGGGCCCCGGGGTGCCGGGCGTCGCCCCGGAGGCGCTGCCGTGGCGGGGCGGCGGGAAGGGTCGGGCGGCGGCTTGGCCGGGCGCTGTGAGGCGGCTGGCAGGCGGCAGGTGGGCGCTCCCTCGGGCGGGCCCCGCCAGTGGGTAAAGCCTCAGGGGTCGCTCCCTAAAAGCCGATTTTAGTCTCTTCTTCTGGGTGTGGGGTCTGAACTGTTCTCTCGCACGCCTAGCCCGCGTCTCTGTAACGCAGGGGTGGTCGGAGTTCTGCTTCCTAGGCTGTCTAGGAGCGGGTTAGGTGGGGAAAAAATAAAAGTAAAAAGCCCTATGCAAGTTCGTCCTGCTCTTCAGACGAAGGAGATTCCCCAGCGTCTGCCTGAGGATATAGCGTAACTTCCTCTTGAGGAAGTTGAGTTTTATCCAGTTAAAATAACTATGCTGTAGCGAGAGCAGCAACATAAGTGTGAAAATCCCTGCATGGATGGGCTGGTACCCTGTCCCTCTCCTACCTGTCTCTGATGAGCAAAGAGGTGAAGACAGACAGGCGCTTTGTCTGCGTGAGTATACCTGTAGTTCATCAGCAGCTCTGCTAATCGTCTTTGCCCTTCAGCAGGGTCTCATTGCCTTGATTTTTATTCCTGCGCCGTTTGATGATGGGTTTGAGTAGCATTTATACATGTAAATGGTTGGTTGTGCCAGGGATTAGGAGGAAGTTGTCTTTGTGGGATGTAGCCAGTCTGCCTGAAGTGGTGGCTGGAGAGTGCGCGTTGGAGGGGGAAGCAAGCTGTCTGGAGGAATTTCTTCTTAATTAGAAGGTCATACCATGCTTTGCTGTAAACTGGGAAATGGAAAGCTTAGGCTAATGAGCAACTCCAGTCCTTATTGCATTCCAGTTACTTATTTGCCATAACTTTATTATAATAAACTTAACTGAACACATATACATGCAGTGTTGCTGGTTAGCATGTTTTTCAAAGTAGGACTTCTAATAATGCTGTAATGCAATTCTGCGATCTCTGGATTATGTTTATATTAATTGCACTTTTAAAAACTGTTTTATGCTTAGACCAAGTATTTCTGAGCTATGTGCTAGAGAATGCATTGCTAGTCCTTACTTAAGTGTTCTGGTTCTTGGCTTTATTTAAGTCCTACTTTTACCTTTCAAAAACTCTTTTTTGCATTTGTAAACACAAAGTTTCTCCGATCTAATGCAAAAGGCTCTTTAAGCATTCCCAGACAACTGGTCTGTGAAGTCTCGCTGGTGCAGGCAGCCAGTGTCTCTGTACCTGCCAGGAAGGAGGAGGAGGAATTCGGAAGCAGCCTGTACAGCATTGGGGTACAGCAGGAAGGCTCAGTACCAGTATCATCAAAGCTTGCTCAGCTTGCCCTCTAAGAAATGTACAGTAGGCTTTCTCTGCAGCAGCTTGAATTTTTTTTTGTAAAGGATGATGCGATTGATGGAATATCTCAGTTGTACTTTGTGGTTTTCGGATTGCTACACCTAATTTTTTTTTTTTTTAAGAATAAACATCTCAGAATCTTAGAAAAATAAACAAGAACAACCCCCCCAGCTGCCCTGCTGAAGATGAGTAAGACTTTGTGTTTTGTTTACAGACCTTGGGTTTTATCAATTCCTATTGAGGGTCACGATGAGGAGAGTGGAATGGTGTTTGAAATGTGTTCAGCAGTGTTAATTTAAAACTTCTGACTTAATAGATATCACAATATTTATAACTAAGTGGAGCTGAATTACATAAGTTGTTTAAAAAAAAAAAATCTATAAGAAAGGGAATGTTCCACAAACGATCCAGACTTTTCAGTTCTTAACTCCTGAATGTGTGACTTACAAAAGCTGGTAGTCCTTTAGTGATATATGTGTAATATCCGGAGTGTTCATTAACAAAGTTATTGTTTCTTCAGTTTGCCTTAGGTGGAAATCAGCCCCTGGGCTTGAACCCACAAATTCTCTTGACCCATTACAGAGACCTTAAAGCGTAATTAAATAATTAACAGATATCTGTTCCAGCTATGTGTTTTATGTTAGAAGTTTGTCTGATATACTCCTTGGTTTTGGTTAGTACTTTGTTTATTCATTCTGCGAGAGAGGTGCCTTGGAAGGTGGCTAGTTCCCAAAGGTAGGTTTCACAATCTTGTCATAACTCTCTTCTCAGAATCATCCGATTTTCATTTCTTGTTTTATTTCTCAAAGATTTCCAAGATGTTCAGGCTGAGGTGGAAGCTTTAGGGCAGTTGGATTGGAGCTGCAAAGTTGGAACAAAAAGATGGAGTAAAAGATTCCCACAAAGCTCCTTTTCTTGGATTCAGTTTTATTCATCCTTTGGCCTGAAAGCTGCCAGAATTGCTTGCAGTGCTATACAGGAGAGAATTAATTTTAGCATAATTTCCACACGTTTTATGCGCGCATCAAGACAGTCTCATTTTACAGTCGTTGCTCTGCCTTCTCGGGGCAAGTTCTTCATGTGGTTCCTTTACTGCACCAACAACTTTAATGTTGGGTGGCGTGTTATACCATAGTGAATCAGAAGTCAGCTGTATGATTGACTTCACTTCTCTTGAAACAGCGACAGTGTGAGTTTCTGAATTTTTATTGTTTATATATATTTTAAATAGCTGTATTCTATGGCAAGCCCCAACTTAATAAGCAATTATTCTTGAACCAAATTAAGCGTTTGTTTACCTAGGGATGCTGCAGAAGCTTGACACAACCCAAGCGTGAATGGCCAGTGAAGTGGTTCGGGTGGATCCATGCGTGTGCTGGGAATGTGATTCATTTAAACAGTCCTGAGCTGCCATTTGGACATCATGATCACATGATGTTAGATCACACAGAGATGGAGTAGCAAATATAACAGATTTGGAAACTATTGCTGTTTAGAAGATATACTTTGTTACAAGTGGCCTCTGGCAGACCTTATTCTTGTAGGGCTTTTTTTTTTTTTTTTTTTTTTTTAGTTTTTGGCTACATTGTTATTTGAATATGTACCAAATGAAAGCCACCTATATTTGTCCTTTTTTTGTGCATGTGTGCAGATCTGACACAGTAATGTGAAAGAAAGACATTTCACCATTATGAAATTGATTGTATACCTAGAAAAACTTACTGACAACTTAGTCATGGTACTTCTATTTTAAGCTACAGACATCAGTTTAGGATTCTTCTTTACTATACATCTGCCCATAGAAGCTGATGTTTGTAGGGCTCAGGGTTACGCTTTGCTGTGTAATACTAATAACTGAGAGTGTGTACTCATTTGCTTGGTTTAAGTATAATTCCATTAACCCACATCACCTGCCTTTCTAGTGGTAAAATTAACATATGATACATTGATGAGACTTGCTACAGGAAGGCAGAGAGTGCAAAATAGCAGATAATCTTTCTGTCTCTTGGCACCGAAAATGCTGTAACTCATCTTTTGGGTAGCTCCTTATTTCTTGTAAACACACTGGCAAAAAACCCTGAAGCTTGTTTTCTTCATAGGACTTAAAAGATTTTCTCTGTGTCAGTATGTACTGTTTGCTCTCTACATCTATTTTGTCTATAAATATATGTGCATTCATAAATGTGTGCGTTGTGGAGAAAATCCTGTCTTCAAACAGTTCAGTGTTTTTTGGGAAAAGTGGCAGTCTCGGTCTTCTAACTGTAAAAGTAGGGTGATGGTAAACGTGGGTATGGCACAAATAATTGTCAGGCATTTGCCACCTCAGCAGAAACCCCTCTGCCCTCAGGCTAACCGTCAGCAGGACAGCAAGTGAATTTACAGCTGTGTAGCCTTTCTAGAGAAAGACCATTGTAGGGGAGATGATTTAAGGTTGGGGGCAGCAGAGTTGAGAGCAGATCTGCCTGGGGAGGAAGCCCAGCTCTCCAGACCTCTATGGATGGGAGGTGGTAGTCCCAGGGATGGCTAGGAGCAGTACTTGTGCTGTGCTGCCATATCCCTTCCCCACATCTTAGCTCTTTCATCCCACTAGCACTCTGCTCCTGCTGTCAGGGACCCAAATGGGGCATCAGTCTCACGGCCCGGTGAGGCACTGAGCTCAGGGAGGGCTCTCAGGGTGGAAATCCTTTTGTAGCCAAATGAGCTGCTTGCTGGGTGCTCCCTGCATGGGACCTACCTGGCAGTGGTCTGCCAGCTGTGGATCTGCAACCCTTCAAGTCACACAGTGAGATCCCTGTTAAACTCCTCTCAATAACCTGAGAGAAGTAAAGGTGAACGTGGTGGTCCTTCAGTTGGGTGGTTGCTCTCTGGTTCTGCATGTGTGTTGCTGGAACATATAAGCTGCGCCCTGGCATAGGCGCAGCTTAAAGTGAACAAGCTCCCCACGAGGAGAGGTTCTACCTACTAACTTTAATAAAGCTTTTCTTATTTCAAATAACTGGGTAACGCTAACACGTGAGGAACTGATGCTTCTGTTCTTGCTTTCATTAGAAGTAAATGCCAGGGCAGTAGGCTGTGGTGCCCCCCTTTCCCTGGTTTACAAAGCACTCGTGGAGTGAAATTGCCTGATTTCTCCATGCTTGGACCAGATGCTGGGAGATTTTCTCAGTTTAATGGTATGTCTCTCGGCAGGTCTCTCACAGGGCTGGTTTCTGCAGGTCTGCTTTTCAGGAATGTTGGTCAGGAGGTAGTAGAATGACCAAGCAACTTTTTAAAGCCAAGAATCACTCATTTGGAGCAAAAAAAGCCATTCCCCCTCCCCTCCCTCCAGCAAAAGGTATCTTTAGACTTCAGACAGCGTGTAGACTTATGCTTATTAGATGACACTCTCTACAAATGATTAGCAGGGTTGAGTCTTAGTAATGTTCTTATGAATTAATACAATATTAAGCAAAAGAAAAAAGTTAAATGGTGCTTTTGGTTTTAGAAACAAATACTCAGATTTCAAAACCAGTACTGTGGTTTTATGGTAGGATATGAGTCTCAAGAGTTGACATGCTAAGTAGTGATTCCAGCTGTGTAAATGGTACAAGGAGCTTTTGGAGATGCTTACTTTATGCACTGCAGGTATACAAGAGACTTGTTTCCAGGGTTTAGATAAAAGTACGGTAGTGCTGTATGTCACTTTAAAATACTTTAATTCTGATAGGGACATGGACACTTTGTTGGCAGGAAATAAAAATTCTATAGACCTAAACTTGATTTATAGTCTTCTTTCAGTATAGCTCTAATTATTTTAAGTGGATTCACTGAAATATATTAAATCAATAACGAGAGTGCACTGAATCGTACATTCTGAATGTAAAGTTCAGGTAAACTCTCATGACATACTGCTCGAGATAGATGTGGATGCTCATCAGGTGATATCAGAAGTAAAGCTTTTGATGAATTTTCACCGAAAGTGCATATTTTCATGTATTGTATAAAAATGAAAGTATAAAATGTTACAGATGATGAGCTCTTTTAGAGGAAAAAGAAAGCTTAAGAAACTAAAAGCTATTTGCTTGTTTCCGTTTTCTCCTCCACCCTGTCCTGTAGTATTTCCTTAATTTTTTAAGAGAACTATTAAAATATAATTTGCTTCTTGTCTGATTCTCCCCCTCCTCCCCAAAATGCACGGTGGTACATTTTTGTTAACAGCTTCTGAAGCCTGTTTTTTTTAAGTACCATAATTTTGAAAAATTGTACATTATTCTTGTACTGTGTTGGATATTAAATAAAAAGCTACTTTTAAGCATGAATAGTACCAATTTGCCTGAAGCATCTTCCAACTTGTTTTTCAGATAAAGAAGTGTACATTTTTTTTGCTTCAATTGAAGTCGAGGGAGTTGTACTGCTGATTTTAGGAAATACTTTCAGGTTGATGGAGGGAGTGGGAATAACAGTGCACAGCCTCTGTTTTAAAGAGTTATTTTTATTGAAGCCTTTGTTCACTTTTTAGGCTTAAAATAAGTCAAGTGTCGAAGCCAGAGCTTCACCTGCAGGTTTGCATTGAAAAAACCTGCTGGATATAATTAATGCCTGTCATGTCATTGGGGGCATATGCTGTAAGACGGAGCTGGATGCATAATGCGGAGGCGCTGCGGAAGGGAAACTCGGCAGCTGCCCTCAGTGGTGATGTGGCTGGTGGCCTCCCCGTGGGCAGGGGCTGCTGCCCGGCGGGCTCCACCGAGAAGTGGTGAGACTGACCTTGGAGCACCTATGTCCGGAAATGGGCTCAAGAAGAGAGTACTCTCTCTCTCTCCCCCCTGAGAAAACAATGTTTTCTTCTTTATTTCTCCCCAGTCTTGTGAAATGAAAGTACAGTTCAAGAACACGCATCCTTAAATAAACAGTTTGTCTAAGGCTGAGGGCTTGCATTATTTCTGAGATTGAACTCTAAAGACTCCAGACTCTTGTCTTTCCCTTGATCTTTGTGGCTCATCTCCCTCATCTGCAACGTGGTGGACTGGTGTTCAGCCGACCATCCACTGCTCCTTTCAGCATATGCACACAGGTGCACCCTTTTTGGTTAAAGTAACAGCAGTCCCCCCACACCAAATACAAAGGACAACCAACCAAACCCATGTTGAATAGGCATGAGCAATCTGTGATGGTAGTTTTTCTGCAGGATGAAAGGTGCTGTGTCTGAGCAATGCCGGGTTAGCTCCGAGCGCACGGGCTTTCTCCTCTTCTTTCAGCAGTGGTTATTGCTCTTGCTGCTTGCTTCCTTGTGCTTTGCAGAATCCATACATTGGGAATCTTATCCTTGCTAAGAAACGAGAGCTTTTCACAACTGCCAAACTGTGGGAAAAGCTCTGTGCTGTGTGATAAGCGCTGTGCTTCAGTGCTAAACTTTAGTCTTGCCCAAAGCAATGCTGTGCAGCATTGCTTCCTAACACACCCATGCAACAGCAGGAAGAATCCGAAACAGAAGTATGGGAGAAATGCGCGTTGAGGACAGCTGCAGGAGATAGCAGCAGCACAGCAAAATGGCCAAAGCAGCAAAACCAGAAGAGAAGGTTAAACAACAGAGGAGGGGAGAAGTGAACTGGGTGAGAGGAAAAGAACATGAAAAAGAGAAGGAGTTAGTCAAGAAGCAATAAAAAGAAAGAACTGGAAGTTGAAGGACAAGCAAAACAAAAGTTGCAGTTGCTGCAACTCAAAGATGTAGTATCAGGGGAGTGTTAAAGGGGTGAGGCAAATAGGTGTAGCAAAGGAGATCTCGGCACACCTAACCAAGAATGAGACAACAGTTAAATCTTTTAACTTCATTCTATCCTGAAGAGAGGCCAAATATTGTGGAAGGGGTTTTAATATATATGCAAGTTTAGGATTAATACAGAGCTGAGTTAGTATTCTGAGTGAACATGGAAAAATGTAAGAATGAATTAGTAAATCAACACAAGCCCTGTCAGCCATCTAGCTCCACCAATAGCAAATTTTTAAATTTTATTTTATATTGGTTACTTATACCTTGGGCTTTAGGCTTAGGTACACAGATGAAACAAACCAAGCAAAACCTGTCTGTGAATTCTTGTAGCACAAGTGTCATTGCAGAGGAGGTTGCGTGCTGCAGACCAAGCTGCAGCGACAGGCCCTCCCTCCTTGTTCACATGCGTGGGATGCCTTTGGAGCAAACTTTACAGGGTTAGGCTTCTCCCATATCATTGTAATGGATTCTCAAATAAAACGAGTGGCAACAAGCAGAATCAGTTTCCCATTTTTGAAGAGTGTGTATCGCGCTACACGGGAGATTCCTGCATGGGGATAGCATTTGACCCTACGTTTTATCATCAGATTGTTGCATCTCTCCTTCAAAGCTTCAAGGTATGGAATGATAATGCAGATGCATAGTACTAGCCAGGCTGCATATCGAAATACCCCGTGATTACGTCGTCCACTGCAGGTACTGCTGCTGTAGAATTAGTATGTGCTCATCCATGTGCTACTGCTGGCTGCTAGCACAGCAGGAAAAGATAAACCCACTCTTGTGGTAACTTGCTAGCAAGAATATAGTAACTCCAGCCTTGTGCTATGATACGGGAGTGCTAAGGTTACATGATGTTCTCTAATTGTGGGAGAGTTTTCTTACTGATGCTTTAAAACGGAGTAGCTAGCAGACCTCAGCCTGGTGGCAGGCATCAAGGAAGGTGATTCTCTCCCACCATGGCTCACCAGTCTTTATGTAGGCTTCGTCCAAAGAGCCTGAGAGTTCCCTTTCATAACCTGTTGTGATGATACTAGAGTGTCAGGCCTTCCTGTCATTGGAAATGTGCTTGAATTCTTCCAGGACATTGGAAGGGAACGCCTATAGTTAATTGACAAGTGTGACCGATTGTCAACTGCGTGCTGGTGGTCAGTGTGTCAGCGAGCCATTTAGGCTACATGACAGCATTGTTAGCAGCGGCGTCCTCCTGACCTTGATTATGGCGTGGGAGGGAGGAATGGTACTGATTCATGAAAGCGTGGCTTCTAGGTTGCAGAAACGGTGCTGCCGTTGCTTACCAAAGTATCTGATGCTGCACAGAATTCGGTCTCTGAGGCGATAAGGCTGGTGTATCACTGGGCGCTTGAACCTTGGTTGCACAGTCATAGCATAGTTATTGCTTGTGGGAAGAGAAGGGAATCGCTTGTCGTGATGTTTCCCTGCAGGGGACAGAAGCTGGACTGGTAGCAATGTAGGCTACCTTAAACGAAGAAGGTTGCGTGAAAAATTTACACGTGACTGAACGCAAAGTGCTTTTCTTTTGGGAAGTTGAGATTTTCTAAAAGAAGATATTCTGTGCTTTAGCATTATATTTTTCTCCAAACCTGTGTCTGCACTTGGAAGCCTGCTTCCTCCCCTGCACCCCTCCAATGGCAGAGCAAAGCAGTTAATGTGAGCCATGCTGCCTCGTAGGAGTCTAATACTAAATTAATTGTTTCCATTATGTGGCCGTTCTTCTGGGACTTGCTATGGTGCTGGGATGGGATAATTCAGCACCAGAATTTTTGTTTTCCCTTTTGCACCTCTTGAACCTTTTTTATTCCAGTCACAGACATATTTTTGAAAGCTTAATGGTATGTCAGATCTGTTGCACAAAGGACTGTCAGCTGCTGTTTGCTTTCTTCTGTCTTTTACTTTAATCAGGCGGGCCAGTAAATGATGTGAAAAGCATTTTTCTTTGCTCCTTCAGCTTATGCAAATCTGTTGCTTAGGAACGAAGAGGAGTTCCAGTCCCAAAAGGAACATCTTATGCTGATCCCCTTGGCAAAAAGGCAGATTGTGCCGTCCAGAGCACGGAAAAAGAGCATTTGAACGGAGAAGATCCAGCGCATTGCTGTTCTCTGAAGCACTTTAGTTAACAATCTGTTAAAATGTTTTCTGCTCAGTCTAAATTGATAGGTTTAATTAAAATAAAACTAAAAGGGGATTTTTGAGAGAGATCTTGGTGGTTTGAAAGAAAAGTGAATATTATAGTACTCACTGTGCTGTTCTTGGAAGAGAAAATCTATTCCTTTTGTTAGCTCTTCCCTTCACAAAGGCCTTTTGTGATCAGAGTCTCATGGTTTAACTTGAGTAGGAACATTACACAGAATATTGAATCAAATTTTCTTCATAGAAAAATAATTTAATTGATTTTCTGCGAGCCAGTAACATAGAAGAATGACACAGTGGAACAGAAGAAACCTGAAAATGTTGTGTTGCTATAGGGATAAAACTTAACTTCTGCTGCTGTGCAGGCCAAGCCTATACCTGTGGAAATGTTGTCATTAGTTCCCATGGAGTTCACTGGGACTGGTCCCATGGACCCTGGTTCAGCAGGCCGTTCAATCATCTTTTTAAATTTATCTCTATTTTAAATTCTCTCCTTCTATGCATGGACTGCGGAATGCCTTTGTTTCTCCTTTATGAAGGATATGCTTCTCTTCTCTCTAACTGTTGTACATAGAATTTTCATGATTTTTGTCATGGTATTCTGTCCTGTAAAGTAAAGTAAGCTTTGCTTTATTTATTTATTTATTTATGCCTGTTTTAAAAAGACAAAACAACTCATGTGGATACATAATTCATGGATTGCATGGCAATTGTAATCTTCAGTATCGATGCCAGGCTTGAGATTTTTTTATTAATTTAAGATTCTGTCCTGGTTTCGGCTGGGATAGAGTTAATTTTCTTCCTAGTAGCTGGTGTAGTGCTGTGTTTTGGATTTAGGATGAGAATTATGTCGATAAGACACTGATGTTTTAGTTGTTGCTAGGTAGTGCTTACACTGGTCAAGGACTTTTCAGTTTCCCATGCTCTGCCAGGTGCACAAGAAGTTGGGAGGGGGCACAGCCAGGACAGCTGACCCCAACTGGCCAAAGGGCTATTCCATACCATATGGCATCATGCTCAGTATATAAAGCTGGGGGAAGGAATGAGGGGACATTCAGAGTGATGGCGTTTGTCTTCCCAAGTAACCATTACGCGTGATGGAGCCCTGCTTTCCTGGAGACGGCTGAACACCTGCCTGCCCATGGGAAGGAGTGAAGGAATTCCTTGTTTTGCTTTGCTTGCATGCATGGCTTTTGCTTTCCCTATTAAACTGTCTTTATCTCAACTCATGAGTTTTCTCACTTTTGCTCTCCTGATTCTCTCCCCCATCCCACCGGGGGGGAGTGAGCAAGCGGCTGGGTGGGGCTGAGCTGCCGGCTGGGGTTAAACCACGACAGATTCAAAGATGCTTTTGCAGACTTAGGAACGAAGAGAGGCAATGTCAAAGGAAGTGTTGCTTGAAGTACAGACAGACTTCCTCTTTGTCTTATTTTGAGCCTGGGAACATGTACAAGCACTTGGAGATCAAATGCATCTATTTAAAAGCAAAAAGAAAAAATGTGTCCAGTGGACTGCAAAAAGGCACAGGCCACCCCTTCCCAACACCTGTTTTCAGTCAAATGAAACAGTGTTCTCATCTGCAAAGTCATAATATTCTAAAATTTCTGTAATCCAGCAATTTTTTGTTAGTCATTTATACTCCACCTTAATTATCTCACTTTTTGGCATGATGATTCTCCATTTTTTTGGATATGAAAGAATTTTTTCCATTTACAAATTTCAGTGTTTGAGATCTTTTTGGGTTACGTAGAGCACGGTCTTAACAAAAATAATTCCCTGAACGTCTCAAACACCTCTGCTTTCTTGGGCTGTATTCTCACGCTAATATTTGCATGTGTTTTATTGGTGTTGGATGTATGCTAGTTTCAAGATCATACTGGGTGCAACTGTGGCCCGTTCTGTGCAGCAGGAGGTGGGGTGTGCTGCAGCATCCCTTCTTGCCCCAGTTGTGCAGTTGCACTAGCACGTTACTGAACAAACCGTGGTAGCTTCTCCTGCAGTGGAGAAAGAGAGAGGAACTGTGCTCAAGTGGGTCAGGCTTTGCTGATCCCAGCTCAGAGCGTGGCGTGTGGTCCCTGGCTGCCAGCTGCAGCCCCGAACTGCTGATCCAGCCTTTTGTCACCGGGGGCCTCAACCTCTCCTCCTGAGTGGTGAGAACTTGCCCTGCGGTTACGGTAGCCATAGGATATGTTTTTCCTGAACTGTTTCAGGCTGTTCGAAGTGCATTTTGAATGGATTCACGCTTCTTTTAAACTTAAAGTTTTCTTGGGAGTCATGGTTAAATGACTGAAAATATTTGTGTTTTGAGATGTGTATTTGAGATACTGATGTCCAAGAATGGTGAAGAAAATTAGTCCCTGTGGTTTGACTTGTACGGTTTGTAAAAATGAAGAGTTTATGATAATTTCAGTGCTCAACCCTCTCTTGTGCATCTGAATGATGACTTTGTTTTATGCCTTGTTCCAGGAAAAACACTTGCACTGTCTGTGTGAAGTTGGGCTCTTGTGTTTCCCTCTGTGCCCTGTTGCTTTTCCTTACAGAGGAAGATTAGTCAGTGCTGTTACTTGTCTTCTCACCCTGAGATTTAGCATGGCTCAACTCTTTGCCCATTTAGCTCTTCCCGCCTGCCTGGCCAAGTGCAGCCGGAGGTTGTGGTGTGCGCGTTTGGGGCAGGGAGGGAGGGGGGCTGTCAAAAGAGAAAGCAGTGGTAGGTGGGCTGCTCTGAAGAGGATGGGGCCTCAGGAGGGGTTTGCTCTGCTATCGCTGCCGTGGGGACAGCCTAGGCAGCTGGCGGTTCGTTCAGGAGCAGATGGGACGTGCCTCATTTTTCAGCACCCATTTTCAGAGTCCATCCGAAAAGTGGGATGAACGAGTGGAGGAAAGTTATTTCATCCGTCACTTTTTCATCTGCCACTATTAGCTTGCTGCAGCCCTTCATGCCAGGGCAGCTTGAGGACCTAACTGAACCCAGCTGAGCAAAGTCATTTGTTTTACTTCCAGACTATTGGGACATTCTGGTAATTCAGCTGAAGTTAAGCTGAAAAAAGCACAGATCCTTTACATTATTGTCTCTTTCATATTTTTTTTTTTTAATCGGAGGTTAATGATAAAAGGAAATCACCATTCAGGAACAGCTGAGCTGGTGTGTAAATGAGATGAGCCTTTGCTCACCTTATCAGCTCCAGTGCCATGGGCGGTGACGTTGGCTGCTGTGCCTCCATGTGTAATATTGGTGCTGGGGAGGGGTTCCCTCTCCACGGCATTGCCTGCTCACTCCTCAGATCTTTCCCTTGCCATGCTATCAGCTAAACCTTTCTTTTGTTTTCCATGGAAGTTTACCTTCCAGGGCACGAGATGAGCATGTGTCAGCAACAGACCCAGTTGTGTCCGTCACCTGATCTTTCCGCTATGCAGTAGCATGGCAAAAGATGTGCTGTAAGGAGCTGACAGCAAAAACCACCTGGAAATTGTCACTGTGTCCAGATTGTTACCTGCTGCAACCCGCCATGTTTCAAGCGGGAAGACTGCTGGCTTACTGCTCTGACAGTTGTGTGAGGATAAATCCTTAAAGACTTCAAGGTGAGGGTGCTCAGGTGTTCCCAGGGTGTCAAATCTTTGAGTGAGCAATGCAAAGGGAAAAACTCCTGTCAGCTATGGCATTTAGGTTTTAATTATTTTTGTTTATTTGAAGGAAGTTTAACATTGTTACTCCTTTTTCCAAAAAGGAGAGCAAGGATTGCCATGAAGTGAATGCCCCTGCTTCTTGCTGTGTAATAGTCTAAATCAGTGTATTCTGAAGAAAAGTTGCTTTCACTGTAGCTTGATGCTCTGTACTTTTTTTTTTTTTTTTACCAAAGGGTTGAATGATACTATTTGCTTTCTGTGGGAATGGTCACTTGACAGTCTTAGTCGAGGGGATAGTGCCAGTTTGCAAGTAATTTAAATGGCATATGTACTTGTATCTCTCCAAGGAGTTACTTCCCATTCTTTCCCTGTATATTTTCAGGATACTCAATATACCTTTTGATTTTTTTTTTTAATGTTTTGTGATAACATGATACCATCCTCATCATCTCCTGATCTTGTCTAACACAGCCATAGAATTTCATCTGATAATTTTTGTGGTGAAAGGCTTTATTTTTCATCTGTAATTAGATATTATCAAACCCGGTTATATGAGGATGAACTTTTTATGTTGGGAATCAATGTCTTTTTAAAGCTCAGCTGGATACATTCTTAAGGCCATTAGAGGCTGTTTCTGGGGAAGTTTTGGCCAAATGAATGTGGCAGAGGCTAAAGAGGAACTATGTGGTAATTTCTGCATTTCTAACAAGGTCTCAAAAAGCCTACAGTTACCTAAGTTCATTTGCTTTACCCATATTTATTTTTTTTTAAACTTGGTTGCTAGCTACAAGTTACATCTGTTGGATAAGAACTATCTCCTATAATCAAGCATCGTTTTCCTGTTTTAGCTATTTATAGACTGAGTGCCTGAGTTGTCTTTTGATCTTCTCTTTGATAAATAAACTGACCTGCTTAAGTCTGTCACTGCAAGAAATCTTAAAAACTTGAAATTTTTTTATAACTACTTAACTTCCTAGAATTTGGGGGAATTTTTTTAACTTTGAGTTTGAGAGTGCTGTAACACTGCATAGTGTTACAGCAGTCCTCTCTCTCACAGTGATTCTGAAGTTAATGCTCTTTTCTCTACTCTCTGCTTTTTCAATCCTTACCTTCTGTTTTTTTATTATTTCTTCTTGTCACTTTTCTATTTTTTTGTCCTTTTCGCCATAATTTGCTCCTGTTCATATTTTTTTTCCAAATAGTCTGACGCCTCAGGAGGCCTAAAAGAGCAAGGCTGAGAGAGGCATGCTGGGCGTTTTCTGATATGCTTGGAATGAAGAATATAGATCTTTTACAAAGACTTCAACATTATTCTGTAAGGATGGAGATGTGAAGACAGTGTCTCTATTAGGATTAACACTCCTCTCCTCTAAATACCAGAGCAATGTTGTGAGCAGGGCACTGCGTACCACGCAGTTGCATGGCTGTGAACAACAGTACAGAATTATGACATTTAAGAAAGACTGGCAAATCTTTGGGCTGAATATGTTTCAATAATAAGCCAGCTCTGAAGTTAAATCAAAATGCAAACAATGCTGAAGGGACTTCAAGGTCTGGTGCCTTTTCTTGTTTTGTTATTCTTGTGGACAAAATGCGATGGAGGCGGCTCAGTGAGCTTCTCTGCAGCACAAGCTTTTCTGAGCAGGTCAGGCCCAGCCAGTGCTCACCTCCTTCAGAACTGAAGAAAAAGAGTATCATCTTAATTTAAGCTAGTCAGTAAGCTAGTCAGCTGAGCACTAACATACTCAAAGTTTCCCTAAAAACCCTGTGATACCTCTGATCCTTGGACATAGTGGAACTTGGCACTGTAAGGCTGAAGCTTGTCTGTGCAGGAGACAAGGATCTTCTTGCTTTGAAATCCAGAAAAAGGAGCTGAGAATCAGCACAGATGCTACTGTCTCCTGCTTAGAAAGCTGGGTGTGCTCATCAAACTCCAATATTTAGCAGAACAGCATGCTGGCATATGTGATCCTCTCTGCTGGAGAGAGGATGTCAAATAATGAATGGTTTTTAATTAAGTTTTGAACGTCCAGGGAAATGTGTTCTTGGAGTGCATTTTGACTTTACTGCTGTAATGATGGGTCCTGATACAAGGATAACAAAAAGAAAAAGAGGATTATTTCAGAAATAATTCTTACATGTCTTCTACCTGAGAAAATCCATCCTGGAAAATCTCAGGAATGTACAAAGCTGAAAACAGAACATTGTAGGAATTTAGTAAGAAAGTAATTCTCGCAGCTTGGATAAATTTACTAGTGTAACTATAACTATCAGTATGATTACAGTGTTTTAATCTGTTCCCATTTAGGTAAACTCCTAGTCAGACTGCATCTTCTGAATTTTTTAAGTAGGTCTTTGAAGTTTCTTACGTTCTCTGCCATAAAGGAGTCTGTTAAAGTATTAGCTCTCCTGGCCAGTAATTTCACCTGTAAGAGCTCATAGTGAATGACTCTTAAGGAGGCAAAACTATCCAGTTTTGTGTCTTAGGAATTTTAGTCTTCTTAAATTAATTTTTCTGAGACTTAGGGGGGAAAAAAAGTTCTGGTTTTGCCAGCCCTCTATTGTTGTACATTAGAAACAGCCATTGTCTTTTGGAGCTGTTTTTTTTATCAGCAACAGCAGAAAAGAAAGGGGGAAAAAAACCCCGAACTTCAAGGAAATCTCTTCTGACCTGGTCCCCGGGCTTCTGCATCAGGCGAGGAGGTGGCACAGACCATGTGGAGGTGTCACCTGGCTGTGGGATGTTGTCTCCTGGCTAACATGGCATGAGTGTGGCTGAGCTCCAGCTGTCGTGTTGTGTCCCGTCCCCCATCTGTGTCCCCGTCCCCCACCCCCCCCTCGTTGTCAAACCTCCGCTGCTGGCTTCCTGGGAGGCAGAAGGGAAGGGTGAATCACACCCTTGCAATGTTTGCAAATGTGTCAAAGCTGGGCAGGAAGGTGCTGCTTCCTCTTTCACATCTTGCTAGGTACCAGAGTAAAAAGCTGGAGAACAGGGCACTGAACTTGGCCAACGAAACACCAGGTGTGTGGATACCTTTGGCAAAATTACAAAGTGGAGCTGTCAGTGAGTGTCCTTAAAACAAGAAGGCTTTGGTAACAGTCTGCACCCATTTACTTATGTTTTCCTGGTTCAGAAAATGCTGATCTGTCTTTGGGAAATCATGCCAAAGGGCTTGGAAAAATGTGCCTTCACATATTTCTTTTCACAACCCAGAGGGCAGCAGGAAGCTTTTGTTTCTTAGCTTGTGCCTCTGGCCTGCTAACAGGGGTTTCCCAGATGTGTGCTATTAAATAGATGGCAGTGTAAGTGAGATGGGATTCTGGCTTTGCTTATGCTTTGGTTTCTATTTTTAAATTATTTTCCCAGTATTAAAAAAAATCCACAGATAGTCTAATGTCTGATAGTCTGAACATAGAAAGCTGATGCTGGAGAATAACCCCTGTGCAGTTGTAAATATTGAGGCCAAAAGCATGCAGGTGTGCTTTCTGAAATAGCACATACGGGGATTAAGGGCCATATCTTCAGAATACTTGCTTTAGTGCTGAGGAATCACAGGTCAGGAGCCTGGCTTTTGTGGATGCCTGGCTGTCTCCTGCACCGGGACCTGAGTCATCAATGGACCATGTTTTAGGAGGAGAAGGAAGATGTGTGCATTGGGGAGAGGGTGTTGATACTTTTCTCGCACTCAGTGACAGCTCCCCTTTATGTGGATAAGAGCAGTAATTTTTGGTGTAGAATGGGCAGCCATTTTTCACTATAGTTTTTGGAGCACGGGTGGAGCAGTTTTTTGTAGCATGCCCCTGTTGTGCTTTCTTTGGAGCTGGCGCTTTGTAGCCGTTTGCCTGTCCTGCGGTGCAGCAGGAGAGAGGGCTGTGGGCCCATCGGTCCTACCGCTGGCACGTCCCGGAGCAGCCGCACAGCCAGGTGTTTCTGCTTTGATAGAGAGGCTAAGAGGGGGAAAAGTTTCAAGTTGGAAGGAGCCTCTCAGTTAAAGAAACCTATGTAAAGTGATGTGTTGTTTTCTTTTTTAGCTAAAGCTTGATCTATAGATACTCACACCAAAAATTAAAGTACTGTTTATTTGAAATGCTCTGTCTTCTTAGAAACTCTCTTCTATTTCCTTGAGGGTAAAACTGTTGAGAGTCTGACCTCCTCACAGGACTTTTGCCCAGACGTGGAATTTTTTTGGCATTTGTTTATTTATCGAAGGGAGGACACCGTGGTTTTTGCCCGTCTCTAATTTGAGAATAACTGTGGTTCTTGTGAACGAGCTTGAGCTGGGTGTAGGCAGGTGTTGGGCAAACGTCCCGGCGCAGGTCTGCCAGCCAGCACTCCTGTCAGGCCAGTCCTTCCTTGCTTTTCAGCAGGGATCACAAATTGCACAATATGGGCGTTTACGTATTTATTTATTTTAACAAAAACTCATATGCTCAGGCTTCAAGCAAGGTTTGGGGTTTGAAGAAGCATAAGGCCCGTGGACCTTTCCAATGGTGGTTGTTTAAAGTTGTCAGCGAGCTCTCTCCGTACATGGTACATTAGCTTTGTGGAGATGGCTTGGGACACACGGTTGGTCTCTGAAGGTAGATAGGTAGTCACTTCTAGCTGCTTCCTTCCCTTTTCTTTGGGTTTTGGGTTGTTTTTTTTTCAGCTGAGCCCTTCCTTGGAGGTAAAGCTGTTGTTTCTGTGGCGCTTTCCCCAAGAAACCATAATTAGGTAAGAGAAAGTGAGGAGGTTTTTCTGCCTGGCTGCTAAAAGAGCAGTGAGTTGGGGGGGGGTCGTGAGTCTATCCTGGCTCTCTCTCGCAGTGAGCTTTCGGTAAAGCTGCGGTGAGACCTGGTTCCCCCGCTGTATGCGGGGATGGCATGGCTCCACGGGGGTGACACCCGCCAGGCAGGGCCCTGCTCCTCCAGGATGCGGGCGCTTGTGCCGCAGAGGGGTGTTCCTGCCCTCCTGGTTACAGCCGAGGGCAGCGCTCAGACACTGCCTTCATAGTAGGTGCGTGGTTTTGCTCTGGTAAGTGGGGGAAAATAACTTGCAAAGCCCTATAGAAAAAAAAGAGACAGCTTGATGAGAGGTGTTACCTTAAAAATGAGGAATTTTTGACTCCACCGAGGAGGATGAGTAGGTCGTTCTACAGAAGTGGATGACTGAGCTGTTCTTCACCCCACACTTTCTTCCTAAAATTTCTTGTCGTTGCTGTTCTTGGTTCAAACCCCCATGCAGTGGCAGCAGTTAGGTTTACAGAGATCGCCATGACCTTGAGGGATTTTGTGCCTCTCTGTCACTAACTACTCAAAGCAGATCTGGATGTCCTAGGACATGAAACACTGGAGACTGCTGGCACCTTTTGACAGCCAGGTCTCCCGAAGATGGGCTGGCAGTTGTTTCTGTGGATAAGGGTTTGAAGACTCATCGGCTCAAAACTGAAACCTTACAGAAAAGTTTTATACCTGCACTTGTTACAGGATTTTTCTGTTTATCGTAACTGAAGCAGACCACAGAATAACTTTCCGTCTGGTTTAACCAGAAAAGGTTACATTGTAGTTTTCCTTTCTTTACTGTGCATTAGAGGTCATCCTTTCCTCTCTTTTTTGTGTATTTCTGGTGTGCAGCCATGGGAGAAGAGTAGCATTTCTCAACTCGTAAAAGTAAGGAAGAGGTTGTTAATCCTAAAAGTCTTTTTTTAAACTTGTATACTAAAACCAGCTGGGTTTCAGTTTGACTGTTGGCCTTCCGTTTTGGTTGAAGGGAAACTGCACATTTCCCACAACATATGTAGTTCCCTGCTCTTCATATTACTCATTTGTTTTCTGTGTATATAATAACATATAAAAAGTTGTATGTATGTATGTATACATATCTATATGTATTTATTTTTTAACCAGGTGCAAAATGACTGCTCAAGTAACACTGGAGGATGCCTTGTCCAATGTGGATCTCTTGGAAGAATTACCATTGCCAGATCAGCAACCGTGTATTGAACCCCCGCCATCATCTCTGCTTTACCAGGTGTGTTGTCATTGCAGGAAAAAGAGTTTTTCCATTTCCTATTGCTGTTAAGAAAAAGAGTATGTGCTTTTCAAAAAAACAAAACCAAAGTGTGTTTAGATTTGCAATATATATATAAAAATTCTTTTCCCTACCAAGGATTAAATTCTGCATGTTGCTTTCCCTGCAGCCAAACTTCAACACTAATTTTGAAGACAGAAATGCATTTGTCACTGGCATTGCAAGATACATTGAGCAAGCTACAGTCCATTCTAGCATGGTAAGTAGATGTTCACTTATATACTTTTGTGTTAACTTGGAATAAAAGGAGAGGAACATGTCTTCTTGTATTTCATTATAAGAATTGTGGTAACAGAAAATGAGAAACCAGGTTACCTACAACACTTCCAGGAGGTAGTGAAATGAAAAAGTGTGTAGCTTTTCTTTTTTCTTACATGAACTTCTTGATAATTTTAAAATGGTCTTTCTTCTTGATCAACCAATGTTGCTCAAAAGTTTCTTGCTTTCATTGTGCATTTTTCCAGTATTCTGAGGTGAGCTGGTTGTATTGACAGGTAGCTGCTGTAACTTGAGTGAAAAATTACCTTCCGTCCTCCCAAATTTCCACTGCTTCTCTGTCAGTTTAGTGGTGTTGAAGAGTTATTGTTGGCTTCCTCACTGTGGAGTGTGTATGTTAGTGGTTTATTGGCATGCTTTTGTGTAAGGTATTCTGTGGTTTTTAACAGTTCCACAATATAAGATAAGACTTCATACTAGTAACTCCATCCATCTCTGCTGATGGTGTTGCTGTTTTGGGATACAAAAGAACTTCCAGGCTGCAAATGCTGGTCTGTACTGAACTCGTCGTCGTTTCATGGCACTCTTGGAAAAGGAGGAATAATGTGTCTTGTAATTCTAGAAGCCAATTCACAAACAGTGGAATGGGCAAGTTAAGCACCTGATTACATGCTACTGAAAATTATGTACATTTACACCAATATACTCTTAAAATTACCTGGCGACGCCTTAACCTGTTCTCATTGTTTGGATGTTGTAGGCCCTCTCCTTTGACATGTAAAAAAGGATATTGCTCTACATGTGCTGACTTTCATCCTTGACCATTCCACCTTCAGTATCCGAGTTTAAAAAGAAAAACAAACACCCCCACCCCCCTTCAGATTAGCTTTTTATTTATAGATCACAGTGTCTTTGATTTTTGTGTTGTTCTTTCTTCCCAAAACTAATCTGATCTGGGAAGATAATAATTTTTGTCATTAGGTAGGCATAATTGCTGCAGTTGTTGATTAGTGATCTGGTAGGTGTTTGTTGGGTTACGTAGTATGAAGATGATGATGATGTGAATTCTCTCAGAATTAGGTTGGGTGCTGAAACAGGTGACTGAGAATAAATGAAATTTTTTTTTAGCTGTTGGATTATAGCCAAGCTGGACATCAGTAGCTGGTCAGCTCTAATACATGTAATATGCCAGCTGAGCCTATGAATTTTGGTAATATTATTTTACGTACATAGAGTGTGATGTATCATTCAGCTTGCAATATCTTTGTGTTTGTACATATACATTCTGATAAGAGAATAGGTCTGTTTGGACAAAGTTTTGGAATGATGGAAGACAAGTGCATTTAACCGTTTTGTATTACAATACCTAATTATGTTGAGTGTCTTTCTTACAGAATGAAATGCTAGAAGAGGGTCAGGAATATGCAGTCATGTTATACACATGGAGAAGCTGCTCAAGAGCCATTCCTCAGGTAAAGGATGAAAATTAAACTGTCATGCATCACGTGAACTTCTGTCTTGTTTTGGTGTGGAGTTGCACAGATATAGCTTTATCAAGGAGCTATGAAATGTAGTCTACTTAGTCTCCTGAATAGGCAAGCTGGGCCTGCCATAGTGTCTTTTAGCACTTGAGGACCAGTTGGTCTCTTAAGTTGGACCCCCCCCAACTTAATACTTAAGTTCAGAACAGGTTTAACAGGTGGCATAGCATGTAATAATTACAATTCAGGTTAAACATTTAAGTTTCTAGACATCCTAGGTGGTAATTTTCTGAATGTCAGAGCTATGCAGTGTTTTATTGATCTGTATGCAAATTAAAACCCTGTGAATAGGTGAGAAGTCCACAGGTGGTCTCAAGTGTCTGGGAATGGTTGTGCAGGGGTGGGGTGGGATGCATCTTAAGATGCATCAGAAAACTGAACAAAATTATAACCATGAGCTGACACCTGCCTACTCTATAAGGAGTTTGTAATGCAATTATTTTTGTACTGAAATGCAAGGAAGGCTTATCCTGTGGTTTAAATATTTAGAGTGGAAATCGGGTAATCTGTTTTAATTTCTGGTTTTGGCCCTATTTTACTGCATGACTTTCAGCAAGTGGCTTAATAATGTGGAAAGAATATTGTCCTAACCATACAGAGGTGTTTGATAACTAAATTATTTGCTGTGAGGTAACAGAGAGAAAAATCGTAGGATTTTTATTTATTTATTTTTTTTTTTAAACACACGGAGTTAATCTTAGAAGGCTAGCATAAAATTACCAAAACTGGCAATTTATGCCTTAAGTTTGTCTCTTTAGGATGATAATACATTTTCTCAAGTTGTCATTGGGGACCTTAGTTTCTGAGTCTTTATCGGGAAAAGTTCCAAGTGTAATGATCTCTTTATTTGTCCTCAGGTCAAGTGCAACGAGCAGCCTAACAGAGTAGAAATTTATGAGAAAACTGTGGAAGTTCTGGAGCCAGAAGTCACAAAACTGATGAATTTTATGTATTTTCAGGTAAAAGGAATGGAAACAAAATTTGTCAGTAGGCTTGTATTTTTATATTCCTATTTTGTATGCTTGATATTGTGTGCTCAGATACTGAACCT
Source organism: Mycteria americana (assembly GCF_035582795.1). Classification (NCBI taxonomy): domain Eukaryota; kingdom Metazoa; phylum Chordata; class Aves; order Ciconiiformes; family Ciconiidae; genus Mycteria; species Mycteria americana. The sequence continues at coordinate 147,440,417 of NC_134365.1, forward strand.
AGTCATTATACTTGGTAAAAACCCTCCATATTGTCTCACAGAAGGGCAGAATTTCTAATGCCTGTCTTAAAAACTTCAGGCGATCTCCATTAAGACTTTCAGCATAAAATCGAAGGTAATTGCACATGGTTCCTATGTAGCACATGGGGACAGTTCTGGCACTTTAGGAAGAAAGGAAATAGAAATATAATACGTTTCACATGTATACATAAAAGCGTCTCGGCATAGAAACCATTTGTTGGGGGGTGAGGGATCCACAAGTCTGGACACCAGAGCAGCAGGTGCAACTTTGCTACAGAAATTCATAATTGATGCAAGCTAACCCAGTTGTCGTGACCTGCCAGCCACCCGAGCTACATGGGCGCTGGAGAATAGCATTCTGTCTGGCTTTCTCCTCCCGTGCTGGCAGCTTGCCATTTGGTTCAATGGACTGAGGATGTTTCCAGGCATTATTTGGAGGGAGCCAGAGCAGCTAGAGCCTGAGAGCCCTGGAGCACACAGGAAGAGGAGACTGAATGAAATGTAGTATTTCCTGTTATCTTCCCCAACTGGCGGATCTTACTGACTATGAACAATCTCCTTTTGTTCAAGGAGATTAGTGCTCTAAACTCAGAACAGATTCCTCTTTACATTCAAAGTTGCTGTCTTTTTTGTACTTAAAATCTTCATCTCAAATGGCCCTGATGTGCACTTGGAAATAAGCCCTCAAATAAACATGCGGCAGGATGATTTTGCAAGTTGGCATGTACTGCTATTAATCAGTGTGCTGTGGGGTTTTTTTGTTTTAAGAGAATATACCTATAATCTGCCTTGTAATGCACATATACTTTCTCACTAAAGAAGATGAAATCACTTGTTTCAAAGGGATTTTAAACTTTTATTACTTTAATCTGCAAATAACCTTGCCCCTTGTGCCAGGCAAGCTCTGTGGCAAAAATCACTGGTGACACTTGTAGCAAGTACGCAGACGTGGAGCTGCAAAGTCTGTGCTGATGCTTTGTTAGCCTTGCATGCTTTAAACATTTTTCTGCTTCAGTGGCGCTTTTCATTGGACCAGCTCCAGTTACACGATGAAACCTTTTTCCTGGAAATGTCATGGCTTTTACTCCCTGTTTCTTCTCTTTTTTCCCCCCCTTTAGAGAAATGCAATTGAACGATTTTGTGGGGAGGTGAGACGCTTGTGCCATGCGGAGCGGAGGAAGGACTTTGTGTCTGAAGCATATCTGATCACGCTGGGCAAATTCATCAACATGTTTGCGGTATTGGATGAGCTGAAAAATATGAAGTGCAGTGTGAAGAACGACCATTCAGCCTACAAGCGGTAAGTGGCAAGGAGCAACAGCAGCCGGGTTTCTGCTGCCAGGATACAGGCCTCCCACGAGATGGCAGCAGTTGCTCTTTTCTGACAGCTTTCTCTTCGAAAGTAGTCCCTTCACGTGTGGGACAGATTACCCTGAAACTAGGGATGCATTGACTGCAGTTAGGCAGTTGAGTAAATCTATTTTCTTTATGCTGTTCCTCCAGCAGCAAAAGGTTCTTCTGCCTTTTAATGCCAAGCTGTCAAATACTTCTGTCTTGGTGTACACTAAACATAATGAATATACTTCGCTCAATAAAGCTTTTCTTTTTAAGTTTGAGAGGAAACCGTCTTTCTGGTTGCTTGTGCCACTTCTGTTCTGTTCTATCCTATCCTATTTTTGGCATCCACTTTTGACATTTGTGGCTGAGAGTTGTTAGACTTGTTCTTAAGACATTTCAGCTTTGCAATTCAAGGTCGTTGTGACCGCAGGTGTAGCAAGGGAGGGGTGGAGGGTGGGATATCAGTGGCCAAGTTCTGTGCTTGAGCTGCCAGATGATATCAGGTATCTTCTGTTGAACATGGTGGTCAGAGCAGCAGGGGAAGACAGTCTTTATGCCAGCTGTAGCATCTGTGGTCTTTCATAAAGGAAACCATTTAGGCAATGACTAGCCAATTTTATCTATGCTGCTTCCACTTACATGAGATTTAGTTTCTAGCTCTACTGGTAGCTGCCTTTTGTAGTTGTTGTTGTGCCTGGAGACCTCTTAAACTTACTTGGTTTGCATTTTTTTTCGTTGGAGGCGTGCTTCTGGAGGACAAACTCTGTTTTCTGGAAGGCTGACTTTTCCTGGGTTGTTGCGTGGCTTGGGTCTATAGAGCCACTGCTGCCCCCATCAGTTGAGGGATATACCTAATGGTTTTGGGGTTGGGTTGGATTGGGTCTTTTAACTAGGCTGCAGTGGGGGATTTGGGATTGGAAAACAGTTTATTTGGGATAAATTAAATCCATATCTCTCTTATAGTGAACGTTCACCTTTCTTTTCAGCTATTTTCCTAAAAAGCTTTCCCTTTATCTTTTATGAAACAGGCTCTTGACACAGATTTGTTGAGTCCATAGCCTGTGTTTGGATAACTCACTTTTATGAAACTGTGGCAAAAAAGTACTGGATGTGTTTACCAAGCTCTCTTTCTGCTTGATTCAGGACTTTGGAGGTGGGAGATGCACTGAGGTTTACAATCCTGTACAAGCAGTGAATGATACACCATTGTACTGGCAGTTAAAGATGTGCTGACAACTTACAGTTCCCCTGGTAGATTTGGGGACAAGTATGTTTCTATTGAGAGGGGATGGATTTGGTTACAAGCAGCCCTGACGAAGGGAAATACTGTTTTTTTTCTGTTTTCAAAGAGCTGCTCAGTTCCTGCGGAAAATGGCAGATCCTCAGTCCATTCAAGAATCCCAGAACCTCTCCATGTTCCTTGCCAACCACAACAAGATAACACAGGTAAGCTTTAATTGTCTTTTTGCTAAATACCTAATGCTTTATAAAACTATTAAAATAAAACTTTTCTGGTTTGGTAGTAACCGTTGTTCCCCAGGGAGTATAACTAGTTGACTAATATCCTTTTCTTCTTTTTTTCCAGTCTTTACAGCAGCAGTTGGAGGTGATCGTTGGCTATGAAGAACTGCTTGCAGATATTGTAAATTTGTGTGTGGACTACTATGAGAACAAAATGTATCTAACGCCCAGTGAGAAACATATGCTTTTGAAAGTAAGTTTCTTTCTGGTACCAAATTAAAAAAGAATTGTTCAGGCAGGACACAGACGTCTGAATTCCTGGGGTTTTTTGTTTTGCCTTTTTTTTTTTTTTTAAATGAACCAGATTAACCAAGTAACTCAAATTGTTCCTTTTTTTCTTCCCCCCCCCATTGTATTTTTATTATATTTCATGCTAAATCTATTTAGAAAGTTTCTAATCCATTTTTGTTTTACATAAATTGAAGTTGACCCAATTGAACTGCAGCCTGGCTAGGAAAACAGTTCTATGGAATTGTGTTTCTATGAAGTACAACAGCAGAAAGGAACTACTACGTTTTATATTTAGATATGTGGCAAGTTTGTATAAAAAGCTTTTGGAGGTGAGGCTGTGTATCAAAGATTTCAGGGAACACGTAGCTTAAAATTGGGGTTAGAAAGTAGGTAAGTTTAGTTAGCTGGAATATGTACTTGTAATAAGAGAGTGCTGGGCAATATGAAGTGTGGTTGATCTTATCAGCTGCATGTCTTGCAGTGGAAGAAAAGGTATAGAGTAAGAATTGAAAATTTCCCTCATGACAAATATTTTGAGTCACTTCAGTGTTTAACTTCTGAAGAGCTCTGTTTATTAGGACCAAATGGAAGCATCCTGAAACAATACACAAACTCTAAAGCATTTGCGTTCTGTCTGCAGGGATGTCCAATGTGTCTTTCATATTTAGGCCTTTTGTTCGATAAATGCGTGCTTAGAATACATTAAGTGGCTAATGCTCAGCTCTTACTATTGTAAATACTGAATTATAACTTTATGTTAATGAATAACTTGGACAAAATGTAATCAGATTTTTTTTTTGATGCTTCTGAGCTCTTGTGTGTATAATTCAGAGATATGCTGAAAGCCATAAAAAGCAATAGCTCAGAGGTGTTAGATCTAAAATTCTGTTACGGATCAGTTTGCACTTACAGAATTCTATTAAAATGGAAGTGGAAAAAAAACCTGTCTAAAAATAGCCAGACTCTAGTTTCAGTGAGATTTTTTTGTATGCTAAACCTTTATACAAACAAGTAGCATCTTTTAAGGATAACTGATCAGGCTAATGTTAATGTAAAAACTACTAATATATATATAATAAAAGAATACTACAGAAATGCAGGTATTTGAAAATACATTCTGTTTGAAGGAGGGTGGGTGTTTCAGGACTGTTTTTAAAATACTACTTTTTTTTTTAATGACATGAAGAACAGTCTTACTGCAGCAGGTTTTTACCTCTGAGGTGCTTTTGCGGAGAGGTTTGTTTTTTTTCTTTTTCAGGTTATGGGCTTTGGATTGTACCTGATGGATGGAAGTGTCAGTAACATCTATAAGCTTGATGCAAAGAAGAGGATAAATTTAACCAAGATAGACAAGTTCTTTAAGGTTGGTTAAGATGTGGTCTTAATATGTGATTTTAAAGGTAATTCCCCTTGCATTTTAAATGTAATTAAATAGAATAAAGATCACTTTGGACTATAATATGGGTACATAGTGGTTTCCTTTCACTAAGATTTGTATTTAATAATTTATCTAATCTGATTTATTCCCGGTGTACAGCAGTTGCAGGTTGTCCCACTGTTTGGTGACATGCAGATTGAACTTGCAAGATACATTAAGACCAGTGCGCATTACGAGGAAAATAAATCCAGGTAAGAGGGAGAAGGAAACAAAGAAGGGAGTGTCTGGGCTGGGGAAAGTCAGACCCTTGGAGTATATTTTCATAATCATCCGTTAATCAGTCTGTGGATCATAATCAGTCTGTGGATCTGTGGTAATTACTTTAATAGGATTTTCACTTTGGTCTACTTTTTGGTGTGGGTATTTCACTATTAATGTACTTCATGTAATAGATACAACTAAAGAAACAAGTTGTTTAAAGACCTTTCTATGCTGCTGAGCTCATTCTTGCATCTGTGACATTTCTTATCACCTGGATTGGAGGAAATGAATTTTATCTTACACTAATTTCATTTTTATTTTTTCCTTTAAATACGAAACTTTCTTTAAAAGAAATGAAGGATTTTACTAAGCAAGGTGAGCAGTAGTAGTGCATGGGTAAATAGGCATGTGTATATTGTATATGGAGCAGCAACTTAGCTTGTCTCCCCCCCTTTTTTTTTGGCTAGGTGTGCAGCACAGCAAAATGGCTTGAAAATGCAGCCAGTTTTTACATAAATGGTTCCATGGTTTATGGTTATTGCTTTGTTTTAGTGAACGTTTCCATGCTCCTCCAAGACCTTCCCTCCATGCAGTTACATGAATTTAGAATGTAGTGCTTTGCATTTTAATTCCTGCAGAAAAAACACATAACCTGCATGTAATTGCTAAGAGAAAATCAACAGCAGTGGGCCTACTGAGCTACTAAAAATATGAGGCTACTTAACATGACATTCTTGGTAGCATGTCTTTTGTGTCCCTCTTGATAACATGTTGATAGTATTTAATAATGCCTTTTTTTAATAGTTGGGAGCATACTGTAGGCTTTTCATAGTTAAACAAGAATAACAAAAAACAATCTGAAGGTAGATAGATGTATCTTGGAGCCTATACCTATACTTCTGCCCTGCCTTTCAATACTTTTCAGTCCCGCCCCTAAGTGTATGCTCCTGAAGAGAGATGCTGGTTTGTATTTCATAGCAGCAGCCTTCAAAAAAATACAGAAAAGAAAAAAGTAGTTTTTTTAAGACTTGGAAGAAGTGCTCTTTGAACTCAGAAGGGCAATCCATCGGTAATGGATTGTGCAGGTTCAGAGGTAGAGGTGTGAGGAGAGGAAAGACCTCCAATAGAGAATGAAGATTTTTTTTTTTAAAAAGTCATCGTGGTTCGTTCTTTGCAGTATCAGTTGTACTGTTTATTGCCTGAACTGATTTAGGTGGGGTTTTTTTGTCGTCTGAAACAGATGGACATGCACGTCTTCTAGCAGCAGTCCCCAGTACAATATATGTGAGCAGATGATCCAAATCAGAGAAGACCATATGCGTTTCATATCAGAACTGGCTCGTTACAGCAACAGTGAGGTGTGTGGGATTAGAGCTATTAATACAAATTTCATGTCACTGATTAACATTTTTTGTTAAATATCTGAACAGCTGGTAAACCTCAGGCTACGTAAATGACAAAGCTTGATCACCTGAATCAAGAAAAGCTGGCTGCAGGGCTAGTACCCAGTCTCTGCATGATATTTACACTATTTACATTTAAAATTGTAATGATACATCATACAAACTGCAGTATTCTTCTGCTTATACATATATATCTATATCTATCTATATATAGGATATATATCCTAGAACTTTTGGCATGTCTCTTTTGGAATAAGTTGTCTAGCCTTTGCTCCAAATGGGTGCTCATGGCAGTTTAAATGAAACTAAAAGTTAAGGGATTAGCTTAAAAAAAAAAAAAAAAAAAGAAATGCACATGTATACACACAAGTATACATATATAGAACTTATAACATATATATTATAATATATATAATTAGTGTCTTGAATTCATCTGCAACAATAGTTTGGTGGTTAGGGATACCAGTGGTTTCCATCACTTGACCAACATCTGTGAAGTTTAACTATGTAAGTCTCTGGAAGAAAAAGCTGATATTAATGCAGGTGTTAGTATGTAATGCTGTTTTAATGCTTAAAAGAAATCTATGTAGAAATTTGGCTATGGATGCTGGATACAGCATGTTCTGATGTGGGTTTGGGTTTTTTTTATTGTTTAATAATGTTCTAGGTGGTGACTGGGTCTGGTCGACAGGAAGCTCAAAAAACAGATGCGGAGTATCGGAAGCTCTTTGATCTCTCTCTCCAAGGCCTGCAGCTTCTCTCCCAGTGGAGTGCACATGTCATGGAAGTGGTATGTTACCTGGGGGATAAAACCAGATGAAAAAGAGGTGGCTTAGTGAGGTTGGACAGGCTTTGCTTTAATGGAATGAAAAATGTGTGTTGTGTGTTGTTCCTTTAGTTCCCCTCTTCCTTCTTCCTTCACTCCTTTTCTCCTCCTGCTCCAAACCACGTTCTCAGAGGAAGGTACATGAAGTTCTCAGAGGCTAGGAGTAATGTTGCTGCTTTGAAGATCCAGTAACATGTACAATCTCATACAGTATATTCAACCTGTTATATTTAATGGATAGGTGATCACCTGTGAGCCTTGACCAGATGTTTTTATGTTGCTCTTGATACGTACATTTTGTAGACTAAGACTTCGTTATTTTCCTCTGAATGTTGGTTAAAATTATATTCCATTAGAAATATCCATACCAACATGCAGTCACACAGGAGCTGATAGAACAGCTTCAACTGGCTATGTTTAGACATTATCGCTTAGTAAATTGAAGCACGTAAGGTCTTAACCAAAGACACAAAAATGAATGGAAAGGCTCCCATTGGCTTTAGGTTAGGCTTTTATTCAAAAGGAAAGTAAATGTGGGGAAAGGAAAATTTGAGAGGAGATGAGGGAGGGAAAATAAAGAACCTGTAGAGTTGTTTCTCTATATTTTAATAATTTATTTTAAAAACAGATGTCAGTTAGAAAAGTGACTGTGTTTTTTCCAATAAGAAACTGCTTAAGGCAGCAATTGAAGAGGAGGATGCAGGAGTCCTTTTTATGCTGCAGACACTTGGATAAAAGCTGCATGTCTTATCTGCACCAAAGCATGTTCTAGGAAGGGTTGAAACATGTGACGTATTGTATGAGAGAAGCCAGACTTGCTCCTCCTCTGCCTCTGATGTCTGAGGGAGCATCAAGGCACTTGTACTGTGTGAATCCAGTGCGGTCACAGTGGGCATAGCTAGAGACCCGGTTTTCTTTCCCTTCTGTATTTTTAACTGCCTCTTTTAAAAGCCAGTAGATGAGTCATGCTTTTTCCTGTATTATCCTATTCCTATTTAAATCAACAGTGTATTTTATGGTGAAAATCTTGTTCTCCTTTTCTCCTTCTGAAGAGAGGTTGCTGTCATCTATTTCTGGCCTCTGCAACTCCCAGACTTGCTCTCTTTATTTCTGTCATTGCAAATTGCTGCATTCAGGCTCTCTCTTCACAGTGACAATCTTCCTATTTTCTTATATCTCTGTAGAAATTATATTTTATTATATGTCTGTAGAAAGTCTCTCGTTCTTAGCTCTGTTTTTATCCTCCCAGTTCCAGAACAAACTTTCTCTGAGGACCACAGCAGGGTTTTTTGCCTATTATCACTGCTTTTTTTTGTCTTTCTGATTTGTATGGATTCCATTAAGTACTTCTCATGTAAGTTTGTGTTCACCTTCTCCCTGTCCTCCTACTGAGGATTTATTCTGATCTGGAGTATCCTACTTATTTACCTGTCTTCTGTATTCACTTATTATCCATGAACCTTGTTACATGCATCACGTTCAGATAAAAAGTTTCAGCATACAATTGATGTCCAACTTAACCCTGTGAACTTAATGCTCCCAAAACACTTCATCTTTGTTTAATAAGTTCCCCAGTGTCCTCTTTGTAGCACTTAGGTTGCAGGGTGTGACGCTATTCTTTGCCATAGGTAAATTGGTGCAAATATTAATCCATTATAGTAGGCAAATTTATATCGCTCTGTAATCTAACGCTTATGCAAAGATGCTATCAACCAGACCTTACTATTCACTGAACTCAAACTGTGAGAAAATTGTATTTGAATGTGACTAGGATTTTTCACTAGATTTTTCACCCTAATGGATATTAGATCAGCCTGACACTGCTCAGGAACATTTTGAGCTGTGTTTGCAGTGACTGAAAAGGCAGTATTTAAGAGAAATGCATGCTGCGATATTGTAACAGATAATACAGCTATTTCCACACCTTTAAGCCTAATAAACATAAAAAACCCCAAACAAACAAAAAACAAAACAAACAAACAAACAAAAATGTGTAGTTTTCCAGTTATCTCTTGAATTCTAAATGTGAATATTTGACCAAGTTGGAAGCTCCTCTTCCTGTGCGTGAGTGTGATGGATTTTTTTGTTATGCTCCGAGGTCTCTCTGTGTTTCTCATGCTTGAAATGGAGAAGGAACTTCTGCCTACACTAGCATTTGCTCAGTAAAAAATATCCTGAAGTGCATTACCTGCTGAGTGTGAATTGCATTTTTTGAGCTAATACAGGATCGTTGGCTTTCAAGAAAATTTGTTAGGCAAATTATTGTTTGGCATTTCCACTAGACAGTAGTTTCAGAATTTATGCAGATTTTGAGAATAGTACCAAATATTATTTTTCAGATATTCTTGAAAACACTGCAGTATTTCTTAAAGCAAACTATTTGTGTCCAGCTATGTTTTGTGTTTCTCAGGCCTTTTTTTCCCCCCTCCCCCCATCTTTTTTCTCCCTATTCTGCTGTGTGAACTGCAGTATTCGTGGAAGCTGGTACACCCAACTGACAAGTATTCTAATAAAGATTGTCCTGACAATGCGGAAGAGTATGAAAGAGCAACAAGATACAATTATACTAGTGAGGAGAAGTTTGCTTTGGTTGAGGTAAGATAAATCTTTTTCTAAAAGAATTTTCCAGAGATTAATTCTATAGAAAGGAGAACATTCTCTATAATCATTTTCTATACCCAGTGCAAAAAGACAGCATGTCTTGTGTTGACTCTGAAAGAGTATGTTTTCCTCCATTCAGTCTGTAGGAGGAGCACAGGAAAACTATCCTTTATCTTTTGGAACTTGTTAATTCCCCTTTTATAATTTTCTGTATTTAAAAAAGGGGTTTTTGAACAATTATACAAACAAAATAAGAAAAATACACTTTTTTTTTTCAGGTGATTGCCATGATCAAAGGTCTTCAGGTGCTGATGGGAAGGATGGAAAGTGTTTTCAATCATGCCATTCGCCATACCATTTATGCAGCTCTTCAGGACTTTGCCCAGGTCACACTTAGAGAGCCATTAAGACAAGCCATTAAAAAGAAGAAAAATGTCATTCAGAGGTAAGAGTCTTGTTTTCATCTTCTCCTGTATTCTTTCCCCCAAATCTTACTAAATTTATTCCAGAATTGCACAGCTGTTAAATTTTGCCTCTTTAAGTCTGTACTCCCCTACTACTAGTCTGTCTGGTACTCAAAGTTAGCTTGGTTGAACATGTATTGGAAGTTGAAGAAGTCCGGAGTCAAAACTGAATGGCTGCCATCATGGTTACAGTTAGAGTCCGGGCTGTCTTGAGCCACTTAGGACTACCGCAGGAAGTCTTGTGTTGCCTGTAGTTTATTTTTATTTTAAGGAAAGATAAGTACTGTGATATTGAAAGCAAGACTAGTATTTTTATTTTGAAGAAAGCTGTTACTGTCCACCTTCCTTATGATTTCAGCGTTTCCTCTCCTTGCGTCTCATGTTTACATCCCACCCCATAGTCTTATCTCTGCCCTCTTAGCACCCTGCCTTCTTTCTCAGCTTCTGTTGCTTTTCGCTTATTAGCCTTACACTTCTCTTCCAAGTGTTCTGTCTGCCTACACTGATTGGTGGCATTTCCCAACCTTATTTTTTTGTCCCTAATTGTTTGCTTTTAATCTTGACTTGTTTACCATTTGTTTATTCCCACGTTTCATTGGAAAGCTCTTGGAGGTGAAAGTCTTTGGCTAATTAGGCTATTGCTAAATGCTCTGACTGCCACAAAAATACCATCATAAGCTAAAAATAAACAAATTACTCCAAATTACCAGGTCTGCAGGGAGATTCTTTTTGTCCCAGGGCCTTTCATGAAATAGGGAACTATTACTTTCATACCTGCTTGGATCTGGGAGGAGACATTTGCTTGATCATTCAGCATGCCACAGGATATGGCCGGCTATGTTTCTGACAAGTATCTGAAGTCCAGTTCGGTATTTGGAGTTAGAAGTATGAGGCTGATTATATAAACTCCAGCTGAATTCTAGAGTTCTGCTGGAAACAGGAATTCTACTGTTTCTTTTCATTTCAAGCCCGAATTGTCTCTCTTTAGTTTGGTTAATAATCTGCTTTGGTTTGATTGAATAATCTGCTTTTTGCAGTTTAGGAGAACAAAATGGCTTGATGCGCTTGCTAAGGATCCCAGAGTTGAATTCTTGACAAATGACTTTTGTCTCTGGCGAACCAGTTTCAGAGGTCAGCTTTCTTTGACAGAGGAGGAGGGGTCTGGACTATCCTTTTTGATAAACAGCGCGGAGCAATTGTTTCGTGGATGTGGCATTCTTGAAGTTGTTGGTGAAATCGTTTGCAGTTGCTCTGAGTTAGCCCGAGCTCCCAAATGATGCTGCAAAGTTCCTGTGCCTGTGGAAGAGTGCTTTAAAAAGTAAAATGATCTCCTCAATGTGCTTGGATACATTCCGGTCTGAAGTAGTGTGAATTGTGTTCAGCGTTTTGCAGGCCATCAGAAAGACAGTCTGTGACTGGGAAGCTGGTCACGAGCCGTTCAATGACCCAGCTCTAAGGGGAGAGAAGGACCCCAAAAGTGGTTTTGACATCAAGGTCCCAAGGCGTGCAGTGGGACCCTCCAGCACTCAGGTATTTTCCTGTCTGGTGGCTGTGATATCTGTCAACAATTATTGCATGAAGTGTTTTCTCTCTGGCCTGAACTATTTAAAAATTGCAGGGTCTTTTTCTTTTTTTTTTTTTAAATGTTCAAAATCTACTCTGATTAGATTTATATTTACAAAATTATATATACTTAACCAAAATCCTCTGTCTGGGTTGCTGTCACTTTCTACTCTGATGCATAATTTTTCCAAGTGTTCAATCTCTTTAATTTGACTTACTGGGAAGAAATATTTTCTCATTGAGCTCCTAATGTTATTTAAATAATATTTTTGAACTATTTGAATTATTTCTTGACTGACTCCCATCTCTGGTATGGCTGGTGGATTTTTTTTGTTAAATCCCATTATTCAATAGATGTCTATGTAGTTTTAAAATACATTTAAAATATAAATGATTGCCTGTAAAATATGGGAGAGTATTTGACTTCTGACAAGATCCCTCTTACTGTTCAGTAATGAATGATAAAACTGCTCCCTAAAATCTATTTAATCTGCTGCTGCCACTAAAACAAGAGGTATTTCAAGTGTGTTTTCTGTGATAGTCATTGAAATCCCATACCTAGATGCTTGTTCTTGTTACCTCCATATAATTATCTTTTTTATTTTCTTTGTGAATCTGTTTGGAGAGTGTATGGTCTCATATTCATAGCTCATCTGAGAAAATGAGGTACTGAGCACTTGGGGTGAAAAATTGAAGGCAACTGTGGTTTGTAAATATTTTAATCTGTAGGGAAGAGAGGATGTATGGATAATAATCTTGGGTAATAAAAAGTTGCTTAAATTGTGCTAAGATGGGTTTAATAAATATTTTGTTTTGGGAATTGGGAAAAAACCTTTTGATTTCTAATTTTCTGGGTGGAAAAAAATTAAGTATCACCACCAGTGTGCTTCTCCTGTGCTTGGTAAGTTTAAGGGCTTTGTTTCACTGGCTGCAACAGGCTCTTTAGAGTACACGGTTCTGTCTGCTTTTTCTGCTCTTGGGCTGGCACGCTTGTCTGTCTCCACTGACAGGAGGAAAGGATGTCAAATATATCGATTTTTAGATGGGTTTGTCTCAGTTTCATGCAGTTCTAAAATGGCTATGTATTAATTGGTAATACTTGGAAATCTTTGCGAAATCATTTGAGAAGCTAATGGCTCTCTGAGCATCCTCTGAAATGAACGGGAACTTTTCCCTTCGCTTGAGGGAGCACCAGATTGCAGTGATTATTCTGAACGAAGAAACCTTTCTGTATGTCATCCTCTGCATGCTTACTGTGCTGCTTTTCATTTTTAACAAACTAACACCTTTTCTCTGCTTCTGTTTCCCCTTCCTTATTTACCCATGTGTTTTTATTAACGGATTCTCTCTCCCCTGCCTGCCCCTGTCTGTTGGTTTTTAGCTCTTCATGGTTCGCACTATGACAGAGTCCTTAAACTCTGCTGAGCTGTTGAAGCAGCTCAAGTCTCTGGGACTGGAAAAGCTATTGCATGTGACACACAAGTTTCTGAGGCAGTCCTACATCTATCCGCCTCTTTTAAACTTTGGTGGTAAGACATTACTTATTACTTTTACTTTTGTGGTGATGTGAACTGTTCCACTGCAAATGGTCTGCTGCTAAGTGTCAGTGGAGGTCCCCTTGGCATGGGTAGGCATTCGTGCTGGTGCGTAGGCTAGCGTTGCATCTGTTCCTCTCGCCTGAAAGGCTTTTACCCACACAGTGCCAGTTTTCAATTTGAAGTGGAGCAGTCGCTTACTGATAGTAATTCTCAGTGTTGCTCAACTAATGTACCATGTGTATTTTCCTTTTTTCCCCCCTTTCCACCACAATTGTTTCCTTTAATGATACAGCTTTACATGGTGAGAACTATGTTAGAGTCCCTCATTGCTGACAAAAGTGGTTCCAAGAAAACCTTGAGAAGTAGCCTTGAGGGGCCCACCATATTGGACATAGAAAAATTCCATCGCGAGTCTTTCTTCTACACTCATTTGATAAATTTCAGTGGTAAGATATGTAGATGATCAGTGTCCAGCTTAGCATGTCCTAACACCTCTAACACGACCTGGAATATGTTTCCGATTGCCTAAGCCAACTTACCTTTGGTTTATTTATCGAAAGCCTTGGTCTGTCCAAACTTTTTCTGAGACGTGATAATTCAGTATTGTGGTGGGATTTTTATTTTGACTTGTTATATGTTTGTTTATAATGCGTCAAATTTCATATTGTTACCTCCCTTTTCTATTTTTTCATGTACGTATTTATATAAACAAGGGACAGATAAGCCTATACACATTGAAATTTTAAAAAGGAAGTAGTTTTTGTGGTTTGGGGTTTTTTTGGGGTTTTTCATTTTTGTTTTAAGTACAGAGGAAACAAATTCTCTGTTGTGGTAAATTTGATGTCATTTCACTACTCTTACTATTCAGTTAATTGTAATCGGAAACATGCTGTCCTAAAGAATTCACCTACTGACATTGAATGTATCTAGTCTTTGTCATCACCATGCTGTGTTGTCTTCCATTTTTGTTTTGCTACGGGACTCCTTTACCCTCAGAGAAGGGGGGAGCCTGTTAACGTCAGTCATAATGCTGCTGGGGAACAGCACTTCAAAAGGTCTTCAGAAGACCTTAATGTAAAGAGTTAATTCCTATTTTGGTTCTCAAGCCTTCTGCAAAAGGAGGCTTGTGGCGAGTGTTTCCTGGAGATGTGGGAAGCACACCTCCATGTCCTTGACAGCGACCTTAGAAACTTTTTGTTTTAATCCCTCCTTCGTGTGTCTGTCTGACATTTCCTGCCCATCTAATCAACAGGAACGTGTGGAGTGATTCAGTCCTCCAGAGGGAGAGATGGTACTGGTGGATCTGGTACAATTTTGTCTCCTTTGCCTGCTGCTTCCCAAGTTCAGTGTATAGCTTTCTCAGCCCACAACTGAGAAATTAAACTAGAAATCCCCCTTTACTGGTGTACGTAGTTTTTCTGTTTAACTGGTAGTCTGTTCCGCTTCCATGCTTTTTTCTGTAATAAGACACCATTTTGGGGGCCAGTGTGAAGTTCAGAACTCTTTGAAAAAGTCATAGGCTTTATGTTTTGAATTTGGTTTACATATTTGGCCTACGTATAGCCCTAGTGACTCGCGCCCGTTTTTTTGTTCCACATTGCATCATCAGAATCACAGTTGTATTGTTCTTAATGTATTTCTATAAGAAGTGTAATTCTTCCTTATTTATTCTGAAAGAAACACTGCAGCAATGCTGTGATCTGTCCCAGCTGTGGTTCAGGGAATTCTTCTTGGAGCTGACCATGGGCAGAAGAATCCAGTTTCCCATTGAGATGTCCATGCCTTGGATTCTGACAGACCATATTCTGGAGACCAAAGAGGCATCAATGATGGAGTAAGACCTACTTGTGCTCTTCAGTTGAATGATTATCCTTAATGATTGTCACTCCGTATTATAATGTTACTGCTTTAATTGGTTTTAACAAGCGGTCACTGAGAAGGTATTCTAAACCTTCATACACTTTTCCTCTTACATTTGCTGATTTACAGATTCTTGAAGTTTTCTTTTGAAGTGAATAATTGAAATAAGAAACCTTTCATATAAGTATCATTGCACCAGCCAAATACATTGTTCCCTGAGTGAGTTCTCCTTACTTGCTCCTCAAAGATGTCAAATATAATGCATAGTGGTAAAAGCATAGTTCCATTTTGATGGAAAGCTACATCTGGAAAACAAGTTTCAGACTGCACGCTTACCTATACAATTTCTTGAACTAACGAGACTTTCTTAAAGGAGAAAGTGTGATTCTTTTTATATGAACTCAAACAAAAAAATGATCCTGTTTGCATGAACCACATGTAGATTACAATATTGACTGGCTTACAACATCTTGACTGCACCATCCTAAAGAATTGTAATTTCTATAGACATGTAACTCTTTCTTTTTTTTAATTCTTTTTCATTCAGGTATGTTCTGTATTCTTTGGACCTTTATAATGACAGTGCTCATTATGCACTTACTAAATTTAAGAAGCAGTTCCTCTATGATGAGATTGAGGCAGAGGTAAAGTAACCTTACCTACTGGAGAAAAAATAGTCTGTACCTGAATGCGAAAATGATGCTAAAGGCCAAGACCTATTATAAGACATTCAGGACAGTTGGAGATAATAAACAAACTGAGAAGAAAGACCAGAAGATGGGTAACTGGTTGGGTGATATGATGTGAGGAAACCTGTAGACCTGTGCAAAATACCTCACATTAATGCTGAAGACTGAATGTCATCTTCTCTTGTACTGGGAAATCTGGATGCATTAGCTTTCTTAATTATGTTTGATAAACAGTGGGAGGTCTTGGATAAGCTCCCCTCTTTTAATTTTAAGTATCTCTAAATGCACAATTTTTTTCCCCCCAAGGTAAACCTATGTTTTGACCAATTTGTCTACAAGCTGGCAGACCAAATATTTGCGTACTACAAGGCAATGGCTGGCAGGTAGCTATTCCAGTAGTGAGAACTTTTATTCATGCATTTCTGCTCTGCTTTGCTGTCTAATATACTTTAAGTGTTTTCTTCCTTTCTTAATAGCCTGCTTCTGGATAAACGATTACGTTCAGAATGCAAGAATCAGGGAGCAACCATTCAGTTGCTACAGTCCAACCGCTATGAGACGCTGCTGAAACAGAGACATGTCCAAGTGAGTTAACTCATACTCTGTTGTATTCGAGCTGCTTGGCAATTTTCCAATGGTGGTGTTTTATGTAGGTATATAAAACTCTTTCTTGTGCTTTATGTCCTGTCATCTAAGGGCATACCTGACATTTGAGAATCAGCTTTTTTGTCATATGAAGGAGTAAATTAAGAAAAAAACCTTAAAAGATCCTGTTTTAATGCAAATATCTGTTGCAGTTAAGCAAACACAAGCCAAATAGGAAAGTCATGTGTGGTACCGTTGTCTTCCTAGTACTGTCTTTCACCAGTTTTCAATATGTTGTCAGCACCATGTCATGGAAGCATAAAATGCTGATCTAAATACTTAGACATAAATGCAACATGTGGTTTTACTTGGTTTTGTGAGAATTGGGATGTAAATTGTAATACTTCATTTGTTCATGAATTTATAAATTTTATCTATCTGCTTTGTTTCTGTGTGTTTGCGGTGCAAGTTCACCATATGAGAGCCTGTTAATCTGTGGAGTCTCATAGTCCTTATACAGCTTGTCTTGTAATTTGACTTTCAGTTCAAAACTTCATGGCATTTTTTCTTTAGCTTCTTGGTAGGTCAATAGACCTGAACCGACTGATCACTCAGCGAATTTCAGCAGCCATGTATAGGTCAATGGAACTGGCAATTGGTCGATTTGAAAGTGAGGATTTGACTTCCATTGTGGTGAGTGTTGTGTTGCAGTTTTGCCAGAGCACTAACGCTACAGTTAGGAGTCTAGAGTGCTAGTTCATTATTATTATTATTGTTGTTGTTGTTGTTATTATCTTAATTTAATTGAATTTTTTTATATTATGTTTTATTTTATTTTGTATTTCTTTTATTTGCATTGAGATTGATAGACATCTAGCACTTCCCCCCCCCCGCCCCGGCCCTTATAAATATGTGTTTGTTTTTTAATGGCAGAAGCAAAAAGGTTTTCTCAGGTTTTGCTAGATGTCCTCTAGGTATTCTCTCAGCCAATAGTTGTACAGTCACTCCTGAAGGGAGAAAAGGCTGAATGACTAACAGGCAAGCTTGTTTTATCCCAAAACTTAGTTAAATATATATACCTACAAATGGGAAAGAATTTGAGCAGTCTTATTAGAAAAATAACAAAACTTTTCACACTGATGTTTTGTTTTCATTTTTCTGCAAGCATGAAATCATATGATGCTGTGGTTGAAGTTTGTCTGGTTTACTAGGTCTATATTGACAAAACCCCTTACCAGAGAAGCAGCTTATTCTTGCAAAAGGCTTTTTTTTGTAGTGTAGTAAGTCACCTGCAGCTCCACCATAAATTATACTGGCTAATCCTCTGTTGCCATTGTAGTATATTGTGGACTTTATTGATTCTGAGGTTCTATGATTTTTTCACCTCATACCTTAACCTGCATCTCTTGTTCAAACAGTGCTTTGGCCTGACCTGATGCAGTACTCTGGAGTACGCTGCTGTACATGGGACTCTGCAAGTCCCAGTCCTGTTGAGACTGAGAATCTTGTTCTTTCCTGGCCTGGAAAAAAAATAAACATGCTGCAAGCGAGGGCACCTGTAGGGAAGGCATATACTAGGGGCTATGAGGAAATAAGGAAAATGAGCATTCTTGTGATTTAAGTTTTTGTAAATGCCCACTTTTGTCTGTGCATATAGATAAATTGCAGACCAAAACAAAACAGCGCTGTGCCTGGTAGAACCAAAATGAGTTTGTTTACCCAGGCAGCTTGGTTTTGTAGCATGACAAAATAATTTTTTTGCGGAGGAATGTGATCTGACTCGTGCCTCTGGAAGGAGAGCATCTGTGCAACATTGAGGTGTCTTTTTGATTAAGTTTCCTGATTAAAATGCTAAGAAAAAAAATTTATTTCCAGACAGCATGAATTTGACAAGTAAATATTCAGTCAATGAGAAAAATACCAGACCCATTGAGTTCTGCTGGAGTGAAACAAAATTAAAAGTTGTGCAAGAAAGTTTACCATTCGTCTTTCCATAATAAGTTTTTTACCTGTGAGATTTTGTCATGCAGTTAACTACCTTGATTTCATTTCATTCTTTACTGAAGATAAATACTGAGGCCATAGAGCTCTGCAGGAGTCTGGCTTTTCATGACTTTTCAGTGCTTAGTGTTATAGCCTTTGAATTAAATGTAGTTTTTCTTTGTTATGTGCAGGGTTTTCTTAGGAGCTAAGTGAATAGAAGGGTCATAGGTTCTCTCTCTTTCTTGAGTTATGAAGTGGCAGGGCTAAGGTGTTGTCCCTCCACTATCCTCCCCCTGCCTTTTTTTAATGCAAACTAATTTCTGCTGAAAACTGCTTGGTTTCCTCAGTAAGCAACTGATACTAATAGGTTAACTAATAAGTTTCTCCACTTTATTAAATGCACTGCTCACTTTCTTTCCTCTTGTTTTTTGTAGGAACTGGATGGCTTGATAGAGGTAAACAAAATGACTCACAAGCTTCTGAGTAGATATATGACCTTGGACAGCTTTGATGCCATGTTCAGAGAAGCCAATCACAATGTGTCAGCCCCCTATGGAAGAATCACTCTTCATGTCTTTTGGGAACTCAATTATGATTTCCTTCCAAACTACTGCTACAATGGATCCACTAACAGGTTAGCATGGCAGCTTTTTGTTTGCAGCAGTTCTTCTGCCACCCTCCTGCAACTTCTTTCCTAGCAAATGCTGACAAGTCCATCTCCATTCATTTAGTGTGTTTTCCACTTCTAATGCTTTACTTGAAATGAAGCAGCATGAGTCATTTTACTAAGTGCAGTCAAATGTATGAAAGCCTGTTATTTGTCCACAATAGAAGTAAAATGTAACTGCAGCATCCAAATTCTGACATTTTAATGACTTAGCTATGATATGCTGAAAAATAAAGTGTGTCCAAAAATGCTGCGAAGTGGTATCAGGAAGATATTTTGGTAAACAGGACCCTCAACTGTGAGATGATGGAAATAAAATTATATTCCTGATTCTGCATTAATGTCAAGAAAAGGATTGTTTACTGGAGAAGGGAAGAGTTCAGTGTTCACTGCGACTACAGTTGCAGCCTTTAAGGAGAGTGGGTAATGGAAATACAAAGAGAAAGATAGGATCTAAAGTCTGAATGAGTGGAAGGCGCAGTGCTTGGGACTTTGCATTTCTGGGCTTCCTGCTTGTGTGCTGTGTTTAGGATTTGTGTTGCTTTTAGCCTTTACTCAGGTTTTGGTTAAAGCACTGCGAAGTGACAGTGAAATGATATTGAATATTGAGCTGTAGGAAGAGGAGGAAGCCTGTTCTCATCTTTCAATGTCTCCTTGGACAGCTTTCCCTGTCTGACATGTTCCATGATGGTTATGTTGCATTTTAGATCCAAGATTCTGTCTGTGCAAAAAAAAAAAAAAAAAAAGTGTGTTTTTTTTGTGGTTAAGTTTTAGCCAAGAAACTTCTGTTACGTGAATCTGTCTGCACAGAAGAGTTGAATGTATTTCTGAGGAAGCTACTGTGCAGTTGATGTTATCTGGAGATCAATATTGGAATATTCAGTGCAATGTATTAAGAATCATATAAGCATAATATTAAAATCTTGATGAAAAGCTGATCCTTCACCTGTCAGCCTTAATGAAAGGCATTCAATAACTCCTATAACAATTCAGTCTGTGTTCATCCTAGCTATAAGGACTGCCAAACCACAGACCACAGTGCTTGGGAAGTGAGCGTGGAATGCCAAAGGACACTAGCAGGATCCTGTAGAACTGTTGCTTGTCTGTTTAAAAACTGTATGTGTGAATTGAATTAGGCTGATCCTCAAGCCTGTTGGGTAATTAATTCAGGATAATTAATTTAAGAGATGATAAAGGAAGCCAGATCTTAGGCAGTAGGTATACCATGTGTCCAATTTCATCACAGAATTGCTTTGGTTTCAGTCAAAAACAGCAGTGTGGAGAGAATTGATGTGTGCTGCACATGCTATACGGTGCCCAGTGATATTTTTGCTGGGAGAGGGAACAGCGAGTTTCTAGCCCTTTTATAGTTCTTAAGCATATTCATTACGTCTATCGCTGTCTTGCTGTTAGCATGAACTTTAAATTGATGAGCTCTCTCTGCATTCAACTGTACAGGTTATTGTGTGCAAATACAGGACTACACAGTGAGGAGCTCTGTGAGAACTGTTAGTTTAATTCTTGACTATTGATAGGTTATGTCTTGCATGAAAGCTACATGTAAACAAGGGAAGAAAAGTAACAGTGATAGGCTGGAAGACAGAGAAGTAAGTATGATGAAAAGCAGAGAGGCTGCTTGGTGGTGAGGGGTTGGAGGTAGAGCTCCCAGGAAATGTGTAATAGCTGTGGCTTGCCTTTTATTTAATTTGACCACAGCCTAGGTGTAAGTGTCCTTCTTTTAAAGTTAGTGTTTTGGTTAGATTAACCTGTACCCAGACCTTTGGAAGCTCTTTTTCCAAGAATGCTTGAATGTGATGATTTCAAACATTTGTAAAAGAGTTCAAGTGTTTAGAAACCCTGCAGGTTCGGTTTAAAGGCTAAGGCTATTCACGCAGAAGTATTGAAACATGTTGCATGTTTAATTATTTGGGACTTAGGAATTTTTTTATATCTGGTGATGTACTGAGATTAAACAGTGAGGCTGCTATTAAAAGATTTGGCAATTTAATAATTGCAGTTGCCAGTTTTCTGAAATTTAGTCTCACTAGTGCTGGCCAGCCTCGCAGCTGTGTCCAGACTCGGGCGCAACAGTTTGTGGAGAAGGAATGGGGAGATGAGCGAGCCGACCTCTGCAGATGGGCATTAGCAGTGAAATCCAAGGGTGTTTTTAATCTACTTGTTGTCGATCAGGAAAGAAAGAGAACAAACTTTTGGATAATGGCATGAGCATATGAACTGCAGGTGAGGTCAAAGCCCTCTCTAGTCCAGTGTCCTGAGGCTAGCAGCAGCCATGCAGAACCCAAGTATGAAAACAAGGGAGGCTTGTGGTGATTTTTCTCCCAGGAAACGTGCCGGCCTCTAGCAACAATCGGGTGTTTCTGTAAAATAAAAATGGTGGGATGTTAGTGCATTTCTGGCCTTTTACAGGTATTTTTTTTCCCCTCCATTGCTTTGTCCAGTCCTTTTTTTAAAGCTATGTGAGGTTTTGGCATTCATGATGTGCTGTAGTGAGGAGTCTGCAGTGAGGCTGTGTGCTGCACGAAAAAGTATCTTTTAGTTTGCTCTCAAGCTGTTGCCTGCCAGTTCTTTTACTGAAAGTGACCATGAACAGCCACTTCCCACCTGTTGTCTTTTCTGTGCTGCTTGGGATTTTTTTAAGAGCCCTCTCTCATGTCGGCCCTCAGTTGCATGTTTTTTCAAGCCGAAGGTTTTTCCACACCAGGAATCTTTGTCATGCTTATGCCTGCGTCTGTACTTTTTTCATTCCTCTGTATCTTTGTGGAGTTAGGAGGACTAGGACTGGCCAGAGGATTCAAATGACACAAGGACAACTTCCAGATTGTAGGTCTTTGTTCCTTTTCCACTATCTGTCGCGTTCTGTTTTCTGCCTTATTTTCTTTACTAATTCTAAGCTGGTCTTTTCGTTCCATGATAGCATGTTTTGTATTCAGGGCTAACAGAGAAGCAAGTGTGAGACAGCCTAGACATTTATTTGGATTGAGGATTTTCTGTGCTTTCTTGACACACATGATACAAGCTTCCTGAGACAGTAGTCAGACTTGTAGCTCCATCTCCTCTAAACACATTATCCAAATCTGTATTCTCTGCTAAAAATTCATGTGTATAGCACTATTCCAAATGCAGTATGACATGTTTCTTCTGGGGATACAGATTTGTCACAGAATAAACAAAAAGACCAGCTTTTTATTTTTCAATCTTCCTGCCTGCCTCCCCCTTCCTTTCGCAAGCTCTCTGTCTATCTCGTATTGCTTTTGAGACTAGTCTTCACAAGAGAACAGCTGTGCCTTCTTGTCTTGCACATACTCCGTGATAGTCACTGTTCAGAAAAATCTTCAGCCCTCTCAGACGCTGCTGGAGCAAACCTGAAAAGCAGCACTAGCAGTGAAAACTACCTAGTTTCTGCTACAAAGAGCCAAATGGTGTAGTTATATAGGCTCATGCAAAGTAGGGGTGACTGTAGTCAAAAAGTCCATCAAATTTGACAACAAGGACTTTATCTTTCCCCACCTAAAATTAAAAAAAAAAAAAAAGTCTTCTTTCTGCCAAAACGTAAGGTGATAGCGATGGAGTGGAGGATATCTGTTACTCTTTCATGCTCTGTTTTGTCTGTTGTTTCCTCACAGTTCAGTTTGTAGCCCCCTGTTCTCTCTATCTTGACATTCATGTTCAAGAAGGGTGAGTTAGATCTAGCATTCACTAAGAGAGGAGGTATATGGTTACCCTTAGATCTGGTAGACAGGATAATTTGAGAAGGCTGGAAGTTAACAGTGTTCATACCAATTAGACAGGGAAGTGCAGAGGGACACTTTCTGTATGAGCAGGGAGGGAGGATTGCAATATCTTATTACTTCTGAGATGAAGCTCAGAAGTTTATAAATGTCTAATCTGGTGCCTGCAGTAGCAAGGCAGCAGGCTCATTGACTGAAGTGGTCTCTTTCAGATTTCTCCGTATTTTCTCAAATAGATTATGGTAATTAGACTCATAGCATCATTTAGGTTAGTTTGTAAAGTGTTCACTATGAACTCCTTCCTGGTAGGTATCACAGAAACACCGATAAAAAATGATTTGATCCCTAAAATACTTACTTTGGGGCTCATGTTGTCCTTTCGCAATCACTGTTGCAAAGCTTTGGTAAGCCAGCAGGCTTTTCATCTGCTTAATCTACTTTGACTGCTTACAACCTGCGTTGATTAAAATGCATAAATTGCTGTCAGATCATCAACACTGATTAAAAATGAAAAGAACTGATTATCTTGGAGTATGCCAAAACCTGCATCCAGCAGTATCCGAGGGAAAGTAAAAATTTGCCTAGCTTTAGCATTGATATTCAAAGAGCTTCAGTCCTCAAAGAGATGTTTCTGTTTCTTGGAGGAGGAGCAGGAGGAAGCCAGCCAGGAGGATGTCAAAAAGAAAACACACACACACACATTGAAAAAGTTTGAAGAATAGCAGATGATGCTGACCTGTAAAGTTTTCTATATAACCCTTAGTTTTGACAGAAGAAATCTCTAATATTTATCTGAATGATATATGGGGATTAGTCACATACCTCCTAGAACGATGCACTTTTTTTTTTTTCCCTGTTGTATCCTCAGTACTTAACCATAGCCCCGCCGTAAGACACCAAGTAACTGTATCTCTTGCTCCTACTTCCTTTTCTTAACCTCTTTCTTCCTCTCTCGGCATCTTTCCCCCATGTCCCTCAAGAAAGTATAAAATGGGTGCTTGCTTCAAGTCTTTAAGAAAACGTTAAGGTTATTTTGCTACTATTCTAAAACATTAGAGATAGAGAAAACCCCAGGAACGGAGAGGAGCACTGTGGAACACACAAGAGTTACTTGTGTTTGTACAGAGCTAATGAAACTTAGAGACTGTGTCTCAGAAGTACTTCTCTGATACTTGATTTCTGAGGCTGTGATTTCTTCTTACTCCAAATATAGTCTGACTGGTTAGCTCCCAGACGCTAATGACGCTGTAGTTCAAATATATTCCTAATACCTTTTGAGAAGAGAAAGATTAATCGTTACAGCTTCCCAAGTCATGGGATGCACCCACCTTTATATTCTGAAACACTCTTTTCCTTGTGAGGGTTTTAATTTAATCAGCTCTTGCCCAATATGTTTGCAGGCTGAAACCTGGTCTTAACTCAAATGACATGGTATCTCTTGATTTCTTTCATTTTAGAGATTTTCTTAGGGCTTGAAAACTGATGTAAATTTAAAAAGGAATAGGATTTGGAGAGAAAGAAGGGGAATAGAGTAATCTCTGGGTCTGTCATATGTTGACGATTACTTTGTATTCCATCAAATGTTTACAACATCTCTGGTAAACTCGTTAATGAAGTATCTGTGCAGAGAACAGATTCAAGTAATCTCAAGAGGATGTTTTCAGTTGCTATGTGAGTGAGAGAGAAGGGGGAAACTTGTAAACTGAGGTAATGTAAATGTAAGGAGATTTAAATTATATATAGAGAGTATCAAAAATAATACACATAAATGATCTTTTTTTTCTCAAAAGCTCTAAATGCGATCACTTTCTGGACTTCAGCAAGTACAAGTACTTTTGGAAAGACAGGGCTAAAATACATAGGAACAAGTAGCTGAAACCATGGGTACACCTATTTTTGAGCAGGTTAAAAAAATACAGAAAACCTTTTCCTGAAGTTACGGATTCTCACAAGAATGATTCAGACTACTCAGAAATAAAACACAGTGGAAATAATTGTAAGCAACATGGTGCAATTTATACATGCTTGGGTGAAACAATTTTTTAATAGCATGGCTGTTTTTGTTTTCGGCTAGAAAATGGCTGTATTAAAAATAGAATTTCCATGTTCTTTCTAGGAAAAATTATTAATGAATCATTTATTTTGTGTGTTGATTAAATTCAAACATATTTTAAACAAAAACAGATCAAGATACAATTATATCTTATAATGTACTGCAAACTTCCTTTCCTGAAACCTTTTCCTAGATGTCTTTATTTTATCAGGCTGTTCTGAGTGGTAGCTGAGTCTGATACAAACATTTGACGTACACTTCTTAAATAGCTGTTTTTCCTCTTCCCTGTGTATGTACATCTTTACACCATTTACCAAGAAATCCTTTTTATCCAGTTAAAGGAGCCATCCTATAAAGTAGCCATCCAACCTGTAAACACATGCACCAATAATTTTGCTCGGTTTAGTAAAGTTAAGCAGAATCAGAATTGTAGTAGATGTTGATTAACTTCTTTCTGCACTAAAACCGTAGTGCTGCAAAATGTGCATTACACAGTTAACAGGCAACATACATCAGGGGAGTGGGTCTGTCCTGCTTGTTCACAAGAGGACTTGTGCCTGCAGAGTTCTGCCCAAGCACCATTCTTCAGATTCTGGGGCCCTCAGTTTGGAGTGGGCTGTTTGATCCTATGTTTTGCAGTACTCCCTATCTTTGTAGTTCTCTTGTCATCTTCTTAACAGTACACAAAAGTAAAGCTAAACATGATTTGCATTGGTACATGCTCACACTAAAGTCTGAACAAACTTTTGAAACATTAATTTTGCTACAAGGATTATGCCCTTCCTCATGACTTTTTTTACAGGTATTAACCTAAAGTGTTTCTCCTGCTGTGAGTTTCTTTTGGGGGGGGGAAAGCTCCAAAACGTTAAATAGAAATGTCATGTTCTTCTTTGAAGGTGTAGTTCATTCTCAAGGACTTCATTTTGGAAGTACAAGGAACTTCCTTACTCTCTGTGAGAGGCTATTGCTATTTTGTTAGTTGCTTCTCTTTTTGCTTGGCTGGGCTGGAGTAGAAGTGAGAAACATTTTGGGACCCTGCACACCACTGGAAGAACAGGGTCCCAGTAAGTGATGGAGAATTGCATTATGATTTGTGTCCAGGCTTTTGGGCAATGCAGGCTATGTGCTTCCCCAATTTCAACTTGGGCTGAAAGGCTACTGCTCTGGCTTTGATTTTATATGTAGACAAAAGCACTATTATACAGGGTAAGGTGCATTAGGCACACGCCTACTAACCTAAGTATAATTAATGAATTCTTTATTTTGTTTTTATAGATTTGTTCGGACCGTGCTACCATTTTCTCAGGAGTTTCAGAGAGATAAGCAGCCTAATGCACAGCCGCAGTATCTCTATGGATCGAAGGTTGGATTTAATTCCCTTTAGATTTATGGTTTGCTAATGTTTAAAGGTATCTTTTTTAATTATAGAAATTATGGAATATGAAAGTTATTAAAAATGGACTCAAGTACATTTTGCGAGTATTTTAAATTCAACATACACTTTTTTTCAGAACTTGCTGTGAAGCTCACTATATGTTTCAGCCAAAGTGCAAATGATTAGTCTAATGGTTAGTCTTACCTGACATAGCTAAAAATAAGTCCTTCTCTCAGCCACCTTGCATTGCACAGTTGCTTATAGTGGCAGAGCAGACCCAAAGAAAAGATTGATTAGTCATCCGATGAAGTGAGAACAAGAGCCTATCTTGGGTGCAGCTGCTCCTTTGTTACAGTGATGAAGACTGATGGCCGGAGAAGAGGGAACAGATAGGAAAAACTGCTTCAGATATTATCTGACTTAAAAGGAATATAGATTCTGACCATCATAAACTATCAGATACCAAACTGCTTAAATTCTTTCAAAAAAAAAAAAAAAAAGTAGCGTTTCTTTGGCATCTTCAACCCAAGGACCTCAAAGTTGTTGTGATTAACTTGGACTTTTGGCCATCTCATCCTCCTGTATTAGCATCATCTTTCTTGCTTTGCAGATTAGGTGTGCCTAGAAGGTTTATGCAAGTTTTCAATAGAAGTGTACATGATACGCAGTCATGTACTCTGTGCCTTAAGGCAATGCCCAGGACTGAGGTTGGAAAGGAGCTTACGTGGGTGACAAGTTGAGAAAAGTACTTGGCACAAGCAAATAGTCGTGGGCTTTCATGGAGCTACCCAAGTGAGCAAAGTTAGCCTGTATTCACAGGACCAATGCTATGCTCCTGTTTGCAGTATTGTATGTTGGAGGGATAGATTTATTCTCCCTGATTGCTGGAGATTTATTTTCTTATGCTTCAGAATTATTGCCTGAGTCTTAATGACAGTTAAAGGCATAGCACTTCAACATGTATCTGCATTTTTAATGTCCAGTCAGAAATATTGATCTACTTCCAACAGCAGTAAAAACCAGCAGTGGTATCTTCAGCAAATAATTTGAGAATATTTAACAAGATGTCACTCTTAATTTTGCATTGTTTTCTTGAGTATCAGGGAGGCAAAATGAAAGTATGGAAAAGATCAATAAAAACATCAGGATCCAATTAGAGGATTGTTGACTAAAAGAAAAGTTTAAAAATTATGTACTCAATTATCCTTGTAATTTATACAAGTGCGCTGTGTCATTTTCATGTCTAGCTACTTTCATTATCTAGCTCCTACTTAAACGTGGGCGTAATTAGTCCTTGTCTTACTGTTATTTTCTGCATGTCATATCCTAGTTATACGTTGCAATCTCTGTGAAGTGATTTGCCCAGCAAGCTAGTTTTTGAGAGCTGAAGAGATAGCTTCAGTAAGGAATGTAAAGTTAATGTAAAGGACGTGGAAAAGAATTCACATGTCTTTAATGTGGAATGTAACAGCTGATTGTCTGGTACTGTGAATAGTGTTTTACATAACTGTTCTTCAACAGGGAACAGTAAATTATAGAAAAGTGGGATTTTCTTACATTAGAGTTATTGTGTTCCGTACTATTTTAGGAATTCACCAGATGCAGTGTAAAGAGCAAAAACCCCACTGAAT
Source organism: Mycteria americana (assembly GCF_035582795.1). Lineage (NCBI taxonomy): Eukaryota > Metazoa > Chordata > Aves > Ciconiiformes > Ciconiidae > Mycteria > Mycteria americana. The sequence goes on from NC_134365.1 coordinate 147,468,154, forward strand.
TTAGTAGAGATTGCTAACTTAATTTATCTAAGCGATGATACAGTGGGGTGAGTGACAGAGGATTAACTGGGGAACCCTTTTTTTATCAGTTAGGTTACATAATTAAAGAGTAGTAATCTTTACTCTGAGAGCTATACTTTTCCAGAAATCTGATTATTTTTCTATATGAGCAGGAGCAATCAGGGGTTCTTAGATGCATTTCTGGAGCAAGTTTCATAACTAGATATGCCTATATTAGCAAATATTCCTGACTCTCTGCAGTTTTAAATTTTTACAAGAGTATATTTTTATTCTTGAATCTAATATATTTTGGAATTGAGGATATCTGAATGGAATTTTAGGAGGACATTTCTACTGTATATAGCAAGTAACAGACAGTAATTCTTGCATGATAGAGGCTACACGTTCTAGCGTGTGATATAATTGCGTGATACTATTCTGTGTACTATATAGCCAGGCTTGTCACAGAGCACATCCTTGTTTGGGTCCTTTAACAGTTATATTGTTGATTGCCTCCTGACTGGATAATAGTGGGATAAGGAGTAGCTATGTATTTTTTTGTTTTATTGTCTTTTTTGAGTTCTTGAACTATTCAAGATATTCAGATGAGCACTTCATATTGATCATATAGCCAAAGAATATGACTTTTTATTTTCCTTATTGGACTTTGTTGTTGTTGGATGGTTTTGGGTTTTTTGGGGGTGTTTTGGTTTGGGTTTTTTGGTTTTTTTTTAGCAATCCATGGTGTTTTATTTAGGTAAAGACAAGAGCATTGTGGTTTCTTGTGCATGTGTAAACTCATACATGCATGTATTGGACTGTAATGGCTAAACACTTTCTGTGCAGAAGCTTCGCACAAGCAGTGTGGTTGCTTAAGAGTAATTAAATAAATTTTTAGTTTTGATCTCAAAGCGTTCACATATTCTCAGATATTTCTAAATGGATCAAAGCATTTGGTCTATATTAATGTGTATTGATGCTTAGCGTAGACAGTTGTGTCCACATTCTCTGTTGCATCTAAAGTTTTCTGAGTGGTATCTTCATCCAATTAGCAAAACAGAAACCCACAAATACAACTTACTTCTCCTGGCTGACATGGGAGCAGAACTGTCAGGTGGGAAGGAGCCGACCTGCAAAAGCTCGTCAGCCTTTTAAGGGAGCTGGCATATTTTAAAAGCTCATTGAGCATGGTCATTGAAATACCTTTACTCAGGTGAAGTGTGTGTAGGATTAATAAAATGAATGTTAGCAAATTGAAATTTGGCAACATGGGCTGGATGCATAAAATACTTAATAATGTACATATAAGAAAGAGTCTCTTCTGGGGATTTTGAAACTAACTTTGCATGTTAATGAAGTACCTGGTTTTATAGAGGTTGGGTAGACCAGAATTTAAGAACTCCCTTTCTGGCTTATACAACATTTTCCACAGATTTTCATGTTTGTACACCTGCATTTTGTAGACGCTAACTTATTTGCTTCATGAAAAAAGACCCCTTTGGGAAATACTTCTCTATGTGAATACAATGGGTTTTATCTACTGCTGGTGCACAAATTAAGGTCAGTTTGCACTATGTTGCATCTTGTTATCAGTTTAGTAATCACTTAGAATATTTGCCCCTTACTAGATCACTGTTAAAACTGAACAGTGAATTACCGAAACAGAGAATTGCCAGAATGAACCTGAATGAATCTGTAATAAAACTCTCTGAGCAAGAGACAAAGAATCGTGTAGCTCTGTGAGTGTGTGATCACATGAGTTCTTAAAAACTAGTGCAGAAGTCAGATGACACTCCTTCTGCATTGCTCATTTGCAGCTGGTGTGAGATGGTCCATTCCTCGTGAGGTGATATCAATGTTTATCTAAGTCGTGCACAGTAAACTCCTTGGGTGGAATGGTTTTATATTTAGATGAGGTAAATCCTATTCCTGGGAGCACTTCCATGGTAGCTCCTTGCCTTCTGAACCTGACACATATACATGTGTCTTTTTGTATGTATGTGTTTGTGTATAAATAACAAAATTCCGTAGGCGAATAAGACTGAACGGCTCCTTGTTCTCAGTATGGTATATACATGGGTGTATAACATATAAATGCATGTAAATATATGTATTGGACTGCCTTAAAACCCACATAAAGAAACAGAGATACAGAGAAGTAAACAGGTTTTCAAGGGCCCAAGATGCTGGCAGAGATGAGAATGTATGTCTCGTGGCTCCACCCCTTTAACATTATAACAGTCTTTTCTCTCTTTGATGAAATCCTAGTCAGAGAAGTGTTACCGTTAATTTGATTACAAGATCATTTTAAAGCATTTTTTTCTGTCCCTGTTGCCCAGCCGTCCCTTTCTGGCAGTAAACCTGTAGTATTGGCTTCATGCTCTGAAGAGAGTTTTTCAGTGTCTGTTGCTTGAAACACCTTCATTTGAAAGAGCAGTAAACTGTTGTCACCTCCACAGTTTGTTTAAGACTGGTGTGTAAGACAAAGAAAAATGCGTTGGCTGGAGGAAATGCTCTATGTAGGGGGTGGAGAACACGTTATTGCTAACTTAACACAATAAAGATGCCTTTTGAAGTGTTTTCTAAAAGTAATACTTGCCCCAATTCAGCACGTTTCTGTGTGTCGTACCTATCCTAGTAGAAAAAAGTAAAGATGACACATCAAACTTATGCCAGCTCATGTCTTCCTAGCAATATGAGAGTTGACGTCTTTCACAAGTTGTGGGAAATGTTGTCAAAATACGGTAGCTGAAAAGACCCGCTGCCTGCTGTGAAATATTCAGCGGGCATTCTCTTGCCAAAGTTGTACACCACCTCGGCTTCCAGGGCGCGGTGGAAAGGGATGGCAGCTGCCCAGCCAGCAGTTCTCCAGCCTTTACTGGTGCAACTGAGCTGTGTCAACAAGAGCTGACTTTATGCATATGTTCGTATCAATAGCAGTTTAAAATGCCTGCAGTCACAGTGTATTTACAGTGTATTTTTGGTTTTCAGACATACCATACTATACAGCAATACTAAGATTTATTATGTTTTTATGGAACACAAATGCACTTAAGAGATTTCAAACAGGGTGACTTATACACGTAAGCCAGACAAGACGCGTCGTGTTGTGAGGGTGAACAGATTTCTGTCCGAAGGGCCTTTCTTGGCACTTTGCCGTGAAGCTCAAGGTAGAGTGAGATGATCGGCAGATTTGCTTGTTACAAAAATAAAATGTGTTTTGGCATGTTTTTACTTCCTTGCCCCCTCATTACACAAAACATACTGTGCGGTTGGATAGAAATTTGCAGCTGGTGAATGAGTTTTATCATTAAAACTGAAAGGGAAAGAGAGAAGGAAGGGTCAGGAGTTGCTTCTCTGAACTCCATTTCCTCTACAGGGAGTCACTCGCCTGTGGAGCAGAAGGTGGCTTGTGGTGGGTACAGAAGAGTGCAAAATACAATAACCCAGGATATTCCCTTAGTTTCATTAGAAGTGTCCTTACAGAGTCGCTATCTTGCATATGCTTTTAGACCGAGGGGAATTTCAAAGGCAGACGAAAGGATACCATTAAAGTCCTGGTGAGTTTACGCGCTGAGACTGAGCTCATTCAGATGGGAGCTATGGAGAGCAGCACCATGGTTGGCAGAGTGCGTAGTCTGAGTGTAGTAGTTTGTAGTGTGTGGTTTGAGAAGCAGTTGGGATTGTGGGGGTAAAACTCGCACTGGCAAACCACTGCACTCGGGGTGTATGTGCCAGTTGCCTGTAGTGTAGCAGTCTGGGTTGCCATCTGAAAACTTCTACTCAGTTTTAATTTATGCTAGTAAAAAAAAAAAAAAAAAAGTCTCTTGGTCACTTTTGATTAATTTTTATTTTTGTTTGCTGTTTTAGACTAAAGAAAAGCAACAAAAAAATCCCCTCAAAATGTAAATCGATTATTTGCTACATGCTTCATTTTTAAATAACAGAGTGCAGCTGAAGTGCTCACTTCTTGGGAATCTGAACCTTTGCCTCTGAGTAGCTCTGACTCTGTACGGGCTGTTGGAAAGGGACGTGACACTGGACGTACAGCTGGGAGCACTGCGGTGAGCAGTCGGAGCTCCCTGTCATGAACGGTGACAAAGCACACGATGCGTTTGAAGCAGTTGGGATGTCATATGTAGTAAAAATCTCCTCCCTGACAAAAGGTTTCTAACCTATAGCAGAGCACTGTCCTGTCATTGGCACTTGTTCCCGGCTTTTGGAAGTCGGCATGATGGGCTCCTTGCATGCTGAGGGGTTCTCTATGATTGTGGCCAGCTGAATGCCACCTGGATGCTTTTCCTCGGGATCCTGTATCAGTTGGCTCTGCCTGCTGAGCTCCTCCAAGGCGTATGCCGCGCTTTTGGTCCACACTTTCCCGTGGTCTTGTTCGGAGGTCCCGTTTCGCCCTTGCAAACGCTCGCATCTCCTGCGGCAGAAGAGGTGCAGGCAGCCGTAGAGGAGGATTGCAGCGATGATGAGGAGCAGGACGCTGCTGGCAAGCCAGATGCCCAGCGCCAGCTCTTTCTTGGTGTTGCTTGCAGATGCTGGGTCTTGTTCCAGCGTGTTAAAAACTCTGCACTGGTCACTGGACGGGTTTGCGGACTGGCAGGTCACACACACGATGTATGTTGTGAGTGGAGTTAGGTTTTCAACAACAAAGGAGGAGCGACTGGCGGGCACTCTCTCTTCCTTCTGAAAGCTCTTTCTCGAGTAACTTGATAGCATGCTGTTCCAGTTAGGGTGGTACATGACGCTGTAAAAGCTGTCAGCACAACTGGCCATTTTTGGCCAAATTACCGTTGCTGTGTTTCCTGTGATGTTTTGGATGGTTATTCCCATCGGGATGTTTCTTAGGCAGGTTTTTTTCTCTCCTGACGCTGATCTCACTGTGGAAAGGGGAGATGTTTGTTTCCTAGGGAGGTAACTGAGAAGTTGCAGCACTGGAGATGTCGTGTGGATCTTAATCGTAGTGCTCTGTAATTTAGGAAAGGAGTTTATTAGGACACTATGCAACTATGTTGGTACTGCTGCATCAAAGTGAGAGTTGGCAGTTCATAAAGTTTGGAGCGTTTTAAACTGTGTACTTTTTTCCCAAATTAAAGGCTACATATACGCTTATAGAAATTCAACCAGAGCTGCTGCCTGTCCAGGTGATCCGTTGTATCTTGTCTCCGTGAGAGACGGTATGTTTTGCAGAATTTGCAATTGGGAAACCACTTTCATTCACAGTTTTTTTTCAGACAGCTGTGTGCTTGCGACAGGGAACGAGGGGATGCTGGCCCTCAGCATCCCGTTCAAAATTTGTCTCTGTGTCAGCTTTGGTATACACACTGCCTACCTATTTGGGACAGTCCCTAGAATAAGGTCCCTGGATATTTTTGTCGTAAGGAACTTGTGGTTAGGTAACGTTGAGGGAAGCAAAACCTCTTAAAGACGGGAGATGTGAATATGCTTTGTACTTCTGAAATAGATACCCCTCCCACAGGGAAAAACAAACAATCAGAAGTTTAAACAGATGCATTAATAAATGCCTCTCTCCTCTGGAGCAATGCTGGACTATTCTTTTTATTAGAACAAATATTTCTAATGGGGAAAAAAGCTTAATATTTAACATAAAATTATGTAATGAGTCAAACTCTCATTAAAAAATGTCATTGAAATCTAAACTGAATTGAGCCGCTATCTGGTTTGGCATTAAACTAAAGACTGACAGATTGACCATCCAACTAATTAACTCTTTACCTGTTACACAAAATACTTGCCTAATGACTATGTTGATAAGTGGGGTTTGGATTTGTTTGTATGTTTGTTATTTAAAGGAAAGAAATGCAGCATTTGTTTTTTCTCTCTAGTCTGAGTATCTTGCATTTTATTTTACTTATTTGGTGTTTTCCATAATCTCAAAGCTTGCTTTTGTGAGCAGTGAATTTGCCTGTGTTAAGTGGCAAGTGAGGGGTGGCAGGAGTGGATCTCGAAGGATAAATTCCTCTGGCCATCCACAAGTCTTGATTTTTGCCTATCAGAGTCAATTGAAAAACAAAACAGTACGCAGAAACATCACCAGATATTTTGTCTCCAATACCATTTTACATTAGTTTCTTACTCGCCGATACTCTCTGGGTTTTGCTGGTGAGTTAGCACGCCTGTACCACTGCTAGAGCAGTGGCTGTGATGATTGTACATTGGTGGCATCAGTATCACAATATTTAGTCTTGAATGCTAGTCAGCCTCTTGGAAAAGCTTTCTCAAGCTAGGCTTAGTTGGTGAAGTACGGCTTTCACTATAGCATACCCTTTGAATAGATAGTGTTTTTTAAAGAAATAACTAATACTCTTTCCTGTGCTACGTGATGGTATGTAATTCCATAGTCTATCTGCCCTGAACTAAAACTCCTCCTCATAATAAAATTAACACTAGAAAACCTGCCAGTATTTGGAGGCTCTGAGTTTGTGTTACCACTGTAAATAGTGTAAGGAAAACATCTGTTTTCTGCAATTTTCTAAATGTTTCTATTAAAGAATGTCTTCCTTTCAGGACAAAAAGTTGGCTTCTGCCTTGGTAGACTTTTAATTAAAATAGTTATTTTATAACAAAACAAACCTTAATAACAGCCAGTGGATATTTTTGTTCATTGGGTGGGGTTTTTTTATTTTACAGTTGTGAGGGTAACTTTTTTCAAAAGAGCCTACCTTGGCAATTTAATCTGATTCTCTTGTAGTTTAATACTCAGTTTCTAGTGGCACTCGTGTGAAAATTTCTTCCATTGGGAAGGTTTCTTGCTTTTTTAATGAACATAAATTCCCATGACAGTAACACTGTATTTCATTGTTTATGACTTCGTTGTAAAAATTACTTCTTTTTTTTTTTTTTTTTTAATGATCACGTTTCAGATGTTATGTCTCCTGGCTAAATAACAATTTACTATTGAAAATTTGCCTGATTAAGAGAGCTCATAACATTTGCTCATAACATATTCTGAAATTATTCTGTAATACTTTTTTTGTATTTTATACTAGATAGGAGGCTGGCAAAACATATATTATTTTAGTGGGATCTTGATTGTTACATTACATTAATAGTAATAATTCTGTTACTGTTTATGTATGAAAATTGTTGCTCGAGGCTTTTGGATTATGCTTGCTGGGAAGTGGGAAGAAAAAGATGTATGTTCATTTTCATTACAATGTAAAACCTTAGATATGACTGATCTGGGTGGACGCTGCCTTTCTAATCGTGTGGTAAGTGCACCCTTTTTGATACAGCAACAATATAAAGGAATTGAGTTTGCTGTCAAATAAACTTATAGACAGACACATTTTGGCATCTGCCCAACTTCTGCAGATATTAAAATCAGGCACATTAGTAAAATCAGAGCTTTTACTTGCTCATTTGTCTTCTCTTTAGCTGGTAGATCCCAATTACTTAAAATTATAATTTATTTTCATAGAACACTTCCTAACACATCTAGAAAAAATAGTTTCATCCTCACAGCATTTTGTAAGTTGAATGTTGCATTTTAATTAAACAACAATAATACTGGTTTTTTTATTATTACAAAACATCAATTATTAGCAGACATATAGTTACTGGCATGTAGATGTTTGGAAAACCCATTTGATGTTTTATAGATTATAAAGTCAGTACTTACCGTCACTTCCTGACAGAAATTTCAGAACAGAATTTTCGTATGGTGATGCTGCTGCAAAAATGACATAAACACTAAATTTTCTGTATCCTTTCTCACATGAGTTATTTCCTGCCTGATCTCTCCTTGCCAGTTTGCTTTTTCTTCCCCTCAGATTCCCTGGACTGAATTCTCATTGCTCAGTGCTTTCAGTTTTTTTCTCCGATGCTGCTGGTGGCATGGTTTCTTTGTCTCTTCCACTTAAATTCATGCAAGAGCACATCTTGTCTAAAGATGCTGTTGCCTTGCTTTTCAAAGAACATACAGGAGAAAAAATAATGCCTTTCTCTCCCTCTCTTGCTTGCCTCCCCTTGGACAGTGTACTGCCTGAACATCCCTGTTATATGCTCTTGTGCCTGTACCAGTGATGCTGTGAGTGATTAATGTTAGCACTTTGATGACATCAGCAACTCTCAACTCTCTCCCCCCCCCCCCCCCTTAATTTAAGTAGGGGAGGGAGCAAGCATAGCTTAAAAAAAACCCCAGACCTCCCTCTCTCTTTCCTTCCCATCCTCCCCCCCAACTTTCTTAGTGGCTTCTTCCCTAACCATTTTATTCTTTTGTGCATCATGGGGGGGAGGGGGGAGCAGCGGTGGCGTGTGATGGTGTTTTCTAAATCCCTTGTCACAGTTTATAAAGCTCCACTAATCCAGCGTTTACAGGTGGACCCTTTTAGGTACTTCCCCATGAGGGTTACATTAAAGAAAGATGTATTTTGAGATCGGCTGGCTTCTTACTGTTACGTATTGGTGAGTTTTTAAATACTGAAATCATGTTTTTAGGGCTTGCTTTTCTATGACAAATTTCTGCCGTGTGAAGAGGAGTTCCCTCCCCTTAACCTCACAGCAGTAAAATGCTTTAACCTACTGGAGTAAAATTCTCCTTGCACTATAGCCGTAATAGATAGTTTGGACACATTTATTGTGGAGACCTACCTGATTGGAAACATCAAAAGCAAAAGATGAAATCTCACCTTTTAGGGACATCTGTATAAATGCTTAGTGTATTGGGACATTCATCTGCACACATTTTCTTAAGGTTTTACCAGTTCTCTCCCCCGCTGATGCCCAAGAGCCCTCTTCTGTAAGCAGAGAGCTACACAAACGCACACGTTGTTCTAGAGGGATGCCGCTTTAGGCTGCCCACCCGGTGGGGTGTGTTTGGAGTTTAGCATTTTAGCCAGCTCTGATCTAATAGCAGGACTGTGTTGTGTATTAGGAGCCTAATAATTAGGCAAGTGTCTATTTTGGTTTGCATTCGCAGAAAAGATGGCTGAGTATTTGGAAACAGCCCTCCTCCACAAAATCAACACAAGCCCACGGTCCTTAGAACAGAGCTTCCTAGACTGATGGACGGCTGAGGCTGGGGGATCCTCCAGAGCAGGGTGACCTGCAGCAGGTTGCTCAGGGACTTGTCGGGTTAGGTCTTGAACACCTGCGAGGACAGAGACTCCACAGCCTCTCTGTTCAACCACCCTCACAGTAGTGAAGTTTTTTCTGATGTTTAAATGGGATTTCCTGTTTGTGCCCATTGCCCCTTGTCCTGTCACTGGGCGCTGCTGAGCGGAGTTGGATCTACCATCTTTACTCTCCCGATCAGTTACTTATGCATGTGGATGTGATCTTCCTGAGCCTTCTCTTCTCCAGGCTGAACAGTCCCAGCTCTCTCTGCCTTTCCTCATAGGAGAGATTCTCCAGTCCCTTAATCATCTTTGAGGCCCACTGCTGGAGTCTCCCATATGTCTCTCCATGTCTCTCCTGTACTGAGGAGCCCATCACTGGACCCAGTGCTCCAGGTGTCTCACTCATGCTGGATAGAGGGGACGGATCACCTCCCTTGACCTGCTGGCAGTGCTCTGCTTGATGCAGCCCCGCTGGCTGTTGGCTGCCTTTGCCGCAAGGACGTGCTGCTGGCTCATGGTCAGCTTCTTGTTCACCAGGACCCTCAAAACAAGAAAAACAACCCCCACCTTCTGCAGGTCAGGCTGTCTTGCTGTATAGTTTCTTCACACAGATGGAGACAGAAGTTCAGGCACATAAGAAATATAACTAAACCTTTAAGTAAATTTCAGTACTGGCAACTTCTTGAATTTTCACGTTGCAGAAATAAATTGCTGGTTATAACTTTCTGTGGTTGTTGAAGCATGATAAAATTTATGTAATTTTCTGTGTGTATGTGTGTGTGTGTTAATAACATACGCAGTTTTTCACTTAGGTCAGGAGTTACCTGATTCAGAAAGTTGGTTTTGGATCTCTAGTTCTTTCTTGTTATGACCTAGATGGTCTCTTCTGCGCCTGTGCTTTCATGTGTTTCTTTCATAATGCAACAATTTTTGACCCATGAGGGTTTGTGAAGTACATCTAAGGCACCCACAAAAGGTGGCCAAGAAGTGTTAACCTGTTGCCAAATTTGCATTTGCTATATGTTAGTCTAGAATTCAATTTTTAAATTTCTAAGTCCACGGTTCAAAACATGTTGGAAACTGGTATATAGAGATCTACAACATAAATAAAAATGTGTATCTTCTCTCCCGATCTCTTCTAAAGATGATTTGTAAGTCCTTTTCTTTTATGAGACTAAAATCCTCCAAGAGCTTCGTAGAGTTTCATGACTTGAATTCCTAGTAGTTTCTTTGTGCAATGCCATGTATTACAGTATCTGGTATTGACTTGCATGGATAATTGGGGCAGGATCTGCACTGGGGGGAACGTCAATGTTCTTCCTGGATACTGGTGAAGGAAAATTTTCTGTTACAGATCAAAATTTTGTGTAATGTGTAATTTTCTGTTACATATCAAAATTTTCTGACGTGTGTGGAGTTGAAAGTCTAACAATATGCTGTTTTTCATGCGCGTATTAGAAAGAATGAAAACTGCAGAAGAGAAAAGGAAACACAACAGAACCTTCTGCAAGAAATGTTGACAAGATTCCCTTTTAAAATTAAATTTCAGGATATTAGGAGAACAACCCACTTCCAAAAGTGGAGGATGTTAAGTTAGCTAACTGCCCTTTGATCCGCGGCTTCAGCAAACAGTTTCTAAATCCCTACACAGCATCAGTCTGTACAGTTGCGTTCGCTTTGAAGAAATAGTCATTAATATGGCAAAGCACCTGATCCTATTTATACAACTCTGGGATAATTTCCATGAGGTTACATCCCAGACTTGCATTTGCTTTGATCTTGTGTACAGCTAAGGGATTTGAAAAAGAGAGATCTTCATTAATTAGTTGCAGAGAGCAGTAACTGCAGAAGGCTGGTTTTGTAGTTGAGTCTCAGAGACTTAAAACACCTATTATGAACTGAAAATTGAAGTAACTTCTTTCAAGATGTTTTGTACATAAAATGGGTGATATAGGAATAGAAGCTGTGCTTTAAATTCAGGGATCTGACCGTTGGCATTGACTACTCTTATCCTGTTATACCCATGTAAATAGAAAAATATGAAAGAGGAAGCATTCATGGCTTTATAAATGGTAAGTGGAAGATGCCTGGTGGAAAAAAAAAGTGTTTACAAGTTTTTCTTGCTAGTACAGAGATTTTGGTTGGAGTTCCTGCCTTTTAAAATACAAAGCTTCCCTTTTGTCTTCCTGGAGAGAGAGTGAGATACAAAGTTATTATTTCATTTTTAATATGCTTTAAAATGCTGTTTCAATGAGATTATTATAAAGATGCAGTCAGCTGAAATTGTCATTAATCATATCTGTTCTCTCATTTTAGGCATTGAATCTGGCATATTCCAGCATCTACAGCAACTACAGGAATTTCGTTGGTCCCCCTCACTTTAAAGTCATCTGTAGACTTCTTGGGTATCAGGGTATTGCTGTGGTGATGGAGGAGTTGCTGAAAGTTGTCAAGAGCCTGGTATGCCAATTGTCTTTCATTTTCTGCTATTCCAAATGGCTTTTGATAGGAAATGTCTCAAGAAAACCAAAGTGAAAGTAAGATCTCAGACAAAACTAATTAAAATGTTGCTTCCACTGAAGTTTAGCATAAGCTGTGTTTGAGAGTACTCAATGTCTTGTGAAAGCAATAGATGATGTGCCTTGGTAGTGTGAGCAGTGTTTTGAAAACCTTGGATTCTGCATTGGAGATTAATTTAATTTGTGGAAACCTATGCTGTTAGGTCCTGGGTAAACTCTGGAAAAGTATGAATGTTTCAAATTAGTTGATTTCAACTTAAAGATTGTGCTGTAAATTCACTTTCTCGATATTTTTTGAGAACAGCTGGAGTGTGCTTTCTGCCTTGCCTAACCTCAGGGCTTTCATTAATAACATCATTGACAGATGATGCCTTAATAACAAGGAAGGTTTAATCTCTGTGCTTGATCTAGCAATGGATAGCATCAAGCCTATTTAGAAGAGTGCTCAGACCAGATGTTGAAGAAGTTATTCACACAGCCTGGGTATCTTGTATTGGAAAGAGACTTTTCTGTAACTAGGAGGAGGTTGAGGGGCTGGCTGTTCACTATATTAGTAGTATCTGTGTATACAGTCATAATGCATTGCAGTTCAGTTTAAGCCAAAGAAATGGTCTTTTCCTCCCTGTCCCTGTTGCCTGTAAGGAGCATGCTGCCAAAACAATCCAACTATACCGGGGGATAGCTGTAGTTTCCATAATCGCACTTCAGACACTTGACACATTTGACAGTTTGTTTACAGTAATTCCCACAATGTTCTAAGTATGTTTTTGACGTTCTAGAAAGGCTGGAGCCTGCTTGAAGGAATACTATGATCTAATCTTCAGGAAAAGAGGAAAACACAGATATTTTTTGTGGTTTGGAGCTGAGTGTTGGTTTGTTGTTTTAGGGGGGGATTTTTAAAAATTACTTATTTAAGTGGTAAATCGTCTCAATTCATTAAAGGTAGCATTGAACACTTGGGCATTTATAAAGGAGGTTAAAAGGGGAGGTATCCTGCTGATGCCTGATGCAGATCCTCAGATGTAGGGAGACAGGTATGACATTGGTGTCTAGTGGGAGGAAGGCAGACTGACTGTAGGCTGGGACTGCGTCTTAGCTGGTATGTCCGGAACAGCCAGTTTGAGCTGTTACAGACATACCTAATGGTAAGGATTTTTCTGTTGTTGCTTTTGAAAGCATTCAAATGCAACTTTTTTTACCAAAAATCTAAAAGTTGGTTAGACAATAGAGACAGTCTGCAAAAGAACAACATTATTTCCTCTTTTTTACCTTCCTGGCCTTAGCTGTTGTGCCACTCTTCCTGTAGCAAAAAGTGGCTAAGGCCATATGAAGGAAAGTGCAACTGCATTCATTTGAAAAAGTTGCCTTTTTGAAGATGATGACTGACAGAATCAAATGCAAGATTTTTAGAGCTTGTTCAATTCATGTGTAGTTTGAATGCAATTTGTTGTAAAGTTTCTTAGTTCAATAACACCGGCATGTTTACACATATCTGTTTTCTCTTAGTTACAAGGGACGATTCTTCAGTATGTCAAGACCCTAATGGAAGTGATGCCTAAGATCTGTAGGTTACCAAGACATGAGTATGGTTCTCCAGGTGAGTTCATGTTTGGTGTTACTACAGCAGCCTTAATAAGATGATACTAATCCCTGTCTTCTGGATCATGTGTACCTCTCTTTCCCTCCCTCTCTTCTCTCTCCCAATAATCAGCACTTAGTATATATATATATTTTTTTTAATAACAAGAATCATTGAATGCTGGGCTTTCCAAAAGTATTTAATAAAATTTTAAGACTTCTATGCTTAGGGCAAATAAAAGGATAACAGTCTGTATATAGGCAGCCTGATGACATAATTGATCTTGAGCTGGGATGTTCACAATAGTTTCTATTTCTAGGCTTTCTCATAAGCATGTTGAGCTTTTCCCTCTGCAAGTTAGCCTCTCATACTTGTTCCGTTTAAATGTCTAATTTAGATAACCTGATTCTCTGGAAAAGCCTCTATTCCCTCTTCCTTTGCCCTTATCAAATGTAAGATAAAAGGAGTGCCACTGCTGAGAGGCAAACTGGTCCTGCCAGAATATTGTGTCTGAGGCTTGTGTGGGGCACATCTTAGCCACTTAACAGGAGGTGTGACAGTTGCAGAAAAAGAAATTACTTTGAAAGCTGCTTGCCACTATGGAGAAATAATTGGCTAATTAGTATTTATCACATTGTTCACTGAAATTCTGAAACTGCTTTCCCCCCCTTCAAAATATTCCTCCTCCGCAACTTCTAATTAACACAAATTAATCCTTCCATGTGCCACCCACCTCCTGAGTATATCTTTATTTTTCCAGAGTTGCTTAGGTTTATTAAACGCCAGTCCAACTGGAATGAGGTTGGTTTTTTTCTGCTTCCCACAGCTTGCTTGACGCTCATTACCAATGTTAAACGAAATCGAGGACTTACTAAGTGTTTCCTTCCTGTTTTTCTCCCTGGAGCCTAGAAATGGATGAATCATGGTAGTTAGCAGTATAAAAATAATCTATCCCAGTTTTTTAGCCACTCATTAAGGTCTGACCACACAAGTAGTAGGTATTCTCAAATATAGATTATGCGTCACCAGGGTCTGCGATGCTGCAGGTGACATTAGGAAGTTCATAGTCTTGCCAGAAATCCTCACCTGAAAGGAGTAAGTATTTGGCAGGAGATGCCGAGGGACTTAAGCAGAAACTTTCTCTTGAGGTTAAAAGGCAATCTATCCTATAGGAAAGGCAAAACTTGTGCAATGGTAGCCTTCACAGGATTGATTAAAACATTTTAAAATCCTTCATCACTTTCCTGCTTTGTAGAGATCACAAACTGCGTTGACCTCATATTTACTCTTGCAAAAGAAATCCCATATGTTTAGAAGCCTGCTGTACCGAGAGATCAGAGTAACTCTTTGTGTTACAATGGAAGATCACAGCAACTAGATTTGGACTGGATCTCGATAACCAACCTGATTCTGTGCTCTTTCACTACCCCTGTTCCTAACAGGTGTTGTCTTGACACGTGTATTTTTCCTGTTCTGAACTATTGATAGCAGTGGACACTTAATAACTTCCCGGAGAGTTTCTTCCAAGAAATGGCAGAGACAGCCTTTATAGCACTGTCACGCCACCTCTCCCTTTCCTTTCGAAGACGCTAGACAGAAAATGCATGTGGAAGCTCAGGGCACCTCCATCCCTCTCTCACATCACTGAAGAATCGCATTGCACTCTTGGATGTCTCTCCATCATGGAGCTGTCTGCCCTTGGAGCAGCTCTGACTGATAAGGGAAAATGTTCCCTGCAATGGGGACATGCTGTAGATTTTAGCCCTCATTTGGCATCTTGAGAGGAACTGCCAGATTGTAGCAGGGCAGGCTGAAACTGTGCTTGGTTTGAATCCCTGTCCTCTCCTTTCTGTGCTGAATTCTCCTCTGTAGCAGTCTTTGCCACACCTTGTTTACTTGGTTCGCCACAGAAAATGCAAGCTAATACCCACCAACTGTTGTCTGTTCCTTCCTCTGCCTCTGAAAGCTTTCTGCAGAAGTTAGTAGTTCTAGTAGTAAGTCTGAGTGTTATGGAGCATGTCTGTATGCTGCTTCTATTCTTTCATAACAAATCATTTCTTTATAATTGTCACTACCTACACATACAGACCAAAACTGTGATTCTGATCTACAGATTAAATATGTAGATTCTTGTCTGTCTTGATGTAACATGCATTTATCAATTCAGAACTAATTTCCTGAGTCCATTCTCCATATGCAAAGTGATTTAAGTATGCTCAGTAAGTAAGCCTGTAGCTATTTCATGCACTTCAGACTTTTCATTTGGAGAGCTTTGTTGATTGCAATTCCTTGAGCCCTACATAATCAGTCCTCTAGACTTGTGGATTTCTAAACGGTGATTTATTTCTGCTAAAAGGAGCAGGGTACAGACAGTGGCATCAGAGTTGTTCAGGACTCCTGTTCGTCAATGGGTTTGTTTCCATAGGAACAGTCTAAAGCAGTGGGGAACTTGCTCATCTTGTAGTCATAAAAATATTTGTCTAAAAATACATTAAGCATAAGGATTTTTAAAGGGACATTTTAAAGTTGCTAAAGCCCTTAAAGGAATATTGGCCTATAAGAGTTTAAACTTAAAATTTCATCTTGGAGGTAACATTTTCTTCTGCTATTTTTCTAGTATGTCAATACAGCATTTCTGCTTTTCATAAATGAGTGTTTCATGTCCTGCCGCTCTGAAGTGTCATTGGACACGATGTGGAAAGTAGTTTTCAGCTCTGTTGTGAGATGAGGCTTAGATTTTTGTCACTGGTATATCACCTCTCCAAAAGAAAGTTTTTTTTAAAAAAATCGATGAGCTTAGCAAGATACAAACTTGGTGAGTAAGTAGCCTAATTGTGTATTTTTTCCTAAGAATAGCATTTCCATGTTTCTTCTTTTTAAAAAAAAAAAAAAAAATAAAATCAAAGAAACAAAACACCCAGAGCTGGTGCAGGGCAAAACATTCATTACACCAGGCCATGATCTCTTGAGATCCCCTGTGTTCACATGGCAGTTTGGGGAAGCCTCCCAGTGCCCCGTGCTGCCAGCTGCGGTGTTCCCGTCTCTCTCTGGGCTGATTGTGCAGCTGGCAACAGCTGCTGAGCTGCTTCAGCACAGCAACCTGGCAAAAAACAGTCTTCTACCCCTCCTTTTTCTGGAATATTTCGGTTCAGGGTCTAATAGGAAGCGGAGCTAGCCTGGGCTGAGAAGTGTGGTGGAGGGCAGTAGTGGCTAGAGGCTGCTGGGGAAGCATCGCTCGGGGCACAGCAGAAGGGCTGGTAATGCTTCCCATTATCCCAGGTTTTTGATCAAATCGGATGAGTAGGAGAATAAGTTAATTTCTTGGTGGGGGCACGATGGCTTGAGTCCTTGTGGGGAAGAATATGAAGGGAATTTATTCATAGGTTTTTCTGGAACCTGTCTATTGGAGAAAGATTTGGGAGGGAATCACAGACTATTTGAAAGAATTTGGGGACAACCCAAATCACCCAGATGATTGCGAAAGGGCAGTAAGGACTGATTAGATATGCAGAACAACAGGATATTTCTTTCTAGCAAAATAAACGCAGTGCACAGGCCCCGTGATCATAATTCCCAGATACATGTATATGCTTAAACCTTACAAACATTTCTGTTGAAAGGAATGGCATGACTGCTGATAACGCAGAGTTAATGATGTCTCTTGTGAGCCAAAGAAGTATTTGTAGCTACCATTTGAAGGTCTGTATGAAAGTGAACATAAACTAAAGGTCATTACAGCACCCAGTTTCTTGGGAGCAGTTTTGCTGTTGCAGATTAGCAGATTTTACTTGACAATAGTGAAGTCAGTACTCTGCAGAAAATAATCCATTAGACTAGACCAAGAATTATATTCAAGATCTAGTTTGTTGTGAGTCAGCAATTCAGTTCTAGAATTAATAGCCAATTTTTGTCCTAATCTTTTAAGTACCAGAATTGTTGCAAGCTCTGGAACTTGTCTGATTTGAGTCTGCAGGTGTGAACTGAGATTGTTTTATGGAAAATGAAAGGTGACTGAAGTGAAGAAATCCAGCCAGCTTTGTGTTGCATGTGTGGATTTTGTCTGACTTCCTAAATTAATTAGTGTACAGACTGCACAGCTGAAACTTGGCATCTGCTGTTTGAGTGCTGGTGAGATAGGATTTTGGAAGCAGAGATGGAACCTAATCCTTTACTAATCTTCTATACTTTAGTGGATCTATTTTATATCAACAGCCTTTGCTTTTGTTAAGATCAGTGTAAATCAGAAACTAGGATTGTAAGATCAATTATTATGACACCTAACATCATTCCATCTGCAGGAATAGAGGGGTTTAGTTACAGTTGCTTTCTTGGAGAGAAGGAGCAAAAAGCCTTGATTCATTTGCCTTGCAAAATGCTATGTATATATAACTAATTCAGTAACTTGAGAATTGCACCCACAAATAAAATCAGGGGAAAGAGGAAGGTTGCATCCAGTTAAGTGAAATTAACTTTCCTAAGGCACGTGTTCTTCTTCCAGGGCTTCAGTACGCGTGCGTAGTCTTTCATAAAAATACAGTTCTGTGTACTGTACAGTATAAGGAGGTGTAATCGGGAATGCCATTGCTCAAACATTAATGAAAACATGATGATGTATTTTCGCTACAGAACTCCATTGGGGAGCAGATCGTGCTTTCAGTGTCATTTGTGTTCCATCAAAAATAGCCTATGTAGCTCTGTAAACTTTCGTCTGTTTTGCCAGTAAATCAAGCCCTTCATCTAAGGGGAAGCAGTGCACTGTTGATAGCAGCATTTGGTACAACTGCATGCTAAATACTGGGTATCAGATTTTCAAAATATGACACAATTTCTTCATGAATGCATGTGTGGGTGTGTGTATATATCTGTATATGGAGACTAGGGCTTTGGGTGAAGAAATAAGGATCTTTGTTAAGGACTTTGAGAGGAACTCTGTAACTTGGAGTGACTGTAAGAGACAGTATATAATTTTTATTATATGAACCTCAAGCCTCTTTGACTTCGGCTATCCTGCTGCTTTTGGGTGTCTTACTGTCTTGCTTTGGTTTCAGTCGCATCTTCAGTATGAGCTCCTTGTTGCTGGTCACAGTCCTCTGTGCGGCTCCTGGTTTCTCTCTGTGCCATCCTGCTCCATTATATTTGCTGTAGGTGACATGGGTTACTCTCAGGATTTCACTTCAGAGCTGCCCATATAACATTGATAAAATTTTCTCAACATTGTTCTGGGCATCAATCTCTTTTCTGAAACTCCCCACAAAATCCACAGACTGGGCGGCGGCTTGAGTCTGACCTCCCCTCCCAGCTTTTCCATCCCCTTCATGACCAATGGTTGTCTCCATGTTGTGGTAGCAACATGGAGACAACCTTGCTGTTCTGCTCAGCTTCTATTTCTCACCAAATTGCTCCCCATTTGCCATACAAGATAATGAGAAAAACATCCCCGTGTCTCTCCTTGTTGCCAATATCCTACTTGCTCGGGTAGTGCTTTCTCGCCATGGTAACTATGTGGAGAAGTCTACAGTTAGTCACTGTGTTTCGGGGAGTCTTCCAGCCCTTCTGTTGGTTCACCATCAATCTCTGTGTACATGCCATGGATACTAAGACCAAAACTGTTGGTAGATCTAGTTTGATTGCCTGTGTGGCATCCAGTCTTGGTATGAGGAAAGTATTTGACTTGACTTCTAGCAGTTGATCCTTAGAAGACCTTTCTCTCTAGGCGTGGAAGCCATTTCATCAACAGAGAAAAACACAAAGGAAGTACTAGGGTGTGTAACTAAAACACACTGTAGACTTGTGGTAAAGCTTGCTTCAATGCCCTCACTCTGCATTTTTTTCCTAGCATCAAAATTTTTTTGTGAAAAATTTTCTGCCATATCAATCTGCCTTTTCAACCTCACCTTTAAAATAGGAATCCCAGCATGCAGCACTGCAGCATCTCCTTGCCATGGTGGGCAGGTGTGTTTAAACAACAAACACAACTGGTCACTGCTGCTCAAACATCTGGGAATTGCGATTGACCTTTATACCGCAGTGTTGAATGTACACCAAGTCTTTTGCAGAGCTTTTTCATTACATGGTCCCCATGTTATGGGAAGGGGGAAGTGGGTGATGCACTGGCATGACTTCTTTGTTTTGTAGCTAGATTTAAATGTGTTTTCCTTTGAATAAATCAAGCTCAGTAAGCACTCATTACATCTGACCTATCTCCATTAGTTTTTCAGTTCTGCTTTTCTATTGAGTCACTAAACTACTCAAGTTAGGTCTGAAATTTGTCGCCACTGAGCATGTGTGGGAACACTCATTTACTGCAAATTTTCTATTGACAAACAGTTCTTTGAGATGTAACAGAGCCAGCCCTGCATCCCCTCACCATGCACTTTATTGATGTTTCGTGTTACTAATTTTAATGACGTGAGGCTTTCTGTAGAAGTGCGTGGGTTAGCTGTACAGTCCTTCCTTCACTGTACGTTTTCAAGTTCCTCTGATGAATTTGAGGGATTTCCTTGGCATAGATACGCTCCAGGCAGTATATTAGGTTTGCCTGCCATTGCCTTGCTGCGTACATACCAAAGTCTAATCTCCTTCATGGGAAGTGTTCGTCAGCTGCACCCAAGGAACACAAGGGACGGTGGGGGGCATCTGTGCTCTCTATCCTTGTCTCCTCTCAATTGCTTTAGATGTGATTGGGTGGAGATTTAACTGTGTGACTTAATTCAGTGTAATGGAAATGAACTGCCGTATGTAGCACGCAATTTGAAAGCTTTGCACAATGTATTTTCTTCTGTCATCAGTTGAGGGTTTTGGTGGCTTTTTAAAAGGGCCAGGCTTGTGCAGACAGATGGAAAAATGCTGATAAACATTAACTTGCAAAAAGCTGGAGAGCTGTCTGACTTACTGCAGTTCTTTGCTCTTCCTCGCCCATCCTGCACATCGCTTTAACCTCTGCGGTGCTGACCAGGTCAGGTCCCTGCAGAGGCTGCCAAGCCTGGGGTCTCCTGGGCTTGTCTCTAGCCAAGGGACTGTGCAGCCTTTCTAGGGCTGGGGGGAAGGAGCTGGAAATCCACCAGCGCATTAAACGTCCCTGTTGTTTGGGAGAGGTTTGGTGGAAAAGACATATGTTTATGTAAATTACATATTTTGTCGAATCATAATTTAGATGTTTTTTAACAGCTTTTGGCAAAAGTTTGACAGAAGCAATGTTCTGACTGTGCTTGTCAGCAGGATCTGATGTACCCTTGCCAGCAGAGCTTGACTTGTGGTTTCTGTGTTTAACTGTTTCGTGAGGTTGCAGGTCACCTCTGGCTGTCTGTGGCACTGCCAGAGTCGTAGCCTGACACCACCCCTCTTCCCTGTATCTTTAGCGCTCTGCTCCTTGCTGGCTCTGTCATCCTTGAAAATAACAGCTGTGAATTGAACGTGTTGGGTGGTGCGGCAGGTTGGGGACAGGCTGGAACAGGACTAATAGCAGATGAGAGCCCTACCCTCTCTTCCTGCCCCTAGCAATTATTTTCTTACCTCTTACACTGGCTCCCTTTTCTAGGAGTGAGAAGCTAGGTGCTCCATTTTGCATGATTTATTTAGTTATTGTGCAGTTAAAAAGGTCAGCACACCACTGGCTTAACAATTCATAACCTCTGATTTTTTAATGTATTTAAATACTGCTCCTTTCAGTTTCCTCTAGGCTGCATGTCTGGAGATAAAATTCTCATGTGCTGATACATGAAGAGAGAATTATAAACTTCCACCCTTGGTTAGTTGCGCTCTGATACAGTATATTTATGCACATTCAGTGCAAGCTTTGAATAGGCAAATTGGTTAGAAAATTGGAGTGCTTTTCTTTCTGAAAGAAAAATTAGTCCTGATCCATATGACTCTTATCCACATGACCAGAATCTTTTGTCTGCTTTCCCAAGGTAACAGGTGTGCCTGTGTGATCAGCACTAGATTTCATTCTGGCTCCTGAGATTTAATTTTTTTGCTTCTCTTTTAATTTCAGGTATCTTGGAGTTTTTTCACCATCAGCTGAAGGACATCGTTGAATATGCAGAATTGAAGACTGTCTGCTTCCAGAATTTGCGGGAAGTGGGAAATGCCGTCTTGTTTTGCCTCCTCATTGAACAGAGTCTGGTAGGTGCCTGCTGTGCTAGTTGAAAACCCATCTGTCTCTCAAAATGTACTTTCAAGTTTTGTTACTAACGTCATAAATAACAAGGCTGAAATCTGCACTTTGCTATTGCTGATGAGCAGATGGGTAGAAACAGTTCCTTCCTCTGATCTCTTACAGTCTTGCAGGGGCTTTCATGTCTGCGAGGTAGCAGGGATGCCTGACCTTGCTGGGTGAGAGACATTGCCTCGTGTACGGTACCTGAGGATCAAATATTATGACCTTCATCATAAATTATGATCAAACATAGTACTCCTGCAGTCAGTCACAGGGTGGCTACTCCCTTTATGTCAGCGAGTTGTGTGTCTGGTACTGTTATTTTCCTTCCCTGTTTATAATTCCTGTTGTCATCTGAAACACTGCAAAGTTAACATGGACTTCTTGGACACCCTTCTTGCTGCTAGGACAGCTGACAGTGGTGCCCGTTCTGCCAGACATTCACCTGTCCTTGTTTGAATGAAGCTGTGAAACATGTCCAGTCTTTCAGCTGCTTCCTATATGCCTAGTCTCTGCCTTTCAGCATGTGAAGCTGCCCGCTGCTGAGGGCACAGTGCTACAACTGCTCTTTATCCTTACCTCTCCTTTCCTTTTCCCACTCTTCTTTCACATTATACAATCTGCTGTTCAAACAAAATGGCCAGATGTGTAATTTCTTTGTCTTCATGCTTTTTGGGTGCTTACAGAGGGAAAGGTGGGCATTGCTTATGGGCCAGAAAAGCAACAGGCTTCGTTACCTCCATTGTGCCTTGGAGGCTTGAGTGGGAGTCTCTCCCCTGCCCGTGCCTACGGGGTGCTCTGCCCACGCGGTGCAAGCACGCACTGCCGCTGAGGCTGGGCTGCCCATCACACAGAGATCTTTGCTGACTGTGAACCAGCTACATCATTTCCTCAGCAAGCTGGCTGGGGGCCTGCCGTTGCACAAAAATAAACCCTCGCGTAAGACTCCTTCTCTAGGGTGTATTAAAGCTGTTGATGTTAGATAAGGTAGCAAAGACATGCTGTTCCTCAGAGTTCATGGTGTTAGAGGAACCCTCCCATGTGGTAGAGAGTAATTGGAGGGCCAGGTGACAAGCAGCAAACCCATATTCAGTAATGGGATAGCTGAAGCAAAATGAGAAACTGGATTACTTTGGATTCAGGCTAACAGGGTACGTGGTGAAAGGCCATGCAGATGAGGGTCCTCACTGCTTGAGGGTGTACCAAAGTGACACCATCGCTGGAGGTACCTTCTTTGGGACACTGCCTTGGTGACACTTTCTAGTAATACACCCCTGCTTGCTGCCCCTCCTCTTGTTTCTGCCCTCAGTGGTGCCCTGATGTCCTGTCATGTATTTCAGTATTTTTCCATTGTGGTCATCTGTCATAACTAAACCCCGGTGCAAAATGTAGGTCTGTAGTGCATTTTTGCTGGTGGGTGGGTCTTGTTAATCTTGACTGCCTTGCACATGCATTTTCATGGTGTTGACATCAAGGAATTAGACCTGGGAAAGGCAGGTTAGGCCTGGTACCCTGGCCTTGCCAAGGGTATGGCTGATGAACATATCTTCTAATACTAGCGCTGAGGGACTACAAATGAGCAGGGCCTCTGCTCCAAAAATGAGGAGAGGGGCTTAGCAAAGTCATGCGTCTGCTTCTGGTCATCTCTGCATTTTCTCTGCACATACGTACAGCAGCCAAGAACCAGGAGACATCTGTCTGCCTTTCCCCCGTCCCTAAAGATGTAAAATACTTCCTGAGAGGTGGTTCACCACTGCTGTTGTGTGTCTCGGCCCTCCTGGAGGGGAGATGTGCCTGCCATGATAGATAACAGGTTGTGGGAATAGCATTGGTAAAAATAACCAAGCAGTGAGTCACCTTCTTCACCACTCTGTTTGTCTGTGCAGGAGCCGTCTGCCGCTTTCACACTGAAATTACTCATTCTGCATTAGTCTTTTTAATAAATACCCTGTCCTTTACAAACTGCCAGCTGAGGGTGGGAGGAGAGCTGCTGGAGTTTATGTGGGAATCCAAAGTAACCTGGTGACATCAAATCGTCTTTGGGAGCGATCCTGTGAGGAGAGCGAGGGCTCAGAGCAGCTCCGTGCGGTGGCAGCAGAGGCTGGCTGCCCTCTGCTGTTTCTGCGACGGCGTCGACGTGCTTTTGGAAGCCCGTTTTGGGGATCTGGTGTGGTTTGAGGATTCTTTGGTCCTAAATGCCTTTCGTTTCCTTTTCGTTCCAGTCCCTAGAGGAAGTGTGTGACCTGTTGCACGCGGCGCCGTTCCAAAATATCCTGCCCAGAGTTCACGTCAAAGGTATTGGCTAAGTGAAAACACCTTCCTTGGGTAATGCTTTCCACTTGTCTTGCGTGCTGCTGTGGTTTTGGTGAGCGTCCCCAGCCATCCTTTGCAACACCGCTGTTAATTACAGGACAGAGGTACCAGTCCTGTTTGCCTGGCTGAAAAATACGTGCTTCTTAGCGAGGCTCAGTGCAAATTACAAGAGGAAGAGGAGGAATGTCATGACAGGGAAAAGTAGGATGGATACCCAGGGCAGTATTACCCCTCTATGTGGATATGGTGAGAGGCTTTTCCGAAGGTGCTGTTTAGCTTATATGATTGTCAATTAAATGGGGTAGGCTTGATCATACAGGGTATAGAAAGTCTGTCAGCAGAGTAAGTAAATACAAGTGGTCCCTGGTCCCAGTAGACTTTTCACGTGCCTTTGCACTAAACTGGGCATGCAGTGGTGAATGTTTGCAGGATTGCTTCCTCTGGTACCTGCTTTCCTCATCCTTCATCATCAGAAAGTGAGCTTTTTTTCCCCCCCTCACGCTTCGCTTCTTTCTGTGTTGCTCCTCTGTCTCCTTTCCTTTCCGTTTCTCTCTGCCAGAGCAGCTGATTTGTTCTGCTTGGAGAAATCCCATCAGCTAAAAATCTTGGAGAATATTTCCAGACTCACCGTAGCTAATTGCATCTCTGCATAAAACTAACCAGACTATTGTAAACAGTATTTTCCCATTTGCTGGAGAACATTTCCTACTTGCCAGTGATGAGTGGGGTGCCGACTGCTTTTTTAAGCCTTGTTACACACAGAATTCCACCCTCATTGTACCCCACCTTCTGGAGTCAAGCATTTTATGTATGATAAGGACAATTTAGTTGGCTTAGTACAAGTGGGAGTCAAATATGTTAGCAGCAGCAGCATAATAGAGCCTTATATTCAGTCTTCAATTTAGTTAATTAAATGTATCCTACTACAAATCCTTGGTTTCTTTTTGTTTGCACATACAATGCAATATTTTAAAATACATATTTTTTTCTAAAAGCACATTGAAGATTAACCAACTACTTAGACCTATAAAAACAACTTACCCAGTTTTCTACTGCACTGAATAAAGATTGTGTAAAAATAAGAATTTTCTTGCTTAATTTCAATTTATAAAATTAAGTCGGCTGCCAATTAAGTGAATCAGTGCTCTCTTTTTTTTTTCCCCCCCCTTTCTTTCAGAGGGTGAAAGACTCGATGCTAAAATGAAGAGACTAGAGTCAAAATATGCTCCACTACATTTGGTTCCTCTCATTGAAAGATTAGGAACACCCCAGGTAATCTCTCTTGTTTGCGTTGGAGGCAATTCAAGAAATTTCTGAGCACTAGAAAGCCTGTCCTTTCACACGTGCTGATAGCTGTGTCGGAACTTCAACCTGCACATCCAGCTTGTTCACACAACAGGATTTTTTTTTTTCAGATCCGTGGAGCTGGTAAAGCTGTTAAAGCTCAGAAGTTTAAAACATTTGAGACTGGGGTGGAATTGATATGTTTTGGGGAAAATGCTAGTTTGTATGTATGGTGCTATGTGATACCCTCTCAGTATAAGGGCCAGCCTGGGAGGTCCTAGTGCAAATTCCACCAAAAGCAATCAGTTTTCTTGTGCATGTGTATATATATATTTTAAAATAATTTATTCTTCTCTCAGCCAGATGATTAGAAACTCTTGAAAAATGAGCTGTGTTGAGCTTTCTAGGAAACACAATGACCAGAGAGAACATTCTTGAACTGCCTTTGCAGCTTCAGCACTCTTTTCCTTTCTCTCAGTGTGAGGGGTACATTAGTTCCCTGCTAACCGTAGCAGTTTACAAGTGATTGAGATGTGAATAGTAGAAACGAAGAGCAGAGTGCTCTGAAGCAGACTTCAGACTGCTTTTATCATCGTACATGCTGCAGCTCGGTAGGGGCTGTTGCACCGTAGGAGAGAGCTCTCAATGTGATGGCACAAGCTGGGATGAGCCCTAACCGGCATTGCCATTTATGGGTTTTGTCTGAGCCTGTTTGTGCTGTCTTTGGAGCTTTCCCGTCTCTGACAGCAGCAGCTGAGAGAGATATGCAGAAGAGCGCAGGCAGGAGCTACTGCCCGTACTAGCAGCAGAGCACTGAACTCTTTGGTTTTGCTTTCTGCCTCCACTCAGGCAAAGAATTCTTTCAACTTCCCTGGGACTAGTCCGGGATTAGCATTACTGCAGTTAGCGTTACTTACTTTAAAGCCTGTCTGCTTGAAAAGGCTTTTAAAATTTTCTCTGAATGTTTTTTCCACTGAACTGCACCCCAGGTTAGTGGCCTCCGACCTCACTTAAAGTCAGGAGAAATATCTCCTAGAATAAACCAAGTGAAACTGAAAAACGTGTTACTGTATTTTTTTTTTTTTTTAAATAAAGTCTTGTGTCAAGTGGCTTTTACCAGGATTTTGCACTTTCTTTCTCTCCACCTTAGCAAATAGCAATCGCAAGGGAAGGGGACTTGCTGACCAAAGAACGCCTCTGCTGCGGCCTGTCCATGTTTGAGGTTATCCTGACAAGGATCCGCTCCTTCCTGGATGATCCCATCTGGCGCGGGCCCCTGCCCAGCAACGGGGTGATGCACGTGGACGAGTGCGTGGAATTCCATCGCCTCTGGAGCGCGATGCAGTTCGTCTACTGCATCCCCGTGGGAACGCACGAATTCACTGTGGAGTACGTACTGCCAGCTGCCAGCGGTCCACCTGCGGGCAACACTGCTTTGCTTGTCCTCCCTGTAACTGGCAGGGGGGCCTAGAATGCAGGCGTTTGTTTGCCTGTCTGCAAGAGCTTGGTCGAAAACAAGGGAAAGTGCTGTGATCACTGGGAGGGGCTCATAATCCATGAACACAGATATTATTGTATCTTTAACAAAAACAACCCTCTATTTTAACTATTGCCACTGTATAATGAATGATCCCATGACAAACAGGCCCTAGCGTGCATCTTTCAATAGTAGTCAGACCCCTACGGATGCTGAACTTAAATAAAATGGCTGAACATTGGTGCACGTATAAAACAAGTATTTTCTTCTCTGAATTAAGAGCAAGAATGAGCACCCGGAAGTTAACATGAGTTAACCAGGAACTGTAGTTCTTGGTTTTGTTAATTTTGGTAACATCCTTATTTTGAAAAACTGTTGAGCTGTAACGTTCTTTTCACTGAGCAATTATGGAGGCAACAGCATAGGACGTTTGTTTCCTTTCTTGCCTGCAGCCCAAAGGAGCAGAGTGGTGTTGAATTCCCTATTTGTTTCCTTTGAAATCGGTGTTTCCTTTGAAAATGAAATGTAATGCTGCTGGAGTCTAATGGGGAGTAAATGTTTTTGGAGTAGCTCCACGTTGTGTAAAACTGGGGGGGCGCTTCTGTTTTTTTCTTTAAGCGTCCATTTGCATCACTTGTGGTATCTGGAAAGAGAACGCAATTTACTAGAGATTTTGCATTATTTTCTAGATTAATGTCAAACATATTCTAGAATGATACATATGTAGTTTAGTATAATGGCTGATTAGTGAGCATTTCCTGGGGATAGGCTTCTGAAGATTGAGGTGAAACGTGCTTTATGTGGTGTGTTTCCTGTTTTAGGCAGTGCTTTGGAGACGGCTTGCACTGGGCTGGCTGTATGATCATTGTGCTTTTGGGCCAGCAGCGTCGCTTTGATGTGCTGGATTTCTGCTACCACCTGTTGAAAGTCCAAAAGCACGATGGCAAAGACGAGGTTATAAAGAATGTGGTGAGTTGAAAACATCTGTTCTGTATGCGCTGTAGTAGTAAAGACAACAATAAATCAGAGCTGTTTGTTCTCAGATGCAGTGTAGATGTAGCCATCGCTGTTTCGAATGAAATGCTGAAAATGGGGGCACCAGGGTTTTTAGGAACAAAAGATTAAGGCATTAGTACCAGAGTTTGAAGACTGGTCAGTGAGAATTCTGATTTCCTGACTATGTGGGACTTTCTTAATGCCTTCCATCTCATAGACATACATTCAGATTATGACAAGGGTGCTGTAAATTGCCCTTTTTTGTACAAAAAGCAGCACTGTCAAAAACCAATGTGCACCTTGGATTTTCACTGGATTATCAGTGGAAGGGAAACATCCATAACATTGCTAGGAGAGTTGAGGTAACAGCATTTGCTGCTTTTGTGTCTAAGGCTTTTTATCTCCAAAGCTAATTCCTGTGTGTCTGGTTTTTTGATGTTTGCAGCCTTTGAAGAAAATGGTTGAGAGAATTCGCAAGTTCCAGATTCTGAATGATGAAATAATTGCTATTTTGGACAAGTATTTGAAGTCCGGTGATGGAGAGAGCACACCCGTGGAACACGTGCGCTGCTTCCAGCCACCTATTCATCAGTCCCTTGCCAGCAACTAGACTTCCCACCTAACGATACTTTTTGCACCTATTTAGGCTAAAAGTATGAGGAAGGAGGAAAAAAAAAAAAGAAACCACAAAACACACCACCAGTTTTAAGGAATACTCTCATCTGCATTTTTCAGTATGCCTGTGCCATTTGAGTGGTGCGCTGTCCTCTTCAGTCTCCAAGCACAGTAACTGTATACAATCTATACTTATTTTTCTAGACTAAAATTTTATACACTTTGATTAAAAACCTGCAACTGTAAAAGATTTTTGAAATCTCTTTGCATTCCTGTACTGAGGTGGCCATTTTAGACTGGACTGGCATAATTTCCCCCCGAAGCTATCAGAATAATAGCTGTGGAGGATAAGAAACTGGGTTCTGTAGAAAAAATTTTTTAGAAATCGATTACTAATTGTTTGTACTAGAGCATTAATTGCTTAATTAGCCTTTATTAAAAAAAAAACAACCAACAAACTCTGCTGGTGCTTTGTGAATAATTTTTCTAGTCAGTTGATGATTTCTCCTCTTTGCAAAACTATTCTCTGAGATCAGTAATTATGGAAATGAAGGCTAATTAAGGTGATCGTTGCAAAGTTATTTAACATGGAGGCAACTGATAGTATTCTGATCTTTTTAAAAGGCAGTCATTTGATTGAGTAGAACAGGGACTGTTTACTTTTTCCTAATGAGAGCTTCTAACACAATTTATATTTTGGTTAGAGATACATACCTGTGGACCAAAATACATGTTTACAAGTGATAAGGAATTCTTGTTTACAAGAATCTTGAATACAGTGATCAAGTGTAATCTCTCCCAGTACCTACGCTCTAATGATGTTAATCATGATTTACTTATGGAAAGTGTTTAATTACACTTACTGTATCACGCAAACACTGCATCAGTAAAATTGTTTGTAAAACATGAATTTTCAAGCAACCTGTTCAGCCAATAGTAGTAACTCCTGCTTGCTTACTGCAGGCTCCTAATGGAGCTGTTTAGTGGTGTTGGATAGTCAGCCAGCTGTTAGGATCAACCCAAAAGTATTTTCCCAAAACAAACACGAGTCAAGATGGTTGGAACAGACACAGATGGGTAATTACACGCTTCACCCAGAATATGGATTTCTGGAGATGTTACTGGGTTGATGTTTCTAACCCATAGTGTGAAACCAAGAACGCATCCCTTTGAGAACCCGTTTTTCTCCCTCCTCTCTTACTAGTTCAAGGTTAGGTTACAGCCCATCTTTTCTCCTGCTCAGCTCTTTTCAGATGTTTCACAGCAATGGAATCAAGTCCAGTAACAGGTAGAAATGAGCGTCTGACAGGAGGTATGCAGGAGATGAGGAATGCATAGGTACTGGGGTGGCAGGGAACTGGATTTTGAGGAAAGAAAAGAAATTAACTGCAATTCCTCAGCAAAACAAGAGGGTAAGAGATTTGCCAGGCAATCCATAAGCAAATTTCCACTACCACAGGTTTTCCCAGGACATCTGTGCTCAAGGGCTGCTGTTCTGGAGTGGTCTCTGTTGTGGTGAGAGCATGCACAAGGCTGCCTAGTGCGAGAGAGACAGAAGTAGGAAACACTTGTGCTTTGTTACACCAGCTGGTTGCAGGATTTCTTTTACAAGATGCTTCACACCCAGTTTTCTTTAGGAAACATTTATTTTTTGTCCATCACAGCACTCTGCAGAGAAGACTTCTAGCCAACCAAACATTTCCCTGTGCTTCAGGTTTCAAATTAAGGAAACGAACAACTTTCTTAATCTGTTGAGATAATGACTGGTTTAAGGAGAAGTCTCACATACTTAAGACTTTGGCTTGGCACTGTGGTGCAGAAATGGTTAATTAATAAAGCCTAATTTTTTTGTTTAAGAAATATTTTAAAATAACTAATCATGGTGTGAATAAAGTAAATTCTAATCCTTACTGGTTAACTGGCAGCAGCAAGCAAATTGGTTTCTAACATCTTAAAACTACTAGCATTAAAACTACTAGCATTAATACAGATTTTAAGATCTTTTTTTTTCCTTCTCCTTTTTAGTTAGTATGGGGTTAAGATCATTCAGACATTAGTCCTATGAGATGTTTGTTTCACATTTTTAAAGGTAGCTTACTCTTTTTTCATTCTCAGCAGGATATTAGACTTTGAGTTAAAACCCCTTCACCTGGTGTAACTGCTTCTCCTACCTAAAAGGAAAAGTTGAGCAAGGTGCACAGAAAGCAAACTTCTTCATTTTAAATTCTCTCATCAAAACCAGTGGGTCTGGAGGCCAAAACATAAAGTAACAGACTCCACTGTATGAAACTGTAACCTGCTCTTTGGTTAGGCTGGTGCTTTGGTACTAAGCGTGGCAGCCAGGAGTTCAGCAACTCCTCAGCAGTTTGACTTCTTCCCTGCTGCTCCCTCTTACTGTGCTCTTTGTTGCGTAGGCATTAGAGGGACACGTTTCTGTGACTGAGCGCTGCTGGTGTGATGTCCTGTAGGAGTAGGTAGAAGTTCAAATCCCATTCTTCAACCAGAATTTAAAGAACCTTTTTCTTGCTTGACACCTTGGCCTCTCCTGCATGTCTGACACATACCAGAGGAAAGCACTAGAGTTAGTTTCACAGGTGGGAGCTATTTTTTTGTCCTGGTAATGATTGTAAACTATACTCTTTCAACAGTAAGCACAAAAACTGACAAATTACAGCAGTAACTAGTTGTTTCTGTCCCAAATAATTTCTAAGCTTCACAGCTACAGTAGAAATGTTGTTATAAAAATAGCACACACTTTTATTTTCTGCCTTTGTGAACTAAAAAAACTACTGCCTACCTTCCCCACCCCTTTTTAAGCAATGACATTATGTCCCCCCCCCCCTTTTTTTTTTACCCTTTTTTTAAACTTAGTGTCACAGCCAGTAACTGCATTAGTACAAACAAAACTGCAACTCTGCGAGTTCAAGCTGTAACATCAAAACCACAGAGCAGCTCTACCGAGCCAGGGCAGCATGGTCTAGCAAACAGACAGAACCTGACCTCTTCCCCTGAAGAGGGAGTAGCTTTTTTGGCTACTAGTAACAACTCAAATCCTTCCTCCTGCATAAGCTGGCACAGCAGTGTTGAGCAGACCAGAAGCTCCTGCCTCGTTGCTGTCAGCCAGTTACTCTGATGTGGTAAAGTTGGGGCTTTCTGATGTAAATCCTGCAAGTTTTGCATACAGCTTTAGTTAAGCAGTATTTTCAAAGGATTAGTCTTGCTCAGTTGTAGCTTTCCCTTTCCTCTTTCACAAACTAGGACGAGAGTACTTACTGCAGCTGGTGTTTTGGTATGCTTACATCACTCAGTGTTCAGTCAGGGCACAAGTACAAAGGATTCAGGTTCACTGCAATCTTTTTACCACCGATGCAGAAATAAAGCAATTTATTTTTGATAAAATTGTCATTAGTGCAATACATCTTAAAACAGAAGAATGAAATGAAAGTATTTACACATAACTTAAGCAACAAACCCAGCTGTGATCTGAGGTCATTTCAGTATTTTTTAAAGTAAAAATAAGGCAAATAAAAACCCCTTCAATGTTCTTTATCCAAACTAATCAAACTTAAAAAAAAAAATCAACGATTGTCTACACATACTGTTAAAAAGTACATGAGTTTCCAGACAAGCTCAGACATTTCACAGCAGAAAAAAAAAAAATCCAGAGTTACAGAATTGTTCTTTTCTTAAGTATCACATAGGTACTTTCAGAAGGCTGACAGACTTCCATTCCTCCTGGCTGAGAGGCTCTCAGTGGATTGTATTTCACCTAGACAGGCAGAACTTTCTTCATCATGATTAAAGCAGTCGTATGTGCTCAGCAAAGTGCCATTTGCTGCTCTATCGTCTTTCCGCAAAGAGAGGGGCAGATTTGCTAGGGTGAAATTAACATCTTTGAAGGCATGCAATAAAAAGATCCCCACAATAATAGTCAGGAAGCCACTGAAGGTGC
Organism: Mycteria americana; assembly: GCF_035582795.1. NCBI lineage: Eukaryota > Metazoa > Chordata > Aves > Ciconiiformes > Ciconiidae > Mycteria > Mycteria americana. Next base: position 147,500,136 of record NC_134365.1, read on the forward strand.
CAATAATGTCATCAGCCGCCATGTGTTGCCATTCCTTGAACAGGATGGCAGAACAAGTTAAAACAGATGTTGTAAAGATGACATAATATATTGGAGTCACTATCGAAGTGTTGAATATATCCAGAGCCCTGTTTAAATAGTTGATCTGCGTGCTCACACAGACAATAAGGCTTAGCAGCAGAATCCAAGACAAGGGATGTTTCAGCACTGGTTTTCCTGCAAAAAGTTCCTTTATAGCGATGCCCAAACCTTTTACACAGGAGACTGATAATGCTCCAATTACAGAGCAAATTGTTATGTACACGAGAATGTTGGTCTGTCCATGGCGAGGTCCCACCACAAAAATTAGAATTAAAGACACAATGACAACAAGAGTTGCGAAGACCATAAAACCTGTGGTTGGGGGAAAAAAAAAAATATTATTTATGTACACTATCAAAAGCATCTTAGAGGTACCAAGAAAACACTCATTAACACTGCCATCGGCTCAGCTTAAACAGAAGAATTCAGGATGCTTCTCATTACTCCAACATCGAAGTTAAACTAGTTTTCTAGTAAGCTAGCTAAAACAAAGAATGAACCTCAGGCATGTTGTATTACCTTCACCAGTCTATCAGCAAGACTACTACAGGATGGGATTGCTAAATTGCCTTACACACAGGCTCACTGTGGTGTAGATGCCACTGGATGCAGGCTTGTGTCTGAATGCTTTTTAGGGAGGTCCTTTTGGCAGGCTGCCACATTCATCAGCAGATTTCCAATAATCAGGTCATTCCTTAAGATCAGCTTTTTCATCTCCGTGCTGGCTATTTCCTCATGTTTAAAATGGGAATTGTCTTTGCATATATAGTATTTTGCAGATGTGGATTTGTGAGTGCCTCATCTTCCACGTAAGCATAGGAGCCAGTCTCCAGGATTACACTTCTCAGCAGACACTTACCACAGCACCTACTTTTTCATTTTACGGATAGCTCAAGGTTGGGCTGAGGCTGTCACGCTTCAATTAAAATTTATAGAAGTTGTGTTTATCCAACTGTGCTGCTGCATTTGTTTAAACTGTCATCTCAGTGGTTCACATCAAGACACTTTGTTCAAGGCCAGACAAGTTCACTGGCATGATGCAAAGCTCCCTATGGAACTATGTCACAGAATTCAAATCTCTGCTTCATTTTGACAACATGAAGCAGACACAGGCCATCTTCTTGGAATGTGAAAGCAGCAGTAATGAAACTACAATGAAGAAATGATGGGCTGCGTACAGATTAAGCCAGCATTTTTCTTACCTGGATCACCTAGTTTGTGGGACATTTCATCCAAAGTTTCTACTTCCTCCTCTTGTGGAGCATGAATTACCATCACAGTTGATCCCAGTATACTTAACAAACACCCTATTTTTCCATGTAGATTAAGTTTTTCATTTAAAAAGAAGGATGACAGAATGGCACTAAAAAGAAAAAAATGCACCAGCAAACATGGAATTAGTAATATCTCATTCATTTGCTCATCAACTTACAGGTTGCTTTGCCTGTACAGGTCACTCGCATACACAATGTGCAGCTTAAAAATAGCTACATAGTTGATTTTCTTTCTCAAGATACTTGCTATGGACAGAACTACCTGTTAATATTTGGCATCTCTCCCCAGAACCCTGTTTTTCTGCTGCCTCCCAAAAAACTCTGTACCTAAGCACTTGTGAAAATAATTTTTAAAAGACAAAAATCTTAACTCGGGAATGAAAGTACTACTCTGCTGTATACAACACGGTTTTGAAATGCAGAAGATGATAATGTCACAGATCAAGGTGTAGATGCATTGCTAGAACCCTTTCATAGCATAGGCACTTCACATTTGGAGAAACTTAAAGTCACCCCTGGTGTTTATAAGCACTCTTTATTTATTAAGAACAGATCACATTTATTACAGCATATTTCAGTAACATATTTCTAAATAAATATCTTACTTCTCTCTCTGAAATTGCACTGCTTTCTGTTAGTGTTTCTTACCTTACAAGAACACTGAGAGCTCCTAAAGGAGTCACTAACGTAGCTGGTGCAAAAGCATAGGCAGCAAAGTTAGCTACTTCGCCAGCTCCCACTGCAGAGTAATAATAATAATTAAAAAAAGAGTTAGACTGTCTTACGCAACAAACCTGTGAATCAGTGCAAGTGTTCTTGTAGACACAAACACGCAGTAAGGGAACAATGGAAAAGTCTAATTATAGTGTTCAGCTAACGGTACTAGCAGAACACACACACACACACACCCCGCTATTATATTTTAAAAACAGGCTGGGGGACTACAACAGGTATTAAAATTAATTCAGCCAAATTAGAAGGTGTTTTATTTTGGTGTCTATGTTGTAGCTCCCTAGCCTGCCAACTTGAGTCATGAACTTCTGCATGGAGAAATCTGCAATAGCAGGGTACACGGCAATGCATACATTAAGCCATAGTTACCTGAACACAGCCAGTAAGTTGAGAGTTTAAGCAATGCAAAAAAAAAAAAAAGTTCAGAAAATAGACATCATCCCAAAATACGCTTCCCTCTAAAGGATCCTATATATCTAAGCACTTCTCTGCTAAGACAAAAAACAGAATGCATATGCTAGCGAAGAGATACAGGAAGACCAACATCTGCCTAGTTCCACTGCCCAAAAAGGGCAGTTAAATTAATGAAAGAATTGTGGTGTGAGAGAAGTTATATTAAAATCATTAGAGCGGCCCCCATCAAATCACCAGACAGCATTACCATACATTGTAGAATCCCCGTCTCACTCCTTTTTTGTAACCACTGCTGCAATCTGTGGCACAGTTATTTACTTAAATTATATAATGCAGATTATATTTTTGATAGTTACTTGAATATATTTTTGATACTTACTTGAAAGAAGTCCAGCCCACCACAGCCACTCCTTAAGGTATGCATGACCACCTTGACCTAAAATTGAAAGAATGTTTGCTACTCCATTAAAAGCATACATCAACAAACAGTAAGCCCCATCACTGATAACATCACCAAAATAATTTTTGCAGCCCATGCCCTTAAAAACACAGGCAATCTTTTGATACTTAGGCTTTATAGTTAGAAGAGTTGAAGTAAAATCTTCAAATTTCTGATGTGCATATGCCTCCTACAGCCTACTTTGAAAACTAGTTTGTTGGATTCTTTTTGTATTAGAAATGGCATTGATGACCATATTTGCATTACCCTGCAAAACAGTTTTCAACGCATTGTAATGACATGAAAAGCCAAGTTTTGTGTCTCTTACGAGAACGCTACTTTGTGGAAATTGTATGTGGCTTATGTGGTTGATTATATGTACAAACATGTGAAATGCAGTCACACTTGCCCATTCCAAACAAGGGAGCATGAATTATGTATCTCAAGATCAATCATCTTCTAGAAGCAGAGATGACAGGTATTAAATTAAAAGTATTCAGATTCAACCCTCTGACTCATCTGAGGATGCTGCAACCATCCTATCTAAATGTATCCTCTTGCAGTTTAAAACCATTGCCCCTTGTCCTGTCACTACAGGCCCGGGTAAAAATTCTCTCTATATCTTTCTTTTAAGCCTCCTCTAAGTACTGGCAGGCTGCTGTAAGGTCTCCCTGGGGCGTTCTCTTCTCCAGGCTGAACAACCCCAACTCTCTCAGCCTTTCCTCATAGGAGAGGTGTTCCATCCCTTTGATCATTTTTGTGGCCCTCCTCTGGACCCGTTCCAACAGGTCCCTGTCTTTCCTGTGCTGAGGACCCCAGAGCTGGACACAGTACTCCAGGTGGGCTCTCACCAGAGCGGAGTAGAGGGGGAGAATCACCTCCCTCGACCTGCTGGCCAAGCTGCTTTTGACAGCCCAGGATACAATTGGCTTTCTGGGCTGCCAGTGCATATTGCCAGCTCATGTCCAATTGTTCATCCATGAGTATCCCCAAGTCCTTCTCTGCAGGGCTGCTCTCAATCCATTCATCCCCCAGTCCCTGTTGATACTAGGGATTGCCCCGACCCAGGTGCAGGACCTTGCAGTTGGCGTTGTTGAACTTGATGAGGTTTGCACAGGCTCACTCCTCAAGCCTGTCAAGGTCCCTCTGGATGGCATCCCTTCCCTCCAGCAAATCAACCACACTACTCAGCTTGGTGTCATCTGCAAACTTGCTGAGAGTGGACTCGATCCCACTGTCTACGTCACTGGTGAAGACATTAAATAGTAGTAGTTCCAGTATGAACCCTCGAGGGACACTATTCATTACACATGATCATTACATGTGATTTTCAGTCTTCTAAAACAATCTCCCGACACTCAAATGAAGTTAACATTCTCCTAAATTCACTCATTCAGGAGCATAGATGTAGTTAAGACTGCTGGTTCCAAGTTCAATTTGCAAGTACAATTCAGATGTAACTGACATATGAAGAAATCATTCAACAAGTATCCCTAGAGGGCACTACATGCAAATTAAATAGTATGTATCACACAGAGTTAGCTGTATCTGGCAAGAGAAAAAACACATCAGCTCTATGTTTTAGGTTTCACATACCTGTAACAAACAAAAAAAGTCAAAACAAGATCGTAAGTTTAGTAATCTTCTGTTAAACAGCAATACTTAAATGTCACCAAGTTTCTTAAACATGTATTTACCTGCTCTCATGGAGCCTTTCCTAGCTAACCGGAGAAGGCCTTTCTTTTTCAGGATGAAACTTCCTCCAATGAAAATACTGGAACTCATAGCCAACACCAGACCAATACAGAAGTCATATCTCCCACGAGTTTGGCTCATCTCGTAAACTACTAAAGACTGTCACATTGATCAATGAACAGTAGAACTTCTGTTATTCAACACAAGATGATGCAACACTGAAACCTGAGCAAAATAAACACATCAGAATTAGATTAGTAGAAATATGTACTGTGTAGGAAAATCCTCAACAGCTCATGTGACTGGTTCTCCTGTGAATAGTCTCTGCTATAAGCGTTTGGGGGGGGGGGGGGGAGGGGAAAGGCAATCTTTGAAGCATGTGTAAGCTTGAATCATTGATGAGTAACTAACAAGTCTGAACACACAGAAGGAAGGGCTTCTGACCTGGCATATAAAAACTGAAACCCAAACAAATAAAAGTTATTTGAAAAAAGTTTAGGAAAAGTTAAAGATGTGCGATTTATTTTACTTTTCATAAAGTACACAGATCTGTGTCCGGCACACCATGTAACTGACAATACTGATCAAACAAGTACTTACATCGAAATCAGTTTGTAAGAGAGTTTGAGAACAGCCACAGCATTTCTTCCATGTAAACTCACTAGAAAAATGAAAAAGAAAATCAGAATGGGTGTTTAATCATATAGTAATTTCGTGAACACAAACAAGCTTGAGAAGTATGCACATGCACTTATCCTCTAACAAACAGGGAAATCTGGAACAAGAAATAAGGCATCTGGTTGCTGATGTATTTTACAAAGAACTTCCCATACCTGTATGAAGCATCTTTTCAGCTTAGCTACAGTAGCTATTAAGAGTTTACAGTTTAAAAGCTTTCACCTAGCCTGCTAAGACTCCAAATTTAGTTAGGCAAGACCTTCAGCAACAGCTTAGCAGAAGATAGCCATTTTTAGGCTAGAAAGCAAGATTTTACATACTCAACCTCCAGCTTAACAAGAAAATTATTTTCAATGCATCTTTTCTCCCATTAGAAGGTGCAATGAGGATATCCTGGATTCCATCTAACACACAAGATTTTGAATTTAAGGTATCTCTATAAATAACTTTTAAACTGAAGAAAAAAAGCTCAAAGTAGTTTCATGGTGATTATCCTCTCTATAGTATGAAGAGAAATGAAAACTATTTTTAGGCTTTGACTTCAAGACAACTGATAATTATGGCAGTATAGAGAACTATTCTAAAGGAAGAAACCACCTATAGATAAAACAATTTTTATTTCCGTAAGCATGGCATACGGCATAAGCTGCATTAACAAGCTTTTGATTTAAAAGTAAAAGGGAGAAAAGAAGAGGATGGAATAAAATGTTTCCATTTCAGTGCTTATTGGAATATGAATTCCACAGCTTTAATGCTGAGACACAGCAGCAGCTTCCCCAGGCAGGAGTACAATGCTGGTGTCAAGGCACTGCAATATCGAGCACCCTCCTTCATGCCCAGGCAGAGATGGATGCACCCACTGGGAGTCCAGGACTAGATAAAATCATATTCCGGTCTGCCATGCTAGTTCACAGTTCCAATTCCTGCACCTGTTTCTTCAAAACCTGTTTTCTTCCAAAACTACTTTTCCCTGTACGTTCTTGCTTCCGACTTTGATTAATCTGCTACACTCCTAGGAACAACCTAGCAGAGAGCTAGACGTAGGTTAACATTAAAACTGAACGCAGATTCTCTTACTTGCATCCAGTTAGGCTGTGAAAAAGTATAGGAACACAGTCCCATTTTAAGCACTCAACATGGCACTATGCAAAATGCTGCAAGATCCACAGTTCAAAATTCTCAAATCCTCTTCCCTTAATCCTGGCATAGTAATTTTTAATATCTTGTAGGAAAAATGTAAGTAAGTGAACTGCAAGGGTCTGCTTTCATTTTCTTGCAACTGTTAAAAATAAACTTAAGTAGATTCTTGCATGATAGAAAATCATCTATCAAACAAAACCAAAAAAGACAAATCATTAGTGCAGGAGACAGACCAGAAGAAGCCACCTCACTAACTGCATCAAGTATTTCTCTGGTTTTGAAGTCAGAGCAAGACTTTCAGTCCCCTGAAGAATAAAGGCATTTTTTTAAATGCAAGGAAAAGACATCAAGAGACTTTTGTGACTGTTCTCTCTACCATCTTTTCTAGCAGTCATAAGTCACACTGTTCAGGTAATCAAGGTAAGAGTGTTCTTCTAGCTCCAGCTGGTATAAGATGTGATACTGGTATAGCATCACCTTGGGGAGGGGGGCTTCTTTGGCTGAGCTTTGCTACTCTACCAGTGTTTTTAACAGTTGCTACTCTAGTCATATTACTAACGGGAGTATTTTTACTAGTGTAGCTTTTTACTAAAACAGAACTCACTATACTGGCAAAACCACTTTTTTTTTTCTCTCCCTGGGTTCATCTACATGAAAACATTTCTGACAGAGGTAAAAAGCATCAGTTAGTCCCACCATGACGGCTTCTACCCACTGCATTTCACAGACAAGGGAAGAAGCACAGGCTGCTTTTCTTTGGAGTAGAGGAAGAATCTGCAGAAGAATGAGGAAGACTTGCGAGCTAACAGGTAATTTTCTGAATTTAGACTGAAAAACACCCTAAGGATGCTACACTTCAAAACTAGTAGTTCTAGTCTCCCCCATGTCCCAAATACATTAAAGTGTTTTTGATTCCCTGTCAACCACTTTGTTAATCTTGTAAATGACTCAAATCATACTTCACATAAATTACTGCTAGCTTTTCTTGCTAAGTTTATTTGTCCTCACAGACATGGCCAGTCCCATTTCTGCTTGGGCTGGACTGCCATACTTCCATCTAAGGTTTATACAGATGTCTACATTTGCTGACCATTTCTGCTGCACAGTCATGGTGAACCCAACTTCTCTCTGAAGAGATTTTGTTTCACTCTGCACACAGCACAGGTGCAGAAGAAGCTGGGAGGGGACACAGCCAGCATAGTTGATCCAAACTGACCAAAGGGCTATTCCATACCATAGGACTTCATGCTCAGTATATAAAGCTGGGGAAGAAGAAGGAAGGGGGGACGTTCAGAGTGATGGCGTTTGTCTTCCAAGTAACCATTACGCGTGATGGAGCCCTGCTTTCCTGGAGATGGCTGAACACCTGCCTGCCCATGGGAAGGACTGGATGAATTCCTTGCTTTGCTTTGCTTGCGTGCGCAGCTTTTGCTTTACCTATTAAACTGTCTTTATCTCAACCCACGAGTTTTCTTACTTTTGCTCTTCCAATTCTCTCCCCCATCCCACCGGGGGGGAGTGAGTGAGCGGCTGTGTGGTGCTTAGTTGCCAGCTGGGGCTAAACCACGACAGATGCATGTGTAGAACTGACACGTACAGCTGCAAAGTCAAAGCAATACCAGGCATAGGAAGTTTTACACTTCAGGAAATCACTAGTTTAATTCTAACCCTAAGACGTAGTAAAAGAAGAGGAACTAATGCGTCCTCATAAATATCATCAAGGAAAATTATTATCTTTGGAAATAAGAAAAAAAGCCACAAAATGAGCAGTTTCTGGAATAATACTCTTCTCACAGTTCAGCTTTGGGACATGCATGCCAAAGCTGTCCCATTCCAGCAGCCAGAGCCACTGCTAAGTTATAAACAGGAGAGAAGCCAGAAAATGTAGGAGTTAAAGCTGGCAGTGGTTTTAGTTGTATTTGGTGTAGTTCTGCAAAGGTTCTTTAATCAAGTTCACAGCTGATTTTAACACAGAGAATATTTCATCCACCCAAGACTAGCAGGTTCATGAAGGAAGACTAGTTTGCTGCTCTGATTTCAGAGGTGTAATGAGGGGATGAGACTTTCCTATCCACAGAGGCTACAGCATTTACAATGCCTCAAAGAACCACCCATTTACAAACTGCCTGTGGATTATCTAGTATCATGAGTCACAACTCTCAGCGTGCAACCGTACAATGGCAGACAACACAGGGAACGTATACTGAGTTTGAGGGTTATCAGACACGGAGAGACTGAGAAAAAGCTTTCTGAAAAAACCTGTGGGACATAAGCAAGTCCAGATCAGCCACAAAGTTTGTTTGCTTATTTTTAAGATGTAACCGAGAAGTATCACAAATGCTGACAAGATACACAGTCTCTGGTCTAAAACACAAGGTAACACTTCTTTGCCTGTTTGCTGGAAAGCCCTTTTCTCCCAAAAGCAGCACATACACAGCGCTCAAAAGATGTTATATATTTATTGTAACAAGTAAGCTCTCTAAATATTCGGAAACACTAAAAGTGGTGTCATGAGATGAAATAATATTTTACATTTAAAAGCAGATAAGCATAAGTATGAGGGAGTTATCAGCCAAAGAAAATTAGTATCGCTTCCACAAACTTTATGTTGTATGGAAGCAATAATTACAGTTGGTAAAAGTAAACATGGTGGATTGTTCCAACTTTGACTACTTGGCCACTAGCCCTCAAGAGTTCAGGAGACAGTCTTTTCTCCTAGAAGTAATCTAAATATATGCTAAAATATTTAAATGCTAGAATTCACAATTTTCTTGTCTAAAAACCAACCATCTTAACTGTGAACAGCATGATGTCACTAAGCTAAAAAGGACCTTAACAGGCCATTTACTTCAACCCTTTGCCATGTACAGTGTCATTCACCATTGCTCCTCATCTACAGATAATTCAGCCAAGCTTCTCCCAGGAAACACTTATAAAGGAAACTTCACAAACAGTGCAGCCATGCTTTGATGCTGTTAAGAACTGTCATTCTCTAATGATCTTCATCTAGATCTTCACTTTGACTACCAAAGCCCATTATGTTTGTCCACTCTGGACTTGGAAAAGATACAACTCCCTTTATCTTTGCACCCAAATCTTAACATTACTCTGCACATTAGGTGCTTGGCACTTCCTGCTGTGCCACCCTCTGGGTCCTTTCCCAATAGCTCACTTTTTTTTTTTTAATAACATGCAACTCCCAAAGCTGCATACATTATTTTAGCTGAGTTATTATTACTTCGGCAATACAGTGGAAGACTATACTTCTTTTCATACAACCTAAAATGGGTAGTTTTCTTAGCCCTGCCTGAGCAGTCATCCCCTGTTGACTTATCTTCAACTTCTCTAGTAGTATGACCTCTGAATTCTTTTCTATAGAACTACAGTTCTCTAAACTGTATTTGTATAGCAGTTTATTCCTGCCTGGGTGTAATAACTTTCATTTACTCCTATAAAAAGCATCTCTTTTTCAGAAATGTTTCCTGAAAATATTCATCTGAGTTTACACACTGGCAACCCTTCCCTGCTCAATGCCATTAATTATTTCTTTGTCCTTTCAGCCAGATCACTAATATTAAACAGCACAAGATTCAGACGTGACTCACACAGAAGGGTTTTTAAACAAAGGTCTGTTTTGACAAGACATTAGTCATAGTTACTCCAGGTACAGCCAGTCAGCATCTTTTGAACTGTTCTGTGGTATTTTATTCTCAGTTCTGCTTATTTACAAGAGCTCCAGAAGAAGTTTTATGTTTCGAACACTGAAATAGAGCACCTATTTAATGCCCTCCTAGCCATAAAGCTTTTCATGGAAGAAAAAGGGGTTGAATCAACAAGTTGCTTTTAACAAATACACATTGACTATTATGTGTTCCCTTCTTCCTTTCCACAGGCAAAAAATGACAGGAAACAGAAACACTCCCTAACAACAAGAATCCAAATGTTCAGTGATTAACCTTTCGAAGGCTCATTATACATACCAATTTTGTTCCAAAATCCAGAGGCATTCACTTCTTAAATATTTCAATGTTAGGTTTCTAAAATGTAAGTAAAAAAATAACATTAATTGGCATTTTAAGAACTCAGCTAAAAAAATTATGTCCATCATTTCAACTTAATTTCATTTTCATGTATGACACACAAGACTGTACATTGTCTCATCTATGCTTTAAAAAGAGACAGGATATTTGTTTTAAAAACACTTGAATAACAAAGTAGTGTGGTTATAAATTTGATCTTCCTTACATATGTCTCACTGGAAGCGTTACAGTTATTTCATCCCTTTGCTTTTCACTTCACTAATCAAAGAAACTAACCAGAGATCTAAGCTATTCTTTAGAAGGTAACATGCTAAAGTAAAACTGAAATACCATCCTAGTCCTTTCAGTTTTGTTCTGTAACTTAAGTGCTAAGACACTTTCATTACAAAAACTAATATAAAGTTTTAATTATTGGCTTTGGTATGGTAAGTTTTCAGAGGATGTTTATATACAGAACTCTGGGGCAGTGGGGAGTATGAACACAGAAATATTCTCAGCAAGATTACTAAAATCCCCAAAAGCATACTTAACTCTTTAATCCAAGTCTTCCTCAGTTATGTTCTGTCCACTCATGAACATATCTTTTAAACACAGGCATAGAGAGAACATTGAAAGGACAGATACAACTTAGCATTAAGACAAAAGAGCTGCTGGTTCGAAACTTAGTCACGTGCATCTTTAAAAGGCCAAGATGCACACGTACAGCACCCAAAGATTCTGTATACATTATTTAGGAAACAGTACCTTCAATTTTGCACTGTAAATCTGCACCAATACAGATACAGTTTTCCAGCTTTGTCAAAGTTAAATGAGTGTGCAAACTTACACGCACAATTATTTACATATTACATAGGCAAGGTAAAAAAATATTTGTTTATAAAGATGTTACATATATGCATGTATAATATAATGTTAGAGGCACAAGTACTCAGAAAGCAAAACATATGTTAACAGTTCTAAAGTCGCCTATTTTAAAAGTTTTAGTTAAACTGTGAGGAAACTTATCCTTTATAGCAGATTTCTATTAATAAAGCAAAAGCAACAAGCATTCCATTTTAAGAAACTGGGAGAAAACAAGAAAAACACCACACTAAAAATTTTTGTACATCTTATTCTTTGTATTTTCTATTTGTAGTTATTCTCTTCTATAAAAAGAGTGACCTTCAATTAAAGCATTTTCACATAAAACTAAGAAGTATCTTCACCAAAACAAAGTGCTGTTCATTAACTGAACACAAACTACAGATGGTGCTTTATAGCTGATACTGTATTTCCTAGAAGTTTATCAATACAGAGTCAAGATAAGAGTAGATTACATGACTTGCTTCATCTTTGCTGTACCTAGTACACTAGCTCCACTCTCAGTAGGATGAGTCACCAGCACAGGTTCACTGAAGTCCTACCTTCAGTATTTTAAGATGGGCAGTTTCAAATTTAAGATGACGCAATAAGTTAAAGTCGAATCTAGACATTAGACACTGTTACATGACTGATAATCTGTTGTAACCTGCTTTCTATTTGCCGGAAATTTATCCTGAGAATTAATAACTTTAATGAAGGAGGAACTGGTGTGACACTGAATTCTAAATACAATGATACTGATGAAAACTTACGCAATAATTTCCTATCAATGAACTTGTTACCTTTCAGGGGAAAAAACCTAACTGTATACAATGAGGCACATCAAAAGCATTCAGGAAGAGCCATGATGACTTACGTTTATTATGTTGTAATTAAAAATAATGTTCAAGATATTGCTGGAAAACAGAGGAAGTTGACTGGTTGAAAAAGATCAGAAAAAAAATCAAGGACTAAAGAGTCAGACCCAGCCTGTATCTTCATGGTATAAGAATGAACAAAAATCACCATTCTGAACTACAATGAAAAGCTAAAATTATTTTTTTCCACCTCAAACTAAAGCACTGCCAGGGCTCTGAAGTTCTGCTGAAGTTGATCTGGAACCAAGCCGCACAACCCTCAACCTCAGCTAAACTCAATCCTGAACCAACCTGGAGACAAACTGCTTTAGCTCCCTGGTTAACAACACGCACACTCCATTAAGAAGTACGACAGCTCTGGAGCTCTGGCAGAACTAGCGTACTGTAACTTGCCAATTCTGTCCAGACAGAGAACCTAACAAACACCCAGATTTATTTTTTCTTAATCCTGACCTTCTGAGCCCAAACCACAGCAAGTTTCCCACTACGGAGAAACCGGCATGGCGAAGATCTCCTCGGGCTTCTGCAGACAGGTTCAACGCCCGGAGCCGTGACAGCTACGCAACCACCGCCACCCGCCCGCAGGCAGCACGGCTCGCCCCGGCCTGCTCGTTCCTCACCCGCAGCACCGAACGCCAAGGACCTTGCGCGCCTCAGGGGGAGGGAGCCGAGGCGGGGAGGGAGGCACCCCGGCACCGGCGCTCCCGAGGCGGCATCAGGAAGGCAGGCAGCAGCCGGAACAGCCGGAGCCCCTGGGCGGCGGGGCCGACCCGGAGCCCCGAGGCGTGGGCAGGGCCCCTGCCGGCGACGGGGCCCTCGCTCCGGCCGGGCGGGCCACGGCCGCACGTGGGGGCGGGGACGCGCCTCGCGGCCGCAGGCACTGCCCCCCCCCCCCCCGAGCGCCCCCAACCGCCGCCTCCCCTCCTCACCCCGCCCTCCGAGGGGCCGGCCGGGCCCGCCGCCGCCCCTCAGCCAGCCCGCGACCAGCCGGGCCCCCTCCCCTCGGCGAGCCCGCCCGCCTCTTCCCGGTTACCTGCGGTCACCGCCCCTCACATCCCCGCCGGGAAGGGCCCCGCGGCCGCCGCCACGCGCGGACAAAGAGGAGGAGAGGGGGGAGGGGGAGGCCGGAGCGGGCGGTGGGAGGGGCCGGTGCCCGCGCGCTCCACCGCCATGAGGGGAAGGGGGGAGAACCGGCAGCGGGGCGCGGCGGGCAACGACGGCGGGAGGCGAGGGCAGGCGGCGTCCTGGGCCCGGCCGCCCCCTCCCCGCTGATTCCGGCAGCGCCCGCCGGAAGGGGCGCGGCCCGGCCCAGAGCGAGGCAGCGGCGGGGCCGGGCGCCCCGCCCACCTCGGGTCACGTGCTCCTCCCCATAGCCCCTCCCTCCCCTTGCCCCTGGGGCGCGCGGGAGTCGCCGCCGCCGTTAACGGCCGGCCCCCGCCTCCCCGCGGCGCCCCCCAGCGGCCCGCCTGGGCCCCGCCGCCCCTCCGGTCACAGGTGGGCGGGCGGACGGCGGCAGCCCGGGGCGAGGCGGGCCAGCGCCTCCCGCGGGACGGGGGAAAAGCTCGTCGTGGAAACGGCTCTGCCTTACCCAGCGTCGGCTTCGGTTTTTAAAAGGCCCCGTAGCGGTGGCGGACAGCGAGTCACTGCGACGCTGTTTCCCTGCGGCTGGGCCTAGTTCATTCCCGCGTCTTACCCCAGGGCCTCCCACCAAAATCCACGTTACCCAGGTTTTACACTCTCACAGAAAAGAAATACTTACTGCATATGGTGTGTAAGGGAAAGAGACGTTCTACAGGGTTAGGGAAATGGCATGGTTTATTAATCTACTTAATTAATACTGTGTGCTTTACAACCAAAAAGGCTTTAATCTCGTATGAAGTAGAATTGATACATATGGTTAGACAAATATATCTCCTCAGCTTATAGTGAAGAGTCTTTGAAACAATTGTAACATGCTTCAGGCTGGGAGGGCTCTTAGTTTCTTCAAAACTATTTAAACAGGTGTCCTGCTTTAGCCCCAGCCAGCAACCAAGCACCACATGGCCGCTCGCTCACCCTCCCCCGTGCCCCGGTGGGATGGGGGAGAGAATCAGAAGAGCAAAAGTAAGAAAACTCGTGGGGTGAGATAAGAACAGTTTAATAATTGGAAAAAAATAATAATAAAAAATTGTAATGAAAAGGAAAACAACAAGAGTGAGAGAGGAACAAAACCCAGGAAAAACAAGTGATGCAATTGCTCACCACCTGCTGACCGAGGCCCAGCCCTCCCTGAGCAGCGATCACTGCCCCCCAGTTTCTATGCTGAGCATGACGCCATATGGTATGGAATAGCCCATTGGCCAGTTGGGGTCAGCTGTCCTGACTGTGCCCCCTCCCAGCTTCTTCTGCACCTCCTTGCTGGCAGAGCATGGGAAGCTGAAAAGTCCTTGACTAGTGTAAGCACTGCTTAGCAACAACTAAACCATCAGTGTGTTATCACGTTATTCTCATCCTAAATCCAAACCACAGCACTATACCAGCTACTAGGAAGAAAATTAACTATCCCAGCTGAAACCAGGACAACAGGCTTTACAAAGCTGCCTTGTAACATTAGGTCTAGATAACCAAGACTGCCAAAATACATGTGGCAGCTCCACATGGAAGATGCCACTCTACCTTTTCCAACAGGATGAGACTGTTTTGTCACATCTCTTAGTGACAACTGTTTCTTCTTTGTCCTTCCTTCCTTGGGATTTGTGTTGACATTATCATAGTCTGCACAAGCTGCTGCTTCACTTTTGCTAGACTTGGAAACAAAATCGGAGAAGCAATCTTGGCTTTCCCTCACGGCATACCCATAACAAAGCTATTCCTCATCACGTTACCTGCTGTGTTCTCTCTCATTAAAAATGGTCCCTCACTCTGTTGCAAAAATAAAATTTCTACACTCAAAGCAAATGGATACATTTTAGGCCTATTTTATTCAGTAAGGCAACGTTTCATTCCCCAATTTAAAACCAGCCTAGTATTCATGACATGAACTTTGCACTTGAGAAGTAGTTTTTTATGTGTATATATGTATATAAAAACATTTATATATATATAAAGCCCACTAAGCAATATGCAGTTATTACCTATGTAATTACACAGTAGGAGGCTGGCTTTTCTGTGTTTTACAAGATACCAAAACTGTGAAGTCTTTGAAAAACTTCAACAGCTAGTGAAAAGGGTTCCTCAAATGGATCAAAAAAAATTAGCAACTGTACCACCTAAAGCAGTCCTGTATAAATGGGACCATGTAAGTACCAATATCCCAGACAGTATAAAGGAGCTAAAGAAATTAATGTGCCTGTGATCATGCCAAATTTTGGAAACACATACACATGCATATTCCCGAGTTAAACAGTAACGATGTCTGAAGCAAGTGAATTTAGACTTCTCCTTCCACTCTCCTCTGCTTCTGCTCTCCTCTTTTGAAAACCACCTCTCAACCAACCTAAAACAATACTGAAGAGAATAAACACCTGAAAATACTAACTGGACGCCTTTAAGCATTACAGACTCTTTGTGGGACTTCAGTCATTATCTGTTAATCCTCTTCCTCATGTTTCTTCAACTGCTAGTTCCGCTTAACATACTGTCATCTGTTCACACAAAATACGAATTCTTTTAAGTGCTCTCAATTCGGCACAAATCATTAAATCTTTACTTCAAAGCCAGGGGTTGTGCTCAAAGCATTCTGAATAATTTACCACAGCATGGTACTTCAGGCATGTTTGCAGAGTATCTGGAAAGAACTATAAATACCAGAACGGTGGTAACCTGCCTCACCTAACCCATTCTTGTAGTGTAACTCAGCAGCACAATCCATCTTTGCGCTCAATGAATTTCACAAGAGAGGTCAGCTAGCGTAGGTACTTTTGCAAGGCTATGGACAGGATTTTTCAGGGCACCGTATCTACTATGTGTATGAACAACTCATAAGATTTAAAAAGGACAAAGAGCAAAAACGCTACCCACACAACCTTGGGAAACATTACCGGGTTAGCAGGTATGCTCGCTTGTGTTGCATACCGACTGACCTCTGTGCAGTAATTTCCAACTGCGTACACGCAGTGAAGGGGTTGTGATGAAAGCCGCCATGCGCCAGCTGCCCAGAGCTGCTCTCTGGTACACGGTCCCTGGGCAGAATGGTGCCGGCTGGCAGAGATTCAAAGCATCCCACCAGGGCGGTGGATCCAGTGAGGTCTGTACCTGGCAGAAAATTGATCAGGGAATCGGGCAGCTGTAACAGGGTCTCTGTTGACCACATTCCTGCTGCATTTAACGAAGACAACTGAGCAGAACAAAGAAGCCACATCTGCGAGTCTACTCGTACAACAGTTGCACTATCACATACAAGGGACTTAAGGGACTCTGCTTAAGACTTAAGCTCTTAGAACAAACCTCAGAAAAAAATCAATGGGACTTTTTTTTTTTTTTTTCCTTTTGGAACAATCAGATTTTGGTCTTTAACACTCTTCCCATATGAACTGTGTGGGTGAGATACATATGCTCAGGACTGGTTACGTCCCAGACTTTCACCAATAACGGTGGTGTAAATGGCATACTTGCCTTTACCACAATGCTGCCTTAGAGGCCTAACTCCAGAGATGCACAAGAAGAGAACAGAGACTTGAATTTTCCTGCTAAAAACATGTTCTCAAAATACATACTCCTTATCCTGTTTACTTAAAAATCAGAGATGCTGCATGTAGAAAGGAAAGCCTCTCTAGTTTTCTGGTCTATCTTTGTATGTTGCATTAATATCATCAACACCTTTAAAAATAAAATTGCAATGACATACCCAGTAAAGAATCCATGCCAACCTTTTCCATTGCATACAATGTTTTATATTAGAGAGGAGTTAGTTTCCTTGTTCAAAAATAACTCAATTTTGACCAGCAGTAATACTGATGCATCCCCTAAAACATAAGCGCGAAGACTGAAAACAGTTCTTAATCATAAATCCCATCATTTAAAAAAAAAAAAAAGAACAAAACCCAACAACAACAAACCCCCAAACCCCTCATGCCTGAAAGTCACATATTTGCCAGTACCTGATATGAGGAGCTAGGAATTTCAGATGAAGGATTAGACAGGCAGCCATTGTAATTTTCCAAGTGATTCTTTCTGCAGGAAGCTCTTGTGACAGTAAATTAGGCTGGTGACACAGACTTGCTTACAGCTGTTACCACTCGATGCACACCCAACTGTAGAGTAGCAGATCTTGGAATAAAAGCTCTAGCAAGTAGCCAATGGACAGAAACACATGAACAGAGCACATGATAACCCTTAAGACACACTTTGAAGTGACTCTTAGGCCCCAACAAACATTTCTGCCAGAGAAGCGTCCATTTTACCTGTGAGCAAACTTCAGTACAATGAAGACATTAAGCCTCCAGCTTGTTGGTAGACACCACTATATGACAACTGAGCCCTTCATGTGGCAACTGATCTGTACACATGAAAGAATCTGTTACTCTCAGTAAAAGCAAGGCTGCTATTTTATTAAAGGGTAATGGAAATAGTTTGGGCTTAGGAACTGAGATTAGGCTGTACAGCAGCTAGATGTGTGGGAAAGTGATTTTTTCCCCCCATGTGATAAAGAGGAGGAGCCACAAAACAAGTGTTGAGCTAGAAATAAATCATTTATTTTAAAACAATACAGATTAATAAATAGATTAGTTATCAGAAAACTTAATAAATAGCCTTTTATAATTTACACAAGGCAAATACAACATGCCTATAACTATTTCTTAAAAAGCAAAGAGAGTAAGCTTGACTTGTAAGCCATTAACAAATCTATATATACATTATTTGGAAGCTAATAAAATAAACCATTTTTATGTGATCGGTAGTAACTATATTGCAATATAGCATTGAAGCAACCAAACCTGACACTGTATATTTGTTGCCATCCACCTTTTCCCCATATCCCATTAGAATGATTTTTTACATTCCAGGAAATTAAAAAAAAAAAAAAAAAAGAGGAAGTCCTACAGTTCAAAAAGGATTTAACTCAAAAATACCCCCTTTATGTAATATTTTCCACTCTGTGGAGCAACTGTCCGGGGGGGCGGGCCAGGGGGGAGAACCACAACAAAAAACCAATAAAAAATACTTATTTGCAGCTTTTAAAAAAGATTTCTTAATCCATAACATTTCAACACTGCTGTCTGAAACACTTGGGCACTAGTAATAATAACTGTTGACATCATTGGTGCCTAACATGATACACACTAAAATTCTGCATCACTTAAGCCCATATTCAGTAGCACCAAAGAGTTATTACAAAGACTAATCTCTGTAAAGAAAAGATAACAGGAAATAAACGTGATAACATTTGATTTTACAGTAAAATTTCAGGAGTTACACCATCTCAAGACAACTGAGAAAGATCTGTAGAATCCTTCATGTTTTATATTTATGAAACAAGAAGGTGAGAAGGGTATAATGCAAACAATGGCCCATTTTAAGCAGCCCATATTTAATAACCCCAAAACTTTCTTCAAATACAACCCCCCTATTTTTTAACTAAAAAGGAAAGCTAAACCTCAGATTCTAGTATTTCAGCAGATAAAATCCAGTGTTTTCATTTTTCAGTGCTAGTTACTTCAGAAAAATACCTATGTTCAATATAAACCGAGATTATTAATAGGAAGCCTCACTTGTCAAACTGTGATATGACAGGTTATTAATGTTAGTTGCAGCTCACTAATAAATAGGCTCTATTTACACATACAGAGTCCTGGAAAGTCAATACAGCAGATAACTTGTTTAGATATTTTTCTTTTTTACATAAGTATTTAAGGTGTAACAAATTTTTTTTTTGTTGTATCAAAAAAGTTTCTATTCTTCTACTGAACGTTTGAGGGATTTTTGTGTTTGACACCTAATAAAGATCATGACTGACACATGTAAATCCTCCATACACTGAAGGGATAATGATCAAAGAGCTATCTTCAAGTGACTACCAAGTAAATATGTTTGACAAGTATAATAGAAGCCAGACATAGGGAGTGAAATGCCTTTCATATGGATTTGAATTTAATTCAAATGCATCCCACCACTGTCATGAGTCCACTTTTTGTATGTATAGCCTCTCCCACTTCTACTTTGGAATCAGAACTGAAGTCATCCGGCTCGTAGCTATCGATAGACGTAATGCAAAGAGAACGTGAAAAGGGCAGACCCGTGAGGGACACGAAAGCTCAGGAGACAACTATGCACATTTGCTCCCTGAGATGATGGAACTCACATATCTATCTTATTCAAAGTGCTTACTTGTCAAAGGGGTGAAAAAAAAAGAGGGAATGGCTAAAATTCAACTTCAACAGTGCCTCCTTTTAAATCAGAAAAGCAACGGGACCAAAAAAGGTAGGACACCTAGAACGAGGAGGGCGTGGGATGGAGGGGAGAAGAATCATACCAACAGTGACAACAGAAAATGCTAATACATTTCTAAAGTTAGAACTGAACCAGATCCAGGTACAGCAAAACTCAAAAGAACACTGCTGCATACTGAACAAAGTAGCAAAAATAAAGGTTTCCATTATTTAGCATTCATGATGTAAAAGGCTGCAGATATAAATGATGTGCAAGGCCACGAGAATTTCTTTCACCTTACGTGCTGGCTTTTGACATCTCTGTTTTAAATAGCAAGGTTAACTAGACATTTCTAGAAAGCTCATCACAGATGAGGAGCAGCTGGGGAGAAGAGAAGCAGCCTATGCAGACATTTATCAGCTGTAAGGATGGTCAGAGGACCACAGAACACAGCTGCTACTTTATTCTTACTCTGCATAGTGAGTGCTTATCAAGTAAACTCATGTGTGTGGTGCAGAAAATGGCAAGGTTTAGACAGGGCAGTCAAGTTATTTTGAATCTAATATTTACTAATAATTTGCATACACACCTAACATACTAGGGTAGGCACTTTCTAAATAAATAGGAATTAATTTTAAAACAAAACAAGACAAACAAATATGGCCAAAGGAGGACTAAGATGAGACCACAATCATTTCCATTCTCACCCAAAGATTTTTGCAGAAGTCTTCAGAGATTAAAGGCTAGTACAAAACCAACATGCAACTCGAACTCTGAATTTGAATTTTGAAAAGACAACTTGACTTCTTCAGAAAAGAGCTAACACTTTTAAAAAAGTAGGTCACTACAGGTCTCATAACCTATGTGCAATTCCAGTTTCCATCAGAAAAAAGGGAATTAATATGACAAAACATAATTGTCTGCCGAGAACCAAGATACCATCTTCCAATCAATAATGGACAAGAGGTTAGTTTTAACCAGCTTTCATAGTCCAATTCCCCTCATCTACAATTCTCAAACTTTCTAGAAACCATACACAATATTTGAAAATCCATGAATATGGCCTCTTCTCTGCTAGCACTATTTTATTTCACCAAGATACCCAGTTTCCATGCTGGCCTGTAACAACGTACTGCCAACTCAGAGTCATCCCCCCCCAATTTGGAGTTATAAAACAAGCTTCCAAATAACACAGTGGGGCTCTAACTCCCTCAGAACAGTCCCTTCAGAATACTAGATCTTTAGGATTCACTGTTCATGATTATTGCTGCCATCAGAAGGGCTTATAATATTCCTTTTAAATGAAAATGGAGGCTGAGTTTTAAGGTAACATTAATTCGGGTCAACAAAAAATATCAAGAGTGGACAGTATTACTCCCCATTAATCGAAGTCCACATTCCTGTCAGCCAGCCACAAAGCTACATTCATGATTTCTTGATAAAGCATCGTGAACTTTTTCAAATACTGTCTCATAATCACGTTAGGGGTTTTTGTTTGTTTCAAGAGACATTCTGAACTAGAGATGTCGAGTTCCACTGTACCCTTCCATTTTTGTACTTAAATGGAAACCAACATTCATTACTTTTCAGGCTTTCCTTATAAGTTTTTGACTTGTGATGTTTTAACTACCGAATATAAGTAGAACATGAAAATTAACTGTTTCTTTCTTTGATGTATCAATATTCTCTAAATGGTTTAAATTGAGCAGTTCAGAATCATTCCAATCATAGCTTAAGCTATCTCTACTACTTGT
The DNA here is from genome assembly GCF_035582795.1 of Mycteria americana. Lineage (NCBI taxonomy): Eukaryota > Metazoa > Chordata > Aves > Ciconiiformes > Ciconiidae > Mycteria > Mycteria americana. The sequence continues at coordinate 147,521,448 of NC_134365.1, forward strand.
CAAAATATTACAGCTGAACTGTTCACACAGGTCTGTACATTACTAGATCTGGATGTATATCCCTGTTGGTTATCTGAAACTGGCTCTCCGAATGCCTATGCTTTTTCAGTCTTTAACCTCCTTTTCCCACGTTGCAAGAGGATCAGACCATCTTTTTTGAGCTACGAGAAATCTCATGCTCTTCTCTCTCTTAAATTTCCTTTTTTGTGGTCCCTGCTTATTAGCTAATTCACAAAATGGTTTCCTATATGTAGTCACTTAACTAAAATAAAGGTATGCTGGACTGCTTTAAACAGTCCTACTGTAGATTACCTCTTCCCATTATGACTATGGGTTTTTCAGAAGCTGTCAAGGCATCTAAGGGTTTCAGCTCAGGTTTGTAAATACTTCCAAAAATGTGTGGCTCCTTCTGGATGCTTTACTGTTTAGAATTTGAATACAGTCCGATATTATAGACAGTGAAATTGAATTATTAAACCGGTACAGGCCATCTGAAACAAATACATTCACATTTATGCAGTATTTTTGGATGACAAAGGCACTGAAATAGTTCTGAGCTGCTTACAAATAAGCCACCACATAGGCAATGACTCTGTGCATCATTTCCACATCCTTCACAGTCTTTCTGTCTGCTCCCAATTAGAACTCTCAGATGAATGTGGTATGTCTTAATGCACATAAGTTACAAAGAAAAATGCATACCTGGACACTACCATCAGCTGATAAGTAATTAGTGAAAGATTTTTAAGGGTCCGCTGCTCTGTATAAAGAATTCCATTTAAAACTCCCCAGTGTCTTCACCGCATGGCAGACCAAGTTGCCGAGACAGTCACTACAAAGGACAAATCTGCAGTCCACAGTTCAACCAACATTTGTCTCAGAATTCACAGCCTTGACGGTGAACACATTGCTATATTCAGATTAACAAATTGTTCCACTCACTTTTTTTCCCCCCATATTTTAAGGTATACATCACTCATGAAAGGTGTCAGATTGAGTGCATTAGAAACTGATGTTCTCTGCCCACAGAAACACTACCTCAGAAGCCACAATACAAGCTTGCACACACAGGTCTGTCAGAATATCCCCAGATCTTTTCTGATGGATTGCCTTTTACAGTAAGGAAATACATCGGTCTCTATGCTGACTCAATCAGTGGTTCCAATTAAGGTCATTTATTGTGTTGACTGGGGTACATGGACAACTGTTCCTTTGAAACTGGATGGAGGCCTCCAATTTATTTCACATAGGCCACCAAATCGTCAGAGGGTAACTACCAACCTGAATCATATTTGAATCAGTGACCTAGAAATGAAAGACTCTGCATCCTTCCCTGAGCCATCCAGTTTCCCCTGAAAAAGTATTTTAATCTGTCTTCATGTTAGGTTTATTTAAATCCCCGATATTGAAGTTGAATTCCTTGAAGACTTGTATAAGAACAATTCCAATAGATACTGTGGTGAATCCACAAGCCATTCCCAAGAAATCTACCACTCCTACGTTACTCCATTCCCTGAAAAGGATGGCCGAAGCCAGCAGGACTAGGGTGGTAAACACAACGTAGTAGATGGCACCAAACACAGAGGAGTCGAAACATTCCAGTGCCTTATTGATGTATCTGAACTGAATGATAATGCTACATCCTAATACTGCCAGAAGTACCAGACAGAGGTACAGAGCCCTTTGACTCGAGGGGTTATTGTGAAAGATATCTTGAGCAGCCAGCCCAATGCCTTTTGTGCTGGGAACAGTGAAACTGCCCAACAGAGAGCAAATACTGATGTAAACCATGATATTAGTAGGTCCATGAGCTGGAGCTATCCAGAAGATAAGCAGGAGAAGCATTAGCAGCACTATGCAGAGATAACCCACGAAAACTGGAAAACAAAAAGAAAACAAGATCATAGCAAGGTGAGAACTCTTGGTCTTCTAAAGATTTTAGCAGGCAAATCATGTCATACCAGTGAACTTCAGGTATACACCAGGATTAAGATTTGCTACTGAATATAGATGCAAATCACTGAGCTTTTAGAGATGTTGTGGGCATCTGCAAATGATGATGTTGTCACGTTCTTTGGGTAAAACAAATCATCACCACAAAATACACACTGTTGCACATGAACTGGATTTAAGATGGCTTTTTTTTTTTCATTCTCTCTTCCATCAGGATTATACTCCTTAAAGCCCCCTATGACAGACAGCAGCGATAACACCTCATTAATAACCAGTTCAATAAAGCATGGCGTGTGGATCTAGCAAAGAGCTTAAACATAAAGTTAGATCCCATTAAGGTGAGTAGGGAGAGCTGGAAGAACTGGGAGGCCATATCATTTACATTATAGCATCAGTACACAGATTAGACTGATGACAAACATTTCATGCTTTTCAGTTTTAAAGAAATATATTTCAAATTCATTGTGGTCAGACTGAAATGGTAAATTTAGACCAGGGTGTTTGTTTTCTTCGTTTGCAAATTTTTTGGATAGCTGATGTTATAGATTTGAGTTTCTCTCACCTAAAGCAATTAACAACAGTTGGCAGTTTAGCTCTTATGCAAGACAAATAAAAGTGGGTCTGGCATGTATTAGGACTAGTCTGTGTCCTCCAGGAGCTAGTGGGGCTTTACATTCTCTGTGAGAAAGAACAGGCATTTCAGCATATGTCTCAACAGCTTATTTCTACACACCTTTATTGTGCCAAGAAATCTGCTTGGAACATAACTGGTATCTAGTATAAACTTTTAATAAAAAAACAAATGCAGAATTAAAGAACAGAAGACAATCGGTATTTTTTGTTTTGTATAAAACAACTTAAATAGAGATCCTAGAATTACACCTTTCATCTCTAAGTAGCAAGATACACTTTTTCATAATTTTAGAAAATTACAAGTTCAAATGGCCATTGTTCTGAGCTTGCTGTGCAGGATAATGTTTTCAAAAGTATCCACATTTTCCTTTCTGCACACACGTATCAATAAATCTGCCGAGTTCCAAGCATAGTACAGCAAGGCATAGTTTTCCCACACAAAAGCTGTACTGGTTTGCCTCTGTCACATCAGGGTTTCTTCAGAAGTCAATTTTCCTCTACCTGATGGAAGTGGTAAGTCTCTTCTTCCTGCATGCTCTTGATCAATCTCACAAAATCATTATGAGTTAATAAAAGAACAAAGTACCTGGATTTGTAAGCTTCTCTTCAAGCTCAGCCTGAGTTGTTACACTCTCGGACTTTGGGGAATGGATGATGAGAACAACAGACCCAGCGCAGCTCAGCAAACATCCCAGCTTGCCAAGAATATTCAGTTTTTCTTTCAGTAAGTAAGAAGCTAAAATGGACCTTTCAAAGAGGAAGAAAATTAAAAGTTTGACTACATCATCTTAATAATGCTCCAACAGCGATCTCCCACATGAATTTCCCTCCTAAAGGAATAGTATCAAATGTTGGTGGATCTTCAACGAAATGTTGGTGGATCCTCAAAATGCATTTCTGACTTATCTTAGGAAAGATTCATCCAGTCTCAGTCTTACTCAATCCTTAACGTTTCATCTCAGGAAAAAAACCCCAAAAACGCAACAAAAAACCCAACCACAACACCCCCAAAAACACCACCACATCACCACCTCCAAAAAAAGCCAAACCCCCAAACCAGGCATCTGGCACCAGAGGCAGATATCTACCCGTTAACAATTTGGTGAGCTGTCACGAAGCCCCATTTTATAGGTGCTACGCAGTCATGAGATAGAAGTGGCCTTTGGTTGCAAAGATCACAGGGCTCAGCTCAGACACACAGCTGACCGAAATACACAAAATTATGTGGCCTAGGATAAAATAATAGGTGGTTAGTAGACCACCATCAGCGTGCTTCATAGTGTTTAAAACTAAAGACAGCCATGAAGCCCATGCAAAGCAATCTGCACTCTGAAGTAGATGACCAGTGCAGTCAGATACACAATTCAACAGCCAACAGTAGGCAACAGAAAAATCTCGAGTCAATGCACAGCTTTGTTTTTAAAGAATTGTACTTTTTCACTGCAGTAGATTCACAACTGTAATTCAACTATTCACAAAACATTTAGTTGCATATTAAAATCCTTTTGGGAACACTCACTGCCTTTTTTGTTCCCTCCCTTCACATGAACATAACATTCAAGAAGCTGTGGGCATGCATATGCAAAGGACTCCCGCTTCAGGAAACAAATGGGGCCAAATCCAATTAAATGAAAATCAGCATCAATAAACACATGTGGGTTGTGGATAGCAGGGGAGAGAAAGAATGTGAGACAAAAGGACAGATCTACACAGTAAGGGAACTGTGAATAAAAGAATAAGTAGAAGAGTCCAGAACAACCACAGTGAAAGGAAAAAAAGAAAAAAAAAAAAAGAAAAAAGAAAGTTTATCTGTTCTAGATCATAGTGATAGTTAAAGCAGAAGATACTCATGAACCCTTTCTTAACCACTGCCCCCCCCTCCTCCCCCCCCGCCACTGTGCTGGGAAAACAGGAATAGGTGACATTATAACACATCATTAACACCTATAAGCCTGACAATTTCTCAGTGGACCTCCAGTGATCACTGAGTCTGTCTGACATTTTATTAAGTAGTAACATTCAGATAAGACCAAGAAAAGCAAACTCTTACCCAAATGGAACGCCAAGAGCTCCCAAGGGCGTCACTAGCACAGTTGGGACTGCAGTGTAGGCCAAGAAATTCCCTATTTGACCCAGAGCCACTGTCAAGAGAACCAGAAATAAGCCTTTAAATCCCTTTGTAAAAAGAAGTAATGAAAACTTACCCAATACTGTTTGGGAAAGACTGACCTAACTGGAAAACAGATGTTACAAATTTGCTTAGCTCTGTTAATTTTGCACTTAAACAAAATGGCTGGAATTTTTCTATATTTTTAAATTCTTTTTTAATATAGGATTTATATTTGCCACCCAAGAAGATCCAAGAGGGCACGATAAATCTCATTTGCAACTTCTCTTAGCTGAATATAAATAAGACTATGAATTAGAAACACTCATGGATTACACTCAAACATCTCAATATTACATTCAAATATCTATATGAGGAGGGCTAAAAGTATGTATAACCCATGATTTCCGCTTTAGAACATGCATACATGTAACACGAATGCACTTGGTTATAGTTCCTAGCAGCAGTGTTACCTTTTGGGGGGAAAATAAGGACAGTACTGAGGAAAGGAATCTACCAATGAAATGCTAAGCACATGCATAAGGGCTCTTCACTATACAGTAGACCACATCAAATTTTCATACCACTATATAAGATCAAAAGTAATTCCTGACCACTGTAAAAAGAACAGATCCCTGACAAGTCACAATAACAGCCTCACAATCTTATTTTTTTCTTTCCCCCGACAAAAGCAAATTCCAAGATGTACCACACTATTGCACATCACAGCTGTGATAAACAGTTCATGCATTCAAGTTTTCAGTTAAAAAAGAAAAGCTGGATGGTTTTGCAAGTGCTGGCAAGTTTATAATAGGTCAACATGAGCCTTGCATAGTTACAGGGTCTGCGGTAACTGGCAAGAACCTTGAGATTGAACACAAATTATGTACAGCTCAAATTTCCAGTTGATGTTAAGAGCCATTATCAGCATTTAAAAACATTTCAAGAATCCAAGCTGTCTTTATGCTCAGGCTGGCATTGCCCTCCACTATCAAATACTGTTACCATCATCCTGTTCTTTACACCTGCAAAGCACTGTGCAAACGTTAATTAATTTACCAAATTAGCTGACATTACCATTAGAGCTGAAGACCTGTGTAACCCACAGGAAGCACGAAGGAGACAAACAAACTTACAAAACGGCAGAGTGTGGCAAAATTACACTAATTCAATTCACTGAGGCATTCTCTACATGCAGGAGTGAGCCAGAGAAGTTAATGAGCAGCATTTCTAGAGCACAAGAGTCAGTGATGGTCTCCTGAATTCTCCCTGCCCCTGGGAACAGCGTAACTCAGCTATCAGCCTCGGGTTTGTTTTTCAGCAGACGTACGTGGCAACTTTGGCGTTTTCTTCAAGGCATGTGAAGGCACTGGGGCAGATCTTGCATGGAGGACGGGACACAGCTAGCACACTGTGTTTCTGCAGATTACATACATTTCCAAGTGACTCTGACAAAAGGTTGCTTTTTTTTGGAGGTCAGCTGCCTTAACTTTCTGTTGGAAGAACCAACACCGATCCATAAATTAGGTCTCTGAAGCTTCAGTCAAACTGCACATATTGTAAGGCAACTGAACTTACCAGAAGTTTTCAGTATCACCATGGAGTAATAGTAAGTGTCTTACCACCATGAACAACAGACCAGGACTAATTAAGACCAATTAAAAAAAAGAATCTCAGAAATTATTACCATCTACCTTATGTTGAGGACCTTTGCTGCCAACCTATTCAGTCCTCTCTGGACAGAAATTCCCCTCCAGATACATCAATGCTGTAAGTCAATTCACGGCTTCAGTTCTTGAAGGCACACCAAGCTTTAAGCTTGCTAACGGAGTACCAATATCCCCAAAGTTAGTGCAACACAAAACTTGATGCACACTGACATGTCTACATTAGCAAGGAGACCAGGAGTAGATCTGTACAGCAAAAGATGTCTGCTCTACGCATGTCAGGCGTTTTATTTCAGACTAACTTCAGCCTGCTCCCACAGACTGAAAGTCTATTTGCAGCTGGTGTGCGCTAGGCATGTTCCTAGAGTGCATCTTCCCACCTAGTTTCATCTTAAAGTCCAGTTCAGGAGCTCCAACATTGCTCCACAACATGAAAGCAAGCCCAATCCGTGGAGACAAACAGGAGATTCGCTTCACAAGTGCATTCCCCACCTGCAGTAAAACGCTAGCATAGATGTATCCACTATAAAAACCAGCCACATCTATGCTGCTGTCAAAACCTGCACTGAAACTAATTAATTAGCCAATTAATTAGTTTAATGCTCATTGAAATACCTGTACACATGCTGCAATCGCTCTTTTGACTTTTAAAAAAAATCCCTTAGCAGACTCTGTAGCCCTTCCTTTGAAGTCTTCAGTAATCCAGTGGATCCCAAGGCCCCAAATGGTTAGGCAGTGTTATGCTGAGTCAGCATGCCAACACAGAAATGCTTGTTCACCATCTGAACAAATATTGTGAAAACAAGTGGGTAGAGTTTATGCAGGTTTTGTTAGTCATCCAAACTCCAAATTCCCTGATTGAGAGAATGATGTCAGCTGTTATAATTTCACCCAGATAACTGGGGATGTTGCTAATTCCCGAAACATCACCTTTCTCTGCATCTCTGCATCTCTGCATAGGTGCCTACCTGGCCCTTGCTATTGCTGTTTGTGACTCTGTTGCAATTCTGAATCTATAATATCCTTAAGCAACTCTTCCCTTGGTTCCTTTGTAAACTTACTGAGGTTTTGTTTTGAAATACCTGCACCTAGCTACTGGACAAAAGCCAACTGATATCATTCCCTTCAGCTATTTTGCCTTCATTCAATTCTGTCAGCTCTTTTAAGCATGAAACCATTTTCTCTGATTCACCAAGATAGACTCCTGTAATAAAACCTCTCTTATTTTAACTCCTTCTGCTTGGAGATTCAAGATGGGAGCCTCATGAACGATAAACAGCAGTGATTAATGCACGGATTTATTGCTACTGAGGCAGTAGTGATCCTGGCAGAGGAGGAAGCTGACAAAGTACTACTTAAACTCAGGTTAAATTAGCCGAGGACTTTCCTCTGAAGCTCTGTTGGCTTCTACACTTGCTGTAAACTTTGTCCTTCAAGGGATCTATCAGTTTCCATTCCTTTTGCATAGCTTGAAGACAACAAAAACAGAGACTTACCTTGTTGCCACAAAACAAGAGGCACAACTGGATGCATATACTTCTCAGAAACAGCACCAGAACATTTCCAAATAGTTTGCAAAAGGCTGGGTTAGAGTCTAAAGTGGGGTATGATTTTAAGCTCGTGGGTAGAACTAGGGCTGAACTGCAAGAGGAGAAAGCTAGCTGCTCCCCATGCTCTGGATTCACATCAGAGAGCGAACTTAGCCTGAGCAGAGTTACAAAGATACTAAGAGTGAAATTACAGTGATCTCATATCAGCACCACACAAGACTTCACATTAATCTTGTAGATTAAAAGCAAAACTGAAACTGTATCTGTCAAACTAGAAATCAAAAAGGATTTTTTTTTGTTTTAGTTGAGGCTGGATAAGTACTTTCTGATCTAAAAAAATAACATGTGCTCAATGAGCCCTTTTGTGCAGAGCAACAATTTCTTATTCACTTTGACTTTTATTAAACACTGAGCAGACCAGCGCAATCCAGCACACAAACCTTGCAGGAGCCCAGAGTCAGAGCAACGCGTGGCTGCCGAGGGCTGCAAGTACCAAACGGCTGGGAAATCTGGACAGATGTCTGACTTGGGATTGTCCCAGCTCTTTGCCTTCTCAAACACCGTCAGACACAGTAGCCAGAGTGAGAGTTTACTGAAGGTCAGATATTTCTGAGGGATGGGAATTTCGTGACAAATGAGCATGAGTCAAGATGAGAACCCAGATTTCCTGATGTCTCATTTCACCATCTAACCGCAACTTCTCCCTTCAAATAAAAAATCAAACCTTTTAAGCTACTTACTTGCAATAGTGCCAGACCACCATACTATATCTGTTAAGTACGAAGTACCTGGAAGAGGAAGTATAGGAAGATGTATTAGAAAAATATGAAAATGCAATAGTGGAACTACAAAATAGAATAATTTCAACAGTCTCAACTATTAAGGACCTTCATCTTAACCCTTTTCTTCAAGGCAACTGAGTGGGAGGAGAACAAGAGAGAAGGTGCTCAGATTTGGCCTAAGTGTCCAAGTTGGACCTTCTTAAGACAACATATTAGTCGGAAGTTCTGGTTTCCAGTGAAGTACCTATGCGACGCTAACGCGGTATTACTTAGAAGAGCATCCAAAATGCCACCAAATGCTTCTGAGGATGCCATTTACACATACACGTTAGAACCACTACTAGGAGAATGGGAAACCTATGGAAACAAAACATGATTTGGATCAATGAGTTTGGTAATACAGCCTCAATGAAATTGTAGCAGAGAAATTGTTTTGGTACGCAGTTTTGGCAGTACTGTAGCGTGGACCAATCCTCCTGCATTTGAGCATTGGAAAATGCTATGACCGAAGCCTCTGAATTCCTGACATGCTGCCACATTTCAAAGAGAGGAGTAAAAACTCTGGATTGTCCCTTAGTGTCTCCTAAGCTCAAGGATGATTATTTTCATTGTCAGATTATAGGCTCTTGCCTTGGGATGCGCCAGGGGAGCCTGTGCACCACATTTTATAAGTTCCGTTTCTGTAGAACATCAAGGCTAATGACTGCTTACTAAACTAAAGCCTGGCCTCCACCGAGCACAACCTTGGAATCATGCTATGCTCTTACATTCTGCTCCTCTTTCTAGCAATTCAGCTCCGCATTTATTTGGGAAGATGCTCTCTCAAGAGCTGCTGGAGCAGTAAGCAATATTGTACCTACCCTGAAATCCCACATGAAAGAAAAACACAGTAGTCTATAACTCTGGAGATGTATAAAATATTAAGCGCTTGGAAATCACACTATATAATTGAAATGAGATGGAAAATGACTAATGAAAATGGCCAGCTTTAGAGTGGGTGTAATCATTTTTTAGACTTTTGTTATTGCATATAAAATAAAAACACTGTTGGGGGCACAAATTATAGAAAATATTGACTCAAGTAAGATAACTTTGCAAAATATTTGTCACCAGCTGCTGTTTCTAACTAAGCAAGGATTACTAATTGCATTGATACTATATTATTGATTCAATAGAGAAGACAGAAAGGACTTGAAGTGCCTCCTTGTTAATTATACAATACCTACCAAAGCCAATGGAAAAATAGACATCATCTGACACTGATGATCTCGGGCTTACAACTCCTTGATGTGGTTCTGCCTTGACTGCTAGATTCAAGGCAGAACCACACTGCTTCACAACGTTAAATAGAGAGAAACCTAGGGCATTTGCCTGGATGGCTCCACACTGAGCACGACAACAGGAATCTCTTGGCAAGATACACAAATAAACATAAATATTATCTTCAAAACAGGATGTTTTACAGCTGCCAGTGCTGAGAAGGCAGGCACATACCCATCACCCACTTAACCCGGTGCTCCACTGAAAGCTCTTCAGGAGTAAATAGACCCACCTATATGGCGAAACAGAAGCTTCCCCAACTGCCTTGGGATGGAAAGTCATTCCTTTCTCTCATGTTTTCTCATTGTTTCCCTTACAAAAAAAGATTTGTATTTACGATGCAAACGTGATCTCTCTGTGGACAATAAAAATGGATTACAGCCACCTTGGAAGGAAAGGGAGACCGTGCTTGCAAAACAGTAGTTTGTCTGAGGCCCTTAACCGTAAGGTCATTGCAGAAAAGCCAAATGAACTTGTTGGATCAGGCTGCCAGCTGGTAGTAACATAGTTGCAAGCTTGCTCTGCTCCACTGCATCCACCCTGAACACACTAGATGCAGCAGGCACTGGAAATGCACTGCTGCTCTAACACTAACCATCTCAAATACGTGTGTGTGTGTAGATTTACATACACACACATATACAGCAAAAATACCTAGCATGCCCAGGTCAGTAAAAAGGATATTTCATAAGAAAGAGTTCCCAGAACCTATGGACACGTGCTCACACACACACAGAGACACCATCACCTGCAAAGCAAATGGCTATTGACCACAGAAATACAATTGAAAGGTCTCATGCAACCTGTGTTTACAACTTTCCCCTCACATAAAAGCATGATATTAAGAACAAATAAATAGATTGCATTTTCCTATATTCAAAGCATCAAGATGCAACTTGCAAAATGCTATTCAGAGGCTGCATGCTTTGGGGAGCTCCAATTTCAGAATAAAATACAGAAAATCTTCATACTCGGTGAATTTACAGGTTTGTCTTGGCTAAACTGTCTAGATAGCAAAGTCAGTTCCCAAATACACTTATCGCAGAAAACAATAACAAGGTGTGGGATTTCAATATGAAAAAAAAAAATATTAGTGATTTCGTGTAACCGCTGTGCCTTTCTTCTCTACAAAAAGAAACCATCACGCAACTGAGGTAACTTGTGGCGTGCGTCCGTGGAGGAGCTAGAATAAACAAGTGACAAGATGCGCTGGGGCTGTTCATGGCAAGAAACTCTCCGAGCCAGAGAAACGGGTAGGGAAGTCCCACAGGTACACGAGGATACGGCAGGAGAAACCCGTGTGTGCACACACGGACATGCCAGTCCCCGGTGCCGTGCTACAGCGTGGCAGCAGACCGGTGCGCAGGCCACGCATCGGAAGCTGTTGCTGATGACTCCGCTCAATGCACCCTCATTGCTCTCCACCTGCCGCCTCTCCGCTCGTTTATCGCATCCCTTTCGCCGCGCTCCAGTCATCGACCTCTGATACCAAACACACTTAAGGTGACCAACTGAGGCCGGCTCCCCCGGCACAGCCGCCTGGAAGGTGTCCCCCGCTCCAGGCGACACCGTGACCCACCCCCCCCCCCCAGGCAGAGGCTCCGCCGAGGCCCGGGGGCGCCTGTCCTCCGCGCCCCCGCGGGACGGGACGGGACGGGAGTGGACGGGCTGGGCCGGGCCCCACGACGGCCCACCCTCCCCGGGCCGGCCGCTGCCGCAGCGCGGGGCAGCCGCGGCCCTTCCGCGGGGGCTGCCCGGGGGCGAGGGGAGGGAGCGGCCCCGGGGGAGGCCGGACCGCTCCCGGGGCGGGGGGACCCGTCCCGCACGGTGCCGGGGGCGACGCTCCGGAGACCGGGGAGGTTACCGGGGGCGGCGGCGCGGAGGGGAGAGGGCGGCTGGGAAGCCCCGGGGAGCGCTCCCGCCCGCCGCCACCGCAGCGCCGGGGCCCCTACCTCGCCCGCGGGCCCGCACGATCCCCTTCTTCTGCAGGACGAAGGTGGAGCCGTTCACCAGGCTGGAGACCACGGCCACGCTCAAGCCCAGCGACACGGCGGCGGGGCCGGGGCTCTGCGCTGCCCCCTCGCCCGCTGCCGCACCGACCGCCATCCGCATCGCCCCGCCGACAGCTGCTGGCACGGCGGCGGCCCGGGCCCAGCGCACCCGGAGCGGCTCTGCGCCGGGACCCGCCCTGCGCTGCGCTGCGCTGCGCCGCGCTGCGCTGCGCGACCCGCCCCGCCGGGGGCGGCTCCGGGCGGGCACCGGCGGCAGCCGCGGCTCCTGGCGCCCGTCCCGCGCGGGGACGGCAGCAGGATGACGTCATAACAATGGCATTTCCCCCCCCTCCGCCGCCGCTGCTCTGACGTCACGGCTTTGTGCCGCCCTTCTCCGCCCTGGCACCGCGGGGGGCGAGGCGGCACCGGGCAGAGAGGCGCCGTGCCGGCCCCAGTGCCGCTGCTGGGGGCTTGCAGCGTTTTGGGGCGCGGGTGGGGGGGTCCCCGGTGTGGGGGAGTACGGAGCAGAAGCTGCGGTCCCCGGCGGAGGGAGCTGCCAGCGTCCGTGGGCAGCGGGGCGCGGGAGGACGTGGGGGGATGCGGGAGGGCCGAGGGATGCGAGAAGATGTGCAGAGGGACGTGGTCTGCGGGAGGACGGAGGGAGCCCCGCCGGGCCAGGGTGTCCGGTGCGGGAGCAGCGCTGCTTGCCACCGCTCTCGCTTTCCCTTGGGGGTTTTAAAATCGGTGTCGGCTCCCCGGTCCGGCCGAGAGCAGGGTGCGTTGCAGCGGCCGGGCAGGAGCGAGCCGAAGGCCAGGCAGGGGCTGGAGGCCGCCGCTGCAGCCCTCAGCTGTGAGCTGGAGCTGCGGCTCGGTCCAGCCTGCCGCCGGCTGGGTCAGGGTGCCGGGCAGAGCCGGAGAACCGGCAGGTGAGCGTGTGGCTACAGTCTGGGAAAGCTCGGCCGCTGCCAGGGGTCGTGCGGATTGCCTGAAAACTGGGGGATCCATAAGCACTCCGGGTTTGCCGGGCAGGAAATCCCAGAATCTGCATTTATTTCCAGGAAAAAAGTTCACTCTCTCCTAACAGCGGGGCGCGGTCAGCTTCTCAAAATCACGGGTCTCCCAGCCCCTCTCAGCGATCATTCAACAACTTTCAGGCTCTGGGAGGGCAGAACATGTGTCATCCCACCCTCGTGGAGAAGGGCTGGAGCTCTCTCTGGTAGCAATAATCCCTGGGCCATCACCGGGCCCGGGTCTCTCTCTGAGAGAACTTAGTCTCTCAAAGCGTGAAGTGCTGAGCTGAAAGCAACCTTCCTTGCTGGGCAGAAATATTTTGTAGCATGTATTTCATTGCAGTTCTTACCATTCCCAGATGCGTGTTGAAATAAATCAGTCCATAAATGGATTACTGTGGCAATATCCATCGAAGGAAACGGGATACGGTATTTTGGCTTGGTGTAAATGAAAGCGGATGTTTTTGTCATTCGTAACTATTGGGCATACTTCTTGGTGTAAATTTTAGCATTCCAAGGAAATATGAGTTTAGAGAAGAAGCAAACTCCTGAAAATGTTTCTCTTGTTAGCATATTTCTCAGTTTACCTACACTGCTTGAGGCAGCTGTCCTAGGAAGGCACAGGAAGGCTACGATATGCTTTTGTTTAGGTTTAACAGCAAGAAAATGTAATCCTTATTGCAGTGTTGCCCATATTTTCACCTCGGTTGCTTCATCAGGTCATTGAAGAAATATTTAATGCTATGGAAGAGAGGATTCATCTTTGGGAGACTCACAAGACCTGCAAAATGAGAACACAGGAGGGAGGACAGTTATCCATAGCAACCCTTGGAAACAAAGACAGAGGTGAAGAAAAATACAGGCTAATTATAAATATCCATTTCTGATCTATATACAGCCTAGTAACATCTACAGTGAATTTTATGACAGGAAATAATTTATGCTTGCACAGTGGAAAAATGATATATATTTAACAGCCTTTGCATCTAATTATCAGGCAAGTTTCTAAACAAAGCTCAAACCTGACCAATTTTTATACTGAAAATCTCTCTCTGGTGTGGTTGAACTGAGACAAAAACAGGTACCAGAGATCTCAAGAAAACAGTTTATTTCTCTCTAGCCATGTCATTTTAATCTCCTAATTGTAAAATTTACATATGCCTTTCTAAAGTATGTATTTGGATAGGTAATTCTAAATGCACTTAATCTGCCTTATTCAGTTAGTTATTATTATACTTGCCATATAATATTTGTAGTGTTCTTAAGGATTAGTCATAGAGTAAAATAATAAGCACAGCGCTGATAAATATTACATTTGCAAATACCTTGAAAAACAGAGCTTGACTTCACTAACATCTTATAAGATCACTTGATGCAAAAAGATCTGCATTATCTAGTTTACAAACATTTTGGACCAAAACATAAAGGTACCTCAAAGGTAACAGCTGTTATCATTACTTGAATGGAAATTAGATGATCTTCCTTAAACCATTACTTATGTACAGTATATAAACTCCTAAGGTCCATCTAGCCTTCTGAGACTGAGTTCAGTTGTGATAGCATCATTCCTCCTGCCAAAGTTGTGTCATCACGTTTGTAGTACTGCAAAACAACATGCTTTGGGTTAGTTTGGCTTGTACATTGTGATGCTGTGCTATTACTGATGTCACAGCGGCCTGATGTCTCATGAACACACAAATTGCATAGGAGGAACTTCAGATTTATGTCGCATTGCCTCCATGAAACTCTGCTCTTCTCCATCAGTCTTATCCAACTCCAATCTAAGCACACATAGTACTTCTAGTTCCACACTGGTTGGCCACTTATTGCTTAATTCAAGCAATATGTGAGAGCTGGTATAAAAAGTGTACAGGCTGCTTTACAGAAGTAGCTAACTCTGCTCTTGCAGAGTATGGGTGTTCAGGATCAGTCAAGAGGTATGAGCAGTATTTAATAGACTGATGTAGGGCTCCTACCCAGAGGAAGGGATGAGTGATTGAGGTAGATCTCTTGGAAGTGAGTGAGAAAAGTTGGTAGAGGTTCCACCTTTTTTTTGCAGGGGTGATGGACCTTTTCTGGTTAGGATGGGTTCCCCTGATCTGAAGGGGAAGAAAAATGCTTGTGCCTGATCTAAAGGAGTGTATTGTTTCCTCTGTAATGGCTTGGATTCCTCTGTTACGTTTGTTTTATGTAGGTAAAATAATTTTTTTTTTTTTAATTAAAGCAGTTGTTGGAGTGTTTTAGCTAGACTAGAGGAAAATCAGATCAGTCAGTATCTGACACAGAATGAGAACACAGTAGCTGTGCCCAGAAAATAATCTGAAGCTCCTAGTAAAATAGCTGGGAGAGCAGGGTGGAAGTTTACCAACAGCTGTATCAGACCCTGAGGCAACCAGGAGTAATTCTGCTTGGCAGAAGCACTATAGAGAGCCACTCTGGCAGCAACTGAAGCGGTAGGAACAGAGACTGCAAAGAAAACAGCAAGAAGACAGTGGCAATCCTTGCTATTTTTTCCAGCTCTTGAGAACCAAAGACCACAGTAAGGGCAGTTATATGAAGACTTCTGTAATGGTCCACTGAACCTGGGCCTGAAGATGACCTAAAAATCCTTTCTAAGGAGTCTTGAGCAGTTGCCTGGAGTATAAACTTTGGTATAAGTGGTATGAATGGGTCCTGCTTTGGAAAGGGGAGGTCGCACAAGCTTCTGTGGTCTCTCTGTCCTATGGGTTACAAGAAGAAAGGAAGGCCTTGGGGTATAGCATCTCTCTTCCAGGGCAGAACAACAGGCTGCAAATCAGCACAATCCAGTGCAGTCTGAGTGGAAAAGTGAGGGCAGGTTAAGTTTCCTTTGTTAAAAGGTCCAAGGTTCATGCACTGGAGCTTGTTATCAAGGTGCAATTTTAAAGTCTGGACTGAATGAGTAATAGAGGCTTGCTGTCACTTTTGCCCATGGCAGACAAATTCTCTGCTAAATGACAGTGGCCACATATAATTCTGGAGTTTTGGAGAAGTTCAGCATCCTTCCTGAAGAGATGGTGCAAGACTGGTGTTAGGTTATTGACACAGAAAGCGTGGCAGGTGTACTGCAGACAGATCATACCATTTCAGCTCTCCTGCAAGGACAACAGATCTCTTCAGAGAGAATCTGTCCTTTGTGCAGCAGGCAGAAGCTAGACAGCTAGTTCTGATGTATGTTCATGATCACACTGCGGAGAACCCACGTTAATTAGCATCGTGTCTACTCACGTGCTGTGCAGAAATCACTTCTAGATCCCCAGTGACTTGGGAACACAGGAACTTTTTCCAGTTAATCTTGTAGCAGATGCTATAGTCCACCTACATTAGTTGCAAGCTCTGACCAGGGCATGCTCTTCTATTTCCAGAAGTTGAATACACCATCTTAATGTGATTAATATAGCATATGGATATCCAGCTCTTTGTCTTCATATATTAGAAGGGTGGTAAAAGCCTAGCACACACTAGTATTTTAGCATGAACCTTTAGAACAAGTGTGCCAATGAAGGTATGGTCATCAAAATCATCTTAAAAAAAAGCAGGGTCTATCACAATCTTGCATGCGAATAATTTGCCTGTCTTTCCCATACCTTGGCTGTTAATTAGCCACATTCATCTTCTGCTTGAGCTAAAGGGAATTCTGGACCACGTTTCAGACTTATAGATGTTGTCGGTATGTTATTGTAAGCTTTGACATGGTGATCTGCATCACTTCATCAGCTGCATACCAAACTAGCGTGTAGTAATCACTGAATCCATCTATGGTGGTAGTCTCTTCCCATTAAGCTGGTCAGCTGCTGAATTCAATGAGTGGAGACCAAGTTTTAGGGTCTACCTTGGACACTTGGACAATTCAAATTCTCTCAAATGAAGAACTTTGGAGCCGCTCCTCCTACTAATCATGTAAACTCTCTCATTAGATTTGCTGGGTAGTTCCAACTATATATATGGATTTTCTACTACATTGTTCCTTAGAAAATCATCGTTCCTAGCAGACACCTCAGGGAATATAGAGGTCAGCTGCCTGCTCAGAGATCAATCTTTGTAAGGTTGAGTGCATCCTGTGTAACTCAGCGCAAACCTCTGTTTCATTGTAAAATTTATTTTTATATGGGTGCTTTTGAATGGGGTTTCAAGGCAATATTGTTGGAAGACTGCAAATGCATTGCGATGTATCTGAACTGGAATTTTTTGTCATCAATTCCATCAAATTTTTTGTTTAGTTAAACAATGGGACAATTAGAACAATTGTCTAAACAAATAGACAATAGGACTAAACAAACCAATTTCATCATGAGAATGGCCCATATTTAACTATTTGCCTCTTGAAGCTTCACTTTCAGCTGACCATGCATTTGCAAACTGTAAGCCATTGAGCTCCCTGGACCCAGTTATTCAATTCTAGGTGTTTACAATATGCCACCATCCTAGTAATATGTTTTATCTACTAAATCTGTGCCTTCTCCACATCTCCAGCTTCACTCACCATTGCCTCAGAAGGCACAAAGAAGCAGCCTGTCTGCTCTGGGACAAGAGTACTGAGAAGCTGAGGTTCCCAGCTAATCGGCTTAAACAGGGTCCTAGCAGAAGAAATGGTGACGGGCTGATGTAAACTGTTTCTAGGGAGATTCTACCAGCCAGTGCATGGAGAAGGAGGCTTTCCATGACGTTCCTCTGCTCCAAATGAGAGCAGCTGCAGAGCCAGCTACTTCAGTATTTAATATTTAATATTTAAAACTGAGTTTAATATTTTAAACAGAGCTGGTTTGAGAGTTGTAATGAATGGCAGCTGTGGTAGTTACTTATCTAAGCTGGAAGGAAACCAACTGGAGTGAGGTTAGTCTCACTGTGTTCAGCAGAAGTTCAGTGTTATCACACAATCATCGCACATGCTGATCTGCACCTTTTAATAAGACAAGGCTATATTTATATTAAGCGTAACGTTAAGATCTTAGGCAATGTCAGAAAGGCATTGTCACCTTCTATGGAAATTCATTCATCTTCTATAAATTCTGGCAATGTCTACACTTAAAAGTAATTTATCTTAGTAGTCAAGGTGTCTATTATATGATAGGTCAATATTAATACCCTGTTGTATGTCATGGATCCTACCGTAAAGTGGGTTTTAGCGATGATTAAAATCCTTGGGTTGAATTTGGTCTGAGCTCATGCAAAGCAGCCAACAGGAATGCTGACTAACTTAAGTGAAATTGGAAGTAATGTCCTTAGCAGATCAGGTACCAGGGATGTGGGACAATTATTAGACTGAATTACTGAGCTTCTTATTTCAGCTATTTCACTTAGGCATTTAGGGTCCCTTTGACATACATCTGTCTTAAAGATTTCTCTGATACTGATTGCTCCTCAAATACTTACTCCAAAGGGGTCAGTCCCTCTTACAGTTCTGCTGCTATGTTTCTCCTGGATATATGAAGATCGTGATTACTGGTACCCTGACAACAATTGACTTGCACAAAAAAGGTATTAGGGGTTGCTAAATTGTCAGAATGAGATCTGAGAACAGGAATCCCTGTACTTAGCTGTCACTAAATTTGAAGTGCCTAAAAAGATTTACTGGCTATATGACATGTCCAGCAAATAATTGTAGGTAGCATCAACCCTCAGGGCAAGTCCTCCTGTGCACAGACTGCACAGAAATAAACTGGTCTTTAATGTACATCATACTATCTCTAGCTTTAATGATAATTAGTATTTTAATGATGATTTTTATGATAAGCACTGCTGAAATGAGATCTTGTGGTTGAGAGTCATGGACGATTGTAACAAGTAATAGTGTCTCAGGTCTAATGATCTAATCTTAAATTCAATGAAATGATGAGGTTCCTTTGTCAAATAAATGTGACTTAAAAAAAAGAAACAGAACAAACCAACACTTTTTAAAAGGAACTTGCGAACAAAAGAGTATTTTTAAATCTTTTGTCTCAGGACATCTTTCCTTCAAATGAGGCTGACTGCATAATAGCACTGTGAAAGGCAGATAATTGCTACTTCAGCAACAGAACAGCAGGAACGTCTGCAGCTCCTTCCTCTCTGTGATTTAGCCAGTAGCTGAAACAGAATAATTCTCTACCTTAATGTTTCTTTTGGACTCTGTTTGGCTGACTTCAGTTTTGCCAACCCCCAAAATTAATATTTGGGAGACTTCCCTCTTTTGGCCCTTAAATAAATCATTGTTTTGTCTGTTTATTTTGTTCTTTTTATTTATTTATTTATTTTTAACTTCTTCTGCCCCACTCTGAGCTCAGGGACAATGACAGGTGCGGCAACACCTGCCAGGTTAGAGCAGGGAAGGCTTTCAACCACCCTTGTCAGAGTTCCCTCTCCTCAAAAAGCAAAAAGGCAGCTGGATTTTGAGAAGGGCTTTAGTCAGATGCATAGGCAGAAGAAAATATGCCAGCTGCAGTATCAAGTAGGAAAACAGAGATCTTAGCTCAGGAACCAGAAGTATACTTCACTAATACTGCACTGCACCCAGGACTACTGCCTGGCTTAGGAGGAAGACACGTTTTGGGTAGAGCTGGTTCTTTCTGCAGGGTCCTATACCCATGCCAATTCTTCCTGCTGTGGGAATGGCTGAGGAGCAGTGTGCATATAAGCTATCCTGCACAAGTCATGGGGGGGCCACCAAACATTAGCCCATTCTTCCTTCTGCCTTTGTGTTGAGAGCGTGGCCAAGTGGTTGCTGACAATATAGCGGGATGTAAAAGTGCTCTTCCCTCTAGAGCCTGGGCACCTATATTGTAAAACACAAACTCTTATCAAATGATCTAAATAATGAGAAAAACAGTAGTAGCAGAATCAAAGCCATGGCTTGCCTTGCTGCTGGAAAGTAGGCTACAGCCATGCCATAGCTTGAGGAAATGACCACCATGCTGAGATGCTGAGACAAAGTGGATGGAAATTTTGTTTTCTATCAAGAAAAGACCCCGCTATTTGCAGCAGTGCTTAAAGCAAATACATGCAAACACTTCCTCATCTGAGCTGTGAGATGAATGCATTACAGTTAGCCTCTGAGATTCACCACTGAGCTCTTCTCAATATTTGAGATTGAGCACATGGATCTACTAACCAGCGTGCTGAGCAGGAAGTGGCACACCTATATGCCACCTGAGTGTCTGGGCCGTGGTCCTTCTTTTCCACAGGTTCACTAATATTTGGGCATCTTTTTCCATGCATAGAGGATTGCGAGGAGGATTGCACAGGTTTTTAAGTACACAACAATTATTCACGGTGAAAGCACAAAGAAGATAGCTAGGTCTAATGCTTAGCACACAAGCATTGCTACTCTCAGCACCCCAGCGCAGGGTGACATGTTCTCGTTGGCCACACAGTTGTCACTCACATGGGAAAACGCCAGGCTTTGTTGTTCCCTGGAGCAGGCTAATCCTCTGTCTTGCTGAGTTGCTGTCTTGTAACTACCTTCTGTTTTTTTCTCAGTTTTATAACTTTCACATTAGTGGTTTTCTCTTGAGGCCTTCAGTTAATAACCAATATGAGTCAACAATTTCGCTTCTTTTTTTTTTCTTTTTTGTGCTTTTCTTATCTTGCCTGGCTCTCTCACTGCCTGACAACAATTTTCTTCAGTAAAGCCACACATCTTAATTAACTAATTGGACCCTGGTCTGTGGGCTACTGTTTATGATCTTTGGAGAGGGCATGGCATTTTAGCACGGCTATTCTCAAACTGATAATGGTTGCTCCATTAGGGACCTGGGGAATACATCTGCTAGTGAGGGAAGGTGGCCTGTCCCTGGGGAGCTGCTGAGAGATGAGTAGGGGAGAGAGGAAAGCAAGAAGATGGCCTGGGAACAGAGCCAGGAGGTGAAGAAGTGCTTAAAAGGTTCCGTCTGCGTGAGGAGACAGGCAGCACCAAGAAGCGTGGATGAGGCGATCCGTGGATTTTGAGAGCTGTTGGGAAAAGCCTGCTTCTCCTACTTACTCTGGTCCTGGTGCCCCTGCTGAGGGGTACTGGTTTGGCTCTGTGGCTTGCAGCAGTCGCAGACTTCTCCTGCTTCCTTTCTCAGCCTGGCTGTCAGGAGCTCCTTCGCGCCCTTCTCCCTCTGTCCTCTCTTTGCCATGTCCCCTGCTGCAATCCAGCCAGCACTCCCTCTGCACCCGTCCAAACCAAAAGCAACTCTTACGTGGGAAGAGCACCCAAAATCCGGAACGTACTTATGGTGAGGGGGATGTAGAAAAGCAATCTGAGGACTGCTGGCTCAGTGCATCTTCTCCCACACTGCTGAGGAGGAAGTGGCACTTCTCTGCATCCCAAAATAGCATGACAACATTAGAATGCCCAAGTGGCACTGTGTGCATATATGACAGGGGTTTCTCCTTTGCCACAGGAAATATCTCTGTAGGGGCTGAATCATGCTAGTACCTGGCTGCTAGTACCTCTTCCCAGGGGAAGAGCTAGGGAACCTGTGGGGACACATGCTCACCCTGAAGAAATTTCCTGATAGCATCCATCCATCTTCTCCGTCCCTTCCAGGCAGTTGTCCAGCCTGTCAGCCCTCCCTAGCAGTGACTTAGGTGCAAATATTTCAGTGCGTTGTTGTTGGTAAGCTTCAGCCTCCATTGGGGTGGTGCTCAGAGGTGCTCCCTCCATCAGAAGGAGCCTTAAGTCTGTCCCCTGTCATCATGTGACAAGAACTACAACCTGCATAATTCATACAAAACCTAACAGCTGGGAAAACTGTCATTTTGGCTGCTGATTTTTACTTGTTATTTGAGTGTTGACAGAGTCCCTCTTCTTCTCTGGAGTTCCTTCTCTGCTGTTTTTCTAGTGGGTTTTTGTTCTTGGATTTTTTTTTCAGACTTCAAACTCTTCTCCTGTTCTACTGTGCTAAGTATTTTCTGTTTGCTTACCTGTGTGGCAATGACTAATGTTTTTGAAGGGGTGAAACTTCGTGCTTTCTATCTCCCTTTTAGTCAGACACTTAAATATTACTGCAGTAAGTCTTCTACACTGAAATGAAGTGTAGGAGAAATGAGAAATCAAGATAGTTTCTTGAACTTTTATGCAACAGTAATTATTAACTTTGACCCCCTACTTATATGCTAGAACTAAACGAACAAAGTCCTTGCTGTGAAACTATTTTTCTTCAGTATAACAAATACTTGCAAACTGAATCAGCAACTTAACTGTAGCATGTGTATTTTTATAGTCATTTAGTTTGCCAGTCTGACGAGTTTAGATGGCCCATGTGGGTTAAACACAAAGTATGTTTAAAATGATGGTTCAGACAAGAAATGCCCAAATTCAGCCTTCCCATGCAATTGTAATATGGCCTTCTAGTGAAAGTATATGCTGATATAGCAATATTATATCATAAAGCTGTGAATCACTGTACCCATACAAGATGGGTAGAAGTCAGGAAGGAGGTTACTATGAGGCGGAGGTCCTAAGCTTCTTGGAGAAGTTGAAAGATGCCAGATGATGTAGGGGTCCACAGGGTGGAGACTCTCATTTTCTTCGACAACTGAATATCGTGTGGGACAGCTGGACTGTATTGCTGTCAGGGCCATGAGGGCTCCTGTAGGTATGACGTGCCCTGACCAGCCTCAGCTGGGACCCCCACCCACACTCTCTGCCCATTGATGCAGGAGCTCCACTGAAGCTCGGGCCCAGGTGTAAGCTATGCCACAGCGGTGTGTGCCCCCAGCCAGGTCCCTGACATCCCTGTTGTTTCCATCTCCAAGACTCACCTCAGACCTGACTTGTCGCCTTGCCTTTGCCTGTCACCACCCTGCCCTGCTTGCCCAGCTCAGGGACTGTGCTCTGTTGGTGAAGGCACTGCCTGCGCTCTGGTCACCCTCAGCTCCTGGCTTGCCCTCCCTTCTAGAGTAGCTCTTCTCCTGCTGCTCCCTGGCAGTTAGCTCAGGTCTTCCAAAGCCTGTGCCCCAGGCTGTGCCAGGGTCTGTCCCAAACAGCTTGCCCACTGGCTCCCAGGCTGCACACAGGGGCATGACCCGTGGTTCCCCCTTGCTGCTCCCGGCTGACCGCCAAAGCCTGTAGGAAGCTGTGGTCAGCATGCAGAGACAGACAGCAGCCTGTCAGCCTTCTTTCGCATCCCCTGCACCCATCCCCTGCACCTCTGTTCCCTGGCTCCTTGAACCCTTCAACTGGAGTTGGACAAGGTGTAGTGGACCTGACCAGTAGACCATTGTACACTGAGGAGTTAGTGATCCACATAACAGTCAACCTCAACAGGCCCAGGTCTGTGCTTTGCTGCACATACAGGTTGGCCTTCAGGCTCATCCCGTGCTGCACATACCCCTTGGCTGCAGGACAACCTTGGCCAGCTCACTGCAACAGCTCCCACTCAGTACTGGTGATTACTCCACCTCTATGTCCTTGGCCGGTGCAGCAAGAAGTTGTCATGTGAGCATCCTTTCTGTTTGACAGTAGAAATGATGAATAGCATTGTTTTCTTTTAAGAAAATCCCATAATAGCTTGAATGATCAAAATGGTGTAACCTTTTCCACGGACAGAGTCTGTACAGTGTGCTGTGCATGGATCAGAGGCCCATTTGATGCTGCATGACTCGGGGTTCCCGGCATCTAAAGGGACATATGATTATCTATACTATTCTCTCTTTCTTTATAGCGTTAGATTTAATAAATAGGATTTTATATGACACTTTACAGAGCCTGAGTGACTTTCTTACTGGTATCATCATGGACTGGCATCTCCTGGTGCAAAACATAAGGGTACAGGAATTTATTAGTCAGATGCAGCTAATCTTCACTGCCTACTTAGGGACCCACTCAACAGATACCAGCTGTTCAGCAGTGGCAATTGGTGCACCAGAGAAGAGCATACCTGGACCCTTGGAGGAGCCCTGCCATGTCACAGAATCACAGAATCATAGAAGGGTTTGGGTTGGAAGAGACCTTAAAGATCATCTAGTTCCAACCCCCTTCCATAGGCAGGGACACCTTCCACTGGACCACGTTGCTCAAAGCCCCGTCCAACCTGGCTTTGAACAATTCCAGGGAGGGGGCATCCACAATTTCTCTGGGCAACCTGTTCCAGTGCCTCACCACCCTCACAGTGAAGAATTTCTTCCTAATATCTAACCTAAATCTACCCTCTTTCCGTTTAAAGCCCCTTATCCTATCACTACATGCCCTTGTAAAACAGTCCCTCTCCAGCTTTCTTGTAGGCCCCCTTCAGGTACTGGCAGGCTGCTGTAAGGTCTCCCTGGGGCGTTCTCTTCTCCAAGCTGAACAACCACAACTCTCTCAGCCTTTCCTCCTAGGAGAGGTGTTCCAGCCCTGTGATCATTTTTGTGGCTCTCCTCTGGACCTGCTCCAACAGGTCCATGTCTTTCCTGTGCTGAGGACCCCAGAGGTGGACGCAGTACTCCTGGTGGGGTCTCACGAGAGTGGAGGAGAGGGGAAGAATCACCTCCCTCGACCTGCTGGTCACACTGCTTTTGATACAACCCAGGATACGGTTGGCTTTCTGGGCTGCAAGCGCACATTGCTGGGTCATGCTGAGCTTGTCATCAACCAACACCCCCAAGTCCTTCTCCTCCCTTACTACCGCCAGAGGAGGAGCCCACAGAGGTGTCATCCAACCTCTCTCCTCATCCCAGAGGCAGGATGCAGACAGAAAGAAGGGGTGAGAAGGGCCACTGTGCTGGTAGAAACTCTGCCACCCCATTGCCCACACGACTGCCCCATTGGCATGATGACAGCAAAGGAGGTGCCCTGTGGGCACATCTATGCCTTGTCACCCTCTGATTTAGCGAAGCAGCTCAGGGACGATCTGGCATGTGGGTTTATCCATCCCCCCCGCCTCCCTTGCTGTGGCCCCTATGCTTTTCTTGTCAAGAAGAAGGATGGGGTCTCTGTCCCTGTGTAGATTGCTAGTCTATAGTATTAGACTAAATTAAATAGCTCTGAAAGTCAACTGATCTGTGGATTCTTTTAAAGGTATTAGCCTTTAAGAGTTTGGAGAGAAAACATAATATTTTGTTGAATTTCTGGCTTGAGCACCCTGACTAAGAGGCAAACTTTCCTCATACAAGCCTTGTCTTTCATTAAAGGTTCATCTTATTTGTAAGATGCTGCCTCAGTATCTGTTTTTCACCATCTAAGCACACTATGAAGTGACAAGGAGATGGGGCCAAGCTGCAGTGTCAGAGTGGAAAGGAGGGAGAGGCTTCTTGCTCACTGAGTTTTGATGGAGTATAAACATGGAAGATTAAAGGGCGGTGAAAAAGATGATGGCTGGCTTGTCAACGGTAAAGAAAGGGAAGTATCGTGAGCAGGAAAAAGGTGATTAGGTTGGCAACTGGAAAAGAAGTGAGACTCAAAACCAGAGAGAAATGGGTAAATCAGCATACAGCGATGAGAGGGGGTGATTCTGAGATTAAAAATTGTGCGCCACCCAGAGGTAGCAGAATTTGGCCTCGAGAAAAGGTGTCACAGGGCATAGGCTGGCCACTGTCACAAGGTGGAAGAAATTAGGTTTGGGTTTTTTTTAATTAAAGTTTTTGCCAGGTACAAAATTGGTACAACAAACTGTCACCCAGTCACTGTACACAAACAAAATTTCATGGTACTGAGCAACTTAATTTTTAAAGGTCATGGCATTCTGATTCTCATATCCTGCATTTCAGTTAACTAACAGACAGTGCCTCCTTTATTACCTTTTCTTAAAAATAAGGGAGGTAAGCATGTAGCTTAGAATAAGCCAGTTTAGTTTTTAATGTCTAAAATGGATTGAGGAACTAAACAGGTATGAAATGACAGCACAGAAAATTCTAGTACCTGCATTTTCTAAATAAATCATCGCTTCAGTGAGATGAAAACATTTACTAGCTTCAGACTGAGTTGTTTCTGGATGCTGATCTGCACCTATGATTCCACGACATCTAAACTTACCTTCAGCTTAGCTGTGTATGTTTTTATATAGCTGGTTGATCACTCTGCCTTTCCCAATTTCTGTGCTGTATCTTTCTCTAACAGTGTTGACATGCTTGGGAAGAGAAGAGTAGAACAATGTTGCTATCGTAAGTCTATCCCTTCTGAAAGAGAGATTCGAGTTTTCATCGGACACTCGCCTCATGAAAAAGTGATTAGTGAAATAGCAGGGTAAATTTTGTGCAACGCTTTCGTTTTTCAGCATCCCTTATGTGTTGTTGCTCACCGTGCACAATCCTCCCACAATGTGGAGCTCTCTCACCAGGGAAGTGGGAGGATGGGCTGGTAAATCCTGAACTTGCACTGAAGAGCAGCACTGTGCTAAATTCTTGGGCAGTAGGTCATCATTTGGGAGGGGATGACGGTTATTAAAGAGGGGAACATCAGTGCTATATTTAGCATGTTCTAAGCCTTAAATGATTTTCTATTCACTTAGTGAAGGAAATCTAATGTTTAA
This sequence comes from Mycteria americana, assembly GCF_035582795.1. NCBI lineage: Eukaryota > Metazoa > Chordata > Aves > Ciconiiformes > Ciconiidae > Mycteria > Mycteria americana. Next base: position 147,547,891 of record NC_134365.1, read on the forward strand.
GATAAGCAATCACCTGCAAACCATCAGGCGAATACTTCCAGCTCTCAGGTTAGCTGCAGCCCTTTGTTCCCAGGGTCTCCTTCCCTTCTTTGCCCAGCGCTGAACCGGATTTTTATAAATTATGGCGCACTCAAGGGCAAGATGTCAGAAAGCTCAGCAGCTCAAAGACACAGGCAGTTCTTGTGAAATATGCAAAAAATAGGTTCTTAAATGCATATGTGAAGGGAACGCTTCATGTTTCTCCCAGAGAGATAACTCATTTAAGATCCTTCGGAGATAAGAGCTGACCTCAAACCCTGACAAACTGCATTTGTAAGCCATTGCAGAATAGCTTACTTAGGCCAGCAGCCACGTCTGTACTACATGGTTTCCTGTACCTGTATAGACTGATTCCACCAGCGTGTAGGTTTCCTCCCCTCCTTTATGGCAAAGGAGGGGAAAGGTGTCTGAAAGATTTTGGCTGTCGTACAAGTCTTGATATATTTTAATCTCGTGCTACGTGGCTACAAAAATGGAGAACGCCAGTATGACTATGAGGTAGTATCCTCATGACAGAATTATTTTTAACTCGCCTATGCTTCAACGTGGGAATATTGCATGTTTTATACCTATGAAAAAGTTGTGTCGGTGGGCAGCAGGGAGAAAAGCTGACTGTTTACCTCCTCCCCAGCTGCTGAGCTTCGGTCACGCTGGACCTTGTGGCAGGGAGGGAGGACCACGGCTCCTGTGGAAGGACTAGCAGAATGGCCTTGCTGGCAAAGTGGGGAGGAAAGGAGTCAGCAAGAGGGGAGCAAGTATGAAGAGGAGAGAGAAACTCCAGTAGAAACACGGAGCCTGTCTCTGCAGAAGGTAGGCCCACAACCACGCTTCAGAGGTCATGAAAAAGACAGTTTCCATGTACTCTTCTCTGGGTCCTAACTGTGCTTGGTTAGCACAAAAAAATGACTGTGAGGTGATTTTAGACTTCAGAGAAATGGGGGTGGGGGGGACACCCCACAGTTCAAAGGACACATTTTCAAGTCTTTTTAATATGGCTCACCCAGCAGATCTGAGGCTGGGTGATCTTGCTCCACTACAACACACAGGATTCACACAGGAGCCCTTTGGGATGTTTACTTCAGGAGAAAGGGAGGAAGGAGGGAAATCCAGCACTGCTCTTGGCTGACTCGTGGTCCTCTGAGCCATGGAGAAAGGTGTGGCCTCCAGATGGACTGTGCATGGTCCTACAGCCATGACATTCAACGTTCCTAATCCTGTGAATCTCCATACCAAAACACAATGCTACTTGTACCCTTTTATTTTAAAAGGTGCCATTTATATGAAGATAGTGGAGCCTACAGCTTGTTCTTTACATTGCTTGCAGACTAAGGCCATCAAAAGTTAGATATTTTATGTTCAACTACCCTACTAATGCTTAAATCAATAACATTTATTCAAAGGATTTCTCATTCACTGGAAGTTGTAACTGGTGAAACTATACTATCGCAAACATTGTTGACGTTCAGATGGGACATAAACCCATCTGTGATGTATCTTAGATGTATCTGTGAGAAAGGAAGGGTCTGGAGGAGAACAAAGGACTGACTGACTTGTTCCTCTACTAAAAGAGCTTCAGGGCTTTACAGTGCCTGCTGCCTCCTGGGGCTTTTGCTCTGTTTCAAGGAGCGGTCGGGGAGGCTGTCGCTCCTAACCGGTACTTTTGTGAGCAATGTTCATGAAAACAGAGAGGAGTGTTCCTAATTCTACCACTCACTGTGTGTAAGTGCTCACTAATGTGGAAGAGGCTTATGGTCTAGTCTGCTCTAAAAAAATAATCAGCTATGCAATCTTTCATACAATTGTTAAGATGTGTGCTAGGTAAACACTTTCCACTTTCTTGTAACTTTGAATGACGCACTTCAGCTCAAACTTCTCATGCTTGGTCTCAGCCCAAGGGATACCGAGTTAGAGGGTCATATTTTTTGATAGAGATTCCTATACTGAGAATTTAACCGTATGCAATATCACTATGATGCCATTTCTGCCTTAAAGAAAACTTAACAGAAGACCTGTATTGTTACAGAATTAAGGCTTAAAATATTAATGCATCAGACACTGAGACAGAATCAAATATATATGCTTCCATACAGTATTAACCTATGTGCAAACATATGTGTAGCCCGTTATTCCTAAAGCATAAAGGGAAAAGATTTAAGGAAAGGAAGTGTCAAATGGGAATTCCCATTTGTCCGGGTTCCCTTCAGGCCCTTCCCTGAAGCCCAGAGCACAGGCAGCAGGAAGGAGACTGGAGACTAAAGGCAGGCAGAGTTAGATGACAAGTAATCATCCCCTCGCTGCTCAAGGACTCTTTGCTGCCAGTAAATGTCAAAGCTAAATTCTCTTCTGGAGCACTTACTCGCCTATTGAGGAGCAGGAATTGCAGGAGGTTTGCTTTTAGTAAATGAGCAGATGCTGCTGAGGAAAACGGACGTGCCTTTGAGTGGCAAGGTCTATCTATAGCAGAAGCTAAAAACAGGACAGGCAGGTGAGTCCCTGATAGCACTACACGGGGGGACTGTGCAGCCACTTATGGCCCTTGCTGCTTCTTACAGGAAAGTAGAGTCAGCACATGTCTCTAACAGCCCTTTCCTCCCTTGGAAAAATAAAGCTTGAGGATAATCCCTGTTAACACAGGCAAGAGTCCTTTCCCTGTCCCTCACAAATAGTCTTTCTCCCCCCAAATCCAGTTCCTGTGAAATTATTGTATGAGTAGATGACTTGGAAATGAGACCTAGCTGGCTCTGAGGCATTAAGTAAAAAGGGAGAAATGCTTGTTGCATTTGTATAATTCCTTTTTTTTTCCCTTTTTTTCTTCATATTCCAAGTACAAACAGAAGTTGAATTTTTTTTTTTTTCCCTAGAGTAATTCTCTTCTTTTTGGGACTGGAAAAGGAGCTGGTCATCTCTGAGAGCACGGAGGTAAAAATGAACTCATCCAACAATTTTAGTAAGACTAATGCTGACAGAGGCACTGAATAATTTGTTCTCCTGCTCACAGTGGTATCCTACATATAAATCAATAATTACATTTCTTGGCTCGATCTCTAGTGTGATGAAGTAGGAGCAGTATCTGATGCTGCTGAAAATGCACTGCATTACAACAGCAACTGTAAAGTCAAAGAGCATGAACTGCGAATGAGAGGTGCCCAGAGCGGCAGCTGGGCTGGGATTAACGCAGGCCACGTGCTGCTCTCTGCTCTGCCCCTTGGTAGAAGGCGAGGATAAAGCCTGTTAGCTTCCTCAAGTCAGAGAACGGGGTGCCTTCCCCTTCGGACACCCCTTCTGGGAAAAAAGCTTGGCCAGTCAGCTCCAGAGTGCTCTTGAGGCAAACGTTTGCCAGTATTAGACATCTTACACTGCCAGCCAGCCAGAGGAGCAGCAGGCAAGATCTCAAGCTTTTTTGGCTTTCATAACAAAAGTGGATCCAGCCATCTCCCAGTTCAGAGGCTCAAGATAATTTTGACAGTAAATAAGAATACTTCATCTACTATAAAATATTATTTTAGGCTGAGGCTAACAAACAGTAGGACAATGTTCAATGTGAATTTTGCGATTATAAATTGCTGTTCTTTTTTGATTAACTCTTAAAGGCTGTTGCAGGAATAGCTGCAGTTACGAGACCAGGAAAAGATGAACAATAGCTAGATTTAAACTCAGAGAGCACTGAGCTCTCAAAACAGTCCCAAACAAATACATATTTCTGAAAAGGATGATAGAGAAATAAAAGCAGGAGGAAAAGATGGGATATGACTTAAATTCATTTCCTTAGAAAGACAGAGAGGTATTGGCATTGGTCCAGAAATGTAGTTTAAAGAGGCTGAAAGAAATATTAAGAAATAAATCCATCTGAAGCATAAATGTGTGGGTGTTTTGATAAAGTGGAAGGGATTCTGGAAGGATGATGGGCGGGGGAATAGGCTGAGCTTCTGACATTACGAAGGAAAATTTAAACCCACTTTCATTGTGATTAAGAGTGCAAATCTAAGTCATATTGGGCAACAGGTATGGACAACTATTAGCCCTGTCTCTATCCAGTAGGTGTGGTTATTTCCTGCTATGCCATGGATGAGGGGCTAGTGCAGCAGCACCATTTCCATCTTCTCTGGCACGAAGAAGAAGGAACTCTTATGAGTTACTGTCACGGATGGAGTGATGTACTTCACTCAAAAGAGAGAAGCAAAAACATATTTTATTGATATAAAACAGTGAGTTAACAAGGCTCAATGGTAAGTGCGACTGTTTTAACAAGATTCAACGGCAAGGCACACTTGATTATTTACTGCATAGAGGACAGGGTCAGACAAAACTGTCAGGGAAAGCCTCCCGTTGAGTCATGAGGTTCAGAAAGGACTCTTGCTTTCTAAACTCCTTGTCAGAGAGGAGTCTAGGTGTGGCTGGATCCAGTCCTAGTTCCAGACTCGGTCAATGGTTTATGTCTAAAGGATTATATATGCGCAATCAATCCTTTATATCACTTAGCTAAGGTTTCAAAGTGTAGCATGCTATTCGTCACTTATCAAGGATCTGTTGCATCAAGGAATCTCTCAGCCTCGAGGAGTAACCTTGAGAGTTGTCCCTGCTCAAGGGGAGATCCTGGCGTGCAGCCCGCTGCCGTGCAGGAGAGCTCAAAGGGCTCTGGGGCTGCTCACTATTTAAGGAGTAAGATGATTGACTTATAGTCATATTTGCATACCAGCAAGATGCCTGGGTCCCTGCTCCAGACAGCCCTGGGCTACTGTGTTGCCATCCATCCCCAAAGTCCAGCATAAGCTGGACACAGCCACCATGACCCCCACTGGTGGTTATTGCTTATGCGGGGGGAGGGGGGAGCACACCGCCACAGTTACCCCCAGATCTCCTCACCATACTACACAAGCCATTTATCCTTCATAATGTATGTAGGAAAGGGGGCACATTCTTTGGCAGTCTCCTACCTATAACTTTTGAAGACTCTCTGCCCAAGCCCTGTGGTGTCAGTCTGTCGGTGGTGCAGACAGGAGGTGCAGAATCATTATCTGAAGTCATTGACTTCCAGGCTTCGTATGTTCAGCTCTTAGGGGCTGAAGACCTAAACTCCAGTCCTTCAACTACATAGGACCTATCTGAGCCGTTCCAGAAAACAGCAGTGTGTCCCATCATGCTGTAGGCCCTCTCCAGTGCTCCTCTGGCCTCATGGCATCATTAAAATCCCCGTTCTTCTCTTTCAGGAGCCAAAGGATGTGGAATTAGCCTGTTCTCGTGATCATCTTTCCATGGACACTTTGGAATCAGCAGGTCTGAGTAACTTCCCACAAAGATATTTGAGATGATCTCTGCATTGCTTATGCTAATACATCTGGGAATACTGTGGAAATTAAAGAAAAATGGGGTGTTAATGGTGGTCCAGCCTTAGGACATCTCACCTACCCTTTTTGGATAATTAGGTTTGTTGGATTGACATTGATCCTAGCCAAAATAACAGGGGAAAAACTGATGTAGCATTACACTACAAAAGAGTAGGAAGGGATCAATATAAGGAGATTTGGAAAGCTTCCTTGTTAAGCAAAACAGACCGTCATCTTTGCTGAGATGACAAATTTCATAAAACTAATTGTATATATTTAATAGACATAACTTTCTTAAAACATTAGACTTTGTAATGACTGGAAATTAGTTTTGTACAGCATTAGGCAAGTACATATCAGATGAAATAGTTGGGGGGTAACTGAGCGATACCAAGATCACGAATATACACTAATATAGCTGTCATTGTGAAACTGCTGAATAGACAAGCCCCAGTGAGGCTCTGCACTACTCCCAGTGTGCAGAAAATGAAACTTGCAGTGACACAGGGACAGGAAGAATGCCCTGCTCTGATCATGCAGAGAAACCTGCACTGTCTCATAATCTGGGTTTCGTCAAATTCAGCCAAAGAACAAGGAAGGCAAATCACCACTTGCAGAAGGGGGTGGGAGCTGAGGAAGGGGGAAGCGTATCCTCAAAAGCAGTTTGCTGTGAATAGGATTAGGCACATTAGTGGACAAGCACGTGAACACGTAATCTTGATATGCCAGAGCAAAGAGGACTTATGGAAGTAGGTAATGGGAGACAGAACAGGATCTCTGTATGATATACTGTATATAGCATACTGAAATAGGATGTGAAGCTCTTATAATGTGTTAAAAGCATGTTGAAAAGCTAGTGATGTAGAAAAAGCTTGTAAATTATTTGAGAGATAAAACGAAATGTTTGAGAGTGAACAACAGGTTGGTTTACATCTCAACAGGCAATCAAAGGGCGATTTGATCAAAACATATAATCCCTTCCTTCATGGTGAGGGGGCATTGATGTTCTTCACTTCAGTGGGAAAAGCAGCAAGAATGAGTAGTTACCAGTTAGAAAGGGGTGTACTTTGATTTTGTTTAGCAGTGGTGATGACCTGCTGGAGCAAACTCCCAAGGGAAGTAATGGAAGATCTGGTCAGGGAGCACCAACCATGAGCTGCCCTGCAAAGGAAGGGGAGCCAGGTGTGGCAGCAGGGCAGGTAGGGGCAGTGACCTCACTGACAAGGGGTGCAGCCCCATAGTAGGGTGAGTGTAACCAGGTTCATCCAAAAGTCCGGATCACTGCACAAGTCCAAAGTGGTGAATCAGGTCTGAGATCAAGCCTGGAAGTCAAGACAGCAAGTCAAGGTCTGGATCATTGGTACATGCCAGGCACAGTGGAGCTGCCGTGTAGCTTAGGCAGAGACCAAGGGCAAGAGTTTCATCTTAAAAACATCTCTTGAGAGAACAAGGCTGACCCACCACCAAGGCTTCTTACAGTTCTGATTCAAGGCTGGACAGCTGCACTACAGATCAGCCTGGAGCCCAAGCAGGCTGAAACCCCCAGGAGCTGGGGCAGGATACGCTTGGTCCCCTGATAGACCTTTGCATCTTGATGGCTTCACATCTAGGCTGGATACATATTTTATGCCACCTGTATTTGATCCCAAAAGCATAAATTTTTACAGCTTATGCTATACTGAAAAATGGACTGGATAATGTAATAATTCTGAAATTAAGGTCTACAACTGTATGCATGAGCAAGTTGTAGAAGTTACGTTCGTTTAAGATGTGGAAGGCAACACTGTGAGAGTTGATCAGAAAACATTTAGTGAAGAAGAACCCTTGTATCTGGCCAGCTTTTCTTGTTCACCGATGCAAGCGGATAGTGCAGTAATTACAGCCACAGTTTCATTTTCTTGGTCCTTAACTGCACTGAAGTATTTTAATTCATATCCTGTTAGAATCTGCAGTGTTGGCCTTTTCTGGTTCTAAGGCCAGTAGTTCATTGCCATCTCTCGGTTCGTGTTATTCCTTCTTGCTCCACCATTTTCAGTAGCTTTTTTCTCATGGACTACAGCACCCAAGTTGCTCGATCCCACCTCCCAGTATCCTGGCCACCTCACGGCTGCCCTGAAATGCTGGCAAGCATCTCCCTTCTGCCTCTGCTGCAGAGAAGCCCAGTGCACCCAGAGCCTCTCCCACTGTGTGAACGAATGCTCAGCCCCCCAGAGCATGTGTCTTCCAGGCTGCTCTCATGCGGCATTTATTCAGCCCATTGGCTGTACTCCAGGCCGTTGGGTCTTCGCTCTTGACAGACTCAGCTGCATCATGCAACACGGTCTCTGAGCCAGGGCTTGGGCCAGTCCAGCATCCCTTAAATTATACAAACAGGCCTTGGACAGAGAGGCAAAAGTGGCCGTATTTGAATTCCAGGAAACTTATGGCTATAACCCTTTGTAATAAAAATAGACCAAGGTGAGCATTTCACTTTTTGTATGGAGAGGCAGACGACCTCTTGTACGAGAAAGGCATTGAATCAACCACTTAAATGGGGTCTTTGGCACTATACCTCTTACCTGCTTGAAGCTAAGGAATGCCTTTGTGATTATAGTGGAAACATCCTGGTTTCATCGTGATGGGAGGTCTCTCAGATATCCTAGAAATTAAGAGACCTTTTGCAATGTATATTGATTTAGTGCATTTTTTTTAACTGCTGCAGTGTAATTCCACCTCTAGATATACGGGTAGAGTACTGGAAATAAGAATCTAATTATCTGTAAGGCACCCAGCCAGTGCTGCAGCTCCTAAAATCTTTCTTCTGTCCAATAATGGTAGGGCAGGTAAAAATCACCCTCTCCTGTCCTTGATCTCCACAATGCCGTGGGTATGGTGAAGTGGACGAGTTCCAAAATTCGCAAAGCTGTTAACCCTAATTGTTCTACAGTTTCAAATGCAACGGTTGCATAAATCTCTGGCTCTTCTCCCAGGCATTGACCCTGTACTCCAATAAGCCTATTCTAGAACAGGAGAGGGTTTTTTCAAGTTCATTGAGATCATCTGAGATTTTTCTTGTAATATTTTTACACACTGAGATTACAGGGTTTGCCTAAAACTTTTATCAGTCCAGATGTGGTCTCAGCTTCAGCCATCTGGTTGCTGCAACTCAGAAATTTTTAATTGATTTTTGTCAAAGTAATCTGGAGGTCATTCATCTGCTTATGCAGTATACTGTAAATCCTGGTGAATCTTTTCAGCAATCTAAGTAATTTATGAGAGGTTCTGTTCAAAATATGCAACAATAAAATTGTTCCAGACTTAGCCATGACACAGCAGTACAGTAGGGCAGAAAATGGTTGCAGAGTTTGAATAATGTGACTTGTGAAGGCAGAGTCTATAACATCTCATCCAAGTGGACAGTGGTCAAACAGACGGTTACCAACCTGCTTTTCCTTCAGAAGTTTTGGCCTGTGCTGTTTAGTTCTAATACGCAATTTTCCTTTAGTGCCGTTCTGATGATCAGGGATGGCTCTTCTGTACTTTTCTTAACCTTGTTGGTGCTCTCTGGTAATACATTGGCTTTTGAATGTATTTCAAAATAGATGTTTACATTAATGTTCATAACACAAATAGGAGAAGTCTGGGAATATAATTTTAGTTCAGAATCGCACCAAATAAAAAAAAATCAGACAAAAATTGGCTCATATATTATTATTGAAGTTCATAACAAATTACTATACATTATAGCGATGAAAATAGCAAAGCTTGTGTGGTCTGTATGGCATTCTAACAGTCTTGAGTGAAACACAGAAAATCAGGACTGCTCAAGAGCTGTAATCTTTAACTTAGAGGATGAATTCTGTTAAGTACTTAAGATGGCTCTGCAAGACGCTTTCATTATAAACGGCACTGATCAGTGAAAAAATGGATCATTTGTTACTTAATTTACCAGTTGGGTTGTTAGTAGAGACTATCTGTACACCATTTGTCATTTCTTTTCATGTCCAGGATGGGTGTGCCAAGGAAATACATGGGATGCTGCTGAGAGCTAAATTTGAATGTAATATTTGCATAACAGGCAAAAATGTCTTACAGTGCAAAATTATATTTACTCTGTATCACCAGCACAGTTCTGAAACAAGACTCTGAAAAGCTAAACAGCAGAGCTGAATTAATACATGCAAAGTAATTTTCATTGGCAGAGTTACTTGTTTTGTACTTTTTCCATTACTCTTCTTCTTTATTTTGTTGTAGTAATACTTTAGACATACTAAAATTAGTGACGTGTTAATTTTTGTTGCATTTACATGATGGACACTTAATGCCTTAAGGGTCAAACTCTAACTTAATTTAGCACAGCAGCAGCCCTTTCCAGCTAAACTAATCTAACAAGACCGTCACGTAGATTTAATATGAGGCACTATATGCCAGTGAAGTAAGGCAAAGCATCACTTAGTGGCTATCCAAATTGTCTCTTTGTCATCACTGTAATCTAAAATACATCTAATGTACCAAAACATAGTCTAGTAATACAGAAGCAGCTGTAAAAGAACTGGGAGTAAAATGATTTCCTTTTTGTATTAGAGCAGTGAAATATTAAAGCTATATTGATGCCCTCATTGCTACTAAAATGCCACTTGACCAGAGTCAGCAGTCACCAAGCCTTTGTTACACGCAGAGGAATCACTGATGTGCTAGCTACTGGAATGATAGCTGTTTGTATTAATGCAAGTCTGCAGAACTTCTGCCCATATGTAGTTTTGACCACTCAAAGTATCATCTGTGAAGTCACTTACAACACTTACGTTAGTTAGTTGGAGGTCTGCTGGAAATACAATACAGCAGAGAGGAAACAGCCTGGGAGGTTCCTGGAGCGTGTGGCAGATAACTTCCTGACACAGCTGGTGAGTGAGCCAGCTAGGGAAGGTGCCCCGCTGGACCTCTTGTTCACGAACAGAGAAGGACTTGTGAGCCATGTGATGGTTGGAGGCCGTCTTGGGCAGAGTGATCACGAAATGATAGAGTTTTTGATACGTGGAGAAGCGGCGAGGGGGGTCAGCAAAACTGCCACCTTAGACTTTCGGAGGGCGGACTTCGGCCTGTTTAGGAGACTGGTCGAGAGAGTCCCCTGGGAGGCAGCCCTAATGGGCAAAGGAGTCCAGGAAGGCTGGACATTCTTTAAGGAGGAAGTCCTAAAGGCACAAGAGCAGGCTGTCCCCAGGTGCCGAAAGACGAGCCGGCGGGGAAGAAGACCGGCCTGGCTGACTAGAGAGCTCTGGCTCGAACTCAGGAAAAAGAGAAGAGTCTCTGACCTCTGGAAGAAGGGGCGGGCAACTCAGGAGGACTACAAAGGTGTAGCAAGGCTGTGCAGGGAGAAAATTAGAAGGGCCAAAGCTGAGCTAGAGCTCAATCTGGCTGCTGCTGTAAAAGACAACAAAAACCACTTCTTCAAATACATTAGCAGCAAAAGGAGAGCTAAGGAGAATCTCCAGCCCCTAGTAGATGGGGGGGGGAACACAGTGACCAAGGATGAGGAAAAGGCTGAGGTGCTTAATGCCTTCTTTGCCTCAGTCTTTAATAGCAGAGTCAATTGTTCTCTGGGTACCCAGCCCCTGGAGTTGGAAGATAGGGATGGGGACCAGAATGGAGCCCCCATAATCCAGGGGGAAATGGTGAGTGACCTGCTGCACCACTTAGACACTCACAAGTCTATGGGGCCTGATGAGATCCACCTGAGAGTACTGAAGGAACTGGCAGATGTGCTCACCAAAACCCTTTCCATCATTTACCAGCAGTCCTGGCTAACTGGGGAGGTCCCAGCTGACTGGAGATTAGCGAATGTGACACCCATCTTCAAGAAGGGCCGGAAGGAGGACCCGGGGAACTACAGGCCTGTCAGCCTGACCTCGGTGCCGGGGAAGCTGATGGAGCAGATCATCCTGAGTGCTATCACACGCCATGTAGAGGATAACCAAGGGATCAAGCCCAGACAGCATGGGTTCAGGAAAGGCAGGTCCTGCTTGACCAACCTGATCTCCCTCTATGACAAGGTGACCCACCTAGTGGATGAGGGAAAGGCTGTGGATGTTGTCTATCTAGACTTCAGTAAAGCCTTTGACACGGTTTCCCACAGCATTGTCCTGGAGAAACTGGCTGCTCATGGCTTGGACGGGTGTACTCTTCGCTGGGTAAAGAACTGGCTGGATGGCTGGGCCCAAAGAGTGGTGGTGAATGGAGTTTACTCCAGTTGGTGGCCGGTCACAAGCGGTGTTCCCCAGGGCTCTGTGTTGGGGCCAGTTCTGTTTAATGTCTTTATCAATGATCTGGATGAAGGGATCGAGTGCACCCTCAGTAAGTTTGCAGACGACACCAAGTTGGGTGGGAGTGTTGATCTGCTGGAGGGTAGGCAGGCTCTGCAGAGGGACCTGGACAGGCTGGATCGATGGGCCGAGGTCAATTGTATGAGGTTTAACAAGGCCAAGTGCCAGGTCCTGCACTTGGGCCACAGCAACCCCATGCAACGCTACAGGCTTGGGGAAGAGTGGCTGGAAAGCTGCTCAGCAGAAAAGGACCTGGGGGTGTTGGTTGACAACCGCCTGAATATGAGCCAGCAGTGTGCCCAGGTGGCCAAGAAGGCCAATGGCATCCTGGCTTGCATCAAAAATAGCGTGGCCAGCAGGACTAGGGAAGTGATTGTTCCCCTGTACTCGGCACTGGTGAGGCCACACCTCGAATGCTGGTGTTCAGTGTTGGGCCCCCCACTACAAGAGAGACATGGAGGTGCTGGAGCATGTCCAGAGAAGGGCAACAAAGCTGGTGAAGGGTCTAGAGCAGAAGTCTTATGAGGAGCGTCTGAGGGAGCTGGGATTGTTTAGCCTGGAGAAAAGGAGGCTGAGGGGAGACCTTATCGCTCTCTACAACTACCTGAAAGGAGGTTGTAGCGAGGTGGGTGTCTCTTCTCCCAGGTAACAAGTGATAGGACGAGAGGAAATGGCCTCAAGTTGTGCCAGGGGAGGTTTAGATTGGATATTAGGAAATTTTACTTCACTGAAAAGGTTGTGAAGCATTGGAACAGGCTGCCCAGTGCAGTGGTTGAGTCACCATCCCTGGAGGTATTTAAAAGAGGTGTAGATGAGGTGCTTAGGGACATGGTGTAGTGGTGGTCTTGGTCGTGTTAGGTTAACAGTTGGACTTGATGATCTTAAAGGTCTTTTCCAACCTATACGATTCTGTGATTCTGTCTCTTTGTTGCTGATCTTATAAAGAGCTAAGGGGTTGGCTAATTTTGGCTCCACTGGCCTCTGTCAGGGAAGTCAACTTACAGCTAAGACAGTGTGCGACTCTTCCACAGAACAGCAAAAGATGTTAAAACCTGGCGTAAAATATGTTTATGCAAAATGTGGAAGATAATTAATACTTAAACTAATTTCTGAGTATGTGAAAAATCTGTCCGAATACATACAGCCACGTATGTGCAGCATCTTCTACCTTACTATACTTATAGGTAGGGGATTGACGTAGTGGTGAGGATGTTATCTTAGCATTGTCTCTAATACTCCGGACAATCTGTAAAAGGTGAAAAATTAGGGCATGAGTTGGTTGATGTGCAGCAACGTTCGCATGGGCAGGCCCTTTTAGCTCTTCCCTTTTGTTTCCAATTAATTTGCCTTCACTCTGTGATAGTCAAGCTTTATCTCATCTACTCTGCTCTGTGGAGTGTTTCTTCTTCTAGTGACATCACTGCATTAAACGGTGGAGGAACTCCCTGAACTTTGTAAAAGGACCTAAAAGGACTTAAAGGGCTTTTTGGACTATAGTCTGAGTAACTCCTGTATCTCGTACCCAGAAGGGAAGACAGAAGCAAATTACTATTAATTAACCAGTTAATGAATAAAGACAATAGACATCAGACACTTCTGTTTGCAGCCTTCTTTTGTATCCAAAGACTGAATGAAGTAAGAAAGCAGGAAGACCCCAGAGAGCAATCTGCTCTAATGCCCCAATCCAGCATGGTTTCATGCCAGGGTTAAAGGTCAGGATGTGCTAACATAACTTGTAAAACAGAGGTTTCTGGAGCTTCTCCTCAGTGCTGGAGGATCAGCATTAGAGAAGAATCTCCCTGTAGAACAGTCTTCAGTAAAAGGTACCTCCTAGTGAAACTCATATTGGCTGAAGGTCTGAGAAAATAGATGATCTGTGGCTATAGGCTTAAAGGCTTTTTCCCCAGCAGGTTCCCAAGTAGATTGAGTAAGTGTTTTGTTATATATATTGTCATCTTATATTTTGGAATTACTTTTTTCTGACCTGTTTTTTTATGTACATGTGAAATACTTTATCCTAGCTTGTTATTTTACTATTAAACAATGAAAACTGAATATGCAAGAAGCATTGCTTTTGTATTGCTATTTTTGCTGGGGTGGCTTAGGTTAATAAAAATTTGTTTAAACTTGAGTAGCATAATTCTCTGCTGGAAAACTATTCTGATACTTCAGGGAAGTTGTAGTGTCAATTTTGAACTAGCATTTTCTGAACAGAGAATTCTACTGTCAACACATAAAATGCTAACTGAATCCAGTTTGTAATTAACTTCCTGGGAGTAAGCCCGCTCTAACGTAACAGAACAGAAGTAACATAACTGGAGTGAGTGGAGTTAACTTATTATCAGAATTTATTTTAGAAATGAGATCAGAGTCCTGTGACCTTCCTTCTTATAAAAAAAAAAAGTATTGCATATTTTTCTTAAAGATCACTGAAAGAGCCAAGACAAGATTTTAGTCTCAGCACCATCAGTGTAAGTCCATTCTTTCAGCCTTACTGTCTTGCTGTAGAATTCACTTCACTGTCTTTCTTTACTGTGCAGGGAGTGGAGAGATGCCTGTACTTCTGAGTGCAATTCCTCCATCCTGCTTTAGGGTGCAATGAGTTGCATTTGAGGTGCCTGTCCCTTGTCACTGGCACTGGAAGTAGTCCAAAGGACTAGCTTAGAATGGATAATATTATCCTGTATTTTACAACAGTGTAAGTGGGAGGAGAATTGACGGTCACTGATTATAATAAAAATAGTATGTTTCTAGAGGATTATTTCTGATATTTTTACATTTTATAGGTATAATTGTGGTGACACCGCTCCAATTACATCTCGTTTATACCACTGTAAATCAGTTATATCTGATTTACTCTACATCATACCTTGTGTCTGCAGTTGTATTTCCCAGGCAAGAAGTAAATACAACTGCAGATTTCAAATGGGATTGGAGCTGTCTGTCCTCAAAACAGGAAGGAAGCTTTTATGATTTGATTAACTCATAAAAGTAAAGGGATCTTTTTACCTATGAAATGTTGTTCATTAATAACTTATTAATAAACAACTTCATTAATGTCAGCCTCAGAACTATTTCATTATAAATGTGACAGGCTGTAAAGCTAGATTTACCTTTTGGCTCTGCTTTCAAATGTAGTATGCCTTCAAAGCCAGCTCAGATTTTCTCAGGTTCTCTTGAGGCTATGTTAATAAATAATAGTATCAAAGTTAAAAGAGAGTAAAGAAGCAACTGAAAAGAATTTAAAATGCCATCAGTAATCAATAGGGTTGATGGTATGAGTGACAAAGGCTAAAAACTTTAAAAAACATTGCTGCCTCAAATGTATTATGTCGAAAGGTAGAGTCCATCTGGGACAGAAGAAGGAGCAGGAAACAGACTCTCCAGGTGGTGGTGGAGGAAGACATGCATTTAGTGTTTTGAAATGCGTGTGTATACAGAGCCATAAGTGCACACAATTACTAAGGGCCATTGTGTGAGTGGCCTGTAGAAGAAGGACCCCCAACTTTCTTGTGATAAAGCTGGAGTCTTAACCACCAGTGTACACATCACAGCTTTCTATCACAGCGGAGCAGTCAGTCAACCTTATAGCAAAGGTTTCATACATGTTTATTAAAATCTTATATACCATCTGTAAATGGAGCAGTAATTTGAAATTGGTACAGAAGAGAAGATTCATAGCAGCTTATCTCCCAATGTTGCAAGTTCCCAGGCTCTAATTTTCTTCAAAGGATTATAAACAAGATAAGACGAAAAAGACATTCAAGGTCTAATTTTTCAAAACTACCAATAACTGATACATTGAAATGACATGGCATAGAGACAAATCTGTGATCTGGTTGAGAGGTGACAAAAAACTACGGCTCTGAAGCAAGCATTAAAAGATGGGTCCAACTGTTATGTAGTATTTTAGTGGTGTTAATACTCTTGTACTAAAAGCAGGAAAGATAACAGGTGCGAATGCTGTTGGTTGCAACAGTTTATTGTGCTTGCAGAGAACATACCGCAAAATCAACAGAAGACCAGCGCCGGAACAAGCTGAAGCACACATTGTCTTGGTAGATTGTTTTCCTTCCTGTTTGAACTAATTACTTCATTGTAGATCACTAATATTCTTGGCATCCCCTCCCCAAACTTTAAGGCCACAATATACATTAGCACATCTGAAATATCACGCGATTCTCCCTTGAGGATAAAGCAGTTTCTGAAATTGTAGTAAGTGGGGTGGGGATTGGCAAAACGGAAGACATGCAAAAAACTCCCTTGATAAACGGGCATGTTGGAGAAACACAGCAGAAATTCTCCACAACTATTTTCACACATTTGTGGAAAGGGAGCTGTGGACAGTTGCCTGATTCATAAGCCAAGTAGACTGATGGTGTTTTGGGCTGGTATTCATTTTACATATTAAGGACAGACCTAACAATTTGTCTTGATTCCCTTCCCTCCTCCCCCCGCCCTGGCCAATATCTCTGGGCTTGTGCTTTGACCAACCTGTCCTTGACCTTTCTGTTCTGCTGCTAATGCCTCTCCCAACACTCTGCAGCAAGGACAAAACATGGCATAAGTCCAATATGTTCTAACTTTTTTTTTAAGTAAGTTTTTTTTTTCCTTATGAAGCATTTTTGTATGAAAGGATACCATATGGCTCTAGGTTAACAAATCCTTTATAGAAACACTGCTTCCTTTCCTGCTTAAATGAGTAAAGATTCCTATCAGCATTCATAAAGTGTTTCCCTATATATTAAGCAATGTATAAAAGGTAAAGTGGTTTTGGCCAGTATTTTTGGCCACCTTCCAGGCATTAGGAAAAACTCAATACTTGGTAGCTTCTAAATGGAAAGAATTAAAATTAGCATCATGCTTCCTTCTTATGTATTAGGAGATTTTTCTCATGCTTTGATTATTGGCTAAAGGACACCATTCCCATCTCTGCCTAGTAAGGTTTCATCCTACTGCATCCACCTACCCAAACTAAAGGGCATAGACTTTCTTATTTCTGAGATCTAATGGATTTAATGCTTTTCTCATTTTGCCAAATCATTTCCATTTTGTTTCTAAGTCTTCTGCAATGAGCTATGCTTTGCATAATAATTTAGGAAAAAATGCAACATTCTTGTTTATTCACTTAAACTCAAAATTCGAAATGTTCTTGCTGCTCAAAGTGCCTACTGAACATCCCTCCATCATACTAAGTGATGGTGAAGCATGTTGCATTGCCCATTGATGGGTTAATTTGTAAATGTTAACTAGGCAAGTAGCCTCCTGTCAGATAGAATATATTCAAATACTGATAATCTATTTGCATAGTATTATGATAATACAGAATCATTCTGCCCTCAATATATAGGTTAGTATAATAGTGAGGATATATTTCAATTTCCAGTGTAATATCATGTTGACTTCTACTACCCTTAGCATCGCCTTGATGTTTGGGTGGATTTTTAAATTATATCTTGATGATTTCGCAAATCTAGTATTTGTAGGTAAACAGTTTTATGAACGTAGCTTAGTACTGTAATATATCTTCAGATGGCATTATTAGCAAATCTTATACAGAATATTCCTGTAATTGAAAAGGCCTTTTAAATGCAAACATTTTCTGCTTGGCTTTAAGTTAATAATTGTATTTAATTTGAAAATGATAGAGAACTTATGGAGGTTGCTATTTTTTAGGATATGGAATATATATTTTTTCCATCTGAGTTTCTGATATATCCCTTACTGTATACCAAACACTTTTAATTTCAACAGGTCTGTAAGGGATATCTGAATATTTATGTAGTGTTTATTTCCAAAGTCTCCTAAAGATCTGTCTAGTGAGCATACTGAAGCTGGCATTTCCAAAGCTATTTTGCAAGTCAGAGAAAAACCTCCATCTCAAATATTTTATGAAGTGATTATTTTGAATTGATAATTTAAATAAATAACAGGAACAGCCACAGAGAATTCATTATTGTTGTTGAGTTCAGAGATGCAGGATGAAATCAGATCCGACTGGTTTGGGCTGTAAAGCGAGAGACTCCCTGGATAGAAACACTGGGACTGGCCTGGGGAAGCAAAACAACCTTTCCTCTCTGTAATGGAAGACATAACGTGGAAAACAAGCTTTTGGGATTGTGTTTTTCCGGGAGACTAAAAAGTAGCGTGGTTGGCATTGGATGAGTAAAATAAAGGATATATGAGGCTGAATGTCTGAGCTTAATGAAGTCGATGAAAACGTTACTGCTTGCTTTAACAAGGACAGGATTCACTCTAATTTTAAAAATAATTAACTATGCAAAATGTAATTAACAATGGATTCTAATTAGCTGCCTGTGGAAATTGTGGCTTTATTGTGACAGTTTTTAGTTGCTCCATCCTTCTTTTTTTTTCAGTTCTCTGTACTCTGAATTGCTTTTCCAACACCACCTCTGCAATTGAGCTGTGTCAGCTGTACAATATACTGTGATTCACACAAGACTGTTTTTGCAAAGAAAAATTGTCACAGGAGAAGAACTTGTTGAAATTTTGGGTGTAAGCAATATTTGTCATTTAAAATCAGGGTAAAAAAAGGCAGGGAGGGGTTAATCTAATTCTATTTAATGGAGGAACAATACAGTTTCCAAAGTAGAACAGGTATGTATCACCGCCCAGTAAAGGTAGGAGCGAAATAATCTTGGAAGTGTGGATGAATGTGAAGGATATGGGCTGGAGCAGAGATATATTACAGAAAAAGATGAGAAGTAGCAGGGCTGTTACCACTGAAGGTGAGAAAGGAGCAGAAAGCCATGCGTGGAGACAGAAGAGCTTGTCTCATTCTCCTGAGGAGGCATGAGGAATTGATTGTAAGACGCTTGGGTTTTTGAACATGGAAGCTGCTTCCTTTGTTTGGTTGTTTTTCTGCTTATGTATATAGTATTTATTCAGTAATAAAAATGGCTAGTAGAAAGTGCCATTGTGACTATTTAGAAATACTAGTGTGTGTGTGAAGGAAGAGAATCCTCTTATGTCCTTACTCAGTCCCGTTTTCCCTCTGTAGAAAGCACTGGTGTGGCATAATAACATGTATTGACCAATTGGAACTGGTGGCATTCTTTGCAAATAATATAATAAAGAAATAATGGACCTCATCATGAGCTTTTAATTGTATAAAACTGAAATTTTGGCCAAAAGTTCAGTTCAGAGAGTATTAAAATAATAAAGGCTAATTGTAGAAGTTTCTCGCTTTCTTTGGGAAAGCCTTCGTCACTGAGAAGTAAGCCAGAAAACTCTTTGAGACTTGTTTTAAGCCGAGAGTGGACTGGATTTTGCATTTTGTGGATAATAATACACAAAGGCTTCCAAACTCATTGGGAGAGCTCAACACAAATGCCTCTTGAAAAAAATTACAAACAAAAAAGGCCTTGTCTGGCAGTGAACAGTTAGGCACTGCTCTTACAGAGATGGTTTTGTGTCCCATTCGCATGCATGACAATTACTGATATTCTCTAATGAGGAAAAAAAAGCCCCACATTCCACTGATGTTATAACTAGAATGGATTCCCTAGAGCTCACACATTTAAAATAATTATTAATTAGTAAAAATTTCATGCTTATACCTAGAAGGCCTGCAGGTAGGATTAGATACT
This sequence comes from Mycteria americana, assembly GCF_035582795.1. NCBI lineage: Eukaryota > Metazoa > Chordata > Aves > Ciconiiformes > Ciconiidae > Mycteria > Mycteria americana. The sequence continues at coordinate 147,567,163 of NC_134365.1, forward strand.
ACTTTTATGTAAACATATACTTGCTTATTTTTGGTCCTTTTTGATTAAGAAAACGTTCATTCTCACCACTTGTTCGTTGGCTCTTAAGGTTTTGGATTTAGTTACTTGAGAACACAATTGCCTCAATTTTTGAGACTGACCTTGTCAATACTTATGATCCCATTGTCACAAGTGAAATAAAAAGAAATATGCTGCTGCCCAGATTATCCAAAGATACTTCTCTTCCTTCTGCGTGTTCTGCTTTAGATTATTGTGATAGTTTTATTCAATTAGTGTCTGTTCTTCCCCATCTCCTTAGGCCTGCCTGACAGTGCTACAAATAGGCACTGCACAGAGGTGAGGGGAGGGCATCATTCATGCTACCAATGCTACGTTCTTCAGCCTTTCATGGTTTACACGGATCCCACGTGCACCACCATCCTTCTTTTCCTCTTACATCCTGCACCTCTACAGTGCTGCTTCTCTTGTAGAAGCTGGTATGGCTTCTCCGCCACATTTACAACAAAAGAGAGGTCTCCTGCCCAGAGCCAGACATTTTTAGAGCACTCTGTATTGTTTGTAGGTGCTCTAAGAGGTGGGCCAGAAAATGTGACCCCTTGGTTTTGGTGTGCCTTTCATTCTGATGCATTTATTTTTTGCTTTAATCTATAATAATAGTGATTTGATGATACACCTAGAAGTGGATACATGTAACTGATTGACTGTGTCTGTCCATGGAAACTAGATTTTTCCATGTCCAGCCATTTCTCTGGAGGAAGCAAGAAAGATGTGCGAGGGTTTTGGCAGACTTGAAGTGAAAGCAGAGAGCTGAAGTTACTTCCACCTCACTAGCAGTCTGCCCTGCAGCTCCTGAGGATGTCAGTGTCTCTAAGGCAGGAACATCAGATCCACTCAACGATTTTCTTGGGGGTAAAGTAGGTTACTTTAGCAAGCTGGGGCACAAAGGATGATGGCTGGAGAGCTGATTGCAAGATCATATAACCCTGCTTTAAGATGGAAATATGCATCACAAGAGTGGACCACAAGGCTTGGTGTGGTAACACTTCAGCTGTTTGGCTTGAACTTGCCTTCCTAAGTTTGTCAGACCCATACATCACCTTTACTACCTTGGTCAGTCTGAAGTGAAACAACATGCCATTGTTACTTAAATAACAGCAGAATAACAGTTATTGATGAAAATACCATGTATAGAGATAAACTTCAGGTTTTAGAGTCTTTGAATTTTCTGATTATTTGTAAAAATAAAATTATTTTTAATAATGTTATCAAAGCACTTATTCATGTTGTTCTACCAGACATACTTTTCTCTCTGGAAAATTTGGTGGGTACATATTTTTATAAATGAGAATGCCATTTGAGATTGCACCATGCTATTACAGTGCATTTCAAATGCAAAAAAAAATTATTCATCAGAAGTGAAATCTAAATCTGGAAATACAAAATAATCCATAAATTCTTCAGAAGTATCTCTAGTTTTGAATTTCCATGGTTACTGCACCCAAATACATTTTGATTTTTGTTGAAGCAAGTGCGTACCCGCTAATTGGGCTAGTGATTCAAGTCTAACAAGTTAGCTAGTTGTGCACTCTTCAAATTATTCACATCAAGAGTGCCAGCAAAAGGCTATTGCCATTTGTGATTTAATAAAAGTAAGAAAACTCTCTGAAATAAATGCAGATAGTCTAAAGATACTCTTCTTGGAGAGCCAAACAAAAAATGGCAGTGAATGTTGCACATGCAAAGTACCTCATTTAGATCTGACTTGCAAATCACTTAAGCAAGCAGTAGGCACAGTCAGTGGGCACTGTGGTTTCAACCAAGTTTTACTAATTCCTTCTGGTTTGGGCTCCATACATTGCAAAGTGGTTTTTATTCCTACTTGGAATATGACAATATGACTATTTTCATGGAATCATCATGAAATCATAGAATGGTTTGGGCTGGAAGGGACCTTTAAAGATCATCTAGTTCCAATCCCTGTGCCATGGGCAGGGACATCTTTCACTAGATGAGGTTGCTCAAAGCCCCACCCAACCTGACCTTGAACATTTCCCATGATGGGGCATCCACAACTTCTCTGGGCAACCTGTTCCAGTGTTATTTTCTTATATTTCCAATCTACTAGGTAAGAAGGGATGAAAATATTTTCCATCCTGGTGTGCTGGTTCTTGCTTAGCCGTGGACTAGACAGAATAGACACAACGTGATATGCATGACAAAACTTCCAGTTCCCTCATGTTAAACTTAAAGCTTTTGACATGTAGGCATTTGGGCAGATTTTTCAACTGGAAACTACTTTTGGTTTTGAAGGTTCATATTTTAAAGTGTCAGGGAGTAACTTGAGGAAATTGGGTGTTTCAATCTTTTTATCCTTGATCTATCTTGATCCAAGAGAGGTCTGTAGTAAGCGATAGGCTAAGCGGTTAGGTCATGGTTGCACTTGTTACTTTGAAAATGAACCCAGAATCAAATTCACTGCGTTTTATTACAATGCTTCTTAAATAATAATAACTAAATGTTGTGTACCTTTGCCTAAATGCCAGCAAATGGTCTCAGTTCTGTTAGAATTTCATTGACATTCAGCCTGTGGCTTCATGTTGGCCAAAGCTAATCATGGTCCCGTCTGCCAAGCCTTGCTCCTACTTTCCTAATTCCTCAGCGGCCGGGCAACTGGAGTTTAATTATTGTGAAAAACTTTACTTTTGGTTAATTTTAATTTCATACTAGCGATATATTTCATCTTTCAGGCTGTTTCTGCCATTTTGTTTGCCTCCGAACTACTCACGATTGACCTTTCTGCTTTGAAATATTTAAAAGCTTCTTCTTTTAGAAATTAACTTAACAGCACAGTTTGCAGATGGTCCTTAAAGTGACTTCAAAAAAACACCAAACCCTCTTTTTTTAACCTCTGCATCCTACCTAAAAGGAGGCTTTGTTTCGTTATTATCGGCTTGATTTCAGCCCCATCCGTGAGGTAGACCGCTGCCCCCGCCCCCCCCCCAGCCCGGCCGGCCCAGCCCCCCGCGCCGCTCCCCTCTCCGCTGCGGCCCGTCCGGAACAGGATGTCCCGCCTCCCCCTCCTCTCCTGATTGGCCGAGAGCTTTGCTGGCGTACAGGGGGCTGAGCCGCGAATTGGCCGAGTTTCCCCTGCCTCCAGCACCGAGGGAGGGAGGGACCGGCGAGCGGCTCTGCCGGCGGAGAGGGGGGCGGGCAGGCGAGGGGAGGAGGGGCGAGGATTACCCGGGGCCGAGCGGGCGGCGGTAGAGCGAGGCAAGGCAAGGGGCGAGGAGCCGCCGCCGCCGCCGTCGTCACGGCGGGCCGGCCGGTAAGTGCCAGGGAGCCTGGCGCGCGCCCCGACGCCTCCATCTGGCTCGGCGGGGAGGGGGGGAGACGGAGGGTGGGAGCACCCCCCCGCCCCGCCCCGCCCCGTGGAGCTGGCCGCGGCGGGGAGGGGGGGGGGGTGGGCGCCAGCGCGCTCGGCCTCGGTCTGGCGGCGCGGGGAAAGGGGCCTGCCCTCTCAGCCCCGCGGGAGGGGAGGGGGGGCGGCGCGGCGCGGCGCAGACCCCGCGCCGTGTGCAGCGACCCCTGTCCGGGCGGGGCCTGCACCCGCCCCTCCCGCCCGGGCCCTGTCAAGCGTCCGAGGTCCCGGCGGCTCCCGCCCCGCGGCCCTCTCCCCCGGGCTGGCCGAGGTGGGTTAAAGCCGCGGGTGGTGACCGTAACGGGCGGTGACAGCGGGCCGTGAGGGCGGGGGGGATGCTCCTGGGAGAGGGGGTCGTGCGGCGAGGGGGAGCCCCTGGGCCTCGGCTGCCGCCGGAGGCGACGGGGAGGAGGGGGTGCGGGTGACCCTGATAATCGCTTTATGTTGGCCTGAGGCTTGCGTAATCTGCCATCAATTATTTATTTCATGCACCACTTATGGGGCTGAGGGGCAGCGTTAGGCCTCGATGTAGCTCAGTGCAGCAGAAGGCAGGCTTCCTTCCATGAATGTTACAGGGAAGGGAAGTGGGGTTTTTGGGGTTCAAACAGTTTTCTTCATGTGTGTTCCTCTCCCTGTGCAATTTCGGGGGCTATGAATGAGGGAGGTCCTTATTTCTGATACATTTTTAGAGATCAAGTAGAAGCCATCCTAGTCTGAGCAAAAATAACCTTGTGTGGTTTATTTCATGTGCTAGATTGTTATTTTCTCATTCTGTGGCAGGTTGGGCTGCTCAGCCAGCCTGGAGAGAAGGCTGGAGAAGGAACCATGTCTTCTGAATCTTTTTGTCTGGCTGCCCAAGCTAGGTTTGACTCCAAATGGTTGAAGACAGACTTACAGGTAAGGAGTTACATAGTTGTATTGCATCGTGACCTTTCAGGTGCAGATCAAGGATGCTTTTAGTCTAAATAGCTGACAAACAGAAGACTGCAGCATTGCTCTTGAGATAGATGTGTAGGTTTTTTTGAGTATGCTGATTTCAAACTGATCTTGAAGAAACACTAACTCATTTTGAGCTGGAAATAGATCTGTATCGTCAGTCCAGTCCCTTCTGCTGAGAAACAAGCTGGACTACATATGTGTGTTATCTTTGCAGAGTGTCAAAGCACATAGCAGAGTGTGTAGCATTACTGCTAGTATGTATGAGTATAGCAGAGTATAGCTAGTATAGCAGAGTATGTAGCATTACTATAAATTCTTCATTTAGGCTGTTGGTAAATTTCTTGCCTGCATATAAGCTAGCAGCTTTAATGCACAAGAGAACTGATGCGAAAGGTGATGGAAATCTAATTTATATTTTGAAGAATTCAGGTTAGCTTTTACTGTAGTTGTTTGTATAACGGATGTAAGCTTCCTTTAAATTTTGTCCTTTTTGAAGGGAGTTAATTTTTTGTTAAATATATGTGGTTGAAATGGAACTGTTTTTTGTTGAAATGTGCTGGTGTTTGGTGAAAGTTTTCTTTTGTCTTAGAAGATGATCTGTTGATTTATTGAAGTTGCGTGATACAGGGATGAGGATACTATTGTGTTTTCCCAATTCAGGTTTGAAAATTAAGTGGAAAATATAGAGAAGTAGAGTGGTTTGGGTCAGTTAGGTTTGTTTCAGATGAAATGGGTAACTAGAGTAAGTCCTTGTCTTGCCCGTCTTCTTCCTTCCCCGAGATGTTGCATATAGATACCTTACTTTGAATAACCTTTCCAAGTTTCTGCTCAAAACTCTGAAATTCTTGTTGAGATGGGCCAGCCAATGCTATTCCTTTGTTACAGATTAATAATAAAAAATTTTAAAAATTGCATCCTGAGTGACTTCACCCAAAATTACATGCTGATCATCCGAATGGTTGAGTTCAGCTGTTCTTGTGGTTAGACAAGGGTTTTTCCCCAAGCAGTTGTGATTCAAAAGCAGCATTTCTCCAGTATTTTACATCAGACAAGCTAAAATGGGATCAGAAGTGACAGAGCCTTAGAGGTTACATTATTTAGTAGGTCTTGTATGTAAATGCTATAAAATATCAGGGCTTGCTTTTGATTTGGCTAGATTAGTTCTATTTTCATCTTTTATTCTTACCAAAGTAAAAGTTTTGATCCAAAGTTACATGTTTTGGCTAATGTGGTAAATAAACGTAGTAGAAAACAATTTGAAGATAAGCATATTAAGAAATACAGAAATATTTTTGTGTTCCCTGGAAGCTAGCTTCTAGATTACAAATATGTTGCTTCAATGATTGTAGAATAGAGGAAAATTTTAGCTGAAAAAGTGGCAATCTCTGTTTGTAACAGCTCCTGACTATGCATTGCCTGTTTTTCTTCTGTATTATATGGGATGAAAAATGTGACTGTTCATGTGACTTGTCAGATTTTTCCTCTCGTTTGTAGTGCCTTTTTTTCTACATCCCTTTTTTCTGTTTATGTAAACTTTTGACAGGAGGCTTTCAGTTGCCATCCAAACTTTAAGGATTATTTTCAGCTGAGTGTGTATAAAAGCAATTAAATATTTGTCTTTTATGAGATTGTTGTGTAGTTAATGTGTTGTAGTAATTCCTTTTAATAATAAAAATCTTAATTTGTAACAAATTTCTGTGAATAAGCTCTCTTATAAATAAGAGTTCTTTATGAGTAATAACAAGTTAGACTCTAATTGCCAGCGTACTCCCTTTGTTTTCTTCCAATCATGCTGTAGTCAAAATAATGAGATTAATGAAATAAGAGAACAGTAATCATTTGTGATCTGCTGGACCAAACATCACTTCTCTGGAATCTGAAGACTAGCCAGGCCTCCTGGGTATAATATAATTTTCTTATTAGGTTAACTGTTTTTGGTATTACACAGGTCCTCATCACAGAACTCTGGCTGGCTGTATGTGTTCAGTATTTTAAAAAATGTGTGTGTGAATCTTGAATTGCTCCTTTTTAATGTATTAAATGGGAGATGTCTTCTTTCAAGTAAAGGGGTTTTTGGGCTCTGGGGAATTTTTCTGTTGCGTGATTGACTGTTTTAGCTAGCATGACCAGTTGCAATGACTGGTTGACTAGCATGACCTAGCTGCATGTGAAATTTCTTTATAGGTATAAATCCTGTCTCTTAATCCTTTAAGTTCTATGTCTACTGAATATGCTGATTTCCTACTGTGTATGTTTTTACCGCCTAACTACAGAAGGGCCTTATTGGTGTTCAAGAGACTGTCAACAGGAATTGAAAAGATGAGCGTAGTACCTAGGAGAGGTTTGAAGAAAGACACACTAATTTATGTGAATTCATCAAGCTGACTATAAATTATTGTTTGGAATTAGACCCTGAAACTCTTCACTTTGCAGCTAGATTTTTAACTTTTCACTGTACAGCAGTCCAAGAACGGGTAGGTGAAAGTCGGAGAAAGAGAATTATGCTGGGGAATTCTTACCTTAGGAGACATACAGAGATTGGATAGTCTTTAAAACTAACTTTTTTTTGTTTTTAAATGAAGTTCTGTGCTGCTTCAAAATTTGGGGACTATAGCTAGAATTGGAAGTGAATTGTTTCATTTGGTGGGCTAGTAGTCTCCAAAGTCTGACTTGCCCTTTTTTTTTTTTGTCACTGTTACCAAAGAGTTTGCTCTTCAGACTTCATGGCTGTGGCAGTTATTGTGGATTAAGCCAGTGAAATCTCTCTGAAAATCATCGGATTCTTTTTTGCTTTAGCTCAAGACGGTGTTGCATTAATAATGTAATACACAATATTATAATACTATGTGCATTAATAAGTCTATAATACAGTGATATTAATATAAGAAAAGAATGACATGTGGATTTTAGCATGGATTGTGTTTAATCACTTGTGCCCGCCACTGTTCCAGTTGGCATCCAGGCCAAATTTAAATGTTCTTACTCAGTTTTGGGATGTTACTCTTACGAGACAAAGCCAGTGTGATGTAGTATATTATTACTGTTCTTAAGAGAATATCAAAGACACAAGCCCCTTTGTAAATAGCAGTGAGCCTCTGGCCTGCAGGATTAACTGAAGTGGTGTGAAATGTTAATGGAACTATGTCTTGACAATATGTTTTTTGCTTATATTAATTTATTTGAAACTAAGCAATATTATTATAGGAAGCCAAAATGCTCTACAAAGACCCAAGTGCACCCTATAACTATTCCATGTCTTTTTACTAACTTTGTAATTATTAACCTATTATTGTGTGATTTACAGCTGCTAGTATAATTTTGAACTGATTAGAAACATTTCTTTTATTAAAAATCTAAATTTCCTGGTGGAGCAAAATTAAGATATTCTGTGTTGTCTGAAAAAACACAAACTCTTATAGCAGCTGAAAAATCAGGATAGTTCAGCTCAATATGAGGTAACATCAGGTAACATCAGTACTACAATATGTTCTCATATTACATATATCAAAAATATGTGTATAACATCACCATTAATAAAATAATCCCATGAAGTTATAAAACAGGTGGATTTTAGTACAGGCGACTTTCATGGGTCACGTTTAATGTAGTTGCTAGAAAGGTTAGCGTATCACTTAAATTTCCAATTTATTTTTTTAGATTTGAATTAATACATTTTAAAACACCTACCTATTTATGTCTATTACTAGTAGAAACCATTGCATTTATGGCAAAACCTGTGTATAATGGGAGATTGTGTTTTCATGGCTGTTTCTAAGGAAGACATACTTTTTTTTTTTTAAAAAAGGAAAATATAAAAAATATACAAACAGAAGGGAAGATTAAAATCGTTTACTTAAACCTAGATACCCAGTTTGCTGAATCAAGCTGTGCTTAAAATAATGCTGATTAAATAGATGTACTGTACTACTGATTTATAACCTTATGCAGAGAACTTTAATTAGTGGTGGCTGAATAACGAAAAACTAGAATTGCTGTCAGCTAATGGGATGCCTGTGTGTGTTCGAATGATGTTTAATTAGTCTGCTTATTCTGGATCCTGTGGAGAACTATTGTGCTTAATAGCAGGGGTTAGAGGTGAAAAACTTGAATTTTCCTGTAGTGTGGAAAAATACTTTAGGCAACAGTCAAGGTGCAAGAGCTGTCTACAAGAGGAATAGGATGCATTTTCATTGGTTTTCATTGTGTTCATGGCTAGCAGGCTGTTTCTGTCATCTTCTTTTGCCACAGAGATGAGAGTGAGCTTTTTAAAATGAAACAGCCACCTGTAAGAGTTGCATTGGTCTGAAATCTTTTTACCTTCCCTTCAGAGTTACATTCAGCATTTTGATTTTCATGAAAATCCCACTCTTCCAGCATCTAGATCAGTGTCTTCGCTTGTAAGAAGATAAAGTAAATAAATCATGTCTTGACTATTAAAAGCAAGAAGTTAGTGAAAGTTGCTTTCTCTGTTTTGTTGTTTTCCTGTTAATTTTCTTCGTAGTTTTGGTTTCCTGATCAGAAAATGAAGGACTTACGTGGAAGTTCTTATTGCAGCTGCAAATGAGAACTCCTGCATTTTTAAAGAAAGTGAAGTTTGCAGTAGGGATTTTTTTAATTATTTAAAAAAATGAAGTAATGCTGTCCCTCCAAAGTAAGTGATTTCCAGAGGGAGGGGTGAGGACCATATGTGGATTGATAGGTTAGAGAAATTAAATTTAATGCTTATGCAAATATTTGGGCTCAAACAGAACTACTGTTCTGCAAATGGAGAAAGTCAGAGAATTTCTCTTCTAAGTTTGAGGGAATTGCATAGTTTTTCTTTGCATATGACCATTAACTGTTAATAAACTTTTGCAACAAATGGAAGACCAGTAGACTGTTATTATGGGGACATTTCTAGTTTAACCCCAAATGTGTTACAGTAATGTGGGGCTGCTGAACTTTTTTGTCTTTGCTATCAGAGCTTTAGAGTGGTATGTTTAGATCTAATGATGTTTCACTGTGCTTCGCATTGGTGTGATAAGCAGCTGTGGTTTCAGGGCATGCTTCAGCAGGGAAGGAAGGAAGCTAGGACAAACTACTGAAGAAGATGACAATGAAAAAGGAAACACAAATTGAATGGATTCAAAAAAGCGAAAACAACAGAGAGACTTGGGAAAGGACTTGCTGTTCTGTGATTCTCTTCACCATTACTGGGCTGAAAAAGTTTTGTTTTTTTTAAATCTATTTCTAAAGAAAAATGTTTTTTAATGTAGTCTTTAAAATACAGCCAATGGCTAGTGCGTAAGTAACTGAATGGAAGAACAGATTCTCTCCCCCTCCCCCCCCCCCGCTGGCAATTCTGAGGTGAAGATTATTTAAGTAGCTTATATTTTAAATCCATGTCAACATTTTGTGATTATGAAGTCACTTTCTTGAATTTCCAGTGCAGTTATATAATCAGGAATCCTACCTGAATCAATCCTTGTCCTTTTGTGTCATTTTCTTTTCCTGGCTTCATTTTTCTTGAGCTCAAGTTCACTTTTATGGAGGCTTCTATGCTTTCTGCAGGAAAGTTTATGAGACCACATCAAGAACGTGGTCTGCTGTACCACATGGAGTAAGCTTTGTCTGACTTAAACAGATGATTTAGAACAAAAGCACAGCTGATGATTATTCTTAAAACAACTTATTAAAAGCAAAATTGTAGTGGTGCTTTGAGAATCATCAGAAGCTTGGCCAGTTATGGTTGCAAGATTTAATTTTCTTGAAGTGTAAGGAAATGTTAATGCCAATGCCTTATTCTCTAGAGTTGATGGGGATGGACGGGAATTTCACTGCCAGCCCTGTTGGAGGATGGCAGCAGCATATGCCAGCAACCAAACTAGACATCCCTTTGACTTAATTAAATGTTGTACCAGACAGAATAAATTACAGTTTAACTGCAGAGATAAGATTAGTAAAAGATTAGAGTGGGGGCTGCCCAGTTTACAGTTCAGTAGAAGTTCACTTTGAAGTCTGCTTAGGCACTTGCTTTTTTGGGTTGGGATAAGCGATCAGGGCTGAGACTTAGGTCTATGTGGGAAGTATGAATTTGGTGAGATACATGCCTTACAACTGCAGAGATCAAGACATCGTCTGGGGATGAGAATGTGTAACAAATGGTGGAAGTGGCTGGGGGTGCATGAAGGTGAGGTGCGTAGGGGATGAGGATATGTGGCTGTGGTCTTATCTTAGAGGAGGTCGGGACATGCCATGGAAAGAACAAGAGAGATTTTGGGCATGGGGAATGGCACTTGATTTGGTGGAATGAGTAGGAGGATTAAGAACACAGGCCAAGGTTGTAAGACAGTGGATAGTGGTGATGGAGCATGGAGCTGCTGTTGTGTCAGTCTTGGGAAGGCAGTGTGTAGGTGGTGGGGCAAGCAGCGACTTGGGGTCCTTGTGGGGTTTTTACAGAGTGTACATCTCTGACACTGTTGCTAGTTGCAAAAGTTCAGTGAAAACTTAATTATTCTTAATTTGTTACCTTGCTGAGTTTGTCAAGTTCATCCCTTTAAACATTCACAAATGAAGTTACTAAATTATTAGAGGGAAAGATGTCTGCATAAATAAAGCAATCTAGTGAGAGAGTGTTAGACTTAACAAAACACAGGTAGATACTCTTGTACTTGCAACCCCAGTATGTCAGAAACAATGAAGACACCAAATATGTTTTCCTTCTCTGGAACTGCACCATCAATTGCCTTGTGAACTTTCTTTAAAGAATTGAGTGGAAGAAGAGCTGTGTTTTTGAAGAAGGGTCGTATTTTTTGGAAAACAGAAACCAAAGAGAGACGTTTTCCATATTTGTTCTGAACAAAGTTCTAGTTCTCTTGTCTCAGCACTTCGGTGTGTTGATAGACTTCTTACAAATGACTGAATGCAAGAATTGGTGGGAGCAAAGAAGAAAGTAGTATGAACTTGTGCTGGCTAAGATAGTCTTAAAACACTGTAGAAAGAAAGAAAAGCAGGATTGTGTAGTCAAAGCAGATATTTGACTTTTCTACCATACAGTTGACTTACTGTTATCTTCAGCTGCTGGTTTCACAGAATTGCAAATAGTTGAGGTTGGAAAGTACCTCTGGAGGTCATCTGGTCCAACCCCCCTGCGCAAGCAGGGCCACTTAAAGCCAGTTGCCCGGGACCATGTCCAGACAGCCTTTGAATATCTCCAAGGATGGAGACTCCACAGCCTCCTTGGGCAACCTGTGCCAGTGCTTGGTCACCCTCACAGTGAATAACTGTTTCCTTATGGTCAGAGGGGAACCTCCTGTATTTCAGTTTGTGCCTATTGCTTCTGGGCATCACTGAGCAAAGCCTGGCTCCATGTTCTTTACACCTTCCCTTTGGGTATTTATATACATTCATGAGTTCCCTCCTGAGCCTTTTCTTCCTGAGGCTAAACAGTCATAGCTCTCTCAGCCTTTCCTCATAGGAGAGATGCTCCAGTCCCTTAATCATCTTCGTGGGCCTTGATTGTACTCTGTCCAGTATGTCCATGTCTCTTGTACTGGGGAACCCAGAACTGGACCCAGTACTCCAGGTGTGGCCTCACCAGTGCTGAGGGGAAGGATCACCTCCCTTGACCTGCTGGCAATACTCGTAATGCAGCCCAGGATACCCATTAACCTTCTCTGTGGCAAGGTCTCATTGCTGGCTCGTGTTCAACTTGGTGCCCACCAGGACCTGCAGGTTCTTTTCTGCAAAACTGCTTTCCAGCTGGATGGCTCCTAGCATATACTGGTGCCTGGGGTAGTTCCTTCCTGGGTGCAGGACTTTGCACTTCTCCTTGTTGAACTTCATGAGGTTCTTGTCAGCCCATTTCTCCAGCCTGTCAAGGTCCCTCTGGATGGCAGCATGACCCTCTGGCATATTAGCCACTCTTCCCCATTTCTGTTGGTTAAGTGAAATATTTCTGTTAAGGGAGTTGTGAAACTTCTGTTACGGTTATAGAATTTTGGGATCATGAAAATAAAATTGCTTGAATAATTTATCACTTAAAAACTCAGACTTTTCTTTCACTTTTGGTTATCATAGTGGCAATTAACTGTTTAATATGTCTGCTGAACATCGAGTAGATTAATAGTGAACTTGTTACAGTTGGAATTGAGTTACCCTCAGTTATGACAGATGAATTGGTTGTAAATACTGTTTCCTAATTGTCCTTTTGATTATTACTACAAAAAAAGTCCTGTGTTCCTTTACTTTGAAACATGTCTCCTTTTCCCCCTCCCCCAACACATATACCACTGGCAAAGCGTTAACTACAACCTGAATAAAAGCAAAATTGTTTATCTGAAGGCTGCTTATGGTATAAGCTTCCACGTGAGGTATTTGGAGAAGGAGGGGGAACTTTCTCTGACCTATAAGCTTGGTCGTTGCTCTATCTTTATGCACCATACCAAGAAAATGACTTTGATAAGAATTTGAACGCCAAACCCAAGGCAGAAGAAATTTTGTTTACTTTTTCAGTTTTTAGTTGCTTGAAGGACTTGGGTGAACTTTGTGCCATGTGGAAGGATTAGAGGTTAAAACAGAGAAAACAATTCTTGATTCTGTTTTACAGCAATGCTTACAAAAGTAGTAAGTTTTTTGAAATAAAACAGTGCTGCATTATGAAGAACCTTGAATTCAAAGCCTGTAGGCGTTCAGATTGTAAGCTTAAGGGCTGTGAGAGTCATTTTCCATACCAAGGTGATCTGAGAATGTAAAATAAAATGTATGAAAAGACAGTTTATCAAACAAACATCTTAACATTGTGAAAATCATAATATATTATGCAGCCCATCTGGAGAGTTGCCTCACTATTTTTCAAGCTTGTATTTTAGCATAGGTTAGCATTCAACAGGTGAATGTTTAAAAAAAAAAAATCTTCTATCACATATGAGCCAAAAATAGTAAACAGTTGTGTTTAGCTATTTTTGCAGGAAAATAATTGTGAAAAATACATTCCTTAAGAGCCCTGCTAAAGTATATGACCACATCTGATGAAGGAGAAAGTGAACGCCATTTATTTTTGAAGTATTTATAGATTGAGAACAGTGCAAGAAATTCAGTCAATGGTGAATAGTTGCATTTCAACAATGCAAAAAAAAAAAAAATCAACTTTACTTCAGACTATTGCAATTTTTAAAAAATTAAGCCAAATGTAAAGCTTGTAGCAAAACACAGACTCTTTGCAAAAGCTCTATGTGCTGTCTAGCTCTGAAGAACAGGGACTGTGCCTTCCACTAAAGCATGGTTACAGTGTAATTCTGGTGCTGCACAATTGATAAATTGCAGATAAGTTGAATAATGTCTAGCTCATGCTGTGTGATTCTTTTCCCTCTTATCCCCCTGAGATCAGGAAATAGCAAGTGACAAATACGTACAATATGTCAGCTCATATTTTATGCTGAAAGAAAAACAATTGAAATATTTAATATGTGTTGGAGTGAATTTCTGAAGTATGCAACATGAAGTCAAGAAACTAATATGGTAATTTAGTGTGTTACAGTGGTGTCAAAACATGCAACTTGTCTTTAATTCTTCATGTTAACTGAGATTAGCTGGATCAGCAAACGACTTCGCTGCTGGTGGTTGTGACTCTTGAAACCTGTAATCTTTAGTCATGAAAATATCTTCAGGAAATAGATCAAAATAAAGTATAAGCAGACTACTGTGTATAATGGTAAATGTTTACAGCAGTTGTGTAAGTAGCATCTTTGTATTACTCCTCAGTTAAAACACTTCGGATTTGAATACTAGTTACATAACACAAAGATGCTTCTGAATAAGCCTTCAGTACTTTTTTTTTTTTTTTTTTTTTAAATGTCTCCACTGCACCACTTTGGTATGTTAAAGGTATTCTGTTTTTCAGTTTCATGTACTCCCCTCCTCCCTTATGCTATATGGTTGCAAATTACAGCTTGGTTATTAGGGAATTTGCTTGGGATACAGCTGTTTTGCAGCATTTTATAAAGCAGAGAACCACATCAGTAGAAGACAAGTTATCCTGGTCATTAGGATTCTTCAAAGGAGATCCAAATTGATAAATCAGTAGGACACTCATGTTACAGCCGGAGCTTTCATGAGCACTTCCAGCTAGCGCAGTCCTGCCATTTGTTCTATTGCGAGTACTTGTCCTGTTGCACACATAGCGTATTGGGAACTGAGCTGGGCTGAGGCAGCCCCTCGCTCTTCCCTCAGGTGCAGCTGGCTTTAGTCTTGATCTGTTCCATAATCTGGTTCAGCAGATGATCACGCACGTGCATTAGCCCGCACACAAGAGGAGGCATTGTAGCAGCTGGAAGGAAGAGGGAGGGCTGTGAGAGATGCGTTGCACAGCAGGACCAGTTTGAACTGGTTAAATATGTTTATGAATCTGCCTTGATGTTGTGTGTTCTGGTTGAGTGCTCAGCTCTTCAGTTGCTGGTTTGGAGAGGGAACTGTATTGACTTTCTTCATGCTTCCCCATTTTGTGACTTTATGCAGCTTGACTTTGTTCGGATAGCTTTTCCTGAAGGGAAACAGGACACCCCACCCCATGCCCCCCCGCGCCCCCCTTCCCCACCCCCTCCCCGATTATTGCATGATGTCATCTTGAATGTGTGCATAGTCCTGAGGTGACCAAATCCATGCTTTTGATGAGAATTTTTCACCAAAAGAAAGTTCATCTTGCTGTATTTGAGCCTTTCTAAAAGTTTGTTTTGCTCTTTTTGTCTGAAAATAGCATAGCTAGAGAATCGGAGATCCTGAAGATCATTTAAATCCCTGTCATACACAGACACAATGAGTATACTAGTGAGGTGATACATGTGTTTTCTTTCTTCTGGGACAAAATATAAAATCTGATGTATTTTAAATGTTAGTTTGAGTTGGCTTGAGAGAAAATTGTTGTGTGTAACTGTATATAATGTATTATTTTTAACAGCTCGCTTTTACACGAGATGGACTATGCGGCTTGTGGAATGAAATGGTAAAGGATGGGGAGATTGTATATCCTGGAACAGAGTTAACACAAAGTGGTGAACTACCTCCAAGAAAAGGTATGAATTTTTAAATTATTTTTTTTCTTTGTTCATTTTTTCTTTAATTGTGATGATGAAAATGGAATTCAAATTTCATACTGTCACAGAACTTTGGTTTATCATCACCTGTCTATACAATTTGCAGGTGTTCATGTTTTGAATTAAATACAGTTGAAACTGATTTCTTAAAAGTGTACAGAAAGATAACTTCTAAGCTTTCAAATGAAGGCTTAAATCTGTTCCAGCCTTTTGAAATTAAACTTCATAACTAGGCATGTTGTTATGAGAGAAGCTTGGCAGTGTCCTTCTGTTTGGTATGCTTGGTGTGCTTACAGCTGAAGCCTTTGTTTAAAGGAAGTGGACTGAGGAATGGGGTGAAGCTGATACTGCTATTTCTAATTTTGTTCACAATCTTCATAAAGTAACTAAAAGGTCAGCTAAAAAACTGTCCACAATCTGACTGAGAATGTAGTGCTTTTTTTTTGGTCGTCTTGTGTACTTGAGAGCAGTTCAAACACTGCGAATCCTGCAAATGGCAGAGTAATGCATCTGTTTAGAGGGATTACTTTGGTGGAGGTGGATTTTGTTTCATGATGGGCTATACTAAAATGGAGTGATTCTGCTCTTGCCTTTTTTACTTCTTCTGATTGTGGTGCTCTTTTGAGTCCATATTGAACGGAAAATTGAACTGGTCAAAAAAGGAAAAGGTTAATGTTTCCTAACCTGCCTGAAATGGGCTTGCCAAATGGTCAGATACGTTTTGTAAGTAATTTATGTGACCCCCAAATAAATGAGGCTCTGTCTAGGAGAAGGGCAGAAATACTGCCTTTGGTAGCAGTGAACTATTATTTCAGCTGCTGTTACTTCCTGAACTGTACTGTTGGATAGACATGATATTTCAAACCAGTAATGCTCAATTCCTTATGGAGAGAATTTTTTTTTTTTAACCTATGATTTGTTGTCTTTAAAAAATGGGGGGGAGGGGGAAGTCTTTTTGACTAGAGGAAGTTTTGTCTACAGGAAAGAAGCTATAATAAATAGTTTGAGAGGAGAGTGAATTATACATTTGTTTTTTTTATCAAGAGTATAAGCTTTGTAGGTTGTGAGTGGCTACATGCTATAATAAGGACTAGAATTACGTTCCTGTTTCAGAGTTAGAAAACTTTTTTTTGTCCTGCTGCTGGCCCTTTTGAATATCATTGTTGATACTGGATGAAAATACGGCTGATCTTATCAGAAGGGCTACTACAACAGCTGGTCATGAAATGAGTGGAGGTAGTGAAATTAGCAATCCTAAGAAAAAAATATTACATGTCTATTACTAAAAGGCATCATAAACTTGATGCAATGAAGGGAAGGGTTATGCCTTAAATGAACTGTGGGAAACGCTTTCCTGTTTTATGATAGCTCATGATAGAGGTGTTGTGACGGTTGTGGTGTAACAATTCAACACACTCTGTTCTCATGTAGCAAAAAGATAGCGAACATCTGTAATAATAAAGACAATATATTAAAGTAAATACTTGCTTTACAAATGAAATTGATGCAGTTTCGTCGTTTTGTGCCAGATACTTATACATTGTTTTTGGAGTTGTACCTGTGCAGGTCTTTGGCAGAAAACTATTCTTCCAATATCTTTTTAGCTAAGTAGCCACAGAGAATTGGGATTTTTGTTAGTTATGGTGCTGTAGTGCTTTCAGTGGTTCTGAGAAAGCTTATAGAAAGATGTCGTAGTATAATTGGTTTTTGTTTTCAGGAGAATCATTGAAATATTAACTAGGAAAATGCAAGCTGTCAGTTCTGATCCAAAATGTAGAGAGCAGTATAAAGTAAAAAAACAGAAGTGCTAAGCGAGTCAGTCATCCATGACTCAACATATTTATCTGCACTTGGGACACCTATTCTGAATAACGATGTGAAGTTTTTTTTTAAAATGCTGGATGTATGTATGTACACATGACTTCGAAGGATCAAAAAGGTACAAAGTGTTAAAGGCTGTAGGATACTGTTACTTAAAAATACAGAAATTCTGATGGTTTACTGTAGAAATTAGGCATTTATTTTACCTTAAAATGTCAGTGGTCCATGCTGTGATGAGGCTTTTGAAAGCTTTCTGATATCCGTGGTGGGTTTTTGTTGTTGTTGTTTTGGGGTTTTTGTTTTTTTGTTTTTTTTTTTGTTTTGTTTTGTTTTTTTTTTTTTTTGTTAAAGCAAGGCTGCCACTTGTTGTTTCCAGTACTGTATTGTGGTGGGTTGACCTTAGCCAGCTGCCCACCCAGTTTCTTGCTCACTGCCCCTCCTCAATAGGACAGAGGGAGAAAATAAACTGGAAATGCTCGTGGGTTGAGATAAAGCCAGGGAGATCACTTACCAGTTACTGTCATAGGCAAAACAGACTTGACTTAGGGAAAACTAATTTAATTTAATTTATTGCCAATTAAGATAGAGTTGGATAGTGAGTAACAAAGATAAAAATTAAAACAACACCTTCCCCTCGCCCTTCCTTCTGGAGGGTTTAAGTGTAGGTATTATATAGCACAGATCGCATCTGTTCCTTTCTACAACTGGTGTGTCTATGTTCTTATACATAGGTACTTCTAAAACATCTATTTCTTGAAAAGCTACAGTAGTTTAGAAATTTCAATACAGCTTTTTCAGGCTCCTAACTCTTAGAATTAATGCATGAATTCTCTTTCAGTGAAATTAGCCTTCATAAATTCCTTTGCGCTGGCCTACAGGATTGGTAAAATACAACCATCTTGCTTACTAGAGCTGAACTTTGAGAAGAAAAAGCTAATCAGGGCTATTTTTGGTCAATGTTGGATCAGATTGTATATTTGATTCTGTTAGGCAGTAGTGAATCATGGAACCAGAAAAAATGGCAGTCAGTTTGCACCTCTGAACTTGCAACTCAAATTGAGTTTCATGAAATTAAAACCTTGAGTATTTCAGTCTGTTTAGTTGGTAGTTACTTTTTTGCATAAATGATCTACAAATGTAATTCAAGAGGAGAGGGAAAAGTACATACAAGTAATGAGATTTATATAAAACCCAGTGCTCTTATATTAAAAGCAATATATTTTAATCCCAATATTCAGATTTTGCTGCTAAATTGACTAATTTGGAGTTAAATAAGAGAGGCTGCTGTAAGTAGTCCTTTTTATTTAGTCTGTTTTAGGAAGTTTTGATGTATGCCTATCCATTGTAACTTCTTTTTTTCACTAGTGCTATAGCTCTCTGATGCTGACTGAGCTGCTCAGAAGAGGCACTTCATTCTTTCAGTGGCTATCAGCAGTGGCAATAGACTGGAAGAACATGCTGTTGATAGCGAAAAGCTTTCCTTTTCTCTCTAGGAAGAATATACAAATCGTGTGTATTTTTCCCCTGTTAGCAAGAACATTTGGTTAGGAATAACCTCTTTGTTTTTGCTTCATGGCGCTTTCAGAAAATCTTGTTTGGTAAATGCATTCAGCAAAATGTGTTTGCATGTTTCCAAGTACCATCTGAGGACACAGCTGTGACAGTAGTGATGTCCAAATACAGGTGCACTTGCAGCATGGCATGTACTTAAAAGATAATCAGGCTGCCCTCAGGAAATTTGGATGAGATTAATGTCTTGTATACTGGAAGCTATCTACTGAAAATAATAAAAAGTATTAAATAATGATATTCTTACTAAATTTTTAAGTTAGAGAACCATTACTGTAAATTTTTAAGACATAGCAGTCAACTACTCAGGTATCTTTTTTTTTTGTGGGTTGGTTTTTTTATTTTTTATTCCTCAAACTTTTGTATAGGTGGGAATTTCTGTTTCAATTAGCTATTTTAAGTTCCAGGGCAGAAATATAAAATCATCAGCTTCATGCCTCTGTCCTACCTTTGGTAAACGCTGTGGCTTTCCTCTTCTCTTCTGTTCCCCCTTTCCTGAAAGTTGGGCCTTTGTCAGCCTAGTGCCATTGAATCCACAAACCTCATTCAGTGTTGCACCTGCAAATAGATAATAAAGTCCAAATGCCACAAGCGATTCCAGAGAGGCTGGCAGAAACCAAATCTTTATGATAAGAACAACAGTATTTGGGAATTGGTTATGGTGGCTACCGTTCAGACCACATATGTATCAGCCTGTAGTAGTGAGCAGGCATATAGTCTGGCTCCTGCTTTGAGCCTTCTTTCCTGTGTAAGAAAGAACTTGTTAAAAGTGAGAAGTGCTTCTTTGCTTTCCCTCTTTTCTGCTTCCCCGAGCCCAGCTATGTTGGCTGTACCCAGTGGCTCAAGCGTTCAGTACTCAGCTGTGGATTATTGTACTCTCTCTGCAGGACAGAGGGAAGTCTGTAGTCACCCCGTTGGACAGTTTGACTTCATAAGTATAAAATGCTTTATTGCATATTCAACAGATAATTTACAGAATGCATTTTAAAAAATAGTATACCAGGAAAGAAAAGAAACTTTATTTCTGATTAGGGTTAGGAGATCAGAATCTTCTGTCATCTGGACTTCTACACCTGGAAGGCTGTGTAAACATGGTTTGCAAATGGTTAGGCATGCATCCTTCCTTCACAAATAACTATCAATTGAAGTTTATACATATGTATACGTATATAAAAGAAAAGCTCTTTCACAGAAAACAAATTATTATTTTGTATTGCAGCTGAAATACTTCCTGGCTCTGGGACTACCAAATACTATTTTAGAGTGGTTGTAAAATACAGCCCTTGCCGAAAGTACAATGTGTAACTTTTTGCCTTTTGGATGGCAACATCTGTTGGGAAACTGTTGCAGGCTTTTTCTTTCTACTGAGGGATTCCTAACTATATCAGTTCATTGGCATTTAAGAGTAGCACAAGATCATATTGTAACAGGTGCCAGAGGCGACTGTGCAGTGTCAGTTATTTTCTTCATTGAATATGAAATGTAAGTTCCACCTTTAGTTGCTTCTTTTTTATCCTCTGTTTATACTGGATTAGGCTATTGCTGTGCAAGATAGAGCACACAGGGTGAGCTACTGCACTTTGGTTTGGGAGCTAACTTCTAATTGAGGACAACTAACTTCAGTTGCTCAGTTTTGACTGGCTAAGGATACCGGCCTCAGCTTGGAGGCTTAAGGTTGTGAACCAAAACATAGTTAAGACAAAGTTCTTTCAGGGAAATGTTACACAGCTGTTTTCCCCCACCACAATATTCATGCTTCAGTCCGAGAAAAATGAAGTTAAAACAGGTTGTCACACTGCAGCATGTTTTTGCATGCATTGTTTTGAAAACTGTCTTATTACTTGTTATTTTGTCCTGTGCTGGCTTCACTCAAGTTTTCTTCCTCCTTGCTTCTCTTTCTGAAAAACCTTTGGGGCTCCCTTTTTAAAAATCCCTTTCATTAAGCATAACTGAGCTTCCAAAATTAATGATGTCCGTGTTGCTGCTTTCAGTCTAGACTGATACGAGCTTTGTCCCTTACGGGGCAAGTGGTTTTTTTGCAAGTACAGGGAAAAGTGTTTGTGGAACAATGTGACATGGACTTTTAATGTGATTTTTAGCTCAGTTCCTTCCCACTTCTTCTTTCATTGCTCCCTTCTTCTGTTCATACAGACAATGAAAAAACAAATCCTCCTTGTGGATTTGTGTGTCAAGGTCGTTTTTATACAATACAAAGCTTAAGTTCCCACCTGGATTGGGACCTTCTCTATTTGCAGCAGGGAACTGGGCAAAATGACTAAGTTTGTAGCCCTTTGTTGTCATCCTTTGCCAAGGATCTGTTAAAAAGCATAACAAGTTATCTTACAGCTGCCTGCGAAACATAGTGGGTAGAAGGGTGTTGTGCCAAGACACTAACTAAAATCCCAGACCCTGCGGAGTGTGTCTCTAGATGTGTGGGTGAGTGGAGAAACAGTGAGATTATGGTGTTACTGTAGGAATATTCTGAACTACTGGGGCTAAACAGGGTGTTTAGTCACTGATTTAACTCTATTGATGGAATCTGTGCCTTTAATATTATTCACTTGTGGCTTGGAATAGAAACAGCTAGATTCAGTCACATTTTGGACATGTGTTATCATGCTGATGACTGCTGTACTATTGGATGTTCCTTGGTGTTTGAGAGGAACTGTTATACTCTCTCTGATTGCCACTTACAAGTGGGATATCCAAACTGCTTTTTCCTGTTCTCAAGTGACTTTGCTATTGCTTCCTTAGCCCACAACCTCAGCTGCAGCATGCATGCTGCAGTTATGGCTCCTCTTCTTTTTTTCCTGTTTTCCTTCAGTCTTCATCTGCCACCTCCTGAGCACTAGTGTGTGTTATAGATTAGGAAACATTGGCTTTAATTTAAAACTTGTATAATTAAGGCACCTTAAAAAGGTTTCTTTTGGGCGGTGCTATTGTCTACAGTCTAACAAATTTTCAACAGAGGCAACCACAGATCCAGTTACAACCAGATTAGGCATTCATTTTCTTTCAGCCCAGATGGAAAGAATAGTTGAATGTTTTTGTACATTGTGATAGGTGTGTTTTGTATGTTCTGAGGTAATGAGAGCCTTTGATCTCCAAGTGGGGTCATGGTGAGTCTGAGGCAGGCTGCAATCAGATGTGCTGTGTCTGGCTACAGCTGTAAACCTCTTGCTTATTATTGTCTTCTGAAATATGCTGGTACATATGCATATGTTTTGAGTGTGGGGCGAGAGATAGGAAAAAAGATGAAATTCTAATGCTTGTCTGGCTTCTTGTGGCCAGGGCATTTGAGGGGGGAGTCTCTCTAGGCTAGATTGGCAGGTAGGAATACAGGACCAGTCATTTTTAAGAGCCTGGTGAAATGGCTGGAACTAAACTCTTCATGAATAAGTTGCAAATGCTGAACTTGGGGAATTTTGGGGGATATTTTTAGAAAAGAAGGTCAGGGTGAGGAAAGTATTTGCCAATGTGGCCCTTAATTACAAGGCAATCTTGTGCAATGAACTGACTGGAGGTATGGATATGGAAATCCATATTCCCAATATGAATAAGGAGAGACTTCCAGCTGTCTAGTTCTACTGTGTTCAGAAAATTGGGACTTTCATGCAGCCTTTGATTACAGAGATAAGTGACTAATGTCTGTGTTCTGTCTTTATGAAAGTAATCTCAAAAGGATTGCAAATGCTCTTTTGTTGTTTGGGCAGAAACTGGTGGTATTATTTTCATTACTTGCTGGTAATTACTAAGATGCTAGATACGTTACAGATGTTGAACTACCGCTGCATCAAATTAGTGTAAATGCCAATATATAGCTCTCCTTGATTTTGAAATTAAGGCAATTGCTATCTTTTTTTCTGTGTTGGAAATGCAATATGAAAACAAGTAAATACTACAGAAATGCGGATAGTTGGGAGCAAAATCTGACTTAAAGTGCATCCTTTGTGATACTATGTGTTGCAAATCCTTTGCAAATCTTATGTGATGGTATTGATATTAAATGTTCAACCTCCTTAGGAGGTTACAGCAGTGATTTCTGAATTCTAAGGTCACTGCCTTATGAAATGTAACATGAGACCTAGCACCTGTGACAGTTAACATGGTAAAATACTACTTCCCCCCCCCACCCTGTACTCTTAATGATAGACAGTATTGCTGTAAACTTGTGGGCTGGGCATTTCACTTTTACATTTCTAATCTAGAACTGAATTCAAGGGGGAAGTAGCTTAACTGGTCCTTTTTTTTTTTTTCTCCCCCTTTTTTCTTTAGATGATAGCACTGAATGCCAAACTGCATCAAAGAAAGAAGAGCAAAATGACAAAGAAAAGAAAGATGAAGAAGAGACTCCGCTGCCCACTTACAGGGCCAAATCGATTGTTGAGAGTTGGGTATGGGGCAAACAACCAGGTATTACAGCTGTTTTGGTCATTCTCACTGAAGCATTATGCATTCTATATTGATCACTACTATTGTAGCATCAGGAAGTAATTGGATCAAGTGTACTTGCTGACAGATGCATCTGTTAGGTTAGTGGAATAAGTTGGATAAGTGGTTAACTGTGATTGAAGTTAAACATTTACTATAATTACTTTCAAATTTAATTAGGCTCATGACTTGAAGAGTCAATTTGCACCTTTCATGCTGCTTGAAGGAATGATAAACTGACTTGGAACAAATGCAGTTATACAATGAAATGTTACAATGACTTCGGAATGTTTCTTTTCAGTTGCAGACACTAAAAAGAAATTGCTTGGTTTCTGAAGACTGAATTTTCTTGGGCAATAAAGGTTTAATAGGTGATTTTTCTTTTTGATTTCATGGTCTGGTAGATAAGTTTGCGTGAATCATGGGAGGAAGGTTGAAATGGTTAGTTCAATTAACTGTCTGTCCTGGCCCTTGCTGACAGTAATCTCACCTATGATGGCAGTGGAAAAATGCTTTGTGTGTTCACATCTTCACGTATAGCTCCATAAAGTACTGATTTTGATATTGAAGCCAGTTGAAGTTCATGGCTGTTTATTACTCCAGAGCAGCAATTCATTGTCTAAAATTGTACACGTTTAAAAATAGCGGATCAGAAGAAGCTTCACTTCAGTGGTTTGTTTTACAGTTCTGGTGCGTGATACTGCCTGATTCAGATGTTGGCATGTACAAACTTTGGAGACATCTGTTGTGCCCCTTTTTCTTTCCCCTCACCCAGAAGCACTTGAAGATCCCTGGGAAAAGTATTGTCTCTTCAGTGCCAGAATCCGCATCTCTGTAGCCCCGTTTGCTAGGGAAGTTATTTGTTTCTGTTGAGCCACAGGTCAGCTGCCAGTCTGCTGTCCTCTGCTCTGTGCCAGCCAGCTTGCTCTCTTTTCTTAAGGACAGGAGGACAGATGGACTTGCTGTCACTCTAGTAGTGGGACAGAATTTTGCAGTGTAGGAGGAATGAAAAGAATTGCCACTACAGAGGAAGGGGGAGTGAGAATTGAATGTGTTGAAGAGATGTAAGCTGAAGGTCACAATTATTTCAGTTTTAGATTTTTATTTAGTGTGTGTTTGAGGAGTAAAATAAAACTATTTTACAAAATGGTAATCTAAATGCCAAGTATCTCACCAATACATGGTAATTCAAGGCCGCACCTCGAATACCTGCACTACAAGAAAGACATTGAGATGCTGGAGCGTGTCCAAAGAAGGGCAACAACGCTGGTGAAGGGTCTAGAGCCCAAGTTTTGTGAGGAGCAGTTGAGGGAACTGGGGTGGCTTAGTCTGGAGAAAAGGAGGCTGAGGGGAGACCTTATTGCTCTCTACAATTACCTGAAAGGAGGTTGTAGCGAGGTGTCAATCTCTTCTCCCAAGTAACAAGTGATAGGACAAGAGGAAATGGCCTCAAGTTGTGGCAGGGGAGGTTTAGATTGGATATTAGGAAAAACTTCGTCACCGAAAGGGTTGTGGAGCATTGGAACAGGCTGCCCAGGGATGTGGTTGAGTGACCATCCCTGGAGGTATTTAAGAGGTGTAGATGTGGCGCTTAGGGACATGGTTTAGTGGTGGACTTGGCAGTGTTGGGTTAACTGTTGGACTTGATGATCTTAAAGGTCTTTTCCAACCGAAATGATTCTATGATTCTATGATTGTATCAGTTTCTCCCAACTGACCAAGGTGTTTGGGACAAGACCTGGCCTTAAGCTCACCCTCCAATTATTTCTTAAAAATTGAAAAAACAGTTGTTTATAAAAAAAGGGAAGTGTGTGTGTCTGGCATTTTCAGAAAGAAATAACTTACTCTCTTGTGTTTACTTTTAGTGCTTATATATAGTATGGTTTATTGGCGCGCATATAGATACTTATTCTAGAAATAACTTATGAAGACTTTATCTAATAAATTTGTATTCCTTGGTCTCTGTTACCATTTGTGCTTGAAGTTTGCATCACCTAGCTGTGACATACAAATCCTTAAACAATACTACAAACACACTTACAGTTTATTTTTAGAAGTGTTACAGGTGGCTTTTGTTCATGATTGTAGGTAACTTTTTGTTTTGTATTTGTCAGAAAGATAGCTAACAGCTGCCTTTTGAGCCATCCTAGTTTTTGTGGCTTGGTAATTAATTTTGAAAAAAAAAATGCAGAGAATCACTTCAATTTTGATACTTTGTATAAGTGTTTCATAAAATGAGGAAAATGTTTTAAGCTTTTCTTTTGTCATCCTTCATAAAAATAAGATGAACCTTTGAACATTTGCTTGTCAAAAGCATGAAGGAACTTTTGAAAAGGAGAATTGTTTCTTAAATGTATTGTTGCTGATCAAGTAAGAATTAAAGGCTTACTATGTTTTCATTTATGTTTTATACTCCTTTACAAATAAGGTATGATTTGGAGATGTGAGCATGGAATTATTTTACAAAAAGAACTGAAGAGGCATTTAAAGTCTGTGTATCAGGTCAATACCCTGAACTATTTCTACTGAGTTTAATGATTTACAGTCTTACATTATGAAAATAGTATCTAGACATTAGACAGTGTATATCTACATTTTAGAAGTGCTGTAATACAATCTTATGTTGCCAAGGAGTGTGGAGGATCATGCTATTGAACTTCAAGAGGCTAATCCAGGTCAGTGGGCCTTGTGACATCCCTCCCCCATGAGGGCTGAGAGATTTTGAGAACACACAAAAAAAACCCCTGTTCATAAATGTGTTGAGAAACATTACTTTTTGTCCCCCCCAAGCCCCGCACTTGTTTTGTCATCCTGGCACAAGTTCAGAGAAGCAAAATGCTTTCCCTGGTTCTAATTTATGCTGAGATCACTACTCTACCAGAACAGGGCAAAGAGGTCTTAGGTTTTTTTTGGAATGGTCGTCTTATGCCAAGTACTATAAAGATACGTAAGATAATAATAAATACATGGGTAAGTCATTATTTGACTTTAAGGTGGTTTTCCTTCTCTCTTGCATCTTGCGTTCATCCAGTTCACGTTCAGCTCTTAACTGATGTCAGTGTTGAACTATTCAGGCCTCATTTTTGACATCAGTGCTTCTTTAAAACATCTTCCCCCTATCCTATTCCTACTAGGTTGTATGTTCATTAACCAGTTCTTCTGATTTTTTCCTAAAAATCTTGTTTTACTACTTTCATCAGTTTTCTTTTCTGAAAATATTTTGTTTTTTAGCGTCTTATATGATCTGGAGAGAAGTTGAGGTGTTCAGCCCTGGATATGGGGAGAAAAAGAGGAAACCCTTTGAAGTGGTTGTTCAAAACCTACAGAAAATAGAGCAGTATTTCACTTTCTTGGGCTTCTTTTTCTTAGTCATGATATGCTTAAGGTTGGCTGTATTGAGTCAAACCAAAGGACAGTCTAGTCCAGTGTCCTGACAGCAACAGCGTAAATAGCAGTAGCCAAGTGAATCATTAGGTCCCATGTTTATGATACATTATCTGTAGCCTACAGACTTTGAGCCAGAGGTGGTAGTATGGGGGAATGTGAACGAGTGTTCGGATTCCCCATCCCCCTTTTATTTTGCTGGAGCGCACGTGTGCGTGGCATAACTTAATAGGCTTTAATATTTTTATGTTGATTTTTTCAATTAATTTGTCTAGTCCTTTTTGAACATTCTGAACTTTTAGCATCCACAGCTGTATGTAGCAAGGAGCTCTGTAATTCAACTGTTTATTGCATGAATATTATCTCCTCCTAGTCCTTGACTTGATTTTGGCATCTGTTGGTTTCACCTAATGCCCTGTTGTTCTTATACTGGAAGAGGCAGTGAGTGGTTTTTCCTTACTTGTCTTCCCCAATGCTGGTGGGGTGGGTTTTTTGCATTTTAAGAATTCTGTCATAATCACCCCCCAGTTGTATCTTCCCCTCACTGAAGATCTTACTTCATGCAACTTCTTTGCATGCAGAAGCTATTCTAAACACTTAATTCTTCCCTCTGTTCCGTGTGTGTCCCCCCCATATTTTTATGCTAGGGAAGGTGGGTTGGGAACCATGTATACTACTTCAGCTGTGGGTAGCTCATAGTTTCATGAAGTGGCATAATGATCTCTGGTTTTCGTTCTGTCTATCTTGATACCCTGTTTCTCCAGCTGCTGTTGTACAGTGAACCAGTTTCTTCCTGGCCGAGATCTCACTCCTGAGTGGAAGGTTGTTTGGAGCCCCTTTAACAGGGAAAACTAGGATTTTGTTTCCCTTGCCCATCAGTGTACATCTACCATTTTATTGCTCACTTACTTAATTGCCTGCATATTTTTGCAGTTGGCTGTCATCTTTACTGATGTAGTACCAACAGACTTAATGACCTAAATATTTGTCTCTATTTCCACACAATTTATGCATGTATGGAACAGCAGAGGAATTTACACAGGCTTCTGTGGGACTTGCTGTTGTTGTCACTCCTAAGTGTATACCAGCTATTTATTCATATTCCTTGGCGCATTCCATATGCGTCTCTATCAGTGTTAAGGGTTCTAACCCTTAACACTTTATATATATCACTATTGGGTGTTTAGAAATGTCTTCATTACACCATGTCTTTGTAGATATAACATCTGAGAGATTTGAGTATTTTCAACTTCCATCCAAAAGTGCAGTTTTTCCTTAAGATGAATCCTGTTTAATTTTTTTGTTGTGTTTTGCTTTTTTGTTGTTGTTGGGGTTTTTTTCTGTGTGTTTGTCTTAAAGCACTGGAAAAAGCACTGGCTAAATCTTTCTCAAAGTTTAAAATTGTAGAACCAGCTCACTTTGTCTGTGGGTATAGTTGAGTATTTATTTAATACCACTTGAGGTCAGGTAATTTTTATTTCTTGAAAAGAATAGAAACAACTCAACTGGTGCAACAACTATGTATGTAAAAACAACTTTAAAAACTGTTAAATAGATTATGATTCAAATTCACTGTAATCTGATCTCATTTTGTATGTTTAAGATACTAAATATTGCATACTTAGAAAGTTACTTTAAATTCACCTTAATTGCTGTCTGACTAGAAAATGCTACTTTCTACTTGGAACTTTCAATAGGAATGCTACTGTTCTGTTTCCCCTGTAGGACAAAAAAGTAAATGAGGAAATAATCTTAATGCAAACATCCTTAAATGATTAAGCAATGTACAGTTGAAGTAGGAATATGTGTAGTCAGATCTGGTTTATATTAGCAGTGAATTAAACTATTATGCTGGTAAATCGGTGTCATGATGCAGCACTTGTGGGATTTCCTCATGTATGAGTGAAGGTTTGTTTACAGACAGTGCTGCATCTTGTTTTTCCGATATTGTTAGTATAGCTGATTGCACCAAGAAATGCTTTAGAGGTAATACCTAAGGGGGCAGCTTAAAATTATCCATGTGAATTCAGTGAGATATTGTTGAGATACATGTCACTAACCAACAGCAGTCGAATCTTTCTGTGTTTGTTTTGTCAGAGAGGAGACATGCAGAACTTGCATCCTGTAAGGGCTATTCGTTACACGATTAAATCTAAATTTGTACTGTGTACAAAAGTAAAAGCAGTCATAGCATTGAAAAAACTTTTTAACCTCCTTTATAGTGATGTTTTCTACTTTAATAAAATTTCTTGATCAATACTTTTAACTGTAGATTTAGAAATGCTGATAAAAGAATGGTTCAGTCAAAAGATGAAATTTGACCTCCTCTGTTTTACATTTCTCTTCTCAGAACTCCTTCATCCCTGTTTTTTCTTTTGCTTTCTTGCCACTTGGAACAGGTTTTAACTCGCCTCCCCCTCCCAAACTTGAAAGCTGTTGTCCAGCTCCAAGTATTTGTTTGGTTGCTGTTTATGCTCTTAAGGGGTATGTGAGTGTGTGTGTATATTTTTACACACACGAGGCTCAGTTCTTGCTATTTTGTTCTGTGCATGAGTATTTCAGCATCAATTTAAACAAGTTTTGCTCACAATATAAAACTTTGACATTTAAGCACCCAGCCACATAATGAGATGCATTCTGAATGTGCATGCAACTATTCATTATTTCTCCTGCTGAATACTAATAAGGTGAAGTCTTCTGATGGTCATCTTTTGAATAGGGGGGAGCAGACAGAAGGAAGCTAAAAGCTAAATGCCCTTTAGGAATTATATTCTTTGTTGGTATAAAATCATTTTGGGAGCATATTTAGCTTTGTTTTTGAAGGAAATTATGTATATGTGATTGCATTTTTGTCTTTCCCTCTGACTTTTGAATCCACTCATTCTGTGGCAATGGCTTGCAGTGCTACTAGATGCCTGTTAAGCCAAGCCAACTGCATCCTCTATCTGCTCTTTGTCCGGTGGAAATACCATGTAGTGGAAAGGGGAAAGAGGAGACAAAATTTGAAAATCTCTAGGAAATTAGAGCACATTAGTTCTGCTGCTGACAGGAATGTGTGCTCATTATAACAGTAGATTCTTGCCAAATTCTGTTTGAGATGTGTTTTGAGTTTTTAGGTCTGAAATCTCTCCATACTGTAACATCTATATTTGCCTTTACTAAAGCTTGTGACTCAACCAAAGTCCTTGAAACTTTTCAGCTTGATACTGGCATTTTTCAAGTCCTTAATTTACCAGTTAGAAGCCTGTGGTGTTCCCTACAAGAGCTAATGAAATAAATGTTAAGAAACCATTTAGGATGTTAAATTTTTTTGAGCTGCTAAACCAGGAGCACACATGCCTTTGGACAGGCTACCTGTCTTAGACTCATGTCAGGTTAGTGTTCTGGCTGTGACTGAGGTGGTTTAAGAAGCTACTGTCTTCAGCTGCTTGTTTTGGCCTCCCCCCAGTTTGGTGGCATACCTAAATAATGTGTCACTTCTTAACTCTGTTCTGTCAAATGATCTGGATTAAACGCTAACAGTATTTTTCCTCCTCATGCAGAGAACTTCTGGCAGGAGGAATTAGGAAGCGAAGACATGTAGTTATGTTAGTTGCTGAGGGGAGGGAGAGATGTGATAAATTTTAACAATCCTTACCTATCTCTACTGCAGCCAGAAACATATCTGACTGTAGTTGTAAGTTAAGAAGTATTCTGCTAATGGTAGTTTGAGAATTTAAACTTGCATGGTATGACTTCAACTCTTACGTTGTAGGTACGGACTAGGTAAATAATGTGTCTCCACCCTTCATGAAATAACTCACAAAGCAAAGCATTGCAAGGGATGGTTAGCATCAAGGGCAGGCGTAGTGGCATATGAACAGTTTTGTTTAAAGAGTTCCCTGTAACCTTCTCAGATGAAATTTGAATCGTTACTATTAATAAGCTATTCTCTCATTAGTCTATTTAGTTCATCGGTAATAAGTGTTGTTCAGACTTGAGGGTATATTGAAATCAATTTCACTGGGTTGATTCTCAGATATATTTAAATCTTTCTAAAGATGAACTGAATTTTTGTAAAGACAAATTTAGTTATAGAATAAGAGAAGATTTAACGTGTATATATAAAGGCAGTGTATAGATATATCTCACTTAAAAATAGTGTTACTTTTAATAAAACAAGACAGTTCAATTTTGAGATGTCTGAGTTATAAGACTACTATAACCTGTTCCAGCCTTTACTACACTTTGCATATGAACTTTCTTTTGCATTCTTGAAATACTAAAGAAGTATGTATAAAATATTTAAGAGTGGAATTATTTAATTTTGGTAGAAAACCTTCCTAAAATTGTAGCTATTTGAGATTGTGAAGGCAAGGTGAGAAGGGGAAAGAATAATTTTATTACAACTGAATTCAGTAAACTTCAGTTTATGCTTCATGCAGGTTAGTTTTATGTGGTTTGAATCTTGGTGAGGCTAAATCATATTTTCCATTAGAAAAAAATATTTTTCCATGCAATGTTTAAGTATTTGAAAATAGTATATTGTAACTGAAGAGTTCTTCATATTACTAGTTTCTGAATATAAAGACTTTGTGATTTTTTAGGGCTAATCACTTGAAAATTGAATTCTTTCCAGACCTTTTTCTTCATAAAGAGTGAAGACAGAATTTTAGTTGATTCCTTTTCTAGCCTTTGTATTGTCTTAATTTGACTGTGTTTTGTTTGTTGGCTTCATTGATAGGAAAACAAAATAACTTGCTTTTAAAATCCCTTACTTTAGAAAGTGCTATTGTGAGGTTTTGTTTTGTGAAACATTGCACAGTCTGTGGAACTATGGACTGTTTTTGTATTAAAACAGAATTGAACCTTTGAGGTATTTAAAACCTACAATAATGTTTTTTGTTGTTGTTGGGTTTTTTTTGTTTTTTTTTTTTTTTTTTTTTTTTTTTGTCAAATGAGCCAGCTGTCCTATCAGATCATCGAGTAGGATGTTGAGGTCTTACAGGTTACCCTCAGTATGTATTGCTGAACCATTAAGAATTAATTTCGTAGGTGCTGCTATGAAACTATTTTTTTTTTCTGCATAGACACAATATCATGTGTGTATACAATGGCCAGCTTTAAAACTGATACCACTTGATGTGCATATGTTGTATGTGCTTCCGTAGGGTTCTGTTCTCTATGCATTCAGAGTTCATACAGTAGTTTGTGTCATCTGTTACATCAGAATGGCTGGGATGCTGATAACAGCAGTACTGTGGTTGATTGAAAGTGGTTTGAAAGGTACACAGCTGTAGACTTTTAGGGAAACTTCCTCCTAAAGTAATTGCTGGAGGATTGTAGGTGGTCTCTGCCTGTCCTAAGTGTTTCTTTCCAGCAGTCCCCATGATGTGTTTAATAAGCGTGTCATTTTGAAATAAAGGGCTTTTTCATCTAATTCTTCAACTCTCAGAAATAATTTTAGAGTGTGTCCACATTTAGATAACTTGCCAGCCAGGAAGGAATGATGAATGCTGTAGCTGTCTATTACTTTATAGACTCTGCTGAGTCTGGCACCTAGTGCTTGATTTCTGCAGCACCAAACATAGACTCTCTCTTCCCCAAACATAAGCATTAATTAGAAGTGCCTTGTTTTTTCTTCATTGACTATTTCTTTACTTTTCCTATAGATGCATGAGACCATAATGTGGGGAATGAATCTGCGGAATGAAATCGGTTGCCAAAAAGAACAATGTTAGGAAAAGCCTCTTTGTGAAGCGGAGAGTATGGTCATTTCTTACTTTATTGTTGTATCCTGGTGGTATTTAGAGGTTGATAGGACTTTAGTGTTCAGGAAGGGAAGAAAAGAACCCTGATTTTTATCTCTTCTGATGGTTTGTTTAGAGGCATCATGAAACTGACACGTCGGTACTGACCATGTTCTGCTACGATACTCTGAAGTGCAGAAGCCACTTCCTGCAAGATATTTTTTTGTATTTTTGCTTACAAAATAAAGGTTAAGGCACACCTAAGATAACAGCAGCAGCCTCACAACATGTAGTTTATATTTTGTAGAAGTTTTTACTTTGGTGTTCCGAGTAATGCTAACACTTGACAACTGAGATTTTTCCCTCAAAATTGTGGTATTTAATTAAATAAAATTTTAGTTGGATCAACCTGGAGCGTTACTGGAGCTTCAGACTGGGTACTGATACAGTCATCCATTAAACCTTCCAAGTAAAGTTCTATAGTCGAAGCTGAGGCGAGCAGCTCCGGTGCTGGCAGGATCCTTAGCAGAGCGCTCCAGTGAGGTGCACAGGGGGGTCTCCCGAACCAGGGGAGCCAAGACAGCTGCCAGGACCCCTCAGCTTGCACGACAGTGGCTGATGAGATCGGGGCGGGGCCAGGAGCAATGGTGGCCAAGCACCCTCCATGCATAAAAGAAGCCCTCGGGGAGCGCTAGTGACCAGGAGCGCCGCCAACAGGGCGGGCAAACAAACAGGGCATGGCGCGTCGGCAAGGGTGTGGCGCAGCAGTTTGTGTGGAAGGGCGTGTAGGAAGGGCGCGGAAGCTCTGCCAGCTCGACCAGGGAGCAATGGTATCCACCTGGCAGAAAGCCACGGCCTCTCTAAGCCAGTAGATCAATACTTGGCTCTGAGCCTGGTGTCACCAGCAGGATTTTGGGTTTTTGATCATGGGTGGGTCAGTCTACATGACACCAGGCCTGCTGGCGACAGACGGGGTACGTCTGCCTCAAAGGGGGAAAAGGATCTTTGCACAGGAGTTAGCAGGGCTCATTGAAAGAGCTTTAAATGAGATTTGAAGGGGGAAAGGGATAAAACTAGGCTCGCTAGAGATAAGCCTGGGGGCGGCATGCCAGTGTTTGAGGGATGGTGTGATAGTGAGATCCTTCAGTCTGCCATCTCAGTGGAGGTAGGGGATGGAGATCCATGTGGCAGCAAAGACACAAGGGTTATGGATGTGTTAGAAACCATGGAAGCGCCTGAGAATGGTCACGTAGGAATTAGGACTTCCCCCCCAAAAAGGCGGTGGGATCAATAGCCCAACTGAAGTGCATCTACACCAATGCACGCAGCATGGGCCATGAGCAAGAGGAGCTGGAAGCCATTGTGCAGCAGGAAAACTATGATATGGTTGCCATCACGGAAACATGCTGGGATAACTCGCACAATTGGAGTGCTGCAATGGATGGCTATAAAGTCTCCAGAAGGGATAGGCAAGGAAGGAGAGACAATGGGGTAGCCTTGTATGTTAGGGAGTGTTTTGATTGTCTAGAACTTAATGATGGTGATGATAGGGTTGAGTGTTTATGGGTAAGAATCAGAGGGAAGGTCACAAAGGCAGATATTGTGGTGGGAGTCTGTTACAGACCACCCAACCAGGATGAAGAGGCAGACAAAATATTCTATAAGCAGCTGGGAGAAGTCTCACAATTGCTAGCCCTTGTTCTCATGGGGGACTTCCACTTACCAGCTGTCTGCTGGAAATACAATACAGCAGAGAGGAAACAGTCTGGGAGGTTCCTGGAGTGTGTGGCAGATAACTTCCTGACACAGCTGGTGAGTGAGCCAACGAGGGAATATGCCCCGCTGGACCTGTTGTTTGTGAACAGAGAAGGACTTGGTGATGTGACGGTTGGAGGCTGTCTTGGGCATAGTGATCATGAAATGATAGAGTTTTCGATTCTTGGAGAGTAAGGAGGAGTTCAGCAGAACTACTGCCTTAGACTTCTGGAGGGCAGACTTTGGCCTGTTTAGGAGACTGGTTGACAGAGTCCCTTGTGAGGCAGTCCTGAAGGTCAAAGTAGTCCAGGAAGGCTGGACATTCTTCAAGAAGGAAATCTTAAAGGCGCAGGAGCAGGCTGTCCCGATGTGCTGAAAGATGAGCCAGCGGGGAAGAAGACTGGCTTGGCTGAACAGAGAGGCTGTTTTTGGCTGAAACTCAGGAATAAAAGGAGAGTTTATGACCTTTGGAAGAAGGGGCAGGCAACTCAGGAGGACTACAAAGATGTTGTGAGGTTATGCAGAGAGAAAATTAGAAGGGCCAAAGCCCAACTACAACTTAACCTGGCTACTCCCATAAAAGAAAATTAAAAAGTATTTCTGTAAATTCATTAGCAACAAAAGGAGGGCTAAGGAGAATCTCCATCCTTTATTTGGTGTAGGGGGAAACATAGTGACAAAGGATGAGGAAAAGGCTGAGGTACTTAATGTCTTCTTTGCCTCAGTCTTTAATAGTAAGACCAGTTGTTCTCCAGGTACCCAGCCCCCTGAGCTGGAAGACAGGGATGGGGACCAGAATGGAGCCCCCATAATCCAAGGGGAAATGGTTAGCAACCTGCTACACCACTTAGACACTCACAAGTCTATGGGGCAGGATGGGATCCACCCAAGAGTACTGAGGGAGCTGGCAGAAGTGCTCACCAAGCCACTTTCAATCCTTTATCAGCAGTCCTGGCTAACCAGAGAGGTCCCAGTGAACTGGAAGTTAGCCAATGTGATGCCCATCTACAAGAAGGGCTAGAAGGAGGATCTGGGGAAATACAGGCCTGTCAGTCTGAACCCGGTGCCGGGGAAGGTTATGGAGCAGATCATTTTGAGTGCCATCACGTGGCACGTGCAGGACAACCAGGTAATCAGGCCCAGTCAGCATGGGTTTATGAAAGGCAGGTCCTGCTTGACCAACCTGATCTCCTTCCATGACAAGGTGACCCACTTAGTGGATGAGGGAAAGGCTGTGGATGTTGTCTACCTGGACTTTAGTAAAGCCTTTGACACTGTTTCCCACAGCATTCTCCTGGAGAAACTGGCTGCTTATGGCTTGGACTGGTTTACTCTTTGCTGGGTAAAGAACTGGCTGGCTGGCTGGGCCCAAAGAGTGGTGGTGAATGGAGTTTACTCCAGTTGGTGGCCGGTCACAAGCGGTGTTCCCCAGGGCTCTGTGTTGGGGCCAGTTCTGTTTAATATCTTTATCAATGATCTGGATGAAGGGATCGAGTGCACCCTCAGTAAGTTTGCAGATGACACCAAGTTGGGTGGGAGTGTTGATCTGCTGGAGGGGAGGAAGGCTCTACAGAGGGACCTGGACAGGCTGGATTGATGGACCGAGGGCAACTGTATGAGGTTCAACAAGGCCAAGTGCCAGGTCCTGCACTTGGGTCACAGCAACCCCATGCAACGCTACAGGCTTGGGGAAGAGTGGCTGGAAAGCTGCCCGGCAGAAAAGGACCTGGGGGTGTTGGTTGACAGCTGGCTGAATATGAGCCAGCAGTGTGCCCAGGTGGCCAAGAAGGCCAATGGCATCCTGGCTTGTATCAGAAATAGTGTGGCCAGCAGGACTAGGGAAGTGATTGTTCCCCTGTACTCGGCACTGGTGAGGCCACACCTCGAATGCTGTGTTCAGTTTTGGGCCCCTCACTACAAGAGAGACATGGAGGTGCTGGAGTGTGTCCAGAGAAGGGCAACGAAGCTGGTGAAGGGTCTGGAGCAGAAGTCTGATGAGGAGCGGCTGAGGGAGCTGGGGTTGTTTAGCCTAGAGGAGAGGAGGCTGAGGGGAGACCTTATCGCTCTCTTCAACTACCTGAAAGGAGGTTGTAGCGAGGTGGGTGTTGGTCTCTTCTCCCAAGTAACAAGCAATAGAACAAGAGGAAATGGCCTCAAGTTGTGCCAGGGGAGGTTTAGATTGGATATTAGGAAAAATTTTTTCACTGAAAGGGTTGTGAAGCATTGGAACAGGCTGCCCAGGGAAGTGGTTGAGTTGCCATCCCTGGAGGTATTTAAAAGATGTTTGGATGAGGTGCTTAGGGACACGGTTTAGTGGTGGTTTAGTGGTGGCAGTGTTAGGTTAACAGTTGGACTTGATGATCTTAAGTGTCTTTTCCAACCTAAACGATGATATGATTCTCTATGGCCATAGTGTTAGGGGACATTATAAAAGCCAAGCCAAAGAAATCAAACATGCCTTTGGCAGGCATCCGCTTTATTTATGTGTTACTTTACATTGTGATCTGAAGTAGCTGTATGTATGTTAATTTCTTGATACTTGACTGTGCTATAGAGTTCTTTGGGGAATTTTGTAGGGCTAATATTAAGGACAGTGTGGCTTTTTTGTCTTATTTCTTGTTGTTTGAGTTAAGGTATGAATGTGTGTAATAGGTGCTATTGCTTTTGTCTTTTTTTTTTAAGGTCTAGACTGCAAGGAACACTTTTTAATCTATTCTTACTCATTGAAAAAATAAGTTGTTTCTCACAGTCAGGTGGAAAGATGTAAATTGCCTCAGGGAAAGGAATCTGACAGATGAAATGGTGGAATGTGAGTAGCAGTGTTGAAAACAGGTTAGGGCGATGGCTGACAACAAACCATAAGTGACTGTGCAATGCGATCCAGTGGCAGAGAAGGCCACTTGAATTGTCTGCTGTGTACACAAAGATGGGTTGCAGAGTGGGGACAAAACTTTGAAATACTTTATACAGTTACAGTTGCAAAAAAACTTATGCCTCATTGGATACAATTTTCAACTCCAGAGACTCCAGTAAGTGTGTCTAAATTTCTGTAGCTTGGAGACAAAACAAAAAATGTGTTGGTTTTGTGTTGGGTTTTTTTTTGGTTTTTTTTGTTTGTTTGGGTTTTTTTGGTTTTGTGTTCTTTTTTTTTTTTAAGGTTGTGTCCATCTTCTCAGAAACACTTCACACATATGTTTTTTTCATACCCCTTAGTCAGGTGCCAGTTAAAACAAAGGTACTTCTGTGTAGCAGCCAGGCAACAAATGTGGTTGGCTTAAGGAGGAGTACAGTAATTCAGTGCAAAGTAGAGTGGGATGGCCCAGTGATCAGGCTGATAATAAAAGGACAGGAAAGAACCCTTCTAAGAACATGCTTTGTTGATTGTCCTAGGAATTAAAGCTACGGTGAACGTAAAAATACACAATTTCTAAATTTTTATTTTAAAGTGTTGATTTTTTTTTTTTTTTTTTGGTTGACATTGTACTTGTTACCATCTGTCATTAGATTACTAGGACTTTGGGCTGTTGACTGCTTTTTCTGGTTATTGAAGAATTAATTCTCTAGTGTTGATACATAATACAGATCTTTTATTTGCTAATAGTACTTGCAGGCATCTTAAATTTCTGATATTATTTCTTTCAGAAGCTTAGCAGCTCTTGGCAGTGATCGTAGAGCTTCTGAGAGTAGTTTTATAATTTCTGAGAAGCTTCAGATAATGTGTATCAGTGCAAAACGAAAGCATATCCGTGTGGGAACTTGCAAGGTTGTTACCTGTGCTTGAGAGAAGTCCGACTGTGATGTCTGATGATGATAAGAATTTGCTAACTTGTTTTTTTGAAATGCATAAATATTTCCTATGATGTTTTAACTTCAGGCATGAAATACAAAGGTTAAAGGTGTGTTCACACAAAACCAGTTTTGATGATAACCTTTGTCTAAACACCTGTTAAGTATGATTGTGATTATGTAATACTGTGGATTAGGAATGTGCACCTTAAAGATGGAAAAAGGGAGTTTCACTGGGTTTTGAGCTTCAGACTTATTGTCAGTTCACAGTTACCATTTTGTCTTGATTTTTCTTGATACTGTATATAACAAAGATGAATACCCATAAAATGATATCTTTCTCCAATTCTCAGACGTGAATGAATTGAAGGAGTGTCTTCATGTACTAGTGAAGGAACAGCAAAGTCTGGCCACACAAACTGCTACAACAGCTCTTTCAGCTATGAGGCTAAAGCAGAGGCTAGTTATCCTGGAACGATATTTCATTGCATTGAACAGAACAGTTCTTCAGGAGAATGTCAAAGTTAAGTGGAAAAGCAGTAGTATTCCTCTGCCTGCTGTGGATAAGAAAAGGTAATGACACATGCATAAACAAGTTAATACATGAGGAAAGTCATCGAAAGGTTATCAACATGTGGGTGAGAGCTTAATGTGATTTCTTCCTCCTCGTGAAACATTAGCAGTAAAGAAACTCGTATTATTTCTTAAGATGGTTTTACGTGGTATTACTTGCCATGCAGTTTTCCTCCTTGGCTGATGCTTGCTTATAGTGTCTGTTCATACTGGTGGGTTTTTATTGTAATACATTGCTGTAGATATTCTTTGAGCTATAAGTATACTTTTATTGAGGTATTCCTTTTGTTCTACTCGGCTAGAAGGTATGGAGAAGTCTATTTCAGAAATGATGCTGATGGAGGTTACATAGTTCTAATAACATTAATATATTTTTTTGGTCAATATATGCTCAGTTAAGGCACATAACAAATTTAACAATACAAATACATGAGAGTTGAACGTAGTTTTTCTTAGCTTGGGTGAGAAATGCTGTAATAGTACATTTTATGTGAAACTGTTTCCAGAGAACTAAGTGAGTTGACCTAAAAATAGAAAATGAGGCATTAAAGATGCTATTCAGTAGCTGAACAAGGTTGCTGTCTGACAGAACAAGTAATTGAACTGGGAAGTTTTTATGTTAGATTGCCTCTAGCTTCAAAAATGAAAGGAGACAGTAAGTAGGTATCATGAGTAGTTATTATGGGATTGGAGTTCTGACAATGATGTCTTTCTCTGAATAGTCTGTCCTCTGAAAAATTTTTTTTTCCAGTTCTGATTAAAAAGAGCATTGGTATATTTAAGTTATCAGACTGCTAAAAATGCCACTTTAAATTTTTTTCTCTCTTGAAAAAGTCCCAAGCAGTTCACCTTCTTCTGATGTGAGATTAAAAGGAAAACAGAATTGTTGGTATCTTTCTGAGAGGAAGCAGTAGGGAATCTCCTGTTGTTAAGTACAAAGGAAAGCTTACTTAAATTAATGTGATTGTTTGCATAAAAAGAAAAGTTAATAGAAATGTATGCAAGTCCAGTGGGTATTAACAAAAGTTCAAGCTATCTCTCTTCCTTACACCCACCAATACAGAAGCTGCAAAGAGAGATTTGTAACATTGGCATTTGAATGGAAAGATAAGAAATGACAAAATTGATGGAATTAATTATCAGTAATTGAAGATTCATTAAAGAAAAATAGCCTATAAATATAGTTTATGCAGTCCAAATTAAATACAAGTATAAACTTCCAGAGTAAATAATGAGTACATTAAGTATCTTATGTCTGTGCATTTTGAATATACCATCATAATTTCACTCTGAGTAACTACAGGCACCTTTCTGATGGCAGTCAGTTATGCCAGTCTAGTTTATTTTTTCTCTGTGAAGCTTTTTGATGTTGGGGGTTGAATTGGTTGTTCTTTGAAGCAGCTGAAGTTGAATTTTGGTTGTTGACATTTTGATGTTGATCACCTTCATTCTCAAGAGACAATTACAATTCTTTACAAATAAAAATTGTGTAATTATATATGCATGCATATATAATCATGAAATTGTCATCTATACCTAAATTATGAATTTGTCAAACATACAAATTATACAAATAATTACTAATATAAATATATATAACTATAATATAAATTATATCAAGACAATGCATATGTAACTTTATTTAGCCCAAGACCTGTAGGCAAAGGTGTAGAAGGACTTGCACGAGTCGGATCCCGAGCAGCACTTTCATTTGCATTTGCGTTCCTTCGTAGAGCCTGGAGGTCAGGTAAGTCTACTCTGTAGTATGTTGCATGTATTTTTCATTAGAAGACAGATGATTCATTAAAGCATGTGTGTGTATTAAATATTTGCATAGAACTGTACATTTATAAATGTTAAATTTGCATAATTGTGTTTTATGTTTATGTGGTATTATGCCCCACAATACTGTTGCTGATCAAAGCCATCCAAGCGGGTACCAATGCTGTGTTGTGCTGGGATACTTTTATGTTTAGGAAGGCAAATTGGGATTTCATGAAGAGAATGTATTTTTAATGCTAGGTTTCTGAAAAGTTAGATTTATTCTTCAGACAGGGTTGATCCACTGTATTACTACACGATAGTAGCAGCTTAGAAAAGGAGTTTGGAACAGTAGTGTGAAACTTGTGTTTAGTTTGTGTACTTGTCAGAGGTTGTCAAATAGCAGAGGTTGGCAGAATTGTCATCTGTGCCACCTTAACCTACCTGTTTGTCTCAGTCTGTGCTGCTTGTTCAGATGGCAGCTGTTTGGCTTGCTCTTTGTCCAGCCAGCCTTAGTTCTTCTTCTGATTTCCTCAGCGGATGCATAGTGGGACGAGCTAGTTTAAGAGTTGTCACCTTTCTGAATGTATTTTTTGTGAAGCAGATAGTTCTTCAGAAGTCTTGCAGTCAAAATGTTCACATGAAAATTGAGAACTTTGTACATACTATTAAGTAACTTGTAAGCTTGAGGTTAAAAAATAAAATCCGCAAAACATTGCATGCAAAAATTTGTATAACTTCTGTAAAGATGGGAGTGTAACTAGTATTACTGTTTTCCTTAGGTGAAGATGCAGACCTGTGCAGTGAATTGTTACAGGAATCACTTGATGCACTACGAGCTCTACCAGAAGCGTCCCTTTTTGATGAAGGGACCGTATCTTCTGTATGGCTGGAAGTGGTGGAAAGAGCTACTAAATTCCTAAGGTCTGTTGTGACTGGGTAAGTTTCTTTTTCTGAGCATTGCTGAAGTAGCTGTTAAATAGCAAACTTGCATCTCTTAGCAGCTGATGGTATAAACATAATAGTTTATGGAAAATTAAAAAGATTGCTTTCCTTTTCTACAGTTGTTATACAAGCAAGCAAAAAATACATGAACTGTTGAAATGATGCTCTTTAAATATAATTCCTGTAACTGTTTAAGAAAAAAAAATCTGAATTTGAGTATTCTGAATCACTGTATGTAGACTTACCTGAAAAATAGTGTTTTGCTAATGTAAACTGTATCCACATGAAGAGTGCTTTGGTAATACAATATACGTGTACACTTAATTGTGCCTTTCTAGTATAGTAAAATAATGCAGACTTCCATGTCTGTAAGGGAAAATACACTCATATTGGACTTAGAGAACTCCCCTGCTTTTCGCTGTTATTTAAGGAGGCTTAAAGTTACCCTTTTACAATAGTTGCCAGAAATTAATTGTCTTTTCAATACTGGAACTACATCCTTATAGTGAATATCATAAAGAATATTTGAACTTCACCTGTGAAAAATATTTTTCATGTTCTTAGCATATTTAATAGAGCTATAGAGTAGATAGTGAAGCTTGGGGCAATTTTAAAGCCTAGCTGCCACTCTAAAAATTGATCTTGTGTGCAATGTGTCAGCTTTTCTTCTCAGCTGCTTTCATCACCAATTTCATATTTTTCTGTAAGTTTAGTGGTTCTTGGTGTGTTGTAGATGCTTTTGGTAAGCCAGTCTGTATTGTTTCCAGTTACTACTTAGTTAATATATATTGTTTGACTTTTAGAGATGTGCATGGAGCTCCCAGTACCAAAGGGCCGGGAAACATTCCATTACAAGACCAGCACTTGGCACTTGCCATATTGCTAGAACTGGCAGTGCAGAGGGGTACGCTAAGGTGAGAAGCACGAGCATTCTGATTTTTAAACAATCACTGTCTGTTGGAATGGCCTGAGCGGTGCCTGTCTTCAGTTTTCATGGGTTTGGGTTTAATGTAATAATTGTGGTTCAAAGTATGTGAACCTTTTCTGTAATGCAGGGGCGATCAAGATCTTATGTTAGCTAGATTGCAAAATCCATTTTTGATATTTTGATAATCTGTTTAAAAATGGAAAGCAGTGACATCTGATATTGCTAAACTTCAAAAAGTAGAAAGTGAATTGTATGGATAACCTAAAATAATGTTTTTAGAATGCTTATTAATAGAAGATGTACACTTCCTCTTTCAGCCAAATGTTGTCTGCAGTTATGTTGTTGCTTCAACTTTGGGATAATGGAACGAGGGAAACAGATAATGAGCGATCTGCACAGGGAACAAGTGCACCCCTTCTACCTTTGCTACAGAGATTTCAAAGTATAATATGTAATAAAGACGTGCCCAATACTGAGGAAGAGATTCAGGTACTTGCCCTTGGATTATTTGAAAGGGGCATTATGTTGGTATCAGATTTCATTTGGCTGGCTAGAATAATTATAAAATTAGCCAAACAAAATTGGCAGTAGTGTTTTCCATTTAAGCTGTATATACACCACTGTTGTTTGGTTTTCATGCGTACATTTTGAGTTTCTTGAGGTAGGAGGAGGAATGTCATAGTGTGGTAAGAGGTAAGCATTGTGTTTCAGAGTTAATGCTTTTGTGATAATTAACTTAAAGATGTGGCCAGTTAACTTTTCTGCATATTTGGGTTGTTTTTATTTAGTTGTGTTTGAAGTTAATTGAACTATGACTCTTAGTGAATATTATGAGGTTGATAAAACATAGTAAATCAGTTTTATTATGCTTGTAACTTTCTATTATGTTCACAACCTGACTATATTTTCTCAACATGT
Source organism: Mycteria americana (assembly GCF_035582795.1). Classification (NCBI taxonomy): domain Eukaryota; kingdom Metazoa; phylum Chordata; class Aves; order Ciconiiformes; family Ciconiidae; genus Mycteria; species Mycteria americana. The sequence goes on from NC_134365.1 coordinate 147,610,189, forward strand.
GTGTTTGGAATTTTCCTCTACTGTAAGAAAAAAGATGTGCAGAGTTAATTCAGTTTCTCTTAAACTTGTGCAGATACTCAGCATGTCTAAAATATATTGTGTATCTGTATGCCTAGTGGCATAGAAATACTTTGAATATTCTTCTAACTGCTCTTTTTTCTTTTCTAGCTCCTGACTTACCCTCTGAGTCCAAATGAAAGTTTTTTAAGGTATCTGACTTTACCACAGGACAATGAACTAGCAATTGATCTGAGACAAACAGCTGTAGTGATCATGGCCCATTTAGATCGTCTAGCCACCCCATGTATGCCTCCACAGTGCAGCTCTCCTACATCTCATAAGGTAACTGTTTGCAATGTCAAATTTAGTAAGATATTTTTCTTAAAAGCATTACTGATTTTCACTTTGGAAGGAAAACAAATCCTAAGATTCTTCCAAGTTCCTTTTGATTTTCACAAGGTAATGTTGAGTTGCCTAAATTTGTCTTACTTGGGTATCTTTTATTACATCAGGGCTCTTTCAGTCAGCCTTGGAGTACAATTCTATGGTTTGTGAACCATTCTTTCTTATCACAGCGCTATGGCTAATTCTGCCATATTTTGAGCTGTTCCTTGTGTTTATCAGAGTAAATGCTCAAGACCAGACTTTATAAATGTTGGGGGTCTGACGTATTAAAAAAAAAAATAAAGAAAGCAAAAAGTAAATGTTAAACTCCACAACTTGAAAAATCTCTGGACACTTAGTGTAGATATTTGTAGCTTATTCAGTACCAGACTAAACTGAATGTGATGCTTGCAAATCTTTATTTTTGATATCTTCTAATATGTAAGCTTTACTGACTACTGGCTGTAATGACTGTCACAGCTTTGAGTATATTTGGCATACAAAGGTTTAAAAAATAATCTGCTCTATGCCTTTTATTGAGTTGTGTATTTCAAAATCGGTACTTACAGAATTTCTTATTTTCTAGGGATCTCTGCAAGAGGTCATTGCTTGGGGTTTAATAGGTTGGAAATATTATGCTAATGTGAGTGGTCCAATTCAGTGTGAAGGACTTGCCAATCTTGGCGTTGTGCAGGTTGCCTGTGCAGAGAAACGTTTTCTAATCTTATCTAGGAATGGACGAGTTTATACACAAGCGTACAACAGTGATACTCTGGTGAGAGTTTTTTTACATGTTTTTAAAAATGTGTTCTCTTCTGTATTACCTCATAGCATAAGTCTGCTCCTTTAACTATTTACAGTATCTTGGAGGAGTAGATGGAGACATGCTGATTTTTGTGAGCTTCTATGTTGTTGTTTTTGAACTTTCAGAAGTGGTTTTGATCTCTTGTACTGATTTGATGAAATGCATCTGGTTTCTGTAATTTCTATCAGGCTGGAAGTCACGAATACAATGATAATTGCTTTCATTGGTATGCTGGCCTTGGTAACAGCTGTAGAAATTGGCAGATATGAAATGGATTTTACTTCAGTGATGTAACACTGTGCCCACACTGTGTAGTTTCTCAGACAAAACCATACTGTAACAGAAACATTCGTCACTAAGATTGCCTGTAAGATTAAGATAAACACCATTTTCATATACACTGAAGGCCTTATGAGAATGGGAACAAAATAACTTCAAAGCATTGTTTTTGTCAGACTTGAATAGTAGAGTTGATCTTATTTTCTTTATGCCTTCACTTCATTAATTTGAGTGCACAGTTTTGATAAAGCCTTAGGAAAACTGTACCTAGTTATTATGTATATAGGCAAGTGATGGAAAATATAAGCAGTTTTTGTAAGTGTATTGCTTTTGTTTGGTTCACAGGGACCACAGCTGGTGCAGAGTCTAGCTTCCAGAAATATTGTGAAGATAGCAGCGCATTCAGATGGGCATCATTATCTTGCTTTGTCAGCAAATGGTGAAGTTTTCTCTTGGGGTTGTGGAGATGGTGGAAGACTAGGCCATGGGGATACAGTGTATGTAATAAAAATAATCATAACATTTATTAGTCAGTGTTCTGAATTCGTAGTAAGAAGTATTCAGTTGTGTGTAAATAAGCACATTCAGCATTTGACATTTGTCTCTGTTATTGAACAGAAATTACATTCTCCCTGCATGTTTTCTCTGCCTGTAATAGTCCCAGTGCTGTATTAATGCTATTTTCTGAAATACTTGTAAGATAGAGGGTCTAGTAGTGGTTGCACTGTTATTAGGCCTTTTATTCATGGTTTTATGAATCCACAACACATTTTCTCTAGAAACATTGACTCAAATGTTGGAGCGGGGTCATCATTTCCTATGCAGTCATGTTGCATATATCATTCCTTTTTTCTCCTGTGTTAAACATTAACATTGCTGTCCTGCTTTTGTGTAGCAGCAGTCTTCTACAGGGGTATTCTTTAGGGGGTGTACATGAATATTTAGAGGTTTTAAGTGTCTTCCCTCAGTGCTGAATTCCCTATAAAACAAGGGAGTTTACTACACAAGGGTTAGCAGTGTCATGAAATTAATTGTTCAGATATAGTAATTAAAGATAATCTTTTTTTATAGTAGACATATATTTTAAAAACACTGCATTAGTGTTTTATTGGAACATAGTTTAATTGGAAATAGAAATCATAGTTGTCAGTCATTTCTTCAGTGGTTTGTATGTTGTTGAACAATCTGAACTTAATTTTTGGCTTATAGCTCTATTTATATCTTGATACTTCAGACTAGTTTGCAGGTTTGCAGGTAGAATTGCAGGAATTGTTTTCTAACAAGTATATCACGCCTTTTATTATCTACTCATCAGATCACCTTTTGTGAAATATGTCACCTTCTCTTTAAATAGCCCGCTGGAGGAACCGAAGATGATATCTGCTTTATCTGGAAAGCAAGCTGGGAAACATGTTGTTCATATTGCATGTGGAAGCACCTATAGTGCAGCCATTACTGCTGAAGGAGAGCTATATACTTGGGGACGGGGAAACTATGGCAGGCTTGGTCATGGTACGTTACTTGATATCTTAAAGTTGTTTGTCAAAGAATAGTTTAGTGCCTGTCTCAAACGATCTTTCATCCAACTTACCTAAAGCTGATTTGAGAACCATATGTGGTTTCACATGAATGGAAATAATTCTGGGAGGGATTGTCTCAAAACCACTAAATTTCTATGAGTTATGTGAAAATAAGCAATTGGATGGAGAATAAAAATCTACACTGTTCTCTGTTCCCTCACGTGTGAAGCAAAGACTATCTCATGGGTTAAATCTGTATTAGATACCTAAGAAGCCATATGGGAGCTTAGTCATGATGCTCAAATCTGAAAACAAAACCAAACCAATGCCCCCCCCCAAGCAAACAAAAAACCCAAACAAAAGAACCTACCAGGCTTCTTGGTTTGGCTTCTCACAGAACTACTTTGTTTTGAAGGTTCCAGTGAAGATCAGACCATCCCAATGCTGGTCACGGGGCTGAAAGGACTCAAAGTTATTGATGTGTCCTGTGGGAGTGGAGATGCTCAGACTCTTGCAGTTACTGAAAATGGTTAGTAGCAAAATACAACTTAACACTTTAAGTAAGCTTACCTTTTCTTCCTTTCATTCTGAAGATATTTATACTGCAGATGTGCTTATTTCTGGTGGCTTGAATTCTGTAAGAATTTGAAGCTGAAATGCCTTTTGGGGAAATATATATGTGAATTTATACATTTTGCGTATAATGTATGTAGATATATTTCCATGCATAGATATGCAATATATTCCTTATGAATATGCATATATATATTTCCATTTACGGTATATATATTTAAAATAACCATATAAATGTATAATATGCACACAAAATATTACATATATGCACATATGTGTCTAAATTTTATGCATTATTATATAAGTGCAAATAACTCATGTTGTCACAACAGCCAGAATTTTGAGTAGGAGAGTTGTCTATGTTAATCCATGGGAATTGCCAAAGAGAGGCTGTATTGGAATTCTGCTTCCCTGAGCAAGGTGCCTAGGGTGAGACAGATTCAAAACCTGAATTTCATGGTGTAAGGTTAAGCCCCAAAGTCATCCCTTAGAAAGCAGATAGTTCTTGGAAGCTAGTTGTTCTTTTAAAATGTAGCTGGTTATGGTGGTGTGTAGTATTTAAAAGCTGAAAGATTTGCTCATCCAGGAAATGGAAACCCAGATTTTTTTTTTTTTTTTTTTCCCCCCCCTCTTCTTGGTCTCCTTGTATGCTTCCATTGCTTATCAGAGTACCTTAGAGACTAGCTTATGCACATAGGGAACGTAAATCCATCAGAGTGTAAACAAGACTTTCTTTTTGGACATGCACGGGTTTACCATTCTTGAACCACAATTTTATTTAATGCGGATGCAGAATGACTTGACTATTGCAAAGTTCCTACATCAGGGCTTAGGTTTAGTAGTGTATTTCAAAAGAACGTGATAGACAATGGCAGTTTTAATTTCATTTTTTGAAATGGTTGAATGACAAGAGCTGAAAATTAAGAAAACAAGTTTCACAGACAGTTTGGCCATTTGATGTGGAAAAAGATTTTGCAAGTTCTTATAAATAACACCTTATAATAACGCAGTTTTTAACTAAAGATCATACTACAGGCTTGATTTGCAGTAAATCGTATACTTCATATGTTTCTTCTGTACACTGATGAATTTTCAGTGTATGTTATGTGTTACAATTTTTATGTTTAGTTTTATCAACATGAAAACTTTTCAAATCTTTTTCTTCCTTCTTATTGTCATGAACAATTAGAAATTAATTCATAACTGCTATTCTTAAATTACAATTTGAAAATTGTGCTTGTTACAGAATCTCAGATTTTTAAGAACTTGCTTGTCAAAACAGATAACTTCATTACATGAAAAAGCAATGCAATATTTTTTTTTTGTTTTTTTTTCTCTTGATTTAAAGGCCAAGTGTGGTCTTGGGGTGATGGAGATTATGGAAAACTGGGAAGAGGCGGCAGTGATGGTTGCAAGACTCCCAAGTTGATAGAAAAACTTCAAGACCTGGACATTGTGAAAGTACGCTGCGGGAGTCAGTTTTCTATTGCTTTAACCAAAGATGGCCAGGTCTACACCTGGGGAAAAGGTGACAATCAGAGACTTGGGCATGGAACAGAAGAGCATGTTCGATATCCCAAACTGCTGGAAGGCTTGAAAGGTAATTATCAGAGGTGGAAATATTCCGAAGTTCTTTTTGCTGTTGTTGGAATATTTTTTTTTACTGGACACTAATGATCTCAACTTTAAGAATGACGATACCATGTAGTCTGTTGTATTTTATGCTGGTTGCATTGAAAAAGGTAATAGTGCACATTTTCTACCACTTCTGCATTTATACCTTTAGAATTCTAGCAGACTTAGAGCCACGATGTTACTACTTTAAATGCTGCTTGTCTTGTGTTCTTTTTATTCTTACTGCTTTTCTTTTATTAGGTTCACAGAAATGCTTATTTAAAACATGTATTTTTGCATTGTCTTGCAAATAAATAAATAAATAAATGTATAATATAGATATGCTTAGATTAAGGCATGTGAATGGAATAAATGAAGATCACAGGCAACAAATAATGTTTAAAGTGTGTTTGTGCCAGTGCTTTTGACTAGTTTGTAACAGAGTGAAGATTATTTCTTGCATTTGTGAGAAACCTGAGGTTTTGTAGGAGAGGATGAGGAAGAAACTTCTTTTATGGCTCTGTCTTTCCTATGTTGTTCATATGTTGTTCATATATGATGAATGATCTGATTGACAGTAACTAATGACTACAATATAACTTTACATTCTCAGTTCATAGATGGGGAGATCTTTTAATAAACCTTTCCTGAGAAAGTATCTAAGTAGAAGGAATACAAAATAGAAGATTTTTTAAAACTTGTAGACTTTTGTACTTAAGGTGTCCCTTAAGAATCTTTAAATATTTCCTTGGTTTTTCTTTTGCTGTACTCTTCCAATCCACTACTAAGGCAAAGGTGAGACTCTTGACATCCATAATGTGTTCATAGTTAAGTATGGTTGTAATTAGCAGTTTTCCTTACCTCTGTTATTTTTCTGTTAATGATTGTAATCTTTAAGTTATATTTTCAACATTTACCTTTCCTATCAGGAAAAAAAGTCGTAGATGTAGCAGCTGGATCTACCCATTGTTTAGCACTGACTGAAGACAGTGAAGTGCATAGCTGGGGAAGCAATGATCAGTGTCAACATTTTGATACTTTGCGGATCACCAAACCAGAGCCTGCAGCTCTCCCAGGATTAGACACAAAGCATATAATTGGAATTGCTTGTGGGCCTGCTCAGGTAAGTTTTATTTTTGAATTATTAGTTGCGATTTGTCTTTGTCTCTCACTGAGACTACTTTTGTACACTAATCCCAGTCCCTCTTTCTGTGCTTGCATGATTTTTCTTATTCTGAATAAAAGAAGGCTTGGAAAAAAACAAATCTTGTGCAATTCCTCTGCCAAAAAGGGTAACTAGCTTCCCTCTGTTGGGTATTCTGAGAAGTAGCTATTTACCTGTTTTGGTTTTTGTCTGGTACAGTAATTGAAGAGTTGCCAAGCAGAATGTTTCCTGCAGCAAAGATAGTGAGGTATCTGGACTGGTATAACAGCACTTTGGAAAATGTGATGAGAGTTCTTTTCTGGGATTGGTAGGGTTTTATGTATGTTTACAATGATGCAAGTGAAGGGTTCTCTTCAACAGATGTGCTGATCTTATTTCTGCATCTCCTATTACTATTCAAAGGCAGATGTTAGCTTTACACTCCAATTTCTAACCAGTGTCATCTTATATTTGGGAAACAACTGTTGAACTTTGTATATTGTTTCCATTTATAGAGTTTTGCTTGGTCGTCATGTTCAGAATGGTCAATAGGCTTGCGGGTGCCTTTTGTGGTGGATGTTTGCCCCATGACATTTGAGCAGCTAGATCTTTTACTAAGACAAGTGACAGAGGGAATGGATGGCTCCTCTGACTGGCCCCCTCCTCAGGAAAAGGAGTGTATGGCTGTGGCAACATTAAACCTTCTGAGGCTTCAGGTACCTTCAGTTTCTTACACATTGAGCAGTCATTGAACTAAATGTTTCAGTAAATTGCTTGGATGAAAATAGTGGACTTAATGTGCTTTAAAACATTTTTATTGATTTAAAAAGTGAAATAAGTGCAATACCACTTTCTACTCTTTGAAATTTGGCAGCTAGTGGTGGTTTGTTTTTTCTTCTCGACAGCTTTTGGATCTCATTAAAAATGAACTATAAAAATAAAATGTAAATGGATTAAGCCTTGCATACTCACTCAGTAAGTCCATACACTCAGAGATTTTGAGCATCTCTAAGAATTTTAAATAGCATTTTTAAGAGTGAATGTCCTCTTTAGAGGACATTCACTGAAGATGTGCTACTTTTCCTAGTGTACTGTAGCGAAGTAGAAACAGTTGAGGTTATTCTTTAGGTTATTGTAGTTCCGTTATAGGGGATATAGTTAAATATAGTTCATAATCCTTGAGTATTAGTTTAAATTCAGTACGTGTTTGGGCAAGCCAGCTTTTCCCTTTAATTTTACAAATTTACTTATGAAAGTTTTGTATCTTGTTAAGTGAACTTAATTCCTCCAGGACGGATGACTATTTTTTTTTTTTCTTCCCAAGTTCACATCTCTTAATTAAAATTTACCTTCCCCCCCACCCCTTTCTTTTTTTCAGCTTCATGCTGCCATTAGTCATCAGGTGGATCCGGAATGCCTTGGCCTGGGTTTGGGCAGTATACTGCTCAATAGCCTGAAGCAGACAGTGGTAACATTAGCAAGCAATGCTGGTGTTCTTAATACTGTGCAATCGGCCGCTCAAGCAGTGCTGCAGAGTGGATGGTCTGTGTTACTGCCAACAGCAGAAGAGCGGGCTAGGGCGCTCTCAGCACTCTTACCCAGTGCAGGTTGGTCCTAAGATTTAAACCTATTTGTTTTGTACTTGCATATCTAGTTTATTAATAGCTTCTTCCATTCTTAGTTTCAGGAAATGAAATGAATGTAAGCCCAGGCCGTAGATTTATGATTGACCTCTTGGTAGGCAGCTTGATGGCTGATGGAGGCTTAGAGTCTGCACTAAATGCTGCTATTACTGCAGAAATTCAGGTATGTTTCAGCAGCTTTGCAGTTCTGTATAAACAGAATAAGAAGATGTATCAAGTGTTTTCTGAAGTTTGCGGATTGATGTTATCCTCTTTAGACCTGAAGCTTGAGCCAGTGTTTGTATAGAAGCATGAATCATACTCTCCTTTTTAGTAGAGTGTTTCTTTTTGTTGCCTAGAGTGATGATTTTAACAACGGTAACAAACTTTTTCATAAAGCTCTGTAATAGGAGCATAATTTTACAAAGCACTTTGTACCTTTCTGTGGGATTCTTGAGTTCTTCACTTCCTTGATGTCACCCATATCTCTCCAGCAGAAATTTCAGGCTTATTACTTATGAATTCAAGATGAATGAATTCTTTGCAGCATCTCAAATTTCTATAGGTTCCATTTCAGACTGTTTTGAATGTTTAACAGATGCTGACTAGTTATACAAAGGATGAAAGAAACATTTTGTATATACTGTTTTCTCCGTTAGCGTCTCAGAGATGGGACATCCTCTGCACAGACTGCTTTAAATTGCCATATTTATGTATGGCTGTGAAAGCAAAAATGTGCTTTTTTTTCTTGCCTCTTCATTTGTTTAATTCTTCCTAGTATATTTTCCTCTTGGTTTCTCTCCACTATTGGTAAATGGGGAGCTTTATGATGCAGAGGAAATGCATTTATTAAGTTTTTCTTTAATGCATAGTCTAGCATTAGCATTTTCTGTTGTATTTAAAGACGTGCAGGACCTCTTGTTTTTTAACCAAGTCCTGTAGGGCACTTTTACATTATAGTATAGGTCAGAGATGCCTGAGCCAAGTTCAGATATATGCTGAAAGTGATCTAGGTTGCAGCATACAGCACTGCATAGGTTAATTTACATTGTCTAAAACCCGGGTGAATTCGTTTCCATAGAGTTCTGTATGACTATAGCTCAGCAGTAAATCTAACCCAGGTTCTTCTGCACTGGTCTGGATTTGTTACTTTTATAAATACAGAGTAAACATGCCTTCAGTTGTGAACTGTGCAGTAGCTACTGGCATGTTTAAACATACATAGAACAGAAATCAGTTGTTAACTTGGTTTGGTGGAAATTGAATCTGGAGTTTGTCTACTCTTGTTTACCTTCACCCCCTCCCTCCTTCTTTTTATATTATAATTGTTTAAAAAAAAGTGTGCCCATGTGGTTGTTATGGAGTATACAATACACATTTGGTAGGAATTGTTTCATTTCTGACATAGGTAAAAGTAACTTGATCTTGTTATCATGAATACTTGTTAGTAAAATGTTTCATAATCACAATGGCAGTTTGTGCATTTTCTTTAACTTGATTTACTTTTTTAGGATATTGAAGCAAAAAAAGAAGCACAGAAAGAAAAAGAGATTGATGAACAGGAAGCAAATGCATCAACGCTTCATAGGAGCAGGACTCCATTGGACAAAGACCTTATTAATACTGGAATCTATGAATCTGCAGGAAAACAAAGTTTACCATTAGTTCAGTTAATTCAGCAGTTACTAAGGTAATTGCTTCAAATTTGTCTTTTATTTTTGTACAAAGGATCTGTTTAGATGTTTTTATGAACTAGTCAACTAAAGGATGACTTATTTTGGTTAGCAAATAAATAGTCTCCTGCTAGCATTTTAGCTCCTCAGAATTCAAAATACTGAATGTTCTCCTAGCTTGTCTATAGTTTTGCTATTTTATGTTTGCTAAGGAGCAAAGTTCTGTACTTAAATTACCTGATTTTAGAAAGACTTATTGCCTTGGTTTTATGGATTCTGACACTTCTTCCTTGTACTCTGAAAGCCTGTGTAACAAATATAGGACAAACATTCAAAAGCCTGTCCTTACAAAATATGAGAATTGGTACAAATTTATTTAGAACTGAATGTTTTGCCCTGTTTATTTAGAACTGAATATTTTGCCTCAAGGAGACTGTAGGTGGGGCTATAAGGGGGGAAGAAATCTGAATTTTAAATTCTTGACACTGAGAAAGAATTGTGAATGCATGACTAATAGGGTGCTGAGAACAAAGCTTCTTTATGTCGGCTACAGCAATATTTAATATGTAGCAGGAAGTAATGATGAGATTACTAAGAAATTTGTTGTGCTTTTTCACTTAATTGTGGTGGTAACCATGTAATTTAATCAGTACTGAGACTCTTTTGAACTATGTAGACTCATGACTTTCATTGCAGCCTTTCAGTTAAAATTGTCAGATTATGTTTTTTGTAGTGGGTGATGACAAGAAATACAAAATTGGTGTGATTGATGTGTTTTACGAATCCTGTTAAACAAAATGCCTCCACAAAAACCATTGACTTTTTGGGTACTATGGTGCAAACAAGGGAACATCCTACAAAGAAACTTTGCATAGGTTTCTTATATATTTGTGTGAAATTCTAGCAGAAGCTTTCTGTGGACTGTCTTCACTATCAACTCCTTTTAAGTACTTTACAACACTTTTATACCAATTAGGAACATCGCTTCACAGACGATAGCCAAACTAAAAGATGTTGCTCGTCGCATTTCTTCCTGTATGGACCATGAACACTATAGCAAAGAGAGATCTGCTTCTCTGGACCTGTTGCTCCGTTTTCAGCGTCTACTTGTTAGTAAACTTTACCCAGGAGATTGTGTTGGGCAGGCCCCTAATACATACAGTAAGTTATTGTAAAAAAAATAAGCCCCACCTCCCCCAAGCATTTCTGTAATACCTCTTTTACAGGATAGCAGTTTCTTATTTTAATTTATCTTCTTGTCTCATTTATCAGCCTAGTTGCTAAGTCTGTCTGAAAAGTATTTGAAAATAGTTTCTTTAAATTGTTTTCTGTAAAGGAAAATTTCTCTTTGGAAAGCAACAGGATCTAGATAATAAATTTTTAATGAACTTTTAACAAGTTTTAAAAAGATGCAGTTTCTTAATTCAGTGCTCATACTGAGTGGCTGCATTTCAGAAGAGTTTGACAGCTTTTGAAATCTGTTTCTTAAATATGACTATGTGATGTTTTTCTGTGCTCTTCCTCCTTTTTATACAGGTCCTGACCTCCTAGGTGTTGGCTCTTTACTGAAGAAATACACTGCTCTCCTGTGCACGCACATTGGTGATATACTTCCTGTGGCAACCAGCATCGCTTCTACTAGCCATAGGCATTTTGCAGAAGTATCTCGTGTTGTGGATGGAGATTTAACAGGTAGGTTTTTCTTTGCTGTCCCCCTTTCCTCCTCTTCCACAAAATTAAAAGTTATATTGTAGATGTTCTTGAAAGTTCTAAATGACTAAAAAAGAGTCAATTTAATCTTTTGATTGATGGGAGAGAAGGAGGGCAGATTTGATGGGGAAGGCAAGAGCTTTGTACTAAAGCAGTAACAGAGGGCAGAATGTATTGCTTGGTGATTTACTTCCGTGATGCTATAAACATAGGTCTTGAATTAAATCTGAATATCTTCTGTGTTTTCGTGTTTTAGGTATTCTTCTTCCAGAATTGGTGGTTTCTGTAGTGCTGCTACTCAGTAAAAATGCTGGATTAATGCAGGAAGCTGGTGCTATCCCTCTGTTGGCTGGCTTGCTAGAACATCTAGACAGATTTAACCATTTAGCCCCTGGAAAGGAAAGGGATGACAATGAGGATTTAGCATGGCCAGGGATAATGGGTATGTACTAGTAGCATCTGGACTATTTATTTATTTATGTTTTCATAAAGTAGCTATATAAAAATGGTGACTGTTCATGTACTACTCTCAGGAAGGGGATTCTACTTCACAGTACAAATGTTTATTAACCAATTCATATGGCAGTCATATGGCAGTATTTATTTCTGTCAATAAATTTGTAAGGAACTTATGTATAGAGATAGGATTAAGCAGAGTACAAATGCAACTTTTTAAAGAAGTAGTTGACATCATTTTGCATTTTGAGTGTGAAAAGTTGCAATGAAAACATGATTAGTACATCTACACATTTTGTTACTAAACTCTATCTGTAACATAAAGGGAGAGTAATGTGAAAGCTTTGAAATAAGGAAGTTTTCTTTCCCAGGGCACTTTATAATATGAGGTGTGTCTGGGGTGAAAAGAGAAGCAGAAAATATGCATTTCTGGCTGTGAGCATTTTACTGGTGGAGGGAGGAATGAAACATCGTTGGCATAACCCAAGAGAGCTAAAGGTCACACTGCTAGACAGTAGTGTGTTGGGGAGCACAAAAACTATGTGAAAATTAAGTTACTGGTCTAATAGGGCAAACTGAGATGAAGGCGCATGTGTGCGAACATTACTCTGATGTTTCTTGCCTGGATGAAATTACCTTTAGTTTGAAATAGTTTACTGATATGTAGATTGGAAGAGTTCTAACGTGTACATAATCTTCCTTCTTTTATTTAAAAACAAAATCTGGATTTAGACTGAAATTAAATATACAGCCAATGCCTTGCAGGCAAGCATGTAGTAAAACTGAAGTCATTTGGAAGGAGAACTGACCAGAGCAGTGATTTGCCAGAACACTGGTTGTTCTGCTCCACCTCTAAACAAAACAGCCGTATAGTTGGGCAATGCTAGGTCTGACACTGTGACATTGGAGATTAGTGCATAAGAGAATACAGCATACAGACAGTTTAATTGCATAATATATAGACAGGAACATATTAATAGCCGTTTTGACTTTTGAGCGCATCAAAAGACAAGCAGCCTTTGAATAGAAGTGAAGAATTTGGTTAGGCAACTATTAAAAGATTGTTCAGAAAAAGCTTTACTTTCTGTTTTTTTGTTGATAAATTCTCTATTCTGTTTTATACCTGTAGGTTCATTTTTCACCGGCCAGAGTTGCAGAAATAATGAGGAAGTGACACTTATACGTAAAGCTGACCTAGAGAACCACAACAAAGATGGAGGATTTTGGACAGTGATTGATGGGAAAGTGTATGATATAAAGGACTTCCAAACCCAGTCTTTAACTGGCAGTAGCATACTTGGTGAGAATCAGCATCTGAATTAAAGACATGAATTACTTCTGTTTCAAAACTAAATAGCATAAACAGGTTTTTAGATACTATACTGACTACCTCATTCTTTCATTAGCTCAATTTGCAGGTGAGGACCCAGTTGTTGCTTTGGAAGCTGCTTTGCAGTTCGAGGACACGCGGGAGTCAATGCACGCCTTCTGTGTTGGCCAGTATATGGAGGTAAAAATATTATATATTAATGGATACACACTTTCTAAAGTAAAGTATTGCTTTGCTTTCAAAATTCTTGTTGGATCTCAGTTCTAGCTTTCAACTCCTATTTCTTTTAATTAGCCTGACCAGGAAGTGATTACAACACCAGATCTCAGTACTTTGTCATCACCTCTAATAGACACAGAAAGGAATTTGGGTCTTCTCCTTGGACTGCATGCTTCCTACCTGGCAATGAGCACACCACTTTCTCCTCTGGAAGTTGAATGTGCCAGTAAGCAGAACTTCATTTTGCGCTTGAATAAGTGATAAATACTAGTGAAAGTATTGCAAGAAAAAGACACAGGGCAAATAAATAAACTGGAAATCTAGCACCTCTTTAGTTTTGCTGTCTTCTGAAGAAGTCCTTTATTCTTAACACTAATTACCACGCTCATCAAGGCCAATAATTTAGCAAGATTTAAATGGGGATTAGATAATTTTGAACAGTTAAATATCCAGAATTTTGTAATATACAAGATAAAGAGAATATTGGAAGAGAAAGGAGACTCTGTATAGCAGTGTTATATCACTAATTTGTGTTCAATTAAGGGTACCTGAAGCAACTGGTGTTGGATTCTATTGTGTTGGGTATCTTCATTTGGTGAATAGAGGGTATAATTCAGTATTAATCACAGAAGAATAGCTAAGGCCCTATTATCTCTAAACAGGTGATAGCTGCCCTGTTACTTATTTGCAGAACCCTTTTTTTTCTGTGAAGAAGTTTCAGCAAATGGAAGAGCTGCTAAACCTCTGTGTTTGAAGCTGTGTATGCGTTTTATTTGAGGGAATTGTTGAGTCTTGATAGCTTAATCTTTCATCAGAATATACATTTGTGTTTTCTTTTCTTTCTTTTAGAATGGTTGAAGTCATCTATCTTTTCTGGAGGATTGCAAACTAGTCAGATTCATTACAGTTACAATGAGGAAAAAGATGAAGACCATTGCAGTTCACCTGGTAATACTACCCCAAATAAATCAAAACTATATACACATCGATTAACTTTGAGTGACCATTCACAACCTTTTCTCCAAGCTATTGCAGATAATAATATTCAGGATCACACTGTGAAGGTAAGCTCTCAGTAGTTCTGTTCACAAAAAATGTTGCTGAAGGGTGACAGTGGTGGCCTGAAACAGTTTTGTTGGTGAAAATCCTCCAAAAGTTATAACAAAACAATCAAAAAAGTTATTTCAGAATTGCTTTTTGTGAAAGGAGTGGTTGAATACTACTAGTGGATAAAATTTGTGTATTTCACTTAATATCATAACAGTACAGTTTTTTCTTTTGAATTTTTGAGTAGGAGAACTTAAAAAATTTAACTGTATTCTTACCAAAAAAATTAATAATGCATTACTTTCCTTGTCAGGTTTTAGTAGTATTGACAGACCCTGCTCACCTCTGGTTGAACTAAGATGGGAGTTTTCTTTGTCAAACTGCAAATGTATTTTGTGTGTCAGGTGCATGTATGCCTTTGTCTTACAGTCCCTTTGTGCCTTGGGTTTCAGGTTTCACCTGGTTGGAATCGTGGGTATTATGAAAACCCCTAAGATTTACGTTGATCACTGTCTTCTGTAATACCTTTAGATTTTCTAACCCTTTGAGTTCAGCTCCTTTATCAAAAAAACCCCAAATAAGTCCTTGGGAGGATAGGATAGAAGTAATGATGAGTCAGGAGAAGATGATTAAAAATCGTGTTAGGTGACCTGGCTATCTCAGGAAGAGATAAAAGCAGTAGTAGCTTTGCTCCTTGAGCCATGTTGCTCTTCATACAAGAATAATGATACAGGGTATTCTTTGTAGTATTGGGTTGTAATTGGTGTGTATTAAATAGTGCATACTGCATGGTGTATCTCACTTCTGAATGTTAGTTCAGATTGTGGAGGTTTTTCAGTGTTATTTAAATACTGGCTGCAGTATTTTGGGAACTTTCTTTGCATGTAAAAACAAAGTTAAATAGAGGCTGTTGTGTGTTTTTCATAGGACTTCTTGTGTCAAATAGAGAGATATTGTAAACAGTGTCACTTAACAACACCAATCACATTCCCTCCTGAGCATCCTGTGGAAGAAGTAGGACGTTTGCTATTATGCTGTCTTCTGAAGCATGAAGATTTGGGTAGGTAGGCTTGTGGTATAGCTGTCCCAGAATACATTTTGGACTAGTTTAAACTCTGCTATGGATGATTTTGGAAATGCATATTCAGAGGTTGTCTTTTCCCATTAAGGTCATGTAGCACTCTCTCTTGTTCATCCTGGTACCCTTGGAGTTGACCAGGTAAAGCACAAAACCTTACCAAAATCTGTAGTGGATGTGTGTCGTGTTGTCTACCAAGCAAAATGCTCACTGATTAAGGTAAGCCTCTTACCTGCTGAAGTTTAGATTATTTTTAATTTGAAGTGTTTTATTAAAAAGTTAGGTATTGCTCATTTTATTGTATATTAAATGGTAACCTGATCTTTCAATGCCTCTTCTAGACCCATCAAGAACAAGGACGTTCTTACAAGGAAGTTTGTGCTCCTGTTATTGAACGTTTGAGATTCTTATTCAATGAACTACGTCCTGCAGTTTGCAATGATCTATCTATAATGTCTAAATTTAAACTTCTGAGTTCCTTGCCCCGATGGCGGAGGGTAGCTCAGAAAATAATTAGAGAAAAAAGGAAAAAAAGAGGTAAGGGAACATTAATGTTGTATTTTCTTTGAAAAAAATGAAAGTCAATCTCATTCCAAGGTTTGCTGCTCTATATTTGAGACTTGTTAGCTAAAGCACCAGAGCCATTTGCTTTCTGCTGCATTTTCATGAAGTTTTCTAAATCAATGGTTACGTGTCAGTTCCTACAGCAGAAACAGGCAGACAAGAGAGTCAAGTTTAGGTGAGGCGTGCTTCTTTGTGTTCCAACATATTAAAAATGATCCATCAATATCAGTCCCTCTGAATTGGCTTTAGTAAAGTTTAACTAGAAGTGGCATCTTACTAAAAATCATGTTTTATTAAAGCAACTGTAGTCAAAGAACTGGTTAACTGGAAGTAAATAAATGTGGTGAACAAACATCTAAATGCTTTTGAAATTGGTCTTTAAAGATAAAAGCATATTGGAGGTATTACCAGAGCTAATTTGATAATAGTTGGACACAGAGTTCACCAAGAGTATATTTCCATTTTATTACAGGCAGATCTTAATCATTCTGTATGCTTAGGTTATCATGCAAACCTAAAAATTTGACACTGTAAAATGTTATCAGATTACATAGAAGAATAATTTTTTTAATTTCTAGTGCCAAAAAAATCTGAATCTGCTGATGTGGAAGAATCCAAAATTGGAAATGAAGAGAGTGATTTAGAAGAACCCTGTGTGGTACCTCACAGTCCTGTACCTATAGATAAAAGGCCCATACCAATCAAATCACCCAAGGTAGGATATCAGATTTCGAATCAACCTTGTGAATAAAAATGACAAGAGGAAGAAATATTAGCTAAAGCATGATTACTATAACTCGATGTTTAATATTCTGATAATGGTGTTTGGGATATATAATTAAGTATGGTGTATTGTTTTAGTGAAACCTGGAATAATTCTTAAAAAAAGCTTGTGTACTGCATATTTAGAATATGTAAAGATACCTTCTCTAATTTTTAGGTTATTGATAATCTTAGAAGTGTTCAGATAAAGCTTCATTTCAAAATAAAAGGTTATGATGGGTTACTTCCTCTTTTTTGAAGGTTAATGCATTTGAAATTTTATGTAGCAATTGTAAACAAGATAATGAGTTACAAATAATACTAAGTTCTTTCCTGGCTTTGAAGAAGTCGTCGTGTGTTGTGTCGTCTGTGTCCCCGTCCCCCGTCCCCCGTCCCCCCCCCCAGTATTTTAAATTTGGTCATAGTTTTACATGAAATAACTTATACTTTCAGTAATTTCAAAGTTGTTTTAACATGCTACCTTCCTGTTTTGCAGGATAAGTGGCAGCCACTTTTGAGTACAGTTACAGGTGTCCACAAATACAAATGGCTGAAGCAAAATGTGCAAGGCTTGTATCCGCAGTCTGCCCTCCTTAACACCATTGTTGAATTTGCACTTAAAGAAGAGCCGGTGGATGTAGAAAAAATGAGAAAATGTTTATTAAAACAGGTAAAATGGATGAAAATGGGCTTGCATGTATTAGCAGTTTACATAAGTATGACAATTTTTTTTTTCTCTTTTGCAGTTGGAAAGAGCAGAAGTTCGTCTGGAGGGAATAGATACTATTCTGAAATTGGCAGCAAAAAATTTTTTGCTCCCATCTGTGCAGTATGCGATGTTCTGTGGATGGCAGAGGCTTATTCCAGAAGGAGCCAATATAGGGTAAAAGTTTTTGTTGTTTTTACTTTCACAGTTCTTCGGTAAGAAAAAAATACTTACTTTTGTTGTTGTTTTTCTATGAAGGGAACCTCTTACGGACTGCTTGAAGGATGTTGATCTGATCCCACCGTTTAACAGAATGCTGCTAGAAGTAACTTTTGGAAAGTTGTATGCGTGGGCTATTCAGAATGTCCGGAACATCTTGCTAGATGCTAATGCAAAATTTAAAGAACTAGGTGAATCTTTTTGTTGCTGTTGGCTCGGGAGAAGACTGTTTTAAATTAATATTGTTGCTTTTTTTTTTTTTAAATTTCCCAATAATTGGGATCCTAAAATCAGTTCCTTTTGGTTTGTGCTGAGAAATACTTTGACTTTCTGTCCATCCATGTGTTGTTCCACTCCCTCCCTGTTCCCCCTTAACTCACTTTTCAGTGTTTAAGACAATGTTGCTGGGATACCAGCAACAGGTCATTGATTACTCATTTTACCATTGAAATGTAAATTATAAAAATTTTCTTGGAACTCCAGCTTGTAAGTTCTTAAAGCCAAGCAGGGAGTAGAAAATATTTTAAACCATCAAGCAAATCTATAACCTATTTTATTGCAGCTCCCAAATGTCAACTGACTTCCTTATTTATATTATTTTTGATTTAGGTGTGCAGCCTGTTCCTCTACAAACAATTACTAATGAGAATCCAGCAGGACCAAGTCTTGGGACTATTCCACAAGCACGTTTTCTGCTGGTCATGCTCAACATGTTGACGCTGCAGCACGGTGCCAATACCTTGAGTCTCCTCCTTAATTCTGGCATGCTAGCATTGACACAAACAACACTGAGGCTGATAGGTACGAGATCTTCTTGTTTCTTGTTTGGAAGAAAGCAAGTGTTCTATAAAACTCCTGTATTTTTTACCTGTTGGTGCACTCAAACTACAGAATGACTTTGCTGCTTAAAGATAGTACTTAATGCTATTTACCCCGATACAAAAACCACACCTGTAAGCACGATTGAGAAGGAAGTTAGTTTGACTATAGCCTTTATTAATTCATTGTTTTTCTCCTAAACCTTTGCTTTGGCCATCCTTTGCTAGAATTTAGGAGTGATAGTGTAGTTTTGGTGGAAACATTACAAATAAATTAAAAATGTAAAATGAAAACATTAAAACCTGCCTACTCCCTATTAAATCAGTTTCATTTGTTCTACCTATTAAAACCGTTCCCAGTCTGCATATTTAAGCTGGAAGCTTCCTTTGTTTGTTCTGTTATCCGAAGTTCTGTGGTGTTTTTTGCCATGATTCAAGTTCTCCTGCTTTTTTTTTCTTTGTTTTCTTAGATAATAGCAAATATCTGTTCTTGTAACTTGTACTTAGCTGGAGTGCTCATAAGAAGTTTTTCCAAAAATGATCTGTTAGTAGAACCATTTAGCCACTGGACTCATCATTATAATGTCTCTATTATTTGTCACTTATTCGTGTTCAAAATTAAGTATTTAAAGTCCTGTGCAAAGAAAGCCATTATATCCTAGTTTCCTAAAAGCTCATCTTACTCTATCACCTGTTACGTCAGCTTTCCTATTTGTTACTGCTTTTAGACTGCAAACCTTATGTGCCTTAAAGTTCAAGTGTGACACAGGTATGTATAAAAACTTGTAGCTGGTTTTAAATTTTGTTCATTTTTTCCTCTTTAGGACCTAGTTCTGACAACATTGAAGAAGATATGATTGCCTCTTCTCGTGGAGCTTCTGCCACAGTCCTAGAAGAGTCAAGAAAGGAAACTACACCTGTTCAGCTCCCTGTTTCTGGACCAGAGCTGGCAGCCATGATGAAAATTGGTACCAGAGTGGTGAGAGGGGTAGACTGGAAATGGGGTGATCAGGTACAACTTCTTTCATAAGGTTTGGGTGTGTTAAAATCTAAAGTCTGTGTTCAGCGGAATGTCTGTGAATTTTATGTTCAAACTTTAAAGGTCATTTTACATTTCAAAGATTTGGAGAATTAGCATAGAAGATTTTAATTATTTGTTTAACTTCATTTTTGGAGATGAAAATTATTTTTTAGTGAGACTGTTCTGATTCACAATTTAACAGGAAATTGGATCGCTTGTTTGCTACAATATGCACTTCCAACTAGAGGTGTGTGGCACTTAGTAGTACATAAAGTAGATCTAAACATGAGTGTTGCTGCAGTTTACTGGGGTAATTTCTTTTCAAGATTGTTAAATGCTTTCCAACTTTATGCTGGATTTTTAAAAAAACATTATTGAATCTTTACTATCTAACCATTAGGTTAGCAGCAAAAAAGAGAATTGAATTATTATTTTATGAACTTTGGATACGAATTAGTGTTGTTGATTGTGTAACTTGTCTCTCTCTTCTGTCAGGATGGACCCCCTCCAGGTTTGGGTCGTGTGATTGGAGAACTGGGAGAAGATGGCTGGATTAGAGTACAGTGGGACACTGGAAGTACAAATTCTTACAGAATGGGGAAGGAGGGAAAATATGATCTCAAACTAGCTGAGCCACCACCGGCAACGCAACCCACAACAGAGGATTCAGACACTGAGGATGATTCTGGTAACAAAGCACTTTTTTTATAAAAGTGGAGGCAGGGTTTTAGTTAAGTTCCAAAATAGATATCTTATAATATGAAAAAGCTTTTTTCACAGGAGAAAATGCTTCATCAAAGAAGATTAATTTAATAGGTTTACAGTTCTGACCAGATTCTCTCTTAAGGTAGCTTTACTGTGAGAAAGGAGGATAGAAAGCATGATATCACATTTGTTGCATATTCATGGGCCAAAGAAAACAGTATTATCCAACAGAAATAGTTTCAGTTACAGATACCAGGAGGTATACATTTGAACATACGTTAATGCCATTCTAAAGTGTGTTTTTTATATGGCCTAATGATACATCTAGTCACACTGCTTCCCTATTCTTGGCACTGCATTTGGAATTTCTTTTAAGTTGTGTACTGCTAGAGAATAACTTTAAAATATCTGCATGAAATACCTGGTTTATATTTTGCTCTTGCAGTTGGAAATAAGGAATGTTCTTTATGTCAAATTGTCTTAGAGAAAATATTTACAACAAATTTCTCGCATCGTGTTTCTTTCAGAACTCTTGGTGAAATAGAGTAACTCAATATTCACAGAATCACAGAATCATATAGGTTGGAAAAGACCTTTAAGGTCATCGAGTCCAACCATAAACCTAACACTGCCAAAACCACCACTACACCATGTCTCTAAGCACCTCATCCAAACGTCCTTTAAATACCTCCAGGGATGGCGACTCAACCACTTCCCTGGGCAGCCTGTTCCAATGCTAGATAACCCTCTCGGTGAAGAAAAATTTCCTAATATCCAGTCTAAACCTCCCCTGGCACAACTTGAGGCCATTTCCTCTTGTCCTATCACTTGTTACCTGGGAGAAGAGACCAACCCCTACCTCTCTACAACCTCCTTTCAGGTAGTTGAAGAGAGCGATAAGGTCTCCCCTCAGCCTCCTTTTCTCCAGGCTAAACAGTCCCAGCTCCCTCAGCCGCTCCTCATAAGACTTCTGCTCCAGACCCTTCACCAGCTTCGTTGCCCTTCTCTGCACACGCTCCAGTACCTCAATATCCCTCTTGTACTGGGGGGCCCAAAACTGAACACAGTATTCGAGTATACATATTAATGTACTCCTTTGCCTTTTGTGTCTCCCTTCAGAAGGAGAACAAGTTGAGAGGAATCTCCACCCTACTTCCATGATGCTGACAAGTACTGTGAACCTGTTGCAGACATTGTGTCTCTCTGCTGGTGTCCATGCTGAAGTCATGCAAAGTGATGCTACTAGGACTTTGTGTGGTCTACTCCGTATGCTTGTGGAGAGTGGAACAATAGATAAAGCAGGTATATTATATAGAAACAGTCTGCTTCCGCTGTATGCTTCTGTTTTGTGCTTTGGTGTCTTGTAACTTTGTAAATCTTCTGTTACTAGTTTTTAATCCTTTAAGGCCAAAGGCTAGAAAATGCATTTCAGAGCTTTTAAAATCTTAATGGTTAGCAAAAGCAAGATAAGTGATCTTGAGCATTCTTAGAACATAAGCAGTAAAAGCAGGAGAAATGCATGAGATGTGGAGCATCAGGATGTGTATGGTTGGCTTAGACAATTAATTTCTTAGCCTTTTTCTCTTTGGGGAGAATGGTACAACGGGGTGTGTCATACTCATTTCCGTAGCTGGTTTGTAATTTCAGAAGTAATGCTGTTAACTACTTTGAAATGAGGAAACAGTATAAGGATGAGAATTGTTTTAAAGGCATATTTAATAAAATTAATTACAGGCTTTAAAATTGAAGTTAATAGTTCATGGAAAGACAGTGGAGTAGCTCAGTGTTATGATTTGTCCAAAAAAGCCCCATGTAGTATATAAAGAATTACATAGCTGGCGGAAAAGTCAACTGTTATATGTATATATCTTTTTGTTTTTAGCTTCCTTGCCAAATAAATTAGTTTATAAAGAACAGCATAGGAGTTGGTGCACGTTGGGATTCATTCGAAGTATAGCACTCATGCCTCAGATGTGCAGCACTCTTAGTACATCTCAGTGGATAACTTTGCTAATGAAAATTGTTGAGGGGCATGAATCTTTCACTGCTGCTTCACTACAGAGACAGGTAATGTGTGTATTTCCAAATTACTTTGATAGGCAATGAATTTAGTAGACTTTAGTTGTCTTAAAAAAAAAAAAAAAGTGTATTTTAAAAAACAGATGGGAAATGTCCTTAAATCAGTTTTTAATTAATTGGAAAAAAGATACTGTGTCTTCTTATATTTAGGATTCATTGTTTTAAATATACATCTGTAAGTTTTTGAGCCTTCAGGGCACTACAGACTCCATTGTTCTATTGAAAGCCTGAAAGTTTTGTACATGTCAGAGGCCAAAACAGTGTTCCAAAAATGTATTCCAGAAACTCCCATATAATGTTTCCTAGAAGTTGAATAAAGAAAAGAATAACAAAAAGATGGTTAGGAAAAATGTGCAATTTCAATTTAAAGTTATCAAATTGTGTATTATCTACTGTCCCTCCTTCCGTAGTAAACTATTATTGTTTTAATTACAGTCTCTCTTAAGAAGCTGCATCTTTGCATCTTATTTTGGTATTGTATTTCCCTTGTCCCCTTTCCCCTTTTCTTTTTTTGTCTCCCCCCCCTTTTTTTTTCCCTTTTTTTCTTTTTCTTTTTCTTTTCCTTTTCCTTTTCCTTTCCTTAGCATCTTGTAGTGCCTTTTTCATGAGATTGAAAAGCAACCTTATTATGGAATAACTCTTCCAAGTTTTAAGGCTTGAGGATCAAAAGATCTTCTTAATCTTTTCCTTGATAAGGCATCAGCATTTTTTAACTAAAGCCTTGTATCATAAAGGCCTGTGCAATTTTTGTGTGATCTTCCAGCAAATTCTTGCAGTATTTTTAATATGGTGAGACTTCTGTGATCATCCAGGACTTAGTGCATTAGAGTCATCTGTGCTGTTCAGGGAATACTCGAGAGAAATGAGCATTCCTCGTGTACCAGCGTCTAACTTAAGAAAAAGACAAGACCTTGAAGTTTTAGAAAGACGTGCTATTGACACAGGTTTACAAGAAGAGAGATCTCTTCACTGTTACTGGTCACTTGTATTGTATTGGTCTTCTGGGTAGAAGATGAGGAAGCTTAAAACCTGAAATACTCCTGTTCAGAATGTGCAACCTCATCTGCTCTTTGATACTGCAGTACTGGACCTTCCCATGTTCCTCATGAGTCCTGCACCAAGTGTCTAAGTTTAGAGATGCCAGCCTGTTCCTTCTATACTGTGTCGGAGGCCCTAATTTCACAGGAACTACTTTTGGGTGTCACTGTGGTTGCTTTTTGCCTTCTTGTATCATTCAGCTTTATACCTCATGATTTTTAATTGTCATACCTTCATTGCAGAATACTTGGAAACTTTCATTCTGAAATACATCTTAGTATTAAGTTCTGGGTCTGGAATCGGAACAAACCTTCCCATTCTGTATTCCTATTTTTCCTATGTGTTTTAGTCTTTTACATTGTTTC
Organism: Mycteria americana; assembly: GCF_035582795.1. Lineage (NCBI taxonomy): Eukaryota > Metazoa > Chordata > Aves > Ciconiiformes > Ciconiidae > Mycteria > Mycteria americana. The sequence goes on from NC_134365.1 coordinate 147,633,920, forward strand.
CCAGCGTGTGTTTGTCTCATGTCCTGAGTATTGGAGAGGTTGGATTCACTAATATAATGTGCCAGTAAAATTGTTACTGACTTTGAACTGGCACAACTTCTTTTAAAATCTTCCTTAGCAAACTGAACAGAAGATCAGTAGCTCTGTAATTTCCACAGCTGGAAAGAAATTGGCGTTATAGAAAGAACTACAAAGGAAGGCTAACTTTTAAAACGTCTTTCTTCTGTACTTAATATGGTTGAGAATTTCTTTAACATTTGGTGACGTAGAACGGAATAACACTAATTTTGTTCTCTTTTTAGATCCTTGCTGTACATTTATTGAAAGCAGTACTTCCATCCTGGGATAAAAACGAAAGGTCGAGAGACATGAAATTTCTTGTGGAAAAACTGTTTGGATTTTTAGGCAGCCTGCTTACTACTTGTTCTTCAGATATCCCACTACTCAGAGGTAGAGGAATTTTCCCTCAGTGGCTTATTTTTATGTATAGAAAATGCGTGCGTTAAATTGATAACTGTTATGCAATTGCTTTGTCTTTCTAGAATCTACTCTGAGAAGGAGAAAGGCCAGGCCCCAAGCATCTCTAACTGCCACTCACAGTAGTACTTTAGCAGAAGAGATAGTGGCACTGCTGAGGACACTCCATTCGCTCAGCCAGTGGAATGGACTCATAAACAAGTACATCAACTCTCAGCTAACCTCCATCACCCACATCTTTGCAGGAAAACAGTCAGAAGGGGTAGTTTCCACGTTTTAAAATAAGCTCATTTTAATAGAAATATTTATTTTGAAATTATTAAATGTTTGTAAACAATATTAAGCTTAATTTTGAAACCATTTTTCTATTTTTATATATGTATTTATGTGTTGTAATTTTAAAATTGAAGTATGTGTTATTAACTTTTTATTTTAAAGCAGACAGAAGTATATGTTTTCTCCCTACAGTTAATTTTATTGTTCTTTGTTAGGCTCTGTTGGATGACTACTTTCCTGACACTGAGAATCCAGAGGTGGGAGGCCTAATGGCAGTATTAGCTGTGATTGGTGGCATAGACAGTCGCTTGAGACTGGGTGGACAAGTAGTTCATGATGAATTTGGAGAAGGCACGGTGACACGCATCACCCCAAAAGGGAAAATCACTGTACAGTTCTATGACATGCGAACATGTAGAGTGTGCCCTCTGAATCAACTAAAACCAGTAAGTTCGTTTTATTGAGGCTTTAATACAGTTAAAGACTCTGATATGGTGCAAAGAAAATTTTTGTTCTTCGTTGGGTAAATACATTGACATTCAACACATACAATGTTCTGAATGCAAATCTAAGATGGTACTCATGGGAACCTCTGTAGGGCCTTTAATGCCCATCCTCATTTGTTGAGGAGGTGAAAGGAGACGGACTTTGACCTGAAGTCCTTTGACTTGAGGTAAAATCCCAAGTCATGACAATGTGATTTATAGCTCTTATGTGAGAGGAGCTTATTTATTTCTATTTAGCTTGATTTGCTAACTAATGTAGAAAGCCTTGGGTGTTTTCATTTGAATCTTAATCTCAAGTTGGTTATTATGGCTTTAGTGAAAGCACAAAGTGCCTGGTCTGCTTCAGGGACTGCAGTTCTTCCTTGCTCTGACTCTGTCTTGCTTTTTCACCAAGTAGACCTGCAGTTGTGTGGTACAAATACAGGCGTAGGAGCTATGTAGGGAATAGAAATCCTCTCCAGTTGTTCCTGGTCAAGAGCAAGAACACAAATGCTACTTTTTCTCTTCTTCAGTTAATAACCATTGAAACTTTTGAATGATTTTTGTAAAATTTTGGAAAACGCTTATCTGTATTTTTTTGGTTTTGTCTTGTTCTTCCCCCACTGTCTAGCTTCCAGTTGTGGCTTTTAATGTGAACAACTTGCCTTTCACTGAACCTATGCTATCCATTTGGGCTCAACTAGTAAATCTGGCTGGAAGTAAAATAGAAAAACAAAGAATGAAGTCTCCCAACCAGGGTCTTTCAGGTACAGTTGGGGGTTTTCTGTTGTTTTTTTGTTTCGTTTTTAAATAGCTGGATATACTCTGGGACAAATACTGGTAACAGCAAGTGTACACAAGAAAAAATGTTTTCTGGAACCTTACCTTTTTTCTTAGTCAAATTGAATAGCATGTACTTACGAGACAAGTTTAGCTGGAAGATGAATTGCTCTGCACTGTAAGTGAAATACCGTTTTTACTTTGGTGAGAAAATATAAATGAGGTTTGGGTCTGGACTTTTTGTATTGAATTGTTTAATACTGGATGCATGTAACATCTTAACTGCACTTAGTGTGCTATATATCAGCTGTATGATTGTCCAGGATATGAAAAGTAGAAAGGCAATGTTTTTAATAATATGGGTCATAGAATGTGTGCAGGCTTTTTATCCAGGTGCTGTTCAAACTACCTCATATCATTAGTATTTCACAAGCTTTCACACAGTGAGTTAAGATGTAAACTGATTTTTGAACTGAGGTTGTATCAGTGATAGCCTTTCTTCTCTAATACAAGAGATTCCTAGCGCTAATGGCCGCTTCATATTTCTGATAGGTCAAGTGGATTTGGACTTACTGCGATGCCAGCAATTAAAGCTGTACATACTGAAAGCAGGCCGAGCTCTGCTTTCTCACCAGGATACACTAAGGCAGATCTTATCTCAGCCAGCTGTTCAGGAGTGTGCATTAAATCCTGCAGGTATTCTGAAATGCAACCTGAGTATGCTGCTGTTTGTTTAGGTGGTAGATAGAGAGTATGTGATTATAACCCTTGCTAATGGCAGTTGGAGGCTAGAAACTAGGTTTGCCCTCTAAAGACTAAAAATTAAAAATTAAACTTCAGGAATGTTTTAACCTTATATATTAAAAGCATTTTGACTTTTTAACTTAGGTTTTGAAGACTAAGTGGATCAAGTGTTTGAAGCTTGAAATATTGGAGTTAGCTAAATTTGTAAGTCTTCTATAGCTAGTAAGCTTTGTAAGTAATTTTAAAACTACTTGTGGGTTTTTTGCAGTCATTTCTTTTCCTGCTTCAAAGCTTAAAGTATGAGTCCTCAATTGGCTGTTCCTTTTACTAGAAATGCTTTGCAGTTTCTAGTGAAACCAGTACGAGGATACAGTGTCTTAAGCATAATCTTAAAAGGAGTTTAAGGAACTGTAGTTTTAATAATTTGAATTCATTCTCTACATACATTCATTCTACATATAAAAATAAAGAAAATAGCTATCCTGAAAGCTGACAGAGCTATTGATGCCCTTATAGTTTATATTAATTCTTTGGGCATTTGTGAAGCATGTAATGTGTTTAAATATATTAATATATTTAGTTTATTTGTATATTTCTGGGGGTTTTTGTCAGTTGCCAAATTTTAAGTCAACAGAATCATCAGTTTTTTCCCAGGAATGGAACATGGTTTTACTTCTGCCATCAGTTTTTAAGGGGGGGGGGGAAACCCCACCCAATTTTTTTTTTTTTTTTCCTTAACCAGAACAGCCTTAGTACATGAGGACTATTAACTGTTTTGTTATTGTTTCAAATACAAGAACTTCCTTTTGTTGGAGTTAAACGAACAGTGAGAACACTTTCCTGAAATAGCCACAGTAAGGATCTAGGAAATATGAATGTTTATGCCAACAAGAATACAAAATCAAATTTAAAAGTTGCAGAATTGTGAGCCAGTTGATTCAAAAAAGGTGTACTCTTTTGAAGGGGCAATGAATACCTATAGGGAGCTCTTCCTAAGAGGTGTATTAGAGGGGGAAATGACTCAATCCGGAAAGTATGCACCATGGTTTTGGGGATCAGTGAGACTGCTTGTGGTCTATATAAAGTGGTTTATCCTGGAAGGACCTCTATATAATAATCTTATTGTAAAAAGGTTAACTCAGAAGATACTTGTGCAGATTCACTGTCCACTGAGCATTTTCTGCTAGACATGTTCTAGGTGTGTATTAGTAAAACTATTGTTTATCTACAAATTTCTCATTTGCTTTTTTGTATGGAGATTGTGGCACACATGATTTAATCTTAAATGCATGATTCCTGTGGAGAAGAAATATGGGACAAATAACAATATATTTGATCAACCAATAGGCCCCAGAATAAGTCTCTTGATTGACTTCTATTACATGGTTTTGGTTAAAATAATGTTTTTGTTTCAAGAGGATGGAGCAGTTGCCTCTCCCGACATAGGAGATATGTCTCCTGAAGGACCCCAGCCTCCCATGATTCTTTTACAGCAACTTTTGACAGCTGCTACGCAACCATCACCTGTGAAAGCAATATTTGACAAACAGGAGCTTGAGGTAGAGTCTGTGTTTTCTGCTAATAAGTAACCTAATAAGTAAGTCTTTTCAATTCACATTCCAGTTGAAACTTGTTAAGCTATAGGTTTTAAAGAAAAAAAGTGACACACAACCCTTTTTGGCAAATGACCTTTAATTTCAGGCACACACACAAAAACCCCCATACTAAATATGCTTGTTTTAATTGGACTGATTTATTTGTTCTCATTTAGGCTGCTGCTTTGGCAGTGTGCCAGTATCTGGCTGTAGAGTCTACACATCCTTCAACTCCCGTGTTTGAAGACTGCAGCTCTAGTGAAGCTACAACACCCATCACAGTGCAACATATCCGACCCACAAAAGTGAAGAAACGCAAACAATCTCCAATTCCACCCCTCCCCATTGTAGTTCAAGTTATGGAAATGGGATTTCCTAGGAAAAACATAGAATTTGCACTAAAATCTCTGTCTGGAACCTCTGGAAGTGCTTCTGGATTACCAGGTATTTCATTTAGTTACATTAAGGATGTTGGAAGGAGAAGGAAAGTTGTGAGCAGATTAAAATGCTACTTACAAGGGAGCAATTATTACTTCTCTTTTTGGATACTATCTTAAGAATGTCTGTGAATCCTTTAGAGACAGACTGAGTTTGTTTTCTGTATTAGGAGGGGAAGCCTTGGTTAGCTGGTTGCTGGATCACCCTGATGTTCAAATTACGGATCTCTCTGATGCTGATACTGTCTCTGATGAATATTCAGATGAGGAAATAGCAGAGGAGGTGGAAGAAGCTGAAGCCGCTTGCCCTGTGGTAAGTATCAACTTACTAAAACTTAAGTCATGCTAGCTTGCTGCAAATTTTGTAATTCTTTCCTTTTATGAGCTTGGTTAGAGTACAAGGACATTCTGCTGTCCCAAGATTTCGAGACTGTAACAAGGACCACATTTGCATATGTTTCTAAGGCATGTCATAAAAGAACTCAAGAATAATCTATAAATATTTATGTATGAGTAGCACAAGGGAAGAGTAGAATGCAGGTAGATGTTTCACTAGTGGCAGCTGTAAGTATCCCTGATAGTTGGTCTCAGTTTCATCTAAAATAGTCAATGCTATACTGTAGTATTTGTATAGGACTCTTTCTTTTCTTTTTTTTTTCTTTTTTTTTTCTTTTTTTTTTCTTTTTTTTTTTCTTTTTTTTTCTTCTTTTTTTTCTTCTTTTTTTTTTCTTTTTTTTTTCTTTTTAATTTTTTTCCCCTCGCCTTCCTCCCTTTGGTCTGAAAAACAAAAGTATATTACCTACAAGGAATGACTGAGGAATTAGTGAGTAAATGGCAAAAAAAGATGTCAGTGAAATAGCTTAGCTTTTTCCTTATAAAAACTATTTTCACTTATTGGTGATAAAATGACCTTTACAATGCCAATTGAGCATGATGGCTTTAATGTGAATTTATATTAGGCTTCTGTTGACTTTCAGGGACTGTTTCAGTAAGGATTTGCCAATAAAATGGGTTCCGTATGCATTATATTTTGAAGAAATTAACTTGACATTGAGTTCTGATATCTTCATCAGTATTGCAGTGTGAAACTGTGCTATATATTGCCTCGAATGAAAAAAACATTTAATGCTGAAAACAGAGCAAAGTTTTCTGAAAATTCTCATTGCAGCTGGAATGCAATAGTTCTCAATTTTTTTTAAGTTAATCAAATCTTGAAAGGAATAATTTCTGATAACTACAATCATCTTTTTTGACAGCTTGTTTTTCTAAGGGAATACTTTAAATCCCATTGTATTATATAACAAAAATATTAGTAGTGTACTTTAGGTAGGAGTTTACCATTCACCACTGGTTTGTGGTTGGTTCCCCCCCCCCCCCCCCCTCCAAACAAGTAGCCCAAGAAGTAGAATGTGAATGTGTATCTGCAAGGCTAAGTAGATTACTCACAAATCCTCTTTGTTCTAATTTTCTTTGGCAAGCAGATTTCGTAAAAGCAATTTGCAGCTCGTTTCACACATTTTGAACATTTGCAGCTACATTTCTTGGCAAGTCATTTTGGAAACTAAACTTTAGTTTAAAGTAAAGTAGATCATAAATGTTAGCCCTATAGTGAGTTGACCTGTTGAAGATTTTGTTTTCCATTTTGGTGTGCAACTTGAATATTATATGTGTTTGATTTTGTTGGGTTTTCTTCAGTCTCTGCTAACAATTTGATTTATCTTAATTGAAAACAAAGTTTGTAACTGTTACATGTTTATTTTGGATTTTTTTCCAGCCAGGTGGTGCTGTTGTAACAGAAAGCCAGACCTATAAGAAACGAGCTGATTTCTTAAGTAATGATGACTATGCTGTGTATGTGAGGGAGAATATTCAGGTAAGCATGATGATGAAAACCTATGTTGAAACTATTTTCCTTCTGGTACGAAAGTCTTTGCATAGCTATGGCATTCTACTGTCCTTTTTCCCTAGGTGGGAATGATGGTTAGATGCTGCAGAACCTATGAGGAGGTTTGTGAAGGAGATGTAGGCAAAGTTATTAAATTGGATCGAGATGGATTGCACGACCTGAATGTACAGTGTGATTGGCAACAAAAGGGTGGTACTTACTGGGTCAGATATATCCACGTTGAGCTTTTAGGTAAGTTCACTGCTAACTGCTTTTTAATAAAAAACTGAATGATACATTAAGGGAGATTGAGGGGGTTTTTTTTGTTGTTTTTGTTTGTTTGTTTGTTTTTTTTTTTTTTTTTTTTCTTTTTTTTTGTGGGGGGGAAACCCACTCACCATGCATTTATTCTTGCAACTGCTAGGATTCCCACCGCAGAGTTCTGCCTCTCATATCAAGATAGGTGACAAAGTGCGTGTGAAAAGCTCTGTTACCACACCCAAATATAAATGGGGATCAGTTACTCACCGCAGTGTGGGAGTTGTCAAAGGTAATGTATATTCAAAACTGGGCATGGGGAGGTAATAAAACTGGAAACCACACAGACTTTCTGCAGTGTTTAAGGAGAGAATCTTCTAGACACACTTACAAATCACACTGTTCTGTGGAATATTGCATGATGATAAGAGTATAGAATGCATTTGATGTCTGTGGTGAATTTATAGACACGTACTCTGTGGCAGTCCTTTTTGTTAGTGTGTTCATCTGCTTTTTGAGCCACTCCATTCACATATAGTAAAGGTCTTTAAGAATCTGTGCAGCTTCCTGTTGTAGTTCTTGTTTATACTTTGGATGAACCACAAATGGTTTTCCTTTAAGAAGTAAACCTATCTTGAAGACTTCATGTGGAAGTGAGGAAAAAGTGGGGTACGCTAGTGTCAAGCTGTAAGGGATGTTATAGAAGTAACCTGTGGGGCATAGATTCTTTGAAGAGGTACAGATTTTGGTCATACTGTATTTGTGCTTAGAAGTACTCTCTCCCTTTGGGAACTGTTTTAAAAAAATAAATGAAAAATTCAGAGTCAAGGAATTTAAATAGAATAATATACATCTTTAAAAAATCTTTAGAACTCTCTTGCCCTCTGCCCCTTTCCAGGCTATCTGATTAGGTTAATATATACTTCTGTTAAAATAAAATATTGCTTTTGAAAGTAACTTTTATTGCATGTTTCTGCTCTGATGTTGCATTGGACACTTTCTGCTTCATTTCATAGAGATTTGCAACACATTGTATTTTTTGCATGTTTTTGTCGCAGCTTTTAGTGCCAATGGAAAAGATGTCATTGTAGACTTTCCTCAGCAGTCTCATTGGACTGGCTTGTTGTCAGAAATGGAACTGGTCCCCAGTATTCATCCTGGAGTCACGTAAGTGATGATTTACTTTTTTCTTAATGTATATGGGTTATCCTTTAGCCTTGTTGTCTTGATTCCATTATCTTGACTCGTGTTATAATTAACTTGTACCATGAAAACTGCTAGAAATATATTTACTCGTTCTTTTGTGAAATCAGGTGTGATGGCTGTCAGATGTTTCCTATCAATGGGCCTAGATTCAAATGCAGAAACTGTGATGATTTTGACTTCTGTGAAACCTGTTTTAAAACCAGGAAGCATAACACCCGACATACTTTTGGTAGAATAAATGAACCAGGTAAGTTTCAGAATCTAAGTGTTTCTTAGATTAATTTAAAATGCATTGAATTTGTTTTTTAAAAAAAACAGTTTTAAATTTTGGCTCCTTAACATAATGAAATTAGCGTTTGGACTGACCCGCTAGACAACAAAACATTTTTAGCAGATCACAGCACTGCTAAATTGCATGTAGTGGACTACACCAAAACATCAATTCTTAAGCTTTCTTTGTAGTGTTAAAAAAGTTTAAAAAATCTGGCTATGTGACAGTAACTCTTTGTCAGAACTGCATTTTCAGCTACACCAAGAGTAAAACGTATAATTCTTTAATCCTCCTGCCTTTTGCTATCAGCCTAAATGTAGGTGAATGGAATCCTCATGACAGCAGGTGCAGCTTGAAATACCTAAGATACCTTCTTACACCTCAGTTGCTCTTCAGCAATTTTGCCTATCAGCGTGTCATGGCTGTTGGCTCATTTCCTCCATGATGTGGAGACTCCAGAGAGGTGTGGTAGGAAAGGGAAGCCTTTTGAAACACTCATAATCAGAATTTTTTGTTTCTAGGGCAAGAACAGGTGCAGCCATTTTAACTCCAGAACTTTTGGGCTTTGCATTATTATGCAAAACTTACCTGACACTAGCTTTTCTTTCTTTTCTCTCCACCTGTCTAAAAATCAGTCTGATCTCTAGTATTTGCAAGGTGATGCTGGCTTCTGGACTAAACCTCTTCATATTTACATGTGCCGGTCTAATTGGTTTGGAAAATGAATAAAACTGATTCCCTACTAGAAATCATGAACATGCATTGCATGTATATGACGGTTTGTCTAAAGGGCAAGAAAGACTTTCCATTAAGAAATCAGTTAATATGGTTGTACAGCTACTATGGTGTGAATTTTAATCCTTCCCGTTGCCCTGGATAGGGTGTAGGAGTTATAATATTCTTTTAGTCAAGCTTTCTAGAAGCTACAAAGATCAGTGAAGGGAAGTAGAAGTAGGTTTTTGCAGGGGGGAAATCAACAACTCACTAAACCACCTCATTCTTGAACAAGATTTGGAATTTTAGTGTTGTAACTTAGCTATGTCTATTCTCCTGTACGGGACTTCTGTTGAGGATTGGTTGCATATTTTTCATATGCTATGGTGGTGTACAAAATTCATGTGCTGTGGGCTTGTATTTTGAAGTATGTATCATCATAAATTTTGATTTGTATTTCAAACGGAAGGACCCTTTCAAGTGGCTATTTAGTGAAGAATGTTAGTCTTTTAAGGATTCTATCAGTTTAAAGATTGTATGCCCCTGTAACGTAAAATCGAAACCCATTCGATTTTAGGAATTACTCTTAGTGTCTTACATTCCTGAAGAAAGTAATTTGCCTTCATTTTTTAATGTTTATTTTTTACTAAATTATGCCCGATTTCTTGGTACAAATCAATGATAAGTGTAAGAATAGAAAGTGCAACTATCCCAAATGACAGGCATGAAAACTTGTAGTCAGGTAAAGTGCTTGAAACTCCTTTAAAAATGAATAGATCTTGAGCTATGCCCTTTAAGTGTGGGTAGTATTACCATACCTATGTGACATGCTTCTGTATTCTACTTGTAGACTACATACCTGAAATCTTTAATTTGTTATATTTCCTTTCACGTTGCTTATGGGTTTAATACATGCTTAACGTTTCGTTCAACCAGGTCAGTCTCCGGTGTTTTGTGGGCGTTCTGGAAAGCAGCTGAAGAGACGGCATAGTAGCCAGCGGGGAATGTTACTGGATGATTGGTCGAGAATAGTTAAGAATTTGAATGTCTCATCCTCTGTGAATCAGGCTTCACGTCTTATTGATGGTAGTGAGCAGTGCTGGCAGTCTTCTGGCTCACAAGGAAAGGTAACTTTAAGCCATAACTGGTTTATTCTGGCATACTTTCTTCTTAAGAGGATAAGTATTTACCTTAGTGAAATATATTTGTTTGTTACCTTCATGTAAGATAGAAGAGTGGTAAAAACAGACATCTGAAGTACAAAACTGTGTTTCTTCATAGTAAATATGCCTTTTTTTTTTTTTTTAAAAGCTGTGCTTCATCTTTGTAATTATTTCATGTGAATTATAAGGAACTTGTGCGATTTTTTTTTTTTTTAAATACAGAGTAATTATTCTATTCTAGTTGGTTATATGGTTACAATTGCCTTTTCAGTATAATAACTGATGATAATTGTTCTTAACAATCGCATTGATTATATTTTACTTAAGTGAGTTTGTTGCAATATGAAAAGCACCAATGCTCTTACTAGCTAAAACTGCCTCCAAGCACTCCTTCAGCTAGAATATCTCTAGTTGGAAAGGACCCATAAGGATCATCAAGTCCAACTCCCTGCTCCTCACAGGACTACCTAAAATTAAATCATATGACTAAGAGCATCTTCTAGATGCTCCTTGAACTCTGACAGGCTTGGTGCCGTGACCAGTTCCCTGGGCAGCCTTTTCCAGTGACTGACCACCCTCTCAGTGAAGAACCTTTTCCTAATGTCCAGTCTGAACTTCCCCTGATGCAGCTTCATTCCATTTCTTCGTGTCCTATCACTGGTCACCAGAGAGAGGAGATCATCACCTCCCCCTCTGCTGCCCCCCTTGAGGAAGTTGTAGACAGCAATGAAGTCACCCATCAGCCTTCTCTTCTCCAAGCTGAACAAACCAAGTGACCTCATAAGTCTTGCCCTCAAAAACCTTTCACCATCTTGGTCACCCTCCTCTGGACACACTCTAATAGTTTGAAGTCCTTGTTATACCGAGGCACCCAAAACTGCACACAGTACTAGAGATGGGGCTGTACCGGTGCGGTGTGGAGTGGGACAATCGCCTTCCTTGACCAGCTAGCTATGCTGTGCTTGCTGAACCCCAGGACACGGATGGCCCTTTTGGCTGCCAGGGCACACCCTTGACTCATTCATCTTGCCATGAACCCAAACACCTAGATCTCTTTCAACCGGGCTGCTCCCCAGCCTCTCGTCTCCCAGTTTGTATGTATAAGCAGGATTACCGTGTCCCAGGTGGCAAATCCGGCACTTGCTCTTGTTAAATTTCATACCGTTGGTGATTGCCCACCTCTCTAGAGTCTATCCAGATCTCTCTGTAAGGCCTCTCTATCCTCGAGGGATTCCACAGCTGCTCCTTAGTTTAGTGTCAACAGCAAATGCTCTTAATGTACATTTGAATCCTGCATTCAGATTGTTTATAAAAACATATAAGCATTGTTCCTTAGTTTATGGTTTGCCAGTTTTATTGGCCCACAGCACTGCTCTGTGGCCAGCCTAGGCACTGGCACTTGTGGCTAGGCTTCTGTTCAGTGTGTTTTGATGCTCAGTTGATGGCCATGCTGAGAATATGCCCAGGTACCCTTCCTTCGGGTTGTCTACAGACTGTAACCAGTCAAAGATGTACGTTATGCCCCATTTCTTGACCTCCAATGGTATTGTGCTTTCTCAGTCTTCTCAATGGTGTTGCTCTTGGATGAAATAAATCATTTGCTGCAACTGTTTCTCTTGTATTTGGAGGTTGGACAGGCAAGAAGTTCACAAGGTCATTTTCCTTTGGCCAGTTCCCGTGCGTTGCAGCTGTTGTGTACCATTCAAAAATGTTTTTCATGCTTTCTTCAAAAACACACATGTTTATTCTTGTTAACCATACGGTGGTCCTAACAATACCATCTGAAAATGAAATTCTGTGTGTTTCCCCTAGCACTGGATTCGCTTGGAGATTTTTCCAGATGTTCTTGTTCACAGACTCAAGATGATAGTGGACCCTGCAGACAGCAGTTACATGCCCTCTTTAGTTGTAGTTTCAGGTATGCGTATGTTCTCTGAGAAGTCTGAATTTTTTTTTTTTTTTTACATTCAACTTTATCTGGTTTCAGTTAACATAGTCATCTATTTAATATGCATAGTGCCTGTTTATGAAACAAACACCATATCTTAAAATGTTTTTCTTTCCATGTTCTGTTTTCTAGGGGGGAATTCCTTAAATAACCTTATAGAGCTAAAGACAATCAATATAAATCCTACAGATACCACAGTGCCTCTTCTCAGTGATTGTTCAGAAGTAAGTGAAGTTTGTGTGAGAATTACTCTTGTATGCAACAGAAAAATATTTTGCTGCAAGAAATGGATGAAAAGCACTGTTGTGATTATTAAGGCATGGTATTTTACTTTTCCTCTAAATTAGCACTGTTTCTGGCAGTTTAGTAAAGTTACTTATCCTGATAAGTTTTACTGTAATCACAGTGTAACTTTATTAGTAGGCTAATTATTTATTAGCCTTAGTAGTAAAGCTATTTTAGTTTTTTTGATGTAAATCAATATACCTGTGAACCAAGAAGAGAACCTAATAAACTTAAATTTGGGGATAATTTTGGTGGGTAATAAAGCTTATTTGTGTAGTAGCTCTGATCTTTTTCAGTAACAGCAAGGAGGAATGCATAATGAATTTTTAGAAGATTGGAAGTGAAATCAGAGGCCATAAGTGTATCTTAAAGTATGCCAAATATTTAAAGTTACAGATTCATTTTGTTAAGGTGACAAAGTCGAGCAAAAGTTCTAATTCTTTCCTACGTTTCATAAAGTTACATAGAACCCAAAAGATGGCAATTTAGTTTTTTCTTCTTAGTACCACAGGTATATTGAGATTGCAATCAAGCAGTGCAGAAGCTCTGGAATTGATTGCAAAATACATGGCCTCAGTATACTGGGACGTATACGTGCAGAGGATGAAGATTTGGCTGCAGTCCCTTTCCTTGCTTCTGATAATGAGGAAGAGGATGATGATAAAGCTAACACCGGGAGGTAGGTAACTGTGGGGGTGGGGGAGAAATGATAAAGAACCTTAGTGTCTATGTATCCAATCAGGAGATTATTGTAAGAAGAGAGGCTTAATTAGGTGGAATGGTAGTAAAGAGAAATCAGTATCTTAGTTTGTCAGAATTGTGAGTCATTCATTTGTTGATAAATAACTTCTTTAAGATTAGCACACTGGTAAGGTGGTAGCATTTTGTACAACTCTTCTGCTTCTGCAGTATCCTTGGAGTTGAAAACCTAGCTAAAAACTTGATGTGTTTATATTTGTTATGTGGCATGTGTATATTTACAACTGCTTGGCAAAACATTCTGGTTTTTGTTTTGTTTTGTTTTTATTTGTTGTAGCCACTGCTTAACTGTGGTGGTGTAGTTTAAGTACTGAAACTGTTTCAAACTGAAATCAGTAAACACAGTAAAAAGGTGCCTCTGCTATAGCATGCAGGTTTCTAATCTGACTTTGTTTTTTTCCTCAATATGTTCAGTCTTGTTAGAAAGAAGGCAGCTGGGCTCGAATCAGCAGCTACAATAAGAACCAAAGTTTTTGTTTGGGGACTGAATGACAAAGACCAACTGGGAGGGCTAAAAGGTTCCAAGGTATGTTTGTTGTTTTCATACTTTCATACAAACCAGAAGCAGCTAAAAATAAAACGTACATGTTTGATACAACTCAAAATTGATTCAAATTTAATCAGAATTTTAAAGTTTATTACCAAAAGCTACAAAGAGGAGGTTTTAATGGCTTTCTACTGTTAAGACATGTAGATGTCTGCTGGGTGGAAAATTGGAGAAAATTTGCATTTTGGTTGTCACTCTGAAATCCAGTTTGATTTTTAGCAGCCACTTAATTGTTTATTTTAGATGATAGCGAACTAGTTGTTCTAAAAATGTGTAGTACTCGATACATATTCTGTTCCTTTTGAGTTTGCATGCATGAAATGAAGATATTGGTGAACTTTTCTATGTATTACTTGTACCTGGAGCTGGTGCAGTAATTGGAAAACAAAAGTTGAATTCTAATCTTTTGAGTGGTGTAACTTGATTACAATTCATTGTAATTTGAGAGGAATTTCAGCCTTGTGTGCAGCTATTTATACATAACTTGTAATACAATGCAAGATGGGAGATACATGGTGAATGTTTAATCAATTTAAGCTTTCATTAATCTGAAAAGTATGTTAAGAGAGCATTTCTTTAATTTATGTTGTAAATAAAACATACACTATTGTATCTGTAGAGTGCCTTTCAAGAAACAAAAAGTTAACTTACTGTATTCTCCATCCTGTATTTTACTGGTGCGTAAAGCCATCAAGGTTTCAGTGCAGAAGTGCAGATTTCAGTTCATTCTTGCTCCAAACATGTTGAAGGCAGAATTATGGCTCTGTTTGACTGAAGTGCTCCCCCCTCATCTAGAAAAGGGGAGAACTATAGGACAGTTAAATGGAAGAAGTGAGAAGATAAAAAAAATCAGATACCTCTGATTTTTTTATCTCTGAATTTTTTATACCTCTGAAAATTCTGTAAAGGTTAAACTTTTTTGAGTGGAAAAAACCATGCTAACGTGAACTTACACTCTTTTATCTTTGAGGTCTTAACAGGTATTAATATTATTAAATGCATAAATTGATTAATTAGGATAGTAACTTAAAAACTAATTTAAGGCTTTTCAAATGTTCTTCAAACTTTTTTCCCATATACTGTAGTGAAGAAGTCTGCTAGAAACTTTATCTCTTTAGCTGCATAAAAATAAATAACTAAATACTTTTATTATATAAGGGGTTATGCCAGGTTTGAATGTATGTTGATTTAAAACACTTGAAAAGAGATTGTTGATGTCTATTTATCTATATATATACGGATTGATCAAAGACTACTTTGTATTAATGAAGAAAATAGGTTTCCTGGTCTCTTTTTTGTTGTCTTCCCCGCCCCGAGTTGATCCCTAATCCAGATTGCTAAAGCATTTTGCTACTGAAAAACTCAGTTGTGGTTTTGTGTTCCCGTATGCTGATTTGAAGTGTGTTGGTTAACACTTTTAACTAGGTATATTTTGCTGTTGTGCCTTTCTTCAAAACTCAGTTTGGTTTTGTCAAGAAAACTTTATTAAAAGGAAAATCCTTGTTTATATTGCATTTCATTTTTTTCTCAGGTTTTGTATTTATCATGGTTTCAGTATTAAATGCTTTTTCTTGGTTTCTGTCTTTTGCCTGCTGTATATTAACTGTTATGTGTAAAGTGTTTGAATAATACAGGGAGTTTCATATATTTAAAAAAAAAAAAGTACCTGTTATATTAACTGGTTTGTCACTTCAGAATAGCTCTTCTTTTTAAAGTATAAAACTTTAAAGTGTATTGTAATGATCTTTATTTCCTGTCTGCTCTAGATAAAGGTCCCTTCCTTTTCTGAAACCCTATCTGCCTTGAACGTTGTACAAGTAGCTGGAGGATCCAAAAGCCTTTTTGCAGGTAATACAAGTTTAAAATAAATGTAATTGTTTAAGGGAAGAAACAGATTTCCAGTTGTGAAACATTAATGGTGTCTCAAACTTTTTTTCTTCATTTTAGTGACTGTAGAGGGTAAAGTATATGCCTGTGGAGAAGCCACAAACGGAAGGCTGGGTTTAGGAATATCTAGTGGAACTGTGCCTATTCCCCGCCAGATTACAGCTCTCAGTAACTATGTGGTAAAGAAGGTGGCTGTTCACTCAGGTACTGACTATTGCTATTCTTATATACATAAACATAACATATTAAGCCTGAAAATAGTTGCTTTGCAATTTTCTTGGGTGCTGTGATGCCCTAGCATATCTGATATTTTTTAAATTTTTAAAAATAAATACAGGTTATTAAATTGTCTGTTGCATAAAATGTCAGATTAAATCTAATGGTTCTGTTATTAAAATCTATGAATTTAGACCATACACAGTTTCTTACTTGCTGGAAGTCAAATTTGGTAACTTCTGAATAGTTTTTCAGTCTGATCCAAAGAAAGTGTTTTCATTTTTGAATGTTGCTAAGTGGTGGGTTTGGTTTTGTTTTTTCTTGCAGCATTGAAAATAGCAATTGAGTGATTATTTCTTTTTCTTAATGTGCCTGGAAACCTACTCTCACAAAAGTTTTGTGTTTTAAATTAAATCACATGAAAACTCCGAAGAAAATAAGTAATGTATTGGTTGAAAGGCTCATACAGTTACATTGTGGAAGTACAGCAGCGTCGAACTTCTGAGATTTTTGCTAGACCTGCTGCCTGCTTGAAAGCTTGAAAATTTAAATTTATGTTTACTCTTTTAGGTGGCCGGCATGCTATGGCATTAACTGTTGATGGAAAGGTATTTTCATGGGGTGAAGGAGATGATGGAAAACTCGGTCACTTCAGTCGAATGTAAGGATACCAAATTTGTCTGTATTTTAGTAAAAGAATATTTGTGTTGAATGTTATAACACAGCTGACCACCGCTATTGACAACAACAGGATTTTTAATCCAATGGGAATAAAAAAATTGTGTTGTGAAAAGATTTTTTCAGTAGTGTACATCAATTTAATGGTGCAGCATTTGTAGCACTCTTCAGTCATTTAAAAAGGAGGCATTCAATTAATATAATAATTGGAAACATACTTAGTGGATAAAGTCTTTAATAGTGTTTTTGAATGTCACTGATGAAATACCACACTTTTGGACATAGAGTTTTAGTTACTTTTATAAGGTAAGGTTTACAGAGGTGCCTTGAGGTGTAAAACCATAGCAGTTTTACATTCCTGAGCTGTAACAGTTCATAATGTAAGCCTGACAGAGTATTTTGTAGGCCTTTTCTTTAGACTTGTGTCCACAAACTTGTTAGCCAGAAATAAATTTCCTACACTTTTCAGTAATACACAGTTTAATCCTCCACAAGACAGCTTTGAGGAAAATTTGAATTGTCTCAGGATTTTTCTTTGTATGCACCACAGAACAATGTTTTGAAAGAAAAAAAACCCGATAAAGATAGCCCACAGGGAAATCTTTGTTTGTCATTCTGATATATTTTGAAGACCCGCTCAGAATACATAAAAAATTACAGTGCCCAACTCAAATGGTTAATATATGACAGCAAATGTTCATAGGGTATGTGTGTCAGATCAATGAAAAGGGAAGTCCAGATTAGAGCAGTATTGTTGTTTATTGTTCAACTGCCTCATGTTTTCTGTAATTTTATTAGAAGTGAGGCTTGGAACTCTTGGGCATTTCATGGGAGCAAATTTTCCAGAGGCCATGCATAATGTTATAAAACCTTAGTAGTGGCCCTGATACACAGTCAATATTAGAAAACCTTGAGTTGAAACTCTTCCCTGAATTTATAGAATATTGTAACCATATGAATAGTAAAAGTTTCCAGTACTCTTATAGAAGCCTGACAGCAAATTCCAGTTCTAATTTCTCTCTCATAAGAGCACTTTGGGATAAGAGCAAGTTGGGATGGGAGTGTCATCTCTTAATCTTACTATCTGGCTCAGGGAGGAGAAAGAATTAATTCTAACAAATTGCTCAACTTTGGGAAATGACAGGATATCAGTTTTCACTTTATATTACACACTTTTTAATTGATCCATCACTTTGGTATTTTGGCTTTGTCACCCAAGTTTTGCAGCATATACATAAAATATTTATTTAAATAAACTCTGAAGTACATTAAAATAGCATAAACTTTAGATTTGTGGTGCTACTAAAGGGTACATCTTGGAATCATAATGTTACATCTTATTTTATCTTTAGGTTAGTTATTACACGAAATTTTTTGGATTATGAAGGTTGGAGTATGTTGTGCAACTCTTTCATAACTATGCAATTAATTCTTTACCCATTTTCTCTAGGAACTGTGATAAGCCCAGGTTGATAGAAGCGTTGAAAACCAAACGCATTCGCGATATTGCTTGTGGCAGTTCCCACAGTGCTGCCATTACCTCTAGTGGTGAACTGTATACGTGGGGTCTTGGAGAATATGGAAGGCTAGGACATGGAGATAATACCACACAGCTGAAGCCTAAGATGGTAAAATAAACGTTTCTTGTCTCTGATGAAATGCGAATGTGTTTAATAAATGATAAAATAAAGCTAAAGTAAAGCCAAAAACCATGAAAGCAGTACAAAGACATCGTTTTGGAGTGATCTAAATTAGGTTTTGATACACATACCTCTAATAACAGGCAAGCTATTTCAGAAAGGCCAAAAAGATCTGGTCTCTTTCTTTTTCTTGGGAAGTGATGTGGAATGGGTAGTGCTGTTTTGAACATTCATGTCCTGCGTCTACTTTGATACATAGCTGGAAGCTACTACTGTCATTGAGCAAGGCTTGATAATCCTTTGCTAAATGGCATGCTCAGGCTGGGCAGAATGAACAAGATCAGTCATAAGAGCTTGAAAATGTCTGTAGGGTTTTAAAACATAATTTCTTTGAAAAGTCTTGCTTACTTTTTCTGTTTTGTAGGTTAAAGTGCTCCTTGGCCACAGAGTCATTCAGGTTGCTTGTGGAAGCAGAGATGCTCAGACTCTTGCTTTAACAGATGAAGGTAGGAATATCTTGTTCCAGAGCTTTCTAGTGCATGGGAATACTGTGATCATTGTTTAACCTGCAGTTTGGTGTTTGTTAGGTTTGGTGTTTTCTTGGGGTGATGGTGATTTTGGAAAACTGGGCCGAGGAGGAAGTGAAGGATGCAACATTCCTCAGAACATTGAAAGACTGAACGGCCAAGGCGTTTGCCAGATTGAGTGTGGTGCACAGTTCTCATTGGCACTGACCAAGTCAGGAGTGGTATGGACATGGTACGTTATATTTGCCAGAAAATATTAACAAAGCAATTGCTAAGTACCTGTTGTATTTATTGCTATTTGACTGTCTTAACTCCATCTGTGCCTTATCTGTGTGCTTCGTCTTTTAAATTGGCAGCTCTTCCAGACTAGCTGTGATGGGTTCAATTACTCTAACACTGTGTCTTGTAGCATGCTCAGTTGTGTATTGTACTCGGTTAGGATGCCTGGGTCTTACTGAACTAGTGGAGGAAGGGGAAGATAATTCCCTCTCTTGGGAGCAATGGAGCATGTAAAGGATTGTTAATTCAAGACTTTGGAGTGGAGTGGGAAAAAGAGAACCTGAGAATCATACTTTGGAGTATGTAGCCTACAGCTAAAGCAGAGGCTGAGAGAATAAGGAAGCAGTAGATTAAGGAAGTAAGCTAAAGTTCAGAGGAGATGGGAAGAACTTCCTTGGAAACACAGGCTCTCTGCAGAGCTCATTGCTGCTCAGAAGGCCACTGAGTTGTCAGTAATGATGCCTCAAAGCAAGAACTGGTATGAGATGATCACTGAGAGTTGTTCAGAAACCTTTTTTATTTTTCTCCTATTTGTCTGCTTGCTTTTGCTTTGTTTTGAACACAAACCTGGCTTTTGAGTTTATAAACTTTTCTGTAAAATCTGAGAGCTTACTGTATGGCAGATCAACTTCAGAGCTCTAACCAGATCAAGGTCTTACCCCATCCTTGTGTCATAAGACCATGACCTGTTTGATGTATATCAAAGCTAAGAAGACTTAAAATGGTCATTTTTGTTTTATTATTTGTCAGCAATTGGCGAGTGAAACAAAGAGAAATCCACAAAACTTCTGTTTTTATAAGTTACTTCTATTTTTAAAAGGGAGAAAAGCTTTTAGCAGGTGTCGTTTCTCAGAGTGGCCACTGGAAACTGTATTTGTCTCTCTCACTTCCCCCCCGCCCCCCTTTTAAATTCTTTTTTTGTAGTGATGAAAGGAGTAAGAGGAAAGGGAATTTGGCAGTCTTTAAGAACTCTGCAGAATTCTTCTTCATTCCTTTCTTCCCCCAGTTTATCTTAACACTGTTATGTCTAGTCATAAAATCTACAGCTATTTAATGACATTACAGGACTACAGGGAGTTTTTTGTTTCAGCTGTGCATGTCTGCACTTTAGGATGGCCGAGTTGCTTCTAAACTTTTATTCTTAACTTCTTGAATTTGTACTGATTTGAGGGAAAAATCACAACTTCTGTGTTATAACTTTAGGTAGGCAGTAGTACTATATCACATTCACCTCCAGCATAACATAACCTTTCTTGAGAAAAATCGGTGGTGGTGGTGGTGAGCAGCAGAACTGAGTGAATGGTTACTAAAAACACAGTGGAATAAATCTCAGGGGTTTTTTTCTTCTTTACTGGCATTCTTAGAGGCAGTTTAAGGTGTTTACATTACTTTTGCATATGGTATATTTTTAGTGCAGTTTGTGTATAACAGTTTTAGAGGAATTTAAATTATGGAGGCTTGAGAACCTATATTGAGGCTTGCAACAGTGTGGAAAAAACTAAGTTCTTGAAAACATGTTAGCTCCTGTATATTTTTTCACGTGAGTATACTTGTCAAAGGGTCTGTTATTGTTAGGTTTATCCTCAGTAGTATAAATCTGTCCAAGTCTATCAAAACACATCAATTTTGTAGGTATTTATAATTGCAGTGTTTCTGCAACAGAGGAAATTCAGTGTAATCACAGTTGCACTATGTACAAATAACGGTCATAAATGATGCCTGTTCTATACTGAGGTGAAAAGTTATGGGGTCACAGAACTGCAGTTATCCTCATTTTTAGGCCTTTAATTCAGATTTGAAGAATTTGCTTGTAGGTGCTTGTGTTTAATCCCAGTGATAAATGAAGTATTTTGGTTCGGGAGGCTGCATTGACAGAGGAATGTGTAAACAATAGAATTGTCTTGAATTTTATGTTTACTGTCTGTTGCAGGGGTAAGGGCGA
Source organism: Mycteria americana (assembly GCF_035582795.1). Taxonomy (NCBI): domain Eukaryota; kingdom Metazoa; phylum Chordata; class Aves; order Ciconiiformes; family Ciconiidae; genus Mycteria; species Mycteria americana. The sequence continues at coordinate 147,654,919 of NC_134365.1, forward strand.
CTACTTCAGGCTAGGCCACGGCACAGACGTACACGTACGAAAGCCACAAGTTGTGGAAGGACTGAGGGGTAAAAAGATCGTGCACGTGGCTGTAGGCGCGCTCCATTGTCTAGCCGTTACTGACACTGGGCAGGTACATTGTGCATCATCCTCTTCTCCCCTGTTTCCTTGATCCAGAAAGGAATAAACTAAACTGTCGAGGAAGAAGAGTGTAATAGTGTCGATGCTGATTAAATGGAATAAAAATTTCTAATGATACTTATTTGCTTTTAAAAGTCTTGAATAAATATAAGCATGTTTGTAATTTAAAATATATTAGCTTTCATATTATTATTGGACTTTAAACGTTGTTGTCATAGTAGCTTTTGTAATATTTTCCTAGTTTATCTATTATCTGCATGATCAGTTTCCTGCTTCTCACTCTTGAAATGCAGAAGCAGTGATAGTATTCTGGACAGATTTTTCTGCTGTGATCCAACATTATCATTATCATAGTATTGATTCAGATCTCCAGTGTAATTACTATGCAACTAATTTTTCTAACTTACTGTTCACTGTGAACATTGAATAATTTATGAATCAACTGATGATTTATGAATTGGTAATAATTTATGAATCATCTGGTAAAGTGCTGCTTTGACTTTTTTTTCTTTATTCTTTTAATGTATGATAATGCCTGCATTATTTAATGGGGAGAAAAAAGAATCATGCCAATAGGTTCTCTGAAGTGTCCTGGGTTAATAGTACAAATCACTAATATTGCTCAGTAGGACTTTTTAAGAAAACAGTTAAATGAGGCAACCAGTGAAGCAAAGTAATATGTGGAAATGTTTACTGGCAGGTTTATGCTTGGGGTGACAATGACCATGGGCAACAAGGCAATGGAACTACTACAGTCAATAGAAAGCCCACTCTTGTCCAGGGCTTGGAAGGCCAGAAAATCACCCGGGTTGCTTGTGGGTCTTCCCACAGTGTAGCATGGACAACAGTGGATGTAGCTACACCGTCTGTTCATGAACCAGTACTTTTCCAGACAGCGAGGGACCCTTTAGGTGCTTCTTATCTTGGTTGGTATTTATTGCCTTATGTTGTTTTTTATGCCATTGGAGAGGTAGTTGTGTGGGTGGTTTAATAGGTGATAGAAGAGTGCAAAGAGAAAACTGTAGTTTAAAAAAGCACCACAAAACAACAACAAAAACCATACACACCTCTAAAAATACCCCAACAAAACCTCTTCCTGAAAGTGGAAGTTGTAAAGGACTTGTTCAGAAACAGCATTAGTCTGAACTTTTGTTGTTCTTCAGGAAATTAAAATGCAACATGCTTTATCAAACGCCCCAAACACTTTGTCTGTAATATGGGATAGAGCTTTATGGAGGCAATGGTAGAAGGATGCTACTGTAATATTGGTCTTCTTATGTGTTACCTCTTGCTATAAACCTTGATGCTACTGTTAACCTTTTGTTTCTAAGGTAGGTGACTTAAGAATTAGGGAGGCAAAACAGCAATGTTTTGGTTGAATATAAAAGCACCAAACATTTTGCTAATTAAGCTTTTTCATGAACAAGGGAATGTATTTTAAAAAGAGCAAGAAATACATATATAGAATGTTTGATTGGTATTTAAGAGTACCTAATAAATATTCTTGCTATTTGATAGATTTCTGTGTAAGTAAAACTTGTTTTCGGTACTGATCACCGAAGTATTTATATCTGTATTACCTTAATCTTCATGAGTAAGTAACAAGGTGGAACACTCTTTTATGAAAGCCCTTGCTGCAAAGCTTCAGTACCTTGCTGCAAAGCTTCAGTATTGACTTTAACGTTGTAACTGTAGGCACTGCAGTTTAAGAATCTACTGTAGAGTTAATTTTACAGTCATCTTTCTGACTTAACAAGAAATTAGATAAATCGGTTCCAGTTATGTAGTACACCATTCAAAAATGCTCGCCTTCTCTTTTCTCCCCCCTCCCCCCCCCCTCCAGGTGTTCCTTCAGATGCAGATTCTTCTGCTGCCAGTAACAAAATTAGTGGGGCAAACAGTTCCAAGCCGAATCGCCCTTCCCTCGCTAAGATTCTCCTATCGCTTGATGGGAATGTTGCCAAACAGCAGGCGTTATCTCACATACTGATGGCATTACAAATCATGTATGCCAGGTAGGCATGCAAACATTCTTGTCTTTTGCAGAGTAAACGATGACATAGCTTACCATCTATTAGGGTCTCTTGAGTCAGGTATAAATTGTTTCACAAGTTTGGACTCCTCAGGATAGGCCTAAGCTTCACTTAAATTTTCTTTTGAAATTGATGTTAGCTTTATGCTGTTATGTTTTCTTTACAGAAGCTCCCAGTGTCTGGGGAAAAAATTGTTTATTTAGGAATGCTCAAGTAAATCATGTAAAAGGAGTGTAAGTAAATCATGATAGATGATGTGGAGAAAGCAGTGGGGAGCAGGGTGGAAAGAACAATAAAACTTTACAGTGCCCTTGTTGTTAGTAGAGAACAGAGTATTTTTGCTAAAATTTATGAAGAGGAACTCGTGTAAAATAGTTGCCTTAAACACAGTCTTTAAGCATCAGGCCCAAAGGAGAATGGAGATAAACTACTTTCTAAATTCTAGAGCTTGGAAACCTTTCCTTACTTTATTAAGACAAGCTAATATCATTTTTTCTAAGTTCAACAAGGGAGTATAATTAGGTTTATGTTGATCTGTCCTAAATGATTTCAGGGATGCAGTTGTTGGAGCATTGATGCCTGCAAGTATGATTGCACCAGTAGAATGTCCCTCTTCATCGCCAGCCCCCCCATCAGAGGCTACTTCTACAGGAAGCCCTGCAAATGGAGATGAATGCATGCTTGTAGGAGATATAGAAGAGAGGCTGAGCCCAAACCCATGGCAGGACAGGAGAGGGGAGGTAAAGTGTGAAATGAATTTTTCCAACAGTAAAGCTGAAAAATATTGTCCCATTTAGTTTGATAATAGCAGAGATTAAACAGTTCTTTTATGTTCTAATTTCAGGAGTACTCTGCGTATGTCAGATTTGGAAAAACTAAAATTTTAGTGTGAAATCAGTTTTGAACTTTCATAATGCACTGTCTCATTTAAAGGCAATTGTGATGATTTCTAGTAGTATTTTAGAATTAACATGAAAATATTAACCATTTGACCAGATATTAAATTCATTTTACAGGAGTGATCTTTAAAAAAAAAAAAAAGGTCAAAACTAAGGGAATATTTTACTATTATTTAATGAAATGTAATTGTAAATTTGTATCGGCTAATGTAGACAGGAGGGCCTGAATGGAGTTCTACTCTGTTGATTCCCAATTGCTAACAGAAGCAGAAAAAAGAAAAGGCTTGCTACTGTTGCTAACAGAAGCAGAAAAAAGAAAAGGCTTGCTACTGAAGAGGTCTTTTTGTTTAACAAACTATTAATTTGACATGTATTTTTAGGGCTTGCCTTCTACATTGTGGGCTTTTCTGCAGGCACTGATGTTTTATTGTATGTTTTTGTAGCAGCTGGCATTGAGGGGGGTGTTGGCTGGTTTGCTGTCCTAGGAACATAAAATAGAAGCTAAAAATACAGGGAGCAAATCTGTTGGTTTTGAATATATTGCTGTTTTTAAATTGCTGCTGTCTTTGAACATAAGCCCTTCTAATAATTGATTAGACTCTTGAAGGTTTTGCAGTATCTTGTTGCAGCTTTTGTTAGTTATTGTTTGTTTTGACTAGGTTGTTTCTTCAGAAGATGCTGTGACGCCATCTGCTGTAACTCCCTCAGCTGCTGCTGCCTCTTCCCGTCCTTTCATTCCAGTCACAGATGATCCTGGAGCTGCCAGTATCATTGCAGAAACCATGACAAAAACCAAAGAAGTAATGTTGTCAATACCTTCCTTAAAACTTAAGTCCTTACCATGCTTTTATCAAGAAGTTTTGCTTTTTTGGTGCTTTTAAAGTTATTCTATAAATGACTGCATTTTTTTTAAATCTATCCAAAGATAGAGGGATTTTTTTTTTCCCCCAAAGTTTAAGGAGGTTAATTTTAGGAAAGCCTTTTCACTTGAGAAGTGGGTTTAACAGTAGGTTAATTTTGAGGCCATATATCCCAGATTTACGAATTGTGTTTTAAACTTCTTCAGAAAAGTTAACTTGTTCTGATTCAGTGAAATACTTCCTTCATCTTCACTGTCTAAATATTTCTGCAATTTGTTTTGTAGGATGTAGAAAGTCAAAGTAAAGTATCTGGCCCAGAACCACAGTACTTGGATGAGTTTACTAGTCTCTTAGTACCAGATGACACGCGAGTCATGGTTGACCTGCTAAAGCTTGCTGTGTCCAACCGAGCAGGTGAAAAGGGAAGAGATGTTCTTTCAGCTGTGCTGTCTGGTATGGGCACAGCTTACCCACAGGTCAGGTTTTGTTTCTGTTGCATTTTAACTTCGTCCTTTTTATTAGTTGCTTGCTAGAATATTTTCTTGTATTTGAAGTGTAGCTCAACATACTGAGAAACTTAATAAACATGAAAATTTGAGTTGAACTTAAATGCATGTGAACCTTAATGATTTTAATGGAAATATTACCTGAATATATGCAAGTGCTACAAATGTCAGTAACAGACTATTTCCTTGTTTTGTCATGCTGCATAGACATTAAAATAGAAGCTTAATGAACTTTATCTATGTATTGGACAAGTGGCTGTAGTTATTGGAATGAAGCTGAATTAAACCACATTCTATTTCCTGGATCTGTGGAATGTTAGTTTAAAAACTTCCACGTTGGTTGATTTTGTTTAGCATCTGAGTTTATTTCTCAAATTGATGCAGTTGTCATTGCTAGCTAAAAATGCTGCTAATATATTGTTAACGATATAGTAATTCTTCTTAATTTTTAAGATTTACATTTGATGCATTGAAGTTTCTAACTATTTACAAAGTATCTGTGGGTGTGGGGTTTTTTTTGGGACAACTGACAAACAGAATTAATAAATGCTGTAATATTGGATACCAGCAGCTATATGAAAGAATGTTACAAATCATAAATTATTTATAGAATATCTGCTTACAGTAATGAACTGAAAGTTGTTTAATGTTTCTTGTAGCTTTACCCTTCATATATTTTTTTTCTAATGAGTAACAATGCATTTCTTTTAAGATGTTCATATGATGTAGTTAATTTATGGCTTTGCACTGCTTAAAGGCTGGTTTGGAACATGAGAAGTGATTATGCAAAGCTGATTTTTGTATTCTTTTATTAAACTTGTCTTCTCTAACCACAAAGATGAATAATGACTTCTCTAAGGAGTATGCATTGAATTGAGAGAAATTTTATTTATTAATGGTATAAATGACAAGACAGCTTCAGATTTAAACAATTAAATCTTACAGTATCTCTGTCCGAGTAAACTAGGATTGTGGGAGAGCCTAACTGATGCTATTCACATAGAGGCAATTGAGTGGTATTTCTCAAGCTGTTACTTCCCCCCCCGCCATTTTCAATGATCAGCTATGTATACCCGTGTTCTGGGTTTGAGATGTAGTTGTTCCCCTCCCACCCCAACTAGATGCACACTATATATGCACTTATACATTAATTCTAGTTTTTTGCTTCTAGCATTAATAGTGAGTAGCTGAACAACTTCGTGTTTGTGGGTGTTTTTTGTGGTTTGGTTTTTTTTCTGTGAGGTTTTTTTTTTTACCTCGAGTCAGAATTTTTATTTGAAACTGCTCTTTAAAAATGAGTACTATTGGAATTTTCTCTAAAGAGTGTTTTGCAATATTACATACTGGTTAAATATTTACACCTTTTGTTAATCTCTTGGCATATGCTTTACAGTTTGGATTTTACAGTTTGTTTTTTTAAAGGGAAAACAATTGTTTGTGTTGTCATTTACTTACTGGAAATTTACGTTGTTTGGCTTTTAGTTTTAGGAGTTTTTATAGCTTTAACAACACCAAAAAGATTATTTTTGAATGAATATGATGGTTTATGACTCAGAAGTCAAAAAACAAGTGATTGATTATTTATTTTAAATTTGGGAATAATGGTAGTTGGCTTAGATTTCTTGGACTAATCAAACTTGCTTTTTGTAAAGTATATTTTTCTTCTCTTAGGTTGCTGATATGTTGTTGGAGCTGTGCGTTACTGAACTAGAAGATGTAGCAACTGATTCACAAAGTGGTCGCCTCTCTTCGCAACCAGTTGTGGTAGAAAGCAGCCATCCATATACTGATGATACCTCTTCTAGTGGCACAGTTAAAATACCAGGTATAGAATTCTTAGAGTTACGTTACTAAAATTCAGTTAATTTCAAGCCTGCATGCATAACATTTTTTCCTTAGCTTGCAAAAATGTGTATTGAACTTTTAAAGCCATGTGACATATTCTGTCGCTATAATAAAATATTTCTTAAAACACTCACATACTGCATGAACATCTCCATCCTGCGAAATACGTGGTTTTGGGTTCACTGGCTGTGACTGCAGCTGTATATCACTGCTGTTTTCTGTTCAGTTATGAATCTGAGAAGGACTGAGTCTTTTTCAGGGTCAGTAATTGAACACCTATCTTCTAGTCTTGAGCATTAGGGAAATGCTTTTTTGTTTAACACTGTCTTTCCATTTAGTGCTTCCTTCAGTATGTTAACCTAGTACTTATCAAAAGGTACAGGCAACAAAGAGCTATTTGCCTTAACTGTAAACAGCCATTTTTTTGTCTGTTGCAACTTCAGTTTGGAATGTTCTGAATATAGTCTTCTATCTGCTAGCCCCTACTCACATGAGCTTGCTATGATGTAAGCCTTTCAAAGAAAAGACATTACAGACAAATAATGTCATTAAACCAAAGGAAGGTATTTTTATTAACGAGCACATGAATTCTAAACAACTGTGTTTGATTTCATGTGGATTTCTAAAATAACGCATTTGTTTGTGGTATTGATTGCTCTGTAGAAATGTGTGAACTCTTTGTTGCTGTTCAGGTGCTGAGGGACTGAGGGTAGAATTTGATCGCCAGTGTTCTACAGAGCGGCGTCATGATCCACTCACCATAATGGATGGTGTCAACAGAATTGTTTCCGTCCGATCAGGTTATGAGAACTAGTGCTTTTCAAAAATGTCTTGGGTGATTTACTGTTAAATGCTGAATGAAATGTACCACTGTCTGTGACTGGCGTACTGTGAGGGATATGCCAATAAAAAAGAGGAAAAACTATGTAAATTGATATTCTGTTTTAAACTAAAAAAGGTGTATGATCTAGACACAGACATGTAAGAGTGATCTTGCATCTTTGAATATAGAGAATCTCTCAGAAGAGCATGTTGTCATGCTCTTCCTAAGAGCAGTTAGAGTGTAAAAAAAAAAAAAAAAAAGTGTTTAGCACCCCTGCCAACATGTGTGAATTTCTGTATAGTCAAAATGTATTTTAACAAATTGGAACACAATTGGAAAAGGATACTTCTTTTGTTAGCCTTTTTCTTTTTCAAGTAACGTTTACTGAAATTTGAGCTTTCGTACAGTGAAGACAAATGCTCTTCTGCTGTCAAATGCCCAAAATAATAGCTAGGCTCTCTTTCTGTTTTCTGCTCTAGCCTGTGTACCTGACACTACATGAAATCTTCACATCTTTTATCCTGTTACCTCTGATTTCATTTTTAAGCACTATTAATTTGCAGTAGATTTAAGAGGGATATTTTTAATCTCATCAAATTTTACATTGAACCTACCTATATACTACATTATGTGCAAGGGTCTCAGTACTTACTGCTTGTGCTTAACATTTCTGAGCAGTCATGATGTGGGCTTTTGCTTTTGACCCATTTTTCCCCAAACTGTTTCCGATGCACATGCGTTTCACTATTGAGATATTTCTGATTGGATTCCTGGTTGGAAAAAACTGTAAAGCTTTATTTAATGTATATGTTGTTATATATTTTGTAATATGAAAAGATCATTTAAAAATAGAACAATGGATTTTAGTAAGATCTCATAATTGTCTTTTGAATGTAGTATTAAAAGTACTGAGGGTATCTGTTAGTAGTGCTAAATGAACTGTCTAAGACTTAAGTTTCATTAACGTAACATCTTTATAGTTATGTTCATGTGCTTTACATAGCTTTTTTCCTTGAATGCATTTATGTGATATTTATAATGTATAATATGTTTATAACCATGGGAGGGAAGTTGCTGTTGACAAGCAGCTTGCATATTGGCTCAGACAGTATAGATGAATATGTTCATATTGCCTACTGTAACAGGTCGTGAGTGGTCAGATTGGTCTAGTGAATTGCGAATTCCAGGGGATGAACTAAAGTGGAAGTTCATCAGTGATGGCTCTGTGAATGGATGGGGATGGCGATTCACTGTTTATCCTATCATGCCAGCTGCAGGTAAGGTATCACATATGATGTTTACAGAAGGGCAAGAGAGTAGATTTACTTTTCAGTTTTGTTAGTTGCATTTATTGCATGGTATTTACGTGCCAAAGTTTCAAAGTTCATTTGCATTCATACTAAGAAAACATTTTCGTTCATACTTAGGAAACATTTTCAACAAACTCCTGAGAGGTGCACTTGTACATAGGGAAGAGATAAAAATACTTTGTAATCACTCTAGTTTGCCTCTTCATCAGTGAAGAGAGGATACTTTTGAGGCACAATTAATCTGAAAAATTTTTTTTTAAAATGCATCTGTTTTGGAATTTAGGTGAATTATGTCATGAAAGTGCCTCTTCCAATCCTTTCAAAGGGAGGTAGAGTGGACCAACTCAGATGCAGAGTGGCACTCTAGACTGCTGTGTTTGGTCAGCTAAATCCTGTCTATGTTCTGTTCTTATTTCAGTCTGAGGACAAATATTCCCCACCTTTTTGTTTGTTTGTTTTTGCTTTTTGTTTCTTGCAGGCCCTAAAGACCTTCTCTCAGATCGTTGCATTCTTTCATGTCCCTCAATGGATTTGGTTACGTGTTTGTTGGATTTTCGCTTAAATTTTGCTTCCAACAGGAGTATAGTTCCTCGCTTGGCAGCTTCTCTTGCAGCTTGTGCTCAACTGAGTGCCTTAGGTAGGTGCAGCCTTAAAATTAAGTCTTATTTATCTGAAGTTAAAATGATTGTTTTAAGTAATTACATTCTTTGGGTGCTTATGTTTCCTTAGCTGCTGGCCACAGAATGTGGGCCTTGCAGAGATTACGGAAACTGCTCACAACAGAGTTTGGCCAGTCTATTAACATCAACCGGATTCTAGGGGATAATGATGGAGAAACACGAGCTTTGGTAAGAAGGCAGTGATGCTGTCCTCTTCGCGTTTTTCATATTAAGATGTATGTGAAGCATTAAAATGCTAGCCCTGATGTATGTTTTTGTTGTTAATGGCCAAATAGGAAATGTGCAAATGAATAGCCTTCTTGCACAGGTCTGCAAGTCTGTAAAGGTACTCCATTTTAGAAAAAAAAATGGCTAATTTCAATACTGTATAAATGTGGTTTTGGAATTGCCAAAAAGTGATAGAAATACTTTTGTATTAGGAAATGGATGGAAGTGATACGTCACATAGCTAACTGTAGTTTGGGAAGCTGTTAATGTTTTGTCATGGTCATCTAAATAATTTACTTTTTGTAATACATACAGTAAGACTAACTTTCTAGTTCTGTGGTTTCTCTAGAGTTTCACAGGGAGTGCTTTAGCTGCTTTGGTTAAAGGTCTTCCAGAAGCTTTGCAGCGACAGTTTGACTATGAAGACCCCATTGTGAGAGGTGGCAAACAATTGCTCCACAGCCCTTTCTTTAAGGTAATGGGGTACAATCAGTAAATAACTCATTAGTATAGTTCTGGATTTTTTTGTGGGACATGGTAAGCTCACCTAGCCCTGTATCAGAAACCTTTTCTGACAAAATTGGAATACTACTTCTAAAAGGAGAATCAAATATACAAATAAAGAATAAGGAGTACCTAGCTAGGCAGAGGTAGGTAGATCAGAAAAACATCTTGGAAGTACAGTAGACTACACTTTTTGATAAGTGATTTCCAAGTTGTCCTACTAGGACTGTTGTATATTTTTATTTATTTATATTTTTAAAATACTCTGAAGGTTTTATTTACATCTAGTTGGAACAAATAAGAACGTCTTAAAAGGAAGGCTATTCAGTTCTGGAGCCTGTACTTCAAAGTAAAAATAAACAAGCTGAGGAAGTCTAGAGAAGAGCAACAAGAATAAAAGGCTGAAAAAGCTTCCTATGTAGTAAAAGTTAAACTAAGAGGACTTAGCTATCGTAAGGAAAATAAATTCTTAAAATATGTAAAAGTTTATACAGGGAAGAAGTAATCCATTGTTCACAATCTTCATCAGCAACATTGATTTGAAATTGAATCAAATTGAAAATCAATTGAAGATTGATTTAATTGGAAGAAGGAGACAGTTTAGAAATGGAAGGTAAAAAGTTCAGCACATGGTGTTTGATATAGAAAAATTAATTAATCTAGGAGTGTTTTTCACAGGAAGTTTGTGAAAATTTCTGGATTGGAAGAGGAAATGGGATACATAACCATGTGAGATAGTGTGGGTACACTTGGTGCACTTGAAGCTGCCCCATCAATGAGGGTAATGAAGGTGGTTCTTGATGTCCCTTGCACTTTACATGTCTTTGAGACAGTGCTCAGGCCCTACTGGTCTATGAGCTGTTCAACTACATCAAATGCATATTAGTTTTTATTACACATTTTTGATATATCTCAAATGTTTTTTGATTGTCTCCAGGTGCTTGTGGCTCTTGCTTGTGATCTCGAGTTGGACACTCTCCCTTGCTGTGCAGAGACACACAAATGGGCCTGGTTCAGGAGATACTGTATGGCATCCAGGGTTGCTGTGGCCCTTGATAAAAGGACACCATTACCTCGTCTTTTCCTTGATGAGGTACTGCAGGAATATTTTAAATGGTTCATGGAATGTATGGAAGTGTTTAATTTAAAAAGATATACTGAGATTGAAGTATTTTATGCCAACTGTGATAGGAGTGACAGATAGTTTGAATAATGCTGTTTAATCCAAAATATTTTACAGGTGGCAAAGAAAATCCGAGAATTAATGGCAGATAATGAAAATATGGATGTTCTTCATGAGTGCCATGATGTCTTTAAGAGAGAACAGGATGAGCAGCTTGTCCAGTGGATGAATAGGTTATTTCTTTCAACTGTCATTGGTTTGGTCTTGTGCTGCTTCTTGTTGTACAATGATAAACTGCGGTTTTTTGTGACTTGTTAAAAGCTCTTTTAAAATTTTGTTTGTGTTGCATTTTCTGCAGACGACCCGATGATTGGACACTTTCAGCTGGAGGCAGTGGAACTATTTATGGTTGGGGTCATAATCATAGAGGACAACTTGGTGGGATTGAAGGGGCAAAAGTCAAAGTCCCAACTCCATGTGAAGCCCTTGCTACCCTTAGACCAGTGCAGTTAATTGGTGGTGAACAGACTCTGTTTGCAGTGACTGCTGACGGGAAAGTAAGGATACAACAAATGATTGTTTGTTAGACTCCCTTGAAATATTTCATCCTCAGTCAGAATGGGTTTGGTGAAATAAAAAATAATGTGCATAGCACAGATTTATTATTATTATTAGTAGTAGTTTTGTTTTATTTTCTTAAAGAAACTGAACTATACCAACTCCAGCAGTGCAGTCTAGGAATTCAGTGTACTGTAGCATTAAATGCATGAAACAAGACGTGCATTTTAGTTCTCAATTCAAAACTGTGATCAGATTTTGGAAAACAAAGCTGAATACAGGTAACATGCTCACAGAGTCCCATAAAACAGGACAGACAGTAAAATGTGATGGTGATTATGTCTCTCTGACAGGGGAGAGGTGCAATTGGAATCTGAGATTGTTCACAGTTGGCTAAATGCCTGTAAGTTAGATATTGCAGGATCTAATTGGCAGATGCTTAAATCCTGAGTGAAAAGGAACACCATGCAGAGGTTTAGTATAGGAGAAAAAAATAAGTTCACGAATTTGAAAAAGTCTTTATTTTGATACAGATGGCAGTTTTGTGTTAAGGATGTGATCGAGAATTTTAGCTAGAGCTTTTTGTAACAGTTACATTCATCTAGTGAGATACTATAATGATTCCTCAGCAGTCAGTATCATCCTTGTTAATGATTCACAGAAGAGTAAGGGACAGATTAGTGACATTGCTTGACATCATTCTGTTGAGAGAAATTACTTTCAGATGGACAAAAAGAGAGTGAAAAGCAGTGCTTAAACTGTATTTATGGGATGGAGGGGGAAGAAGCAACTGTGTTTAGGTGTGTATATTCCACAGAAGAAAGAAAACTAGAATAGTGCTGCTTGAAAGAGACCTACAGGTGATCAATGATTTTGTAATGTATCACGCAAAGCTATGGTTTCTTGATACTTCTAGAAAATCAGCCTTAGGATTTAAAATGAAATCCGTTAAGCCAGTGACAGTTCATATTGACTTGAATGTAGCCATATTTTCACAAATTTATTGTGAAATATTTCAAAATATTTCTTATTTTCCAGGAGGGAGTATAGAGGCATGTAAGAAACTGTTTTTTCAGGCTTTCCTTTAACTGTATTCTGGTATACATTCATTAAGAATTCTTCTCTACAGCTCTAGTGAATGTTTTTCAAGAGGCGAACAAAATTAACTTTTATTCTTCACTTTAAAGCTGTATGCCACTGGATATGGAGCAGGTGGTAGGCTTGGAATTGGAGGAACAGAGTCAGTTTCTACTCCAACTTTACTGGAATCCATTCAACATGTGTTTATAAAGAAAGTTGCAGTGAACTCGGGAGGAAAGCACTGTTTGGCATTGTCTTCTGAGGGAGAGGTTTATTCTTGGGGTGAAGCAGAAGATGGTAAACTTGGTCATGGAAACCGAAGGTAAGTAACACTTTGAAATGTTATTTTTAAAAACTAATAATGGATACTTAACTATAGTTGCTATGCATTTGAAGTACTGCCTATATGTAGAAGTCACTGTTGAGTAATGATGTGGAAATGTAAATTTTTAAATTGGAGAACCACAAAATATTTTTCAGATAAACAGTTACTCTGATTTCTGTAATTAGATATTGTGTTCTAACGTATCTGTGGATGCTAAAGTCCAGCGGCTTTCCTTTGGGATCTGTCTTGTAGGTATGTGGAACTTCAAGGCACTTAGGGAGCAAAACTGCCATTCTGCTTCTGATCTCCACATGCATTGTTGCCTACGTTAAAGGAGAAGTTCTGTTGTGTTAGAGATAATGTTCTGATCCAAAAAGAAAAGGAATGCTGAAGTCAGTGGGGGGCAACAGTACATTTTATGCTAGAAATTTTGATAATGTATCTTAAATTGGACTGATTTTCCAGGGTAAATGCTTAGCTGAGCTTTGACTAGATTTTAATGGAAGTGGTTTTGTAGTTTCAGCTTACCTGTAATGCTGTAGTATAATGTATGGTAAAATACTTGTAGCTTTTATAGGCCTTAAAAATATTTCTGAATGACTAATTAAACATAAATCTTTAGGATATTAAACTGGAGCAAAAGCAAATACTCAGTTATTTCGGGTATCCTTGTACTCATATGGAGAGAGGTTTTTAAAATATTGGTGAACATGAATGGTCTCTTCTAAAAGCTTTGTCAGACAAATATTTTCATTTCAGCCCTTGTGATCGTCCTCGCGTAATTGAATCTCTGAGAGGTATAGAAGTTGTTGACATTGCTGCTGGGGGAGCACACAGCGCATGTATTACAGCTGCAGGAGACCTTTTTACATGGGGAAAGGGGAGATATGGACGCCTTGGGCATGGAGATAGTGAGGACCAACTAAAACCTAAACTGGTAAGAAACCTTTGGAGTTCTGTACAGTCTTAGTCCATTTCTTACCTTCTGATTTGTAACTTTTTGCATTTCTGCATATAAAGAATGAAAGGGCAAAATGGTGGCATGTATTTGTAAGAAATGAACAGTTGCTTTAGAAAACAGGAATGGATTGGAAGAATAAAATAAAAGTGGAGCTGCAAAACTTTGCTAGAGGTCACTAAACAGCTTACAAGGAATTTGTTTTAGAGAAGACTTAAAGAAAACCCCAAATCAAACACCCCACCCTCCATTAAGGAAATTCCATCCCAGGAGTAGTTTGCACTGAAAGTAACAAGTGAACTCCTCCTCTGCTGGGTCCCCTCATTGTTTATTTCCTGGAAAATATACCAGTGATTAGTGATAGCCACTTAGTCACTTGCAAACTGCTTTTTTTCCTGACATGATAATTATACTCTTAATTCTCATGATTGAATCACTGAGATGTTACTGAAGTATATACTAAGTTAATAAGAATTTAACCTAAGTAATTACAAAGTATTTGATTGCTATTTGCTAAAGAAATTTGAGCTAAGCAATCATTGATGAAGAAGATAGCTGTTTCCATTTGATTCTTAAGTGGTGAATCTGAGAACTTGGACAGTATGGAAGGTAGGAAGAATGACTATACTGATTAGCTGACGAGTTGTAATTCAGACCACTGTACTCCTGTGAACTAGACTGTAAGAACTTTAAGTTAGAATAGTGGTATTAAGAAAACTGCCCTGGCTTTGAAATGAGAGTTCATTTTGCTACCCGTGTTCTCTTGCTGAACATACAGCAAAGGATAAGACTACATTAGTTGAATTAAATTGCGTATTAGTTTATTTTTATTCATAGCTCTGTGCATATATTTCTATTCACACAAGCATTAACTTTTTTCAGTGCTTGAATTTGTGGGATGAGGTATCATACATTCTTAGTCCACTTTGGGACCTTATCACCTGTATCCAGATGTTCTCTTTCCCCTGCCCCCAAAAAACCAAGGTTTACCCACCTTTCCTATACACCTTTATACATCTTTCCCCCCTCCATGTTCTTGGTTAGTATGAAAATAGATAATCTATAGAGAGCTGAAGTATGTGAAGTCCCATGCTGCTTTGGATGATGGATTGTGCTACCTATAATCTGTTTCAAGTAGGGGTGAGGATGGGGAGGATGCAATACATGTGGGTCACCATCCTTTTACTTTGTGAATCCAAATCCCATATTTCATCACTAGATGGCAGCATTTCAAAAGATGTTGATTAAATTCAGATGATGATGGAAGTGCTAGAAAATTGTGAACTAGTAAAAGAATATTTGAAAATAAGACTTTTTTTTTTCCTTACTGTATACAATACTCACCCAGAGAGCCTGAAATTATTTCAACAGAATATAGTTTCTGATAACCTTACATGTTTTGTATGAATTGTTTTCCCTGACTTTTTAGGTCAAAAAAATTTAACTAATTCACCAATTAAAAAGAAGAATCCAGTATTTAAAATGCAGTTTTCATTTTGATGGTTTGAAAAGAGCAAAGGCCTTTGAGTTGCCTTTATTTGCTTGTTCCTGTGGTGTTTCAGACTTGGTAGTTCCAGTGAAGCACCTCTCAAGTTGGGTTTGTCATCTTTTCTGAAACTAAATGACTGAGTCTTTTATTGTGAACAAAAATGGGTGATTTCTTTACAGGTGGAAGCTCTCCAGGGCTACCGTGTGATTGACATAGCCTGTGGCAGCGGAGATGCACAGACATTGTGCCTGACTGATGATGATACAGTCTGGTCCTGGGGTGATGGAGACTATGGAAAACTTGGGAGAGGAGGCAGTGATGGCTGTAAAGTACCAATGAAGGTATTTGAATGTAATTTTTTCATTGTTTTAGAAACCATGAGTTTGATGGAGAACGCTGAAGTAAGATTTGCCAATATGTGCAAACTTCCTCCCATCCTGGGAGATCAGGATTCTTCTGATTATTGTTAAGGATGAACTTTGTAGGCTACAATGATGAGTCTAAATTTTGTGCTGACCATTAAAGTTGCACTTGAAGGTTTTTTTCTTTGGAGAACATTGCTGGTTCCAGCAATATTTCTCATTTTAATTTTGGTTCCTGTCAAAATATTAGATTTTGCCAAGAAATATTCATATATCCTTGTGTTAATAAACTTCCATAATACTGCTGAAGTCATAACTTCATTCCAGAAAGGGGTATCAATTGATTAAGAAGTAATCTTACTTTATATTAAGACTTTCATGTAAATGCATGGTTGACTTCTGGAATTGGTTGAATTTCATGGTTGAATTAATGGAATTTCTTTGTACGTTACAAATGAAATCCATGTAGCCATCTGATTTGAATCCCAGCACTTGTTATGATGAAGAACATTGTTTGTGTTTGAGAAATGTATGTGAGTGTCACTGTGTATACCTATGCACAGTGGATTTTAGATTCTTAGTCCAGAATCACACTTTATTACCTGGATATATGTGTCTCCATTCTGTTTCCAAATGGACAAAGTCTACCAACCTGTCCCAAATAACAGCTTTTTATCACGTGATGTAAAAATAGCTTGTTTATGTTTCATCAATCATCAGTCCCATAGGTTTGATGGTCAAGTGGCATAAGGACCTACACAGAATAAATAGGAAGAGTGTACTGGAGGTTTAATATTTTTACTATGTTGGCAGAATCACATCTATGTCATATGAGCTAGGGATGATTAATGTTGACTATTTGGAGACAGAGCCTTACCGTTTCTACTAAGGGGCAATTGCTGACTAAACTAACTATTGGCAAAACATACTAGAGATGATCTCCAACAGTTTGCCAAATCTGAGCTTGTTTTTAATGTTTAAGTAGTAAATGGTAGAAAGATGAAAGGAGTAGAATTCAGCTAAATGATCTACCTACATATTTTAATTTATAAATATACATATAGACACTTACACACTTGCACATTATACTTTACTTAAGACAATGCAGTCGATGAAACTATAGCCTCATTAATTAACTTTGATTTCATTTGATATTATTTTCCTAGATTGATTCCCTCACAGGCCTTGGAGTGGTTAAAGTAGAATGTGGATCACAATTTTCTGTGGCTCTTACCAAATCTGGAGCAGTATATACGTGGTAAGTATTTTGTATTAGTTGTTTTGACAGTGTTAGATGTAACCTTGTCTGCAACAGGTATTAGTGTTATACTGATTTCCACCCCTATCAAAAACTTTTTTGAGTTCCTCTGTCTTGATTAGTGATAAAATCTACCACTTTGAGGAACATTTTATAGTGCTGTTTAAATGAAAAATCAAAATATTTTGCACAGAGTTGTCATTCCAGGTATTGACCACTGCAAGATGCAGAAGTTCCAAGGAGGTCAGTAGAAGTATAAGCCTGAAGTGTCTTGTAGGGTGGAAGATGACAGCATAAATAACATTCTCATATTATCAAAATTGTGTCTAGCTTGTGGTGGCTGTAGTCTGAGGATTTGATTTTAGTTCATTGTTTTAATCTTCCTACACCATTCCAAATTTTGTAGTTTAAGCTACTAGACTTAAGTGTTTAAAAAGACTAAGCAAAATAACCGTCCCAACATCCTTCTGCCCCCTTGTTTGCATGGCATTACAGTTATCCTTAAACTGTACAAAGTTCCAGTCTCTGAGGTCAGTAAATGTACTGGTTTTGCAGACAAATGGTTCTAATACTTGACCCTTATAAGAGGAAAAGCCAAACAACCCCCTGCAAAAGTGGTGTTAGGACCTACACAGAATAAGTAGGAACAGCATATTGGAGGTCTAAGGATTTTTACTATATCAGCAGAATCACCTCCATGTCATATGACCTAGGGATGATTAATGTTGAATATTTGGAGAATATTTTTGTATTGGACTGTTTATAAATACATCTACAGATCAAATATCAGATGCAGTCTGTCGTTCTGTTTTTTCCACAATTAAAACACAGTTTTGAAATGTTTTACCTTCTCTGTGCAGGGGCAAAGGAGATTATCATCGGTTAGGCCATGGATCTGATGACCATGTTAGAAGACCACGACAAGTGCAGGGACTGCAAGGAAAGAAAGTCATTGCGATTGCTACTGGGTCTTTGCACTGTGTTTGCTGCACTGAAGATGGTATAAAATTCAAATAATTTACTTAGTACTGAATTTGAAAAGAATGAAACTTTATTTTTTAGTCAGCTTGTTGGTGGGTTGTCCTTGCTAAAAATGCTGGTCCTCTATGTGCATGGACATATTTTGTGTTTGCAGATGTTGCATATTTCGTGAGCAGCAAGCATGTCATTGATTTAAAATGATCACATAAAACCAACTGAAGGTTTTTAGTTAATAAAAAATAAAGAGTTTAAGTTTCATAAATGCTGATGGTCAAAGAAAAATATAGAGCTCTCAAAGTAATTACAGATTGGTCAAGCAGTAGAATGAATGGATTTGGCTTTTTCTTTTACAGGGTCTTCTGAGCCTGCTGAGGTGTTTAACTTGCTAAATGAAGCACTGCACAAACAATATTGCTTCTTACAGAGCAGGCTGAGATACTGAATATTCTTTGTAGCAGACTCTCTCCCACATGTAATTAACAAGTCTGCACAATAACTGAGTGTTTTATAGGTGCTAGTGAAATAGGATATAGCTGCAGAAAATGAATGCTCAGAAACAAGTTTGCTATTTTAAAAGTATTTTCCAATGATCTTGCAACAGTAAGCACCTATTTTAATGTCCTCTGTAGTAATACAGCCTATTATAGGATCTTTTCTTTCGTCTCATACAAAATGTTAAGCCTTTTCTAATTCTTTTTTTAATATCAGCTTTTTTGCTATGAAACTATCAAATACAGGCTGTTTCTGGTGTATCTGTTGTTATTCTTCTGCTCCACCATCTCCTCCTGTTCTGGAACAGAACTTTTAAGTTAGAACAAACTATGAGGAAATGAATGCATCTTATACTAGCTGGTCTACATAGAGCATGGGCCTAAGCATGTCATTCAAGATTTATCTGCACTACATAGTGGACTTCAGGATGGCCATCAGTCCTAGCAATCTTGATTACAGTCCAAGGCCTCATTCGGTTAAATGATTTATGAATGCTAATTTAAAAAAAAAAAAAGGGCAAAAAGCTTCAGAACAATTAATTATTTTTATTGGTTTAGGGGAAGTGTATACATGGGGAGATAATGATGAAGGGCAGCTTGGAGATGGAACAACTAATGCCATCCAAAGACCACGCTTGGTTGCAGCACTTCAGGGTAAAAAGATCAACAGAGTAGCCTGTGGCTCAGCACATACTTTAGCTTGGTCAACCAGTAAACCTGCTAATGCTGGCAAGCTCCCTACACAGGTAATATTTTTGGTTTATTGCATTCAGATTTTAAACATACTTGGTATGCTCATTGCTGATCTTTCAGTAGATGTATTTCCTTTCTAAATCCCTGCATAAGCTCAGAGTGCTTTGATTTGGCTTCGAGTTTGAGCCAGTTACTTTGTTTTACTTCCATATTTCCAAAGAAGGATTCCAGTTTTCTGAGGTGAGAAAGCCTCTTCATTCAGTTGTTAATCCAATGCAGAACAGTAACTCAGTTTGCAAATTGGCAGGAATTTTAATTCTCTATTCCAGCTATGAAAATCTTATGCCTTCCAAGGGAGTTCTTCATTGCCTGCTTTGCATTGAGAAGATTGTTTTTTTTAATATTCTGCCTTTCAGCTATAATGCCTGGGTGTAGTGAAGACAGGATGTAAAACGTGTCTGTTTATGGATAAGAGAATTGTAAAATATGGAATAGGAAGAATAGTCTAACTGTCATGTTTCTAATACTTGTTTCAGTTTAGATGGATACTATTAGTATCTTTTATAAACAACTGAATTCTGTGTATTAAGTTTTGACAGTGTGAATAAGCAAATATCTGAATTTCTAATTCAAATTTACCTACAAATCTAATAATTTGTTCTGTTTAATAAAATAAAGTATATAATAATTCTAAATTAGATTTGGATATCATTGCCTTATCATAGGTTCCTATGGAGTACAATCATCTGCAGGAAATTCCCATCATTTCATTGAGAAACAGGCTTCTGCTGTTGCATCACATTTCTGAACTCTTCTGTCCTTGCATTCCAATGTTTGATCTTGAAGGAAGACTTGATGAAACTGGCCAGGGACCCTCAGTTGGGTTTGACACATTACGGGGAATACTGATATCACAGGGAAAGGTATTTATCAGAACGTCTTTAAGGGAGTGATTTGTAACTGTATGTGAAATGTACTGTTTAAACTGTTTCTAAAGAAAATAGAACTATATATCTCAATTTGCTCTGTAAGTTGTATATCAAATATTTGCATTTTGATTATGCAAACTTTTTTCTTTGTGAATGTGTTCTTTTAATTGTGTTTTCCTCAGTTCTTCATCATAGTGCTTTTGTGTGTTGATCTTGAAAATAACTTTACACTGTAAATCTTCAGTTTGTAGTATAGCTGAATTCTAGAGTATTCAGTAGATGCTATCCTGGAAAAAAAATGTAAGATAAGTACAAAATGGTCATTGTCTGCTTTTTGTATTTCAGTTGTCATGATCAGGTGATACACTAGTTGATCGAAAGCTCTATGCAGGTACAAACTTGTTTTAGACTGGGCTAAAAGTGAAGACAGGATACCTAGGAGTTCAATCTCAAATCGGTAAAGAAAGTGGATTTTTGTAGTTGTAAGTAAAGTCAGTCATGAGAAAATCTAGATAATTATAACGCTTCAAGGCTACAGCACTTATTCAAAACTTCAGATATGGAAAGCCTTTAAAACCATGACTTGCCTTTAGTATGATCATCAGTTGGGGATCTGAATTTTCTCACTGTCATAGTAACTTGTCTAACAAAAAATGATAACCTTATATAAACAGACAAAATCTGCTGGAAGATATATTTGAAAAGAGAAGCAGTTAAGTTTCCCTCTGCAGTGCTGTTCTATGTCTTTAAATAAGACACATGGCCTGTAACTAGCCTCCTTAGCAGGTATTTTCTCAAGGTCTCTTTCTCTAGACTCCAATAAAATTGTGTAGTAGAGCAATCCAGCAGAATACATGCTTCACAGACCAAGAGAAGACAACACATTTTTCATCAAAACCTAAATTGGAAAAAAGGAAAGGGAAATCTTAGCTGTTCTCTTCATGACACTTTTATGTTAGTGCTATTAATAGGGAGCCTTTAGGTATACGATGTTAAGTATAGGAATGGGTGTGCGGGAGGCACATTCAACATAATTTACTTTAAGAATCTGCAGAACAGTTAAAGAAAGGCTTCAGATATAAGATAAAATGTGATATCAGGGATATTTGATGTCATAAGCATTCAACAGAGACACCAGAAGTTGTGATGCCGTATTTTTATCTAGGCATTTAAGTCAGGCTTACCTTCAGAGATTCTAAAGACTTAAAAATCTTTTTAAAGCTTGCTTGAAACTGACAGTGCAAAATTAGATCCAAATATTTAGTGAGAGAACCTCAGATACTTGAATTTGCATGAAAAGTTTGTTTTTCTATTTTTATTTGTTATTTATTTATTGCCTTCTATAGCAAGATGATCTCATCTTTGGCTTTTTTGATTGTTTTCCTCTGACATTAATTATTCTCCATACACATATATTATTCTTGTAGAAACTAATTTATACCTGCACTCAGTGGCATGTTGGTTGCTTAGTAATAACTGAATCTGGGTGCAGTACAACCTTTCAGGCCATGGTTTTGAGTGATATAGGAGAGACTTTCTTCTTTACTTTTTTAGTATCCTGGCTGTTTCAGACTTGAATTGTATTAGCACAAATAATATCGTCCTTAACTAACATCTCACAGCTTTATCTTCTGTTGCTTTTGTTTATTTTTAGTATTTCAAAAGTATTTGATGCTTGTTTCCATTTCTTCTAAAGAAAGACTCAGAGGTGTTTGCCTTTTCTAGTGTTTTGTGATGTATTCAGAAGGAAATTGCTGAAGGATAGTATTGCAGGATCAGTTTCTCTCTTCTGCTGAAGAGTCATTTTTTCCCCAAGTTGAACTAAGTATGTGTGTATCTGTGAAATATGTGCAGCTTTTTTATTTGGTCGCAGTTTTGCCACTATTTTAAGTTTTTGTATTTTCCTTTTATAGGAGGCAGCTTTCAGAAAAGTTGTGCAAGCAACTATGGTGAGAGATCGTCAGCATGGGCCAGTTGTAGAGCTCAACAGAATACAGGTATCTTAAGCTGAAGTTTTGATTTTAGTATCTCTATGTTTAGCCTACAGTGCTATACATTTGTCAAGTCCCTTTGTTTCAGCTGTTTGGTATCTGAGTACTGAAGAGTTGAATTTTTATCAGAGAATCAGACAAGGAAGAAGTGAATGCAGCAAGGGCTGCTCCCTTTCTTTTCAGTACGTTTTCAACCATACTGTAGTTGTTTGAGGGGAGGGGGACACTTGTTGAAATACTAAGTGAATGATTTAGACTCAATGAGCAAAGTATGTCCTGCTTGACAAAGGCCTGCTTTTCAAAACTCACTACATTAGATAATTTGAGAGTAGTGATTCTGATGGCTTTCTTACCTTTCCAAATGGTCAGATGAGTTATTCAGCTGTTGCTTTCATAACAGAGAACATGAAGGGAAAAAGAAAAAGGCAAAAAAAACAAAACAAAACCCCCAAAACACACCACACCCGCCCTTGAATATAATTAAAAATCAGGCTGATAAACTGTTGTCCTTTGCTGGTCATCACATGTGGTCATATTGATTGCAGAACTCTTTGATACAAAAGGGCTTTTTTCCTTATTATTGACCTTAGAAAATGTAATGCTGTGCCTTAGGCCAGATATGTCTTTTTTCTGTAGATATTTCTGTAACATAGAATAGTAAAACATTGTTTTCGTTTAAATGGACTGAAGCCTGGTCTTACAGAGTCTTCATACATTTCTTTCTTTTAGTGGCTGTTTTCTTTTTTTTATATATAGTAAAAAGTAAGAAAACCTACTCTTCGTAAGGTTAGAATGGAGAAATGGTGAAAATTTTGACTAACTAGTTTTCTCTTAGTGAACAGAAGTACATCCTGTTGTGGCTGGACCCTGTTTCTGCTGCTTTGCCATTTTCTATGGGCACTTAAAATTTCTTGTGGTAATGTGATGTGATTGAAATGTGTTGTTTTAGTTTATTTGGGAATTTGAAGCTGAAGAGAGTGCCAGAGATTTTCTTGTTACTTTTTTTTGTGTGTGTATGTGAATTCAGAAAGTCCAGGAAAGCAGTGCAAGTATTTAACTTTAAGCAGGAAACTAGTGACTAGGTTTTGGGCTCATTTCCTAGTGTCCTCCTTCTACTATTGAGTTAATTAATTAAGATAGGGTTTCTTTTGTATTCCAGTTTGTTACTTGAATCTAACTTGAACTCTAGAAAAGAACTGGTAGCTGCAGGGCTTCCCTTCTTCCTGTCTTCTGGGGGAAGTGAAATATTGCTGTAACACAAGTCTGTCCTAGATTTTAGCGTAAGTGAAGGCTAAAAAAGACCACGTTCATAATCTGGCCTGATTACACATTACTCAGTACAGGTCACAATTTCTTGAGTTAGCTTTTGCAGAGAATGAAAATGTGAATTCTTAAACAGTTTGATCCTTTATAATATTTAATTGAAGATTCAAAGCTGCTTTACATAGTCTCAAACAGCTAATTGTCAATGTTAAGAATTTTCATTCTATTTGAAGTTGTGAGTTTAACTGCAGCTAGGCTTTAAGATCCCTTTGCTTTCAGAAGACTCTTCTTACAGTTTACATGTTACATGGTGCAGTCAATTCACTTCATCATCTTCCTGTAAAATAAACAGATGAGTTTTTAATTTAAAGTTGTTTTCCAGGTACTGACTTGTTTTTTTTAACACATTTTCCTCAGCTTACCTTGTTGTTCAGTGGTTTCTTTGGAAGTACTAGAACTGAACATAACAGCTGTCTAACTTGCAGCATAAAGGCAAGCCAAACAGCACTCCCTTGTCCTTAGGTCAAGTTTTACATGGACCAGATTCCTTTAGAGTAGGTCACATTCACCTTACATACTACTTGGCCCTGGATCTTTTCTGTTGGGAGCCTTGTGATAGTAGGGCACAGTAGTTTTATGTAGTTTTCTTGCTCAAGATGTGTGAAATACAATGTGATGGTTGTACTCCAACTCACCCAAGTGCCAGCCTGGTATTTCTATAGCATAAAATTGAGGGTAGATTTTTTTTTTTATGCTTTTAGGTGTAGTATGAGGGCAAGCCTCAGTGCACAGAGACAGTTTGGGACACCGTTGGAGGACTATGTAGGGCAGAAGAATCCAAACTTGATGCAGTTTTGTCCATGTTACTTTTTGGGAATGATTGTTAAGTGAAATATTCCAAAACAGCAACCTTTCCAGCCTTGTTCTGGAAAGGTGTAATAGTTGAAGACTGAGCCAGAAAGTGAACTGACAGTTACATGTCTAGACAGGGCTCCAGTGCTCAAGTTTACTTACTGACCCTCTTACTAGCAGATCAGATTTACCTAGTATTTAAGTACTGGTGTAGCTCATGTGGTGTCAAATAGACAGTGTGTTATGACCTATAGGCAGACAGATTCATAATGTTGTTAAATCATATCTTTGCCTTTAGATGAAAGAGATTGTCACAGCAGTTGAAAGGAATTTCTTCCTTTCAAAAGGGAAACAAATTTCAGTTATTAAGGAGAATGTCTACTTTCAGGAATGTAATATTGCAAAGGATCTCCTGGTTCAATGTTCTCTACTGTCATGGGAGGAATGTCACACATATGGATATATGAAATCCCACTTTAAGAATAGTTTCTTCCTCCTCACTAGGGCTCCTTATCAAATGTGGGTTACAGAAATCTCCCTAGCATGATGATTAAAAATAATCTGATCTTAAAGTAGATAGGACATATCAATGAATGAATTCTTTATTCTTTTGTGAGTGTTATACTTCAGTTTAAATGACATTCCTCCTTCCTGGTTATTGTCTTCTCCCTTATCAAATGTGCTTTTAAAGAACACTCATTTCATGACAGCCTTCATTTTCCTACACTGATCAGGCTAAGCTTTTTTTTGTCTGCTTGAGTAGAAGTCTTTCTCTACTCCTCATCTTTTTAGACTGTATTTTTTCTGTGGCATTTCAGTTTGAGCATAGATAACTGAAATCTCAAGGTACAGGTGAGACTGTGTCTGTGCTCTTGTAATTATCACATTGATACTTCTCTTACCTCTTCTGGAGACTGATTTCATGACATCCTGGGATTGTGTTTGTTTTCTTCATAGATCTGTCTTCTATGTTAACAGTACATATTTCTCTTTCTTAGCTGATTCCAACTAATAAGCTGTCATCTTTTTGTAAACTTTTTAATTAGTCTCTGAGTGCATGGCTTTATGTACTACATTTCTCCCAAGTTCTGGTGGGTTGGAGAGAGTCCCACAGGATGGCCAGTATTTCAGTGGAACTCTTCAGGCTGCTTGAGACAAATATAAAGGTTTTTTTCTTCAGATTCAGAGAAAGAACTTAAATTTTGGTCTTCATCACTTCAAAATGCTTTAACCAGATTACGGATTGACTTGAGTGCCTCTCCCCTTTTATTGCAATGGTTCTGCTCACAATAATTGATTATTCACTGAGGCAAGTTCTTGAACTTGATTCTTCCACACTTCACTGTATGCTGCTTTTGAGCTGCTGCATTTCTCTCTGGTCCAAGAAAAGCTGGTTTCCTACAAGTTGATATTTTCTGATGGCAGACTGTTTTATGAAAATCCTTCTTGGGCTCTAATAAACATATTAACTTGTTTTATGCTAAAACGTCATCTCATCAGCAAGAAGGCTGGAACTGTATTTTAAAAACTTGAGATGCTGCATAATCTGTGTTTAATAAGGCATGCATTCAATGAGGGTTATATCTGGCCCTGTTCAGTAAAACAGATTTCACAGGATATGTATTAAGTCTCTAAAGGGGATGATTTGGAAACATGAGCAAGATGCTGTGCTCCAGACCTCTACAATAAAAAGCTAAAACACCTGTGGTGGATTGTGGCCTAAACATATTTGTATGAATTTTTGCCATTTTTCAGTGAAGTGTTTTACTCTTTGCTAATAACCTAATAAATTTTAATATGGGCATCTGTCTTTGTCAGCAAGCAATATACTGAGATGCTGGCAGAAATGCTAATAATCCTTCATGGTGTTCTTACATTGCTTTGCTAAAAGTCAAATTGTAACCATTCCTGCATCTAAATGATCAGATTAAATGAAAATTCTGTGTTGCTAGTAAATAAATAGTAAATTAAATGTATAATAGCAAATGTGCATGCCATCCTATTCAGTTCAGGCAGGATTGCTTGCCTTTTTATTGTCACTTGATTAATTTGTACTTTAGGTCTGAGATTTGAAAAAACAGTGAATTAACTACTGCTTTCATAGACCTTCTAATCATACTTTCCTCTTTTTAAGAGAAGACTCAGTGATTTTGCAACTTAAAACTTCTTGAGCATCCAAATTTCTTAGAAATCCATTGAATTAAAACCAGCTTGTGTTGATACAGAACATCTTAGACATGAGGAGGACTTGAGGTGGATGTTTTATCCAAAGCATCAGAAGTATGCAGCATCAGAACAACTGGATTTTGAGATGCACTGTAGCTTGGAGTGGGACCAAATACAGATTAGTGGGATGAGTCTCAGTTATTTCTGAATGAACAGTCTCATGGATATTGGTGAACTATGTGCACTGTAGGAGTCCCTTTGCAGTCAGGACAGGTTGAGAACATAAATTGCAGAACACCAAGGGGGGAAAAAAACATCTTGGGTTTCTCCAACTTTCTGTTTACTTTCCATTTCTTTCCACTCCATACTAGTGAAATGCTTTTTGTATTCTTATCTGCTTTGTGTGCATCTCTTGCAGCAAAATACGTGGGATTTTCCATGCATGCCATTTCTTATGGATCTTCATCAAATCTTAAAATACACTTTTTACGTAGGTGCCTAAGAAACGCATTACTCTGTGTGTATACATACTTATTTTGGTAGCGCTTACTCATCTTTAGAAGCTCCTAGTAAGTATCGTAGATGCATATTTAAATATTATCATTAATGAATGTAAGAATAACATGTCTACAGTTTTCTAGCCAACAACACAGCCTCTGATCTGTCTTGTGTATTAAAAACTTACCCAGATTTGACAATCGAATGTATGAGTAGAGACAGGATTCATTAACTAAGTGGATTGCAATCCAGGAAAACTGAATTTACCAAGGCATTGGCTGCTCCTTCAGAAATAGGGGAAGAAAACTTAATCAACAAATTTTATCATTGATACCTCTCTGTCTTTCCATTTTCCTTTGAAGATGAACAGGTGTAATGCTGAGTAGAGACAGATGAACAATGAACTGTTTGAATTAAAGATAAGTAAGGTATTGGTGGTTGGGGGAATGTAGAAGTCCTAATCTAGGGAAGAAAGCCCACAGGGTTGTCAGCTGAACTGGTAAGAATCATTCTGTCTAGCTGCAATGAACACACCTATTGTTTTTGCATGTTTCCAGCTCTAACAGTAAAATTACTAAGGCCTAATCAACCTCCAAATTTTTAGTTTAATGTAAAAAAAAAAAAATCATCATCATTGTGGTCAGCTGTGTTTGAACTAAGATTGTCTCAAGTAGTTATAACTATGTCAGGTCATAGAAATTACCTAGAACAATCATTCAGCATTGTCAGGTTAGCTCAGGACATGTAGTGAAAGTGTCTAGATAACTAGGTACTGGTTTTCATGTTTGTGCAAATCCAAGCATTAGTTGTAAAATTTCTTCTGTTACAGAGGTGCTGGAATTTGCAGTGCTTATAAATGGTGATCATCATAGTAATCACTGACAGTTAAACAGCTATGTCAGAGATAGGACCTATTGCAGAAGTTGCAGTGCAGCCTATCCTGGAACCAGTAACTCTTCCTCCTTAATGTTTAGGTGTGTCCTGTATTTATATCAGAAACAAGCCGACAAAGTATGGGCTGGATGAGCAGACAGTGAGGTGGGCTGAAAACTGGCTGAACAGCCAGGTCCAGAGGGTGGTGATCAGTGGCATGAAGTCTAGTTGGAGGCCAGTAACTAGCGGTGTACCCCACGGATCAATACTGGGTCCAGTCCTGGTCAACATCTTCATTAATGACCTAGATGATGGGGCAGAGTGTACCCTCAGCAAGTTTGCTGATGCCACAAAACGGGGAGAAGTGGCTGATACACCAGAGGGTTGTGCTGCCATCCAGAGGGACCTTGACAGGCTGGAGAAATGGGCTGACAAGAACCTCATGAAGTTCAACAAGGAGAAGCGCAAAGTCCTGCACCTGGGAAGCAATAACTCCAAGCACCGATATAAGCTAGGGGTCACCCAGCTGGAAAGCAGCTTTGCATAAAAGAACCTGCAGGTCCTGGTGGGCACCAAGTTGAACATGAGCCAGCAATGTGCGCTTTCCATGAAGAAGGTTAATGGGTGTCCTGGGCTGCATTAGGAGGAGTGTTGCCGGCAGGTCAAGGGAGGTGATCCTTCCCCTCTACTTAGCACTGGTGATGCCACACCTGGAGTACTGTTGTCTATTTCTGGGCTCCTCAGTACAAGAGAGACATGGACATACTGGAGAGAGTCCAGCAAAGGGCCACGAAGATGAATAAGGGACTCATTAAGGGATCTCTCCTATGAGGAAAGGCTGAGAGAGCTGGGACTGTTTAGCCTGGAGAAGAGAAAGCTCAGAGGGC
Organism: Mycteria americana; assembly: GCF_035582795.1. Lineage (NCBI taxonomy): Eukaryota > Metazoa > Chordata > Aves > Ciconiiformes > Ciconiidae > Mycteria > Mycteria americana. The sequence continues at coordinate 147,683,504 of NC_134365.1, forward strand.
ATCTCATTAATGTATATTTTTGCATACCTGAAGGGAGGGTGCAAAGAAGAGGGAGCCAGGCTCTTTTCAGTGGTGCCCAGTGAGGGCACTGAAACACAGGAGGTTCCCTCTGACCATCAGGAAACAGTTATTCACTGTGAGCGTGACCAAGCACTGGCGCAGGTTGCCCAGGGAGGCCGTGGAGTCTCTGTCCTTGGACATACGTGAAAGCTGTCTGGACATGATCCTGGGCAGCTGGCTCTAAGTGGCCCTGCTTGAGCAGGGGGGTTGGACCAGATGACCTCCAGAGGTCCCTTCTGACCTCAACCATCATGTGATTCTGAAATAGTTCTGGGCTCCTAATAGGCTGAGATTTTAAGTGCTTTCATCTTCCCGGAGAGGATTGGGATATGTAATAGGAGTCTGTGATATCTGTATCTAGGCATGGATATTAGATGGTACTGAAAAATACTGTAGTGCTGTAATTTGAAATTTGGTTGTTCTTCTGTATATGTCACGTATATACAAGATACACTGTGGACCTCTGCAAATGTTTCACTGAACACATTAGTATTTTATAAACATTAATGTTATAGTCTCATCTGTGCAGTGATGCCAGCTGAAATATGTTCTTACAGTGACTTTTATAATGTGCTTACTCAATAGGTAAAACGCTCTAGGAGTAAAGGAGGACTGGCTGGGCCTGATGGTACAAAGTCAGTGTTTGGACAGATGTGTGCTAAAATGAGTTCCTTTAGCCCTGATAGCCTTCTGCTTCCGCATCGTGTTTGGAAAGTCAAGTTTGTTGGTAAGAGGGTTGTCCACCCCCCACCTATTTTGCACTTAACTTTACAGTTTTCTTCAGATTTACTTTTCTGGAGGACCTGAAGGAAGGAAGGGATATAGGAAAACAATGTTTGTTTGTAGGCAGAGGAAGGTGTTTAAAATGTTAGGAAGGAAAAAAGCCTTTTTAAATGATTTTATAAAAACCCCTCAAGATTAGTGGAAATGTCTCTGTAATTATCCTCAAATTCTGGAGGCAACTCTACTGTGTACAACAAACATTCTGCAAAACCTAAACCTGTTTTTCAGCTGTCTGAATTGGTAAATAATCCTAGCTAGCTGGTTTTACTGGTAGGGTTGGTTTTACAATTCATGTATCACTTTGAGCTTTTTGATGAAAAATATTTCAGATTGAAGAGCCATTCTGTCTACTGTATGTAAGATATATAAAATATATCTACTTTAAAATGTTACTTAGGAATCACGTTGCTTTGACTTTCTTTTTCTACCTCTCTTTTATTTTGATTAGTGTATAACACAAAAATGTTAGTTACACGCTGGCAAAATAGTATTTTTGACACTGTGATATATTGTGTAATCTTCTAAATAGTATGATTTACAATGAACTGAAAATATCCAAATATAGAGCAAAACATAAAGGGTTTTCATATGAACAGATATGACAGTGTAGCTTTTAGTAAACTTTTGTTTACTCGATCATCCCCGTGGAAGGAAATACGGTTTATTTCAATACTTCATTTATTTTTAAAAGAACATTTAATTTTGAGCCTTTTTTCTTCTCCAAGGTGAATCTGTGGATGATTGTGGTGGAGGTTATAGTGAATCAATAGCAGAAATGTGCGAGGAGCTTCAGAATGGGCTGACCCCTCTGTTAATTGTGACACCAAATGGAAGAGATGAATCTGGAGCAAACAGAGATTGTTTCCTATTAAATCCTGCTGCCAAGTCCCTCTTGCATATGAACATGTTTCGTTTTCTTGGTAATTTCATAGCAACGTTGTGACATTCTACTTGCATTATATGATCAGAATATTGGGAATCTAACAAAAAAAAATTAAAAATACTATGTTTAAACTTACAGGTGTACTTTTGGGCATTGCTATCCGGACTGGCAGCCCTCTGAGCCTCAACCTGGCTGAGCCAGTGTGGAAACAGCTTGCAGGAATGAACCTAACAATTGCTGATCTCAGTGAGGTAAGTATGAAGTATCTGAGTAGGATATAACTTACAGAAGACAAGCAGACTTTAGCATAAATTCTTCTCCAGTGATTGGCTTCCCTGCTTTCTATATATTTGTATTTTGACTGGCCTTTTACATTTTGAGCCAGTATATAAGGATGACTTGTACTCACTGTTAAAACTGTAAATTTACAAGTCGTTCAAAAGTAGTTAAATAAGCTATTTGAATTCTAGAGCATTCTCAAATCTTCTCATGGGTTTGATTACACAAATGTTTGTGGTCAAACTCCTACTTTCCAGCAGACCTTTCTGTAGCTGTCACTGTCTGTTGTGCCAAGATGCAGTAACTGATTGGGTGCACACGCCTACACTGTTTTGAATTAAAAGAAAATTAGTTCAAACTACTACTGAAAATAGTTTGTGCCCACATACTGAACACCACAAACTTTAAATTTCTGTTTACTGAGCTCAGTAAATGTGGAGTAAGAGTTACGTCTTCATTACAAAGAAGATTTCCTTCTCAAATACTGTCATGCAGAAATGTACTTACTGTAAAAGCATTGAGTCATTTACTTGTCAGTAAGGGGATTCCTTTTGTACCAAAACCAGCATTGGACTTTGTAGACGTGATTATGTTTTTAAGCTTTAAATCCATTTTCTTGCATAATAGAGTTTCTTGGCAAATATTCCCCAAAAGGATTGAAATCTAGAACACATGCACCCTCCCACATCCCAGCATAATGAAATTTTGTGTAAAATACTGAGGCATTTTATGGCTTTGAAATTGTTAGATGCGTTATGGTCAGACATTTGACAATGCTTTCGGTAGATGACACACAGTGCACTGCTTTTGGTATGCAAGAGACGCTGTTGTATAGTGCTAGTAAACTGACTTTAACTCGGGCTTGTTATTTTCACAGGTTGATAAAGATTTTATTCCCGGGCTTATGTACATTCGAGACAACGAAGCTACTTCAGAAGAGTTTGAAGCTATGAGCCTCCCATTCACTGTGCCTAATGCAAGTGGTCAAGATATTCAGTTGAGTTCCAAGTACACCCATATTACACTGGATAATAGAGCTGAATATGTGAGGCTGGCAATAAACTACAGGTTTGTTGAATTAAGTCATTCAAATTATTGACATGAATAAGCATTTTCTTTTAAAAAATATGTAAAAGCTTTTAAACAATATACTACTTCAACCTCTTATGACAAGTGTTTTAATATTTTCATGTGATGACAGTGTTGATTTTCTGATTTCTTTTAATCTCTCCAAGGAGAAAAGATTAAACTTAATTTTTAGGAAACAAAATAAACTACCAAGTATTGGCTCTATAGCTGTCCTGACAAAGCATAAAAGTATATTTTAATAGCTGTCCTGACAAAGCAGTTTTGGCAGCCAGTTTTACAGGTGGAGAAATGCCCCATCCATCTAGTTCTTCCTATGCGATAAAGTAGTAGGCTTGATCATTAAGCTCTTTGTGAAGAGAGTTTGGATTTAGTACTATTGCTCCCACAGTTTTCATATCATCAGTTGTAGTCAAGAGCAGTCCCAGATGAATTCTTATTGTATTCTTACCTAAGTCAGAATACACAAAACAAAATGTTCGTTCCCTGGACACCATAAAATAAGTCTGACACCTATGTGCAGACAAGTAAATTCACCCACAGGTGCCAAAAGCTGAATATTGCACTGAAATCAGTGGGAAATAATTGTTCAGTATTTGAGAAGACAGGCCTTTGGTTACTTAAATACCTAGATAGTTAATCTAGACAAGTACGTCTAAGAAGCAGCCGTAGGCATCTATTTATGTTGAAGCAGTGGGCCTAGTGCCTATTGAACTATGGAAATTTAGGTAATTTAGATGAGGAACTGATTCATAGTTGTTTTATTCTCTCCACCACAGTTAACTACTTTAGAGAGTGCTTGAGCAAGACTGTATCATCACTCTCTATTTGCTTATTAGTTTGTAGTTACAGTGTCTGGCAACAACTACTTGAATTACAGTCTTTGTTGTGGTGGGTTTTTTTTTTTCCTATAAATGGTTATGAACCAATACTTAAACCTACTTTTGACAGCAGAGAGGAATTTCATTTGGAATGGATAAATGATATGTCTATATAAAATGCTACATTCCTTTGAAGAAATGTTTTTTTTCTCTTGCCAGTTCTGGCTGTCCTCAAAGGACATGATCAATTCTAAAGCATTTTACAGTTAAAAGTCCTTTGGGAGAAACATTTAAATGTTTAGATTAAGTATCAAGTTTTTTAATTATATGAAACCCTTGAGAGAAAAACTAGCACCTGAATAGAATCCATGTGAAAAAGTGGATGCATAAGACCACATTTGTCCTGACATCTTTGTTTATTTTGGTGTAACAAGCCTGAGGACAGGACTTGTCAATGATGCAAATATCTGCTCTGGAGAGCTCTGTAAAACATCTCAGAAATTATTTGACAGGAAAAAAAGAAATGCAAAACACAAATCATGGGTGGCAGCAGAAGCAGCAGTGTGTTAGACTTACCTGTGTCTGTCTCGAAATGCAACAACTCCTGTCCTCAGACATCATGGTTTAGTTCAGACCCATTTTTCTTTTACCATAATGTCCATCTAGTGTTGGGAATGTTTGAAGGCAGAGTTCCAAAGCACAGCCTTCTTTTCCCAAGAGCATTTTGTTTCCAAACGGGGTATTGGTTTGTTCTTGCCAGGCACAGCACATGAATAATACTGGAAATAAAATATCCTAAACATCGGGAGGTATCTCTCCATACTGAGCTTGCTGTGCAATATGAATTGGTGTGGAAACTGGTATAAGTGAAGTATCTTGTGTGATAACTGTTTATTAATGTTCCTTGGCACATAGCTGGAGACTTGAGGAGAATGGTTAAAGTTTCCTTGATATTACAGTAATCGCTAGAAATACTTACTAGAAATGGCATTCATAGAAACTCTGAAAATGTGTCTCTGCAGACTTCATGAATTTGATGAACAAGTCGCAGCAGTTCGTGAGGGGATGGCCCGTGTTGTTCCAGTTCCTCTACTTTCGCTATTTACAGGATATGAACTGGAAACGATGGTATTGATTTCCATTTTGCTACTCTGTCAGACTAACTTGGAGTGAGATTCTTCCCTTACGTCTTACTAATCTAAACCCCACATTAAATACTATTTACAGTGCTCACTCTGTGATTGCAAACATTTTGTCCAAGGACAGACAAGAAAATGTTTAATTGCCCTCTTGGTGGTAATAAGGTTATTTTGATGCAGCTGAGCAGTGATGTAATGAACTATTTCTGGAAGAAACAAACAAAGCCAAAAAACCCTACAAAACAGGAACCTAGGAGGTGAATTGGAGATACTCATCCCAAGTAAAATGTTTAATTCTTTATGTGATTCAGGAATATGAAAGAAGGTTCATTATTGTCCCCTGATGGGATGATGTATATTTCGTATTATTGTAATAGGAGACTATGCATAGCACTTCAAATATTTGAAAGTTCATTTTGTCAGTGTAAAAGCTGATGAAATATTTTAAAGGAATGGAGGAAACAAATCACCTGTAATTGATTTGATCAGACTTCTGTAGCCAATCACTATATTTTATTTTTCAGGTGTGTGGAAGCCCAGATATTCCACTTCACCTTCTGAAATCTGTAGCAACTTACAAAGGTATTGAACCAACTGCTTCCTTGATACAGTGGTTCTGGGAAGTGATGGAATCCTTCTCCAATACAGAGCGATCTCTCTTCCTGCGTTTTGTGTGGGGCAGAACAAGGCTGCCCAGGACTATTGCAGACTTTAGAGGGAGGGACTTTGTTATTCAGGTAAGGTGTGTGGGATGGGGTGTGGGATTTTTATTTTAAAAAGCTGCTGCTAGTGGAGAAGTAATAGCATGAGAGAAGAGAACAGGCTGATTTCATTAAACTGTTTATGCAAGATTACATTGTAGATTCAACAGTGCAACAGAGACCTATAATGTGCACATGTATTTTTCTCTCTTGACTTGGCCAAGTGGATATTTGCTTCATTTCCCAGCCATTTGCTTCTCTGGATTTTGATAGTGTTCCACTGTCAGTCATCAACTGTTTTTGCTGCCATTTATTTAGCATTTCATTCAGCTCGGTAATCATTTCAGCTGAATTAAAAAAACACAATCTTCAAATCATATTTTGGTATTTGCTGAGGTAATAAAATCTTTTTTAGATTGTTCCCAACCACATATTTGTAATCAAAGAAGCTCATATATGTCTGGGTTTGTTTATTTATTTAGCGTAGGGACAATTGATTTGATCTTTTCATTGTTCCTTTAAGAAACTTCAGCATCAGAATCACAAATCTAACATTCTGTTAAAGAAAGTTCTCAAGTGTTTTTCTGATATTTATTTGTGGTTTGGACAGTGAATAAAAAATACTGTGCCTTTTGTTTTCAACAGGTGTTGGATAAATACAATCCTCCGGACCACTTCCTTCCTGAGTCGTACACTTGCTTCTTTCTCCTGAAGCTGCCCAGGTATTCCTGTAAGCAAGTACTAGAGGAAAAACTGAAGTATGCCATTCACTTCTGCAAGTCTATAGACACTGACGATTATGCCAGGATAGCGCTGACAGGAGAGCCAGCGGCTGATGACAGTAGTGATGATTCTGATAATGAAGATGCAGATTCTTTTGCTTCAGATTCTACGCAGGACTACTTAACAGGACATTAAAAAAATAATACAAGGGATAGTTGTCACAAGCACTGAGGCAAAACACTAAAATGACAATGAAGCCAAGGACAGTTTAGGTCTCTAGAGAGTATGTAGTCAGAGGGGTGGTAATCTTCTGAACATGGGGAAAGTGTGTTTGCTACTCACAGTAGGAATTAAGGGTTACAGCTTAAACCATCAGCTTAGAATAAATGGCACAGTATATGGGCATTTAACATTTATTTTAAGAGCTGAAAGTGCCCCCCCATAATGCTGCACTACATTTAGAACCTTTGTGTTTACTGAAGTGTTGTAAATGTTTATATAAATATGGTAGTGCAGCATCCAAAAGGCAGTGGAACCTTTAAATTGTGGGTGCAATAGGTTTTTTCACATTAAGTGTTGTGTTCTGTGCATCTTCTTGATTGTATATTGGAAATACTGTGCAACAACTGAATAGTATTATAAATATTTCAATTAACTTTACTAGAAGTTTGTTAAAAATTTTTGAACATTGAATTAACATTATTCCTTGAAATTCTTCTATAGATAATAAAAATGGCCAATAGTTTCACCTCCACCCCTGGTTTGTATATTTTAGCTTATGCATTATTTATCTCAAATTTGATACCTTTCTGTGAACAGCATCATAATTCTTATCATGGAAAGTGTACTGTATATAATTTGTGCCATGTAAATGCAAAAGTTATAATTTCCCTCCAAATAAAAGTTCTGCCACAGGAAAAAATAGTATGTGGTTTTTTTAATGGTAATGCAGCTGTTACATGGGATGAATGTTGCAATGGCTCTACTAAGAAATGTTTCTGCAATTTACAGCTGTTGACCAAACATTGCTGGTGCTGCTCCACCAATATGTAGCTATAGTAGGTGCATTGCCATAGACAGGACATGAGCTATAGTAAACTCAGAGCAAGTCTACACAACACGTTAATGGTAGCAATTAGGTACACTTTGTTAATGCAGTTGTTCCTAATGCTACTGTTGTCAGTAACAGTAAATTTGTTCTTGGACACCTAGGAAAAAAATTGTTTTTGAGGAAGTGTAAGGGACAGATGTCTTCAACTACCTGAATGCGAGTAGAAGAGTACGATGACACTTGTATAACATACTGTCTCTGAGAAAATGAGATCATTTTACAAGGCTTGATCACGGAACGTTGTGCATCCGGAGTAGCCTGTTTGAATAACTCATTGAAGTCAAGTGGCATTCGGGCAGGTATTACGTGTTTACTACACAGTGTCTGCACTAGTTACAAAGTAGGAAAATAAGATTTAGTTCTGCCAAAGAACTAATATTTTACTTTAAAATCCAGTAGAAGGTGATGTCATACCATTTCTTCACTAATTATTAGGATATTTCTTCACTAATTATTAGGATAGGTATATGTGACTATTTAACATTCTACAATTCAGAGTTGATTTTTTTTTTAGTGTGTGCATTTGACTTCTATTCCAACTTCGGTAAATTTAAGTATTAACTGTGGTCATGCAGTAAGTTTTCCTGAGACATACTTGGTATTTCAAAATAGTGGTGAAACTACCTATTTGTTGTTAAGATGTCAGCGTTTTGAAATTCGTTGGCTTTAGAGGCCTCTATTTAGTGCTGAAGATCTCTTGCAATAAAAGCTCCTGTCCCAATTCTCTGTCTCCCTGGAGATTCCAGAAGTCAGGCCTGTGCCCTGTCCTCCAGATTTTCTCTGTCTGCTGATGAAAAATGCTGAGTCTTTTTTGAGTCTTAAAAAAGACCCAAAAACCTTAAGCAACCTCTTTTATCTTTGCTGCTGAATTTAATTTCTCCTGAGGTAACAAGTGGAGAATCTAGTACAGAAGTGCTCATGTGGTCGTCTGCTGTCGTTCACCATGGTAACACCGGAGCCCTGTAGGCATCCAACTGGATCAAAGAGACTCTGTAGTCAGCTTTTCAGATGTGGTGGATGAGTCATCCCAAATGCCACAAGCCCAAGGACTGAGACCAAGTTCAATTGCCATTCTTGAATTTCAAACCCCATTTCAGGAGCATATGAACTACTGTAACATGGAGAAGTGTTATAACTTGCTTAGGAAAGAAAAAGAATGTCAGTTTTTCTTCCTAGAAAAGCAAAAAGCAAGTATGGAAGGAAGGAAGGAGTTTACTGCTTCCTTTATGTAAGGAAGCAGTTTACGTTGTTAATTAGTGAACCATGTAACAGAAGTTTATTAAGCCTCGTTCTTTGCTTTCCCATCCTAACAGAAGAGTCTCAAGACGCCCTTTTATGGTGTGAAATGCTTGTCACCTATGACCTGACTTACAGCATTTCTGAGTAGCCAGTTCTTGAAAAACCATTGTTTCAAGTGGTCAGAAAATGGGATTTGCTCTTAATTGGCTTTTAAATGCAAATTCCTAGTCTGAGAAGGAAAAGGACTCAACCTTGCAAATGAGGAATGGATTGCTAGTGCTCCTTTCCCTTCTTCATATGTTACTTCCCTGTAAAACCAAAGATGATGGTTTGATTTATTATGAAGCTTTACCCTTATGAAATTGCAGAAAACTGAGAGGAAAATCCCTTCCCATGTTCAAAATTACTCTTTGTTGCCTGGGTAAATTCCTGATACCTCTATAACCACCTAATGGCTGCTAAACAAGCTGAGAATAAGGAGGGAAGGTCATTGAGTCCCATCAGGGAGTTTGGGGGACATGTACTATTTATAATCATGGTATTTATTCCTTAACATCATGTTAAAAAAGTCTTCAGGCCAGCATATATAGGTACTTGCCTCCCCTGCAAGCATCTTTATCACAAACTATATGCAAAACTAAACCATGCAGCACCCTTCTAGAAAAGAGGGAAGCAGTGGCTTCCAAAGATCTCATTGATAAAATATTTTCACTTTTTACTTTAAAGAAAATGTACAGATGTGTAGTTTCCTGTAGATGTTGCCTTTCAAGGTTAATCTCCCGACTAATCCTATAGTTAAAAATGATGGTGTTGACTAAAACATGCCAACTTTGTTCTTCTACTCAACTGGGGTTCAAGGGTGTGAGATCGGTGGAAAAGTTATTCGATCGTGAAGTCATGTCCTTACCTTAAGTGAAAACCACACCAAAGCGACACAACTGTGAATGTGACACACAAACTATTTGTGCATTGATGCTCCTAATAATTGGAAAAGATTCTGCTGATCCGTGTGCTTGTCTCAAATGTTAATGTTGATGGTTTATCTGCAAGGCACTGTTCTTCAGCTTTGCCTTTAGTCATCTGACGGCCAGTGAGTAAGGTTGTACAAAGATCTCACAGAAACACAAAGCAGAACGGTCTCAGTTGTTTCCTGACTGTGGTCATCCTTGATCAGCTCTCTCCAATGAGTCTGGGTGTGGTGCACTGGCACCATGACCTGAAAAATGTTTCAGAAGAAGCATTTTGAGAAGTTTGTTGGAGAACGTGTAGTCACGCACAGGATATGACACAAAATCCTCTAGGGATTCTCTTTTGTAAATGGGTCAGTGTTAAATGAAAAGAAACTTAATCCTCATTGGGCACCTGCATATACTCACTATTGATGGTAAGCCTTAATAAGGACGGGGTACAGCACTTCTAGAAAATAAAGTCCAAGATAGGAGTACACCTTCTTGTTTCACTGTGACAACTTTATCGGTGTGCAGGGGCAAAAAGTGCCAATCTGGTCCAGTGTCAGTGGCCGGCTGAGCTTTGTTACCCTGTTTAGCAGCAACTCGTAGGAAAAGAAAATGCAAGAAAGTGCAAAATCAAAATGCACAGAAATAGGATGCTTGCAGTCATAGGAGGCTGTTCTTCCTTCTTGCTCTATGAAAAGTTTGACCTGTGGCCAATACATGACAGTTAATGTTTCTTCCCAAACCAGTGTGCCATTTCAAAGGTCCAAAAGGGGAGAAATTAAAGTATGACCAAGTAGATGAAGCTGTGGTTTCTTTTCCTAGAAGACAGACTTGTGAATTAATTCATCTGTGTAAAGTATTTCACCACCATTTTGAAGAAAAGATGCTCTTTAGCTTCAGAAACTGATCTGTTTTGAGCAAGTTCTTTCCATAATTTCCAAGTGATAATTTTCCTAATGTTTGTTCTGGTATGTTTGACATTTGTGGCATGAACATACGATTTGCCAACCACAAATTATGAAACCATTCTAATGCTTTGACCTAGTAGTTAACAGATGAGGCAGGTTTGCTTTATTATAGCTCTTGATACTGTCCCTTCCTTTGTAACATTCTTCTATAAGTAAACTAAGAAGACCTCTTAAAACGGGTAAAGCTGCATGTAAAATGTGAGGGTCCCTTCTAACCTGGAAAAACTTTGGGAGTAAGACTCTTGCATGTTCCCTTCCTGGTTCTGCTGCTTCTCCAGTTTTTCATCAGTTTCATTACATCGACTTAGAAGCACCCCTAAAAATAAACTAGAGAACAGGGTCTGTGTCCAAAGTGAAGCTGATAGAAGGGCTGACTGACCTGAGCAATGCTAAAGTCAATGGATTATGAAGTGCTGTGCATAGAAGGGAGAAATCAAATGCATGAAATACTTGTGTATGGGGGCCAGGTGGGATTTGGGCTGGCCTGAGTGAGTTGCTCTTCCTCCATGCTCCTGCAGAGGACAGGGGATTCCTGGGCGAGAACTGGCTAGACAAAAACAGGAAGGAAATGGACTTTTTGTAGTGCAAATCAGGCACCTTCCTTCCTGTGATCCTGGGGGCTGCTGCTTCTTTGCAGAATCACTGACCAGGCTCCAGTCTGTGGCACGCATGTGACTGGAGTTACCCATGTAGGGTAGAGCCTAGCTGCCTTTGGTATTTTTCATTTGGGAACAAAGGAAGCTATTTTAGTTGCAGAATGGACCTACTGTACAATGAATCACCAACATCAACAGGAGAGATTAGGGATTTAGGCTGATGGTACCCAGGAACAGCCGCGTTGCCTGTCACTGCAGTAAAATGACTTAATTTAATAGCACAGACCTGTCATACGATGGACCGTACTACAAGTACTAGAGGATGAAAATACACTGCAAAATGGCTGGTATGGTCTCGGAGCCAGCTACCTCGGAGCATGTTGGTCCCCTTGGGTGCATGTGACCTCGGCAGATTGACAGGAATGTGGTGGGATATTTTATGGCTGTTACTGTATTGTTAAGGGATGTTAAGAGTGTGGCTGCCTCCTCCGGCCACCCCGGCCCAGGACCTTGCTGCCCAGATGCTGGAGCCTGACCCAGGAACAGTGACTTGGCTGCCTCTTTCCCTTTTGCAGGTTCAATCAGTGGCGAATCTGCACGTGTCCCAGAGACACACACATGGACATGGACACACAGAGGACACTGACACGGCCAGTCCCACACACCGTTCCCACCCCAGTGGCTAGGGGTTAAAGAACCCCACCTGCTCCAGTAGCTGATGCTGAGACCCCACTTGTGCCAGTAGCTAGCACCAGTTTTCACTCACGCCCACACAGATCTCACCAGTAGCCGGCACTCAGTCCTTGCGGCACATGTACACATGGGACAGAGAGTGCAATCACACAGAGAGATAGTTAATAAAAGATTTAATAAGAAGATACAAGAAGACAGGACAGACTGTGGTGATCAGGCGCAGGGCTCAGCCAGACAAGTGTGCTGACTGACCCTGTTTTACACGTGACCCCTTTTATACCCTTTTGTGTCTGCCCCCTCTGTCCCTCCCTGCTCCCCTTCCCTCTGTGTGTCCCTCATCAGTGGCCACAGTCCCACCCACCCCCTCCAACACCCTGGGACCCTCAGGCTTACATCCCTATCAGTTGCAAAGTCCCAGTTTGCTTCGGGTTCTTGCTAGCCCATCAGTTACTGTGACTGACCAGCTTTGTTTCTGGTTATTGTGTTTGTTAACACTAATTGCTCAGGTTTCAGGGCTCTGTGTGTTTGTACCCCTCCCATTCCTTATCCTCCTGACTGATAAAATAAGCATTCCCACACTCCACACATCCTTATCAATTAGTGCGACTGACCAGGGTTGTTCTCATCCTGATCTCCCCCATCATGTGCTGGTCAGGTTTCTCTTTGTTCTTGTTTATGGCTCCTCATAAACAGTATCCTTGAGATACCCTCAAAGGAGCAGACACTCTCCTTCCACATAGCCTTGCAAGTATGGTCAGACTTGTTTTATTATTTGGCTGTGCAGCTGAGGAATTAGCTGTATGGTGCCCTATCTGGAGGTGATCACTGAGGCATGGAGAAATGGACATCCAAATGTCAGTATTGATGGCAAGCATACGAAGAAGCAGAATTATACCCAGCAGGCTGAAATGCTCTCTTCAAGAGCAGTTTCACAGTGCTGTTGTGTGTCTGACAAGGACTGGGTAGACAGCTGGAAGATAAACAGAGAGGCACAGAGGCAGCCAGCAGACTGGCTGTGTGTTTGGGGAGGGTATGGCCTCCAGGCAGTAGGCTAATGAGTTGGCTCCCACTTAATAAGACCAAGCTCCTTCCTGCAGAGGTGAAAGCTATGAGGACAGGCTGCAGGACCTCCAGCCATAGCTGAGGGTAGGCCCACACTGACAGGATTTGTGTGAAGTCCTACAGACTTTGCGCTTTTTCCAAAGGTCTCCACCTGCAGGTGTAGAGGACAAAATTTTCTGTGTTGGGGGTGGGCTGTACTGGCAATTCACACAGAGATACTGGGTACTGGCTTTTCTAGATACCATGATGTATGTAAATGAAGCTGTGGCCTGCAGCTTCACAAAGAAGTCAAGAGTGTGTCTAGTCCCTTTATCTGTAGTCAAGGCCAAACAACATCGCAAGAATTTAATTATTAGGCAATGCTAATGGACAAACGGATGTGAGGGCCACAGACCAAACAATTCAGCAATGACGAGCAGTTACAAAAGGAGCACGTATGCTTCCAGGGGAGTTTCACTGACATTCAGTGGCAGAAAATCCATTTTAACCTGATAATGAATAAAGCCTTGACTGGAGTACACCTGGATATTGCCTAAGACCCAAGCACGATCCCTGGAGAAAGTACAAAGGGAAGCACATCTCTGGCAGTGGTAGAAAACAAGAGATGAAGGAGAGTGGGAAGAGAAAAACAGTGGAAATGTCTGATGCAGAAATGCTGGATAAAAACACCGTAGTAAATCTTTCAATATGTAAAACATTGGGATAAAAAAGGGAATGATCAGTTGTCCACAGTTATCCAAAGCAGGTGGAGAAGAAATAGTATCCTTCCAGGAGAGATACTTGACACCCACCCCACCCCTGCCACTTTCTGACTTTAGAGACATTTAAGCACCAGAATGCCCAGTCTAGGCAGATCATGAATTTTGGTCAGTAAGAGTTTTTAAAACCTTGTTAGACATCTCTTGGTGATGATCTGATGATACTTTATCTGCCCTCAGTCAGGCAGCTGCCCAAACTGATTTCTTGAGTCCTCTCAGCTTATTCGTTATTCCTGCAATGCTCTATTCATTATTAGCATCTCTAAAAATGAATCTCTAGCAAGAAGGATAGACTCTGCAGTGGTACCCTGTCCATCATGGTCTAACCAAGGTGCCTTGAGACATCCAAACTTACTGTAGGCAAGACCCTTGAAATCTTTATCAGTTACTACAAGTGAAGCACTGAAGCTTTTCAGCTGCCTTCTTTTCCAGTATGGACCTGCACTGGCTCAACAGGATCTTTTCTTTTTCAGTAACAGCTTCCTTAACCAGATGCCAACTGCTCTGCACGTACAGTTCTCCCTGACCCCATCAGCGCCTGCTTATCATTTAGGATAGAGATGGGCTGCCATTCTGAGCTGCAAGTCCTCTAGCACCTCCGTGCAGCTCCAGCCACAGTCGTGTGTCTGCTGAGGGAATGCCATGGCTCTGGCTGAGCCTGGTGTGGTGGGACGAGCAGTCTCCTCTGCCCCAGGTGAGCCTAGCTCTCACAGCACCCCAGTGCAGCGGTGTTTCTGGTTCATGGCCTTACAGCATGACTGCTCACAGCTACATTAGATGGAGGTTGGTGCTGACCCTCTGTTGGCAGTGCTCAGTTTAATACAGTAGTGTGGATACACCTGTTGGCCCGTGGGGAGAAATTAAATGGTGGAGCAATGAAGCAGCAAATGGCAGTCCTTCAGGCAGCTCTGGAAGCAACAGGTGAGTTTAAGCCGTCACATTGGCATTTTCTTTTTCAAGGGCAATGTCTGCACTAAAATGCTAGTGAAAGCCATGCAGAGGGGTTTCCCCTCCGCCTGCCCCCTGCCCTGGCTGGGCTGTGGTGCTGCTCTCCTGGAAGGGAAGACCTGGATCAATAAAGTGACTCCTTCCTCATCCCCTGCTCAAAAGCTGTTGGTGGCTGTTTTTCAATGGGATCATTTCCTTTTTCTGGTTTATTAGGTAGCTCCACAACCAATTGCACTGGCCCAGTAAGATGGGTACAGGAGATCAAGCATCACTAAGCCAGCCCTGCCCTTGAGTCATAGAATCATAGAATCATTTAGGTTGGAAAAGACCTTTAAGATCATCGAGTCCATCTGTAAACCTAACACTACCAAGTCCACCACTAAACCACATCCCTAAGCCCTTCTTATCGTTCCTCTTTAGCAGTCCTCTGAGACTGCAAATACCTGTCAAAATGCCTGCTCTCCTCCCGGATGCAGGGGCTGTGTGCTGGCCACGGCTGTTCCTTTTACGGCTGCAGGGAGGGAAGCTCTGCTGAGCTGTGAGCATGCTTCTTGTTGGCAAAGCACAACCTCACGGACAGCCGCAGCTTCAGCCGCTGGAGAACGGGGTGCCTTGAGGCCAGAGGCTGGCTGGCAAGGGGGAAGCGGTGGGAGCACATGGCTGCATGCAGGGAAGGGTGAGGAGGCAAGACCACCTCAGTCATTCACAGTAGCTGGATCATCCCTGTGCCCGGCAAGAAGAGGCCAAGAGGAGGCAATGGAGGCCCCTAGTCCATCAGGTAAAGCGGGTGGTGCTGTGGGAGCCCCTGCAACACAGGGGTCCCTGGGCACCTCCAGCATTTCAGAACTGCCTCATTTTCACAGAATCACAGAATCATATAGGTTGGAAAAGACCTTTAAGATCATCGAGTCCAACCGTAAACCTAACACTACCAAGACCACCACTACACCATGTCCCTAAGCACCTCATCCAAACGTCCTTTAAATACCTCCAGGGATGGCAACTCAACCACTTCCCTGGGCAGCCTGTTCCAATGCTTGATAACCCTTTCAGTGAAGTAAAATTTCCTAATATCCAGTCTAAACCTCCCCTGGTGCAACTTGAGGCCATTTCCTCTTGTCCTATCACTTGTTACATGGGAGAAGAGACCGACCCCCACCTCTCTACAACCTCCTTTCAGGTAGTTGTAGAGAGCGATAAGGTCTCCCCTCAGCCTCCTTTTCTCCAGGCTAAACAACCCCAGCTCCCTCAGCCGCTCCTCATAAGACTTCTGCTCCAGACCCTTCACCAGCTTCGTTGCCCTTCTCTGGACACACTCCAGCACCTCCATGTCTCTCTTGTAGTGGGGGGCCCAACACTGAACACAGTATTTGAGGTGTGGCCTCACCAGTGCCGAGTACAGGGGAACAATCACTTCCCTAGTCCTGCTGGCCACGCTATTTTTGATACAAGCCAGGATGCCATTGGCTTTCTTGGCCACCTGGGCACATTGCTGGCTCATATTCAGGCGGTTGTCAACCAACACCCCCAGGTCCTTTTCTGCTGAGCAGCTTTCCAGCCACTCTTCCCCAAGCCTGTAGCGTTGCATGGGGTTGCTGTGGCCCAAGTGCAGGACCTTGCACTTGGCCTTGTTAAACCTCATACAATTGACCTTGGCCCATCGATCCAGCCTGTCCAGGTCCCTCTGCAGAGCCTGCCTACCCTCAAGCAGATCAACACTCCCACCCAACTTGGTGTCATCTGCAAACTTACTGAGGGTGCACTCGATCCCTTCATCCAGATCATTGATAAAGATATTAAACAGAACTGGCCCCAACACAGAGCCCTGGGGAACACCGCTTGTGACCGGCCACCAACTGGAGTAAACTCCATTCACCACCACTCTTTGGGCCCGGCCATCCAGCCAGTTCTTTACCCAGCGAAGAGTACACCCGTCCAAGCCATGAGCAGCCAGTTTCTCCAGGACAATGCTGTGGGAAACTGTGTCAAAGGCTTTACTGAAGTCTAGATAGACAACATCCACAGCCTTTCCCTCATCCACTAGGTGGGTCACCTTGTCGTAGAGGGAGATCAGGTTGGTCAAGCAGGACCTGCCTTTCCTGAACCCATGCTGTCTGGGCTTGATCCCTTGGTTATTCTCTACATGCCGTGTGATAGCACTCAGGATGATCTGCTCCATCAGCTTCCCCAGCACCGAGGTCAGGCTGACAGGCCTGTAGTTCCCCGGGTCCGCCTTCCGGCCCTTCTTGTAGATGGGCGTCACATTTGCTAATCTCCAGTCAGCAGGGACCTCCCCAGTTAGCCAGGACTGCTGGTAAATGATGGAAAGGGGCTTGGTGAGCACATCTGCCAGTTCCTTCAGTACTCTCGGGTGGATCTCATCAGGCCCCATAGACTTGTGAGTGTCTAAGTGGTGCAGCAGGTCACTCACCATTTCCCCCTGGATTATGGGGGCTCCATTCTGGTCCCCATCCCTATCTTCCAACTTAGGGGGCTGGGTACCCAGAGAACAATTGGCTCTGCTATTAAAGACTGAGGCAAAGAAGGCATTAAGCACCTCAGCCTTTTCCTCATCTTTGGTCACTGTGTTCCCTCCCCCATCTACTAGGGGCTGGAGATTCTCCTTAGCTCTCCTTTTGCTGCTAATGTATTTGAAGAAGTGGTTTTTGTTGTCTTTTACAGCAGCAGCCAGATTGAGCTCTAGCTCAGCTTTGGCCCTTCTAATTTTCTCCCTGCACAGCCTTGCTACACCTTTGTAGTCCTCCTGAGTTGCCTGCCCCTTCTTCCAGAGGTCATAGACTCTTCTCTTTTTCCTGAGTTCGAGCCAGAGCTCTCTAGTCAGCCAGGCCAGTCTTCTTCCCTGCCAGCTCGTCTTTCGGCACCTGGGGACAGCCTGCTCTTGTGCCTTTAGGACTTCCTCCTTAAAGAATGTCCAGCCTTCCTGGACTCCTTTGCCCATTAGGGCTGCCTCCCAGGGGACTCTCTCGACCAGTCTCCTAAACAGGCCGAAGTCCGCCCTCCGGAAGTCTAAGGTGGCAGTTTTGCTGACCCCCCTCGCCGCTTCTCCACGTATCAAAAACTCTATCATTTCGTGATCACTCTGCCCAAGATGGCCTCCAACCATCACATGGCTCACAAGTCCTTCTCTGTTGGTGAACAAGAGGTCCAGCGGGGCACCTTCCCTAGCTGGCTCACTCACCAGCTGTGTCAGGAAGCTATCTGCCACACACTCCAGGAACCTCCTAGACTGTTTCTTCTCTGCTGTATTGTATTTCCAGCAGACATCCGGCAGGTTGAAGTCCCCCACAAGAACAAGGGCTAGCGATCGTGAGGCTTCTCCCAGCTGCTTATAGAATAGTTCATCTGTCTCCTCATCCTGGTTGGGTGGTCTGTAACAGACTCCCACCACAATATCTGCCTTGTTGGCCTTCCCCCTGATTCTGACCCATAGACACTCCACCCTATCATCACCATCATCGAGCTCTAAACTATCCAGACTCTCCCTGACGTATAGGGCTACCCCACCACCTCTCCTGCCTCGCCTGTCCCTCCTGAAGAGTTTATAGCCATCCATCGCCGCACTCCAGTTGTGCAAGTCGTCCCACCACGTTTCCCTGATGGCAACCATATCATAGTTTTCCTGATGTACAATGGCTTCCAACTCCTCCTGCTTGTTGCCCATCCTGCGTGCATTGGTGTAGAGGCACTTCAGCTGGGCTGTTGTCCATGTTTCCTTCATAGAAGAACACCCCTTGTGTGCTTTGAGGCGTTTCACTGGCATTTCCCTCTTGGCTCCTATTGCCTCAGTATCCCCTAGCTCAACTCTGTTCGACTTTGGCTGTGCCCCGGCATACCCTGCACATCTCAGAGACACAGGCCGAGTGCCCTCACTGGCACCCGCTCCCTCTAACCGTGGCACGTCGTCCCTCAGCTTCCCTCGGGCAAGCCTGATATTATCCCCCTCCCCCTTCAAGTCTAGTTTAAAGCTCTGTCGATGAGCCCCGCAAGTTCCTGAGCAAAGATTCTCTTTCCCCTTTGAGAAAGATGAATCCCATCAGACGCCAGCAAACCCGGTGCTGTGTAGGCCATCCCGTTGTCAAAAAAACCCCAAATCCGTGGCGATGACACCAGCCACGGAGCCATGCGTTAATAGATTGGGTGTCTCTGTTCCTTCTTGTGTCGCTGCCACAACTGGAAGGAGAGAGGAGAAAATAACCTGTGCTCCAGAGTCCCTTACTAGCCGTCCCAAGGCCCTGAAGTCTCTTTTGATCGCCCTAGGACTTCGTGTTGCAGCTTCATCGCCCCCCACATGGAAGAGCAGTAGGGGGTAATAGTCCGAGGGCTGTACCAGGCTAGGGAGTATCCTCGTGACATCCCTCACACGGGCCCCAGGGAGGCATCAGACTTCCCTAAGAGGAGGGTCCGTCCGCCATATCGGACCCTCGGTTCCCTTCAGAAGGGAGTCACCCACAACTATAACCCGTCTTCTCTTCCTTGTGGAGGTGGTGTTAATACGAGAGGTACGTTCTTCTGACCTGGGCGACACCTCTGGTGTAGATAGACTGTCGTCCCCATCCTCCATTGACTGGCCTTCCACCTCCAGGGCCTCATACCTGTTGTACAGAGGCACCTGGGGGGGCGAGGTGGGCAGGGAGGGCCTTCGCCGGCTGCCACGAGCGTGGACTCGCCTTCCTTCACTCTCCTCCTTTGAGCTGCTGCCTTCAGCCCGGTGGGAGGGGGGATAGAGGATCCCCTTGATTGTGGGTTCTTACTGGTGGCTGCTGCTGCTGCTCCTGTTCCTATCTCAGGGGGGGCAGAGCATGGCACCACCAGTCGATATCTTTCGCAGCCTCCCTGATGCTCCTTAACCTTTCTGCCTCCTCCCGTAGCTCTGCCACCATGCAGAGCAAATCATCCACCTGGTCACACCTCACACAGCTGTCCTCACGGCTGCCATGCGTGAACAGCGAGAGGCCCAGGCACTCCCTGCAGCCCGAGACCTGGGTGGCCGCATGTTTTTGTGGGAGCTCCGTCTGGGTAGCCACACCCACTCTGGCGAGCACAGAGGGCATCGCCTTCTGACGAGTGAAGACCATAGCTGAGTTTCTTCTGGAAGGATGGGTACTACCGAATGAACTCACTCCTCACAGTACCTCTTGAGCTGCTAGGGTGCCTTTGCCTTCCCTGCATGCCCTGCCTGCACGAACTGCAGCGCAAACTGACGCGCCACGCCCTTCCGACGTGCCACGCCCTGTTTGCCCATCCTGTTTGCCGCACTGCTGGTCGCTCGCGCTCCCTGGGGGATGCTCTTGTACGGGAAGGGAATTGCCGCCGTCACTCTTGTCCCCGCCCATGCTGAGTCAGAGCCGGGCCCTCGTCAGGAGCTCCCGCCTTCGTGCTCAGGGGCCGGGGCGTGGCTGCAGTAGCCCTCTCTCTCCGTGCCCCCCTTTTTTTTTCTTTTCCTCCCTTCCCTGCGCGGTTTTGCCGCGGTTTCGCCGATCCAGCAGCGGTCCCCCGACGCAGTCCTCTGTCTCAGAGCTGCTCGCCTCGGAGGCTTTGCTGAAATGGCCAAATTTGTTGATACCAATGCATTTTTTTTTCTCCTTAGTATTTCTGGCTTGTGGAAGTCTTTCATCTTGATCCTGTTTGCAGACTCGGTGTTTGCATCCTAGCCGGCTCTTTTGCTGGGATAACCTGACATTGCTGTGTCGGGGGGCTGGAAATCCAGCTTCAAGGCTTTTACTGTCAGATCAAAAATGCCATGGGCCCATGGCATAGATAGCTAAATGTTGTGTAGACTCCTTTTACCAATTCAAACTTGTTCAAATGATTACAGTGGTGGGTAAAGTAGATGTTAGCAAGCTCAGCGTAGGGGTAGTTATCGTCTTTCCTGGAGCCAGTATGAAGCTGACCCAAATTTTGTATTGTGGGCCTGTCACAGAGGTACACTAAAACTAACTCAAACGAGGGTCAAGCTCAAACAACTTTATTTTACAGAACAGCCAAAACCACATGACAGAAACCAATGAGAAACAGGGGTAAACCAAAATCAGTCAACACTCCGATAACATTTAACACGTTACAGGTTCGGGGTGTCAGTTGGGGTATTGTTACTACACATCAATACACACGAGAATGATGATCCAAAGTGTACACACTCACTCACAAAGGGGAAACTCTCTGTCCCCTGTGGGTACCCAGAAGATATAATCGCTCACCCAGGGGTGAGGGCTCGCTCAAGGATCTATCCAGAAGGAATCACTCACCACAGGAGCTGAGGGCACTCGGTCCCAGGAAGTCTCCTCAGGCGGCGTCCCAACACGAGGGGAGGTCCCGAACACAGTCCCGCTGCTCTGAGAAGACCACTCAAAGGGGGTCTCCGGCGTTGTCCCATTTATACCCTGGGTCGGGTCAGAGCTGTGGTCATAGTTGGTCATGATCTAGAAGCTTCTCCGAGCCGAGGCGCCTCACTGGCTGTGGACCCCGCGTGGTGACCAAGGGGTCCCGCCTCTCCTGCTGCCCCTGCCGAGGTGTGTAGGTGCCTGGGGGCACGGCAGAGCACAAAAGGCGCGAAAATGAGGCGCGAAAAGCCGGTCATCGCCACGTTAAAAGCCCCGATCTTTATCGGAGGGGGGGGGCGCAGGGCGTACCCGTCACAGGGCCTCGGCTACTTCAGTGCGAATGCCGTCCTGTGGCCAGGTAGTTTGTCTTTCTAGTTTGTTATGCACAAATCCAAATTGTTTGTTGTGAAAATGGCAACCATTTTGAAGGGCAGTAGTCTATTTAACCATTTCTGTGCACTGTCAGAAGGCAAATACTGTGCATTATATGTGTCAGAGGAGGAAAGCCCCTGGGAGTAAGAAACGTGTTTGCTATAAAATTCTTCATAAAAACAGGTAAGTACAACTCCAGGTGACATTTGTCTTGGCTCCAGGTGAAATCACTTTTGGCTTCAGTCCCTGGGTTTGCCCTTGAGTCTTGGTTCAACAAATAAAACTGCCTGCGTGCTGCAAGATGTCAATAACTTTTTGATGTTTGCTTCCAAGATGGTCTTGCTTGGTCCCAGGCAGTTTGCAGTGGTGTTAAGATACCCGTGTATAGGCCTGCCCAGGGGAAGAAAAGCCTGTGGGAGATTTTCAAGCTTCCTGTGTGGTTAAGGCACAGGACTGGGAGTCAGGAGACCAAAGTTCCTGTGTTGTACAGAAAAACTATTTCACCACATAGGCTGCATTGATAAAAGTGATCTCATCGGAGTGCTACACTCATTTCTTTGATGGAGCCAAGGCTTCGTTCTTGCCAGGCAGTGCACTGCAGAGGGTTGGCTCATTCCACCTAGAAAAAGCTGCCATCCTGAAAAGGGAGCAAGGACAAAAGGCACCGATGCTCACCGGTTTGGTAAAATGTACATCACTATGTCCATGAAAGTAGCCTCAAAGTGGTGAGCACTGAGTGGGAAGAGGAAAGAGAAGGCAGAAGGTGACTGTGCTTACCTGTGTCACACTGTGTCATGAGAGTTGGGAAGGATGTGGTCAGCATAACCACGGCCAAAAAATGCAAGCAGGATTGCCCTTATATATTTATAAACAAATTAATGTGGATCTGGGTATTGTTTTCCAAAGATGTAAGAGGTAGAGCATGTAGAGACGACTAACGGAAAACAGTTTGAGCAAATATTTCTTTACAGTAGCTGGCCACAGAAACGGCTCACATGCTCAAAGTGTTCTTTTGGGATATCCATTTATGCAAGGCTTTGAAGGGAGAAGCGGGGAGGACAAAATCCCTAGCTAAAACTTGCTTACAGGCTGTTTAATTTGAAAGATAGCTGTACAAGCTGTTTCTTTCCATTTGGCAGTGGTACAGACTGTTTTATCACCTTCTTATCTTTTACAGAGTGGTGACAATTGCTGCTAAGGCCTTACAGAGATGGTGAAACAACTGCTCTGCCGCACCTCTGGGAGATTCAGGTTACTTTGTGGTCTCAAAACTACTCTGAGACAGTAGTGTTTGCAAGAGTAGTCAGTGCCCTCTCTACCCATCAGAGCCTAGATCCAGCTTTCCTGCCACTTTTAGGAAAGAGGTGAATTGCAACTACTGAACATTCATTTAGTGACGTGGCTGGTCTTGGGGTCATTTCATGAAGGTTTTCAGTACCTTGTCTGTTGCCTCTTCAGGCAGCTCCTAATAATAACATCATAATCGTGCTACTGCTGTGTTGGGAGGGGTTGCAAGGTATCTGCTCTGGGTTAAACATCAACTAGCCTGAAAAGCCACCTTGGGGATGACAGACTGCTCTAAGAAGGGGCTATACTATGTGGGGGTGGGATTTTGGCATGACAGAGGTCTTTCATCTGGTTAGTTATAAATTGTCATGAAGTGAAATGATGCTTTCCTACCAACAAGATGGACTTTGGGTTGCCAACATTGAGCAGTCCTCAGCACTCTGTGTGATGAGATCCACCCTTCAGAGATGAGCATTTGCATGTAACTCAGAAATGCAAGGTTGGCTACGGTTCCTGGAGGATGCCCCTGGTGATGGTCCAGAGCTGGTTTCCTTTTGGTATGGCTTTTGGTCTGATGGAGTTGCATCAGTGAATAGAGTTTTTATCAGTCATTGTAATCCTGCAGTTTTCTGTTATACCATACTGGACCCTTGAAGAATTGAAAGGCCCAGGTCAGCCATGACAAGTTACCTCTTGAAGAGACCTGGTAAAGTCTGGGGCTGGCACAAAAAACCAATATAGCAGATAGAAAAGGAGAAGCTGAAAAAAGCCAGTGGGCATTACTGGGTTTGGACCTTTTAACAGCCCTGTTGATGTTAATGATGTGAGACATCTCTGCCATTCCCAGAGACACAAACGCGGCTTTCCTATGGAGAGTAAAAGGTCAGAAACAAACACGTGAATTGAGATGAAACAGTGTCTTGTGAAATACATCCCTCCCCCGTTCAAGTCTGATGTGGAGATGAGGATTTATGGTGAGATGTTCTTATAGGTGAGCTTATGGGAGCCAGCTACGCTTTAAAGAGCCTGGAAAGAAAATTTCTTTCACCAGTTTGGCAAATGTTGAGTTAAACCCTGCAGAGGTGGAGATGTTTCTGCTCAACCAGTCTAACATGACAGATTTTGTGAAACGGGGCTGGGACATGTTAGGTAATGTGTAGTAACATTATAACTTTCCTAGCAGAATTGTATATCAAGTATGTGTGTATCATTAATTAACATTATGTATTATTATTAATTATACACATATATGGCAAAAAAATGGGAGAGGAATATGTAACTTTGATGGGAAGAAAAACCCTTGTGAACCACTATTAAACTTCACTGAAAAATCATAGCAGTCAAATACCTTCTTTTATGAAAAATTCAGAAAATTCCCAGTTTAAGCAAATTAGTTCCACATCTGCTAGAGACATACTCTCCACTCTGCCTCAAACACAGAAATAATGCTCCATAACCCTATTTAAGACTGAGGTTTGCCTCTGCATGGACACTAGCATGACTATCCTGGAGTAATTATTTTTGTCGCTCCACTCCAGACCAGTGCAGGGTGGGGAAATGGAGAGGGGGCATATGTGGTTACTCTAGAATAGATGCGGAGACAGGCATAGGCGCAGAGAGATGTAGAATTTGGAGCCACTCAGTATTAGTTTCTCTGTGCAGATGAATCTTTATCTGCACAGATAAAGATTTATCTTTGTAATTGCCTCAGCTGAGTTATGATTGGGATCACTTTTGAACATGAAGCTCCTCTTGTGCAATGAGTACTGTCTCATGCTTGTTTTGACGTACATGCTCATGCATAAAAGGGTGTTTGCTCTTGTGATTGTATCTTCTTATATAGAGAGTCACGTAATGGTCCTAGTAGCCCTCTGTGTATCACCTGCATGCTGCTCTCCTGTCCTTGGGCCCCTGAAGCAAGGTATAGATGTCCAGCAGCTCTCTGGGGGACGGCCAGGGGCTATGGCCGGCAGTGTGAGCGTTGTCAGGCAGGCAGTGCATGCCACATTTTAGGGCCCAGAGCTGAAAGGGTGCCATTGTTATCTGCATCCCTCCCCGACCGCATCCCATGACCTGGTGCATGGAGCCTTTCACAGTGCATCCAGGCACAGACAGCAGGGCTGGAATGTGCACCCATCTCCTTGCCAGCAGTGTGCTGTGAGCAAGGATTGAAAGTTCATGGGTGCTCTGCTCTTCCTTGCAGCCCCCCCGCTGCTGGCGAGGCACGCTCAGTGCTGGGCTGACCAGCGTGATGAAAACTGTAGCTTGATATGAAACACTCAGAGACCTCCAATAGTAGAGTCCATATAGAGTGCAGGGTAGCTTTGTTTAATATCACCGGGGACTGAATGACAGGACCCCTAGTACTGCCTTAGCCTCACCCTGAAAGAAAAAGATCACGGGGTTGGCTGCCAGAGATGGATTTCCTCTGGTTTTCCTTGCTGCAGCCCTGCCTGGAGCGACTGCTTGTTTGCATGTGCTCCAGCAGGTGAATCTTTCATTTAAGTTCGCTGGCTGAGTTTGTTTTCTTCAGCTCTGGCATATATCAGCACAGGCTTCTTGGATGGTCAATTCAAGATGGCAAATCAACATCCAACTATCAATTTGCCAGTGAGTGGGCAGTGTTGCTGGAAAACTGTACTGTTCCTGTTCAGTAACTGCAGAGGAAGCCAGCCAGTTGTCACACTCATTACAGCTAGATGGTTTGCAGGTATGAACTATAAACTATAGACTAGGTTCCATGCCCCCCCCCGTCTTTTACCTTTCTACTTTCCTTTCTGAAAAAAGTTATGCTATTTCAGGTTGGTGTTGAGCAAATGGACTTTTCTGCCCCTGTGTTTTCACCAGTTCTGCTCACTTCCACTCTTCTCACCATCCTTCTCCCCTCCAGATCTCATCTCTATTGCAGACAGGCCCTCACAGGGGTAGGAAACAAGAGGAAGAGCCAGGAGCATACAAGTAGAAAAATGGTAACTAGAGGAGAAAGGAACATACGAGGCAGATGAGGAAAGAGTCGAGGCACAGCTGGACTCGGGCTTGTCTGAGCCTGGCGTGCATTTGCTCAGTGCAGCTCCAGGGAACACGGGGAAACAGCAGTGCGGCTACAGTATAGTGCATGTGGACACCTGCCTTAGGGGGATCAAATCGTTCCCAGTTAGAAAGACCCCTTGCAAAGGCATCTTCCTCTTCCCATTCATTGTGCAGGAGATGTAGGCATCTCCCTCCGGGGAACTGCTAAATTGTGTCACCTAAGGCTTCATCCCTCCTAAATCTAGGTGTCTAAGGTGAAAGTGTCCACATGTGAACTCGGTGTCTGTTCTCCCCATTTTGCGATGCGGAGGCTTAATCAATACAGTCAATACAGTCTAGAGAGTTTTTAATCTCAACCTGCAGCGGACACTTGGCTGTGGTTGGGTGTCCCTTTCTTAGACTCTGCTGACTGCATTGACCCTGCATCTCCAGGAAATACAAATGGGCATTTAGACCTGCGGCTTTTGTGTAGACACCTAAAATTTGTCATCACGAACCCCTCCCTACTTTAGGCTCAGGTGATTTGTCCATTAGAGGTGTCCGTATCTTTATTTGAAGTGTAGGAAAGCGGTTAGGCTAGAGACCCAGCTTTCACACAGCGATGGCAGCACAGTGGGAGGAGATAAGATGGTGGGTGGAGGAGTCGCCCCTTCCATGGGTGGAAGGCACCACCAGTGGGCTTCCCTGCCGCCCCCCTCACCCCCCAGCCCCTGGGGTTGAGCAGGCAGCGCTCTCCCACCTGGAAGGTCCATTAGGAATGTGAAAGCCCCTCTCTGCTGGTCTGAGCTATGCAAATTTCACACAACAGCCGGCCTGTTTGCAGGCACGTTATTCCCTACTGAGAAACAAGTGTTTATTCACGGCTACAGCAGGGACTTGCTCAGCATACATGGGCTATGACCTTATTTATTTATCT
Source organism: Mycteria americana (assembly GCF_035582795.1). Lineage (NCBI taxonomy): Eukaryota > Metazoa > Chordata > Aves > Ciconiiformes > Ciconiidae > Mycteria > Mycteria americana. Next base: position 147,710,256 of record NC_134365.1, read on the forward strand.
ATTTATTTATTTATCATAACTTGAAAAACAGAAGCCCATGGTAATTTTCTCCATGAAAACATATATAGGAGGTACTGGAAACCATGATTTTACTCAGAAAAAACAGATAATGAAACTAAAACCAAACCTGGCTTGCCACCTAGCTCTGGTCAGTATTAATTTGTGGAAGCTGAGAAGTTTCAAAACTCAGTATTAGAAAAATGATCAGTTTGAGTCCAGATCTCAGCTCCTGTTTCACTGTACAGGCTTATGGACATGAAATCTTAAGTCAAACTGAGCAACATCACAGCTTTCTCTCTGCAGTTTTTTCTAGATGTGATTTCATAATTTACTAGTATTTTTTGCTTATGTTTTTGTTCCCATTGCAGATTCTTCTGCAAGCACAAGGTATGATCTTCCATGTGGTTCATCAGCGGCATGCTGAATGCAGTGTTTTCAGAGACTTGAGGTATACGCTAAGCACCATGTTCTCTACTGCAATTATATGAGTTCAATTATTTGAGTTATCTTGCTGTTTTTTCCTAAATTTACTAATAGAATTAAGGAAGCAAAATAATTGTGTAACATTCAGTGTCCTGTTCCCTCCTAACAGCCTGAGCCTCCTCCAGCCTTTCAGTGTTCATCTGGATCTTTTCATTGACACCTCCTCGCTCTCTGCTTTCCAACGTTAATTTGTAAGCCTGTCTGCCCCAGCTGTCCACTGGTTGTATTCTCCCCTCTGCCTCTTCCCCTCAGCCAGCCTTTGATTGTCTTACTAGGAATAGACTTTTTAAACAACTAACTGGACTTGTTTTATTGATTCAGCCTTTTCAGACCTCTACCTGCTTTATACTCCAGCCTCTGCATTGATACCTGCATGTCTATAACCCACAAAGCCATTCCCATACTTTGTGTTTCTGTTGTGCCACAGGTTTGGTCAAGACCTGTCTGGATGCTGGCCCTACATCTCCTGGGCTGCATGGCTCTGGGAGGTGAGCCCTGCCTGGTTTTGTACACTTTTGCTGAAGTTCCTATTGCTCTTGATTCATAGATCTAGGAAACTAATAGTAAACCCTAGATGTGTTTACCTCCCATTTCTCATCTCACTCAGATGTCAGCCTCAGTTTCTCAGGACATAACTCAGGGTACTGAAGTGCATCTGGTGTCTTCTCCTTCTGAGCCATGGAGTCTTTCAGGTCTGCTCAGCTGCTGTTTGCACAGGATCTGCAGCTAACCTACTTCTGAAACCCCTTTCTACCATAAGGTCCTCATCTGCTTCCCATTTTTGTTTTGTCCCGTGCATCCTGAATGTCTTGAGTTTGCCTTTATCTATTTTCCCTAAGGATACCTTAGCTCCTATTTTTGATGCTGGGCAACTTTCTTCTGCTGTTGCAGACTGGTGAGAATCACTTCAGTTAATCTCTTCAGTACACTTATCTGGGTAGACTTGACTCTTCCAGGCTTTTATAACCTGGGAGGGAAATACTGCAGATCCTTCCAACCTAGTGGTGTATGGAGCTTCAGAAAGCCTGGAAGAGCACAGCGAGTCCATGGCATCAGCAGGAACTTGTAGTTTCTGTGTGCACAGCAGCCTCCAAATTATCACAAATTTCTATGCAGATTTTAGGTTATTTCTACATTTACTAGGAAATGCCCTCACTTCTATGGCTAGGTCTCCAGCTAAAGGTTTATAGGAAACAGATGCAAAAGCATTACTTTAATTTTCCATTTCACTGGAGTGCATGAAGTTGCTTATTTAATGTATAAACTTCACAGGAAACATTTCTTTTGACTTCTCAGGATTTCTGCCTGGCCTTCCATTGTTAATACGGCTATCCGAGTGATGTAGGCACAACTCTTAATGGCAATGTAGGTTAAGGGAGGTGATGGGTGTTTGATGAACTCTTATGGCAAACAGAATAGCCTGCATCCCTTTGATGCGTGCCCTCTTGAACTACTACAATTACTCGATGTAGAGTAATTGAGTGATGTCTTACCTGCTCCTTATCCTGTTTGCTGTCTTCTGTGTTGTACATCATCTGTACAGAGGGAAACTTCATCTTTTTCTGTTTTTACAGCATCTCCTGCTTTGCGGTCCTCAGCCATGGCTGAAGCATCTAAGCCATAGAAACACAAATAAATGATTACAAAGTTGGAGGTGAATAATTTATGTTAGTAAAGGGATTCTTTTTTGTATCAGAATAATCTTCGAAAGGAGAACTCGATTCACTTGTCTCCATAAAATTGGATGGGAGGGCACCTGTATGTTTATAATCTATCTGTAAATTAATATTTTAACGGAAATTATGTTTTCTGTGATTAAAAAGGCCTGTCTCATGCTGGCAGGTCTATTGCCACACTAGAGCAGTCAGGGAGTAGCTGTCCTGTGATACTGGGGATAGGTATAAATAAATTTGCATTCACAAAACATGACCAGGCATTTTTTGAGTTACAGAGGTGTAAATAACTTCCCAGAGCCTAAGCTATTGTCACCTTGGTGTTTGTAGACCATCAGATTAAACTGGAACCTATTTTACAATAAAAGAGCATCCATTACAACCTTAAAAAACCCCACAAATCAACACTGAAACCCACACTTTTGGACAATTAAGTACCTCCAGCAACAGCACAAATGGAACATTTTAATAGAAACTGCACGGTGGTCCACTGTATTGCATTTCCTCACCAGACTCGTGTAGTAAGAGCCTCTCCCCAGCAGCAAGAGAGAAGAGACAGGCCATGGATGTACATCCATGATGCACATCAAATGAGAACATTGGAGATAACTATTGATGACCTTATGGATAATCCTGAGGGAGCTGGAAGTGTTCATCTCTGCCTTGAATCTTAGAAGGTCAAAAGTGGTTGCTCATGTTCCAAGAACAATTGCTTCTTTAGGAAGGCTCCGCTAGCAGAAACCATCATTACTACTTAATAACATGCAGTTCTTCAAGGCAACATGTCAATAGTGTCACTCTCTTTTTGAAGAATGACTTTTATATTATTTTCCTTTGTGTTACTCTGCTTGTAGCTATCATATTAATGTAGCACCTGTTTGTCCAGTTGGCATACACTGTATAGGGACTGTAGGTTATATTATCTTTTGTCAGTTTTTGTCTGATACAAGCAAAAAGAGTTTGGCTAGTGTGGTGCTTAATTAACATTGCATTGACTACTGCAGTGTAATTCGTAAATCTTTGAAATTCCAGTATAAAGAATGAGAATGAGTATTTGTCAGGATAATCTTTTTAGTACTCTCTGATGACAGAAAAAATGAATTTATTTTTTTCCCCCCTTTCAAATATGACCAGGTTTTCGTAGCAAGAACTGTTAAATCTGCTCTTTTATAGCTTTTGTGGCAGTTTAACAATGGTACTTTGCTTCTGTTGTCCTCCTGCGTCCTGCCCAAACTCAGGGCAGCACATGAAGTGTCTGCTCAGTGAAGCTAATTGTGGTCTGTGTACTCTTTCTCTCTTTGCCACTTGTTACAACCATCTCAGGCTCTGGAAGAGCTGTGTTTGGGCAGAGAGTAATGGGTGCTGGGAGTAAGTCGAGTGCTAGTTCCTCACTGAAATCACATGATGGCAAAGCTGGGAATTCCTGCTTCATTTATGAGTGTGCACAGGATGCAATGTCACTCTCTCCTCATCCAGAGATGCTTACTACAAAGAACTGAGCTGAATTCCACAGCGACAAAGTCATTTACCCAAATAAACTCTCTCTTCAGAAAACACCAGGCATCTTGCAGCTCCCTCAGCTGAACCACGTCTTTTATTTTTAACATCTGTGCACCTTTTTTTTTTTTGTTTCAGAGCTTTTTATTTTCAAACCAAAGAACCACTTCAAGAATTCTTCAGAAAAGCAGGTAAATGCAATCTTTCTGCAAGAAATGTTTTCTAGAATAGTTTAATGCAGTTCTGTTATTTTGAGAGGTGGAGTTTTAATATGTGCAATAAAATAATACATAATAAAAGTTAGTCAAACTTTGCAAATAGTGCAGGGTCTGTGGACAACATTTATATGTACCTGAGCATTCAGCATTTTTAAACATCAGTGAGACACATTGAGTATAATTTATAATATTCAATGGTTCTTTTAGTTACATTTCCTTTTACTTTTACATTGTCTCAAACACTAACCTTTCCCAGAATATTAAATATTTAGAAGATTGTTTTAACTTACTTCAGATTGTAGATTCTTTAGGGACTCAAACTTACTGCGATTTTTAATGTATATTGTTTTGCCCCTCCTATTTATTTATGTGCAAGGGAAGTAGTTCAGGCTTATTTTTTGGGCTAGATGTTCTGCAAAATGTGAATCTTAATGTTTAAAAAGTATGTTTAGGTGTGTGTGTTGAGATAACATTGATGTTGCAGAATGAATGCATCTCTAAAGTAAAACAAGTTAATGAAAAATGAATGAAGCAGGTATATACTCCCATTACTGTCCTGAAGCATTCATTTTCATGGATTTTACTCATGTTGGCTGTATTTGTAACAAGCTGTTGTGATTTTTCCAGTCATCTTGCTGGAGTAGTCTGGCAGCAAGAGAGCGGTCTGCAGACCAACAATGGGCTGGACTGTTCTGCTCAGCACTGCTTTTGCTGCAGGAGGAAGAGGGTGAAACTGTCTCACTTCCTGAGAGCTTGAGATTTTACAAATTAGCTGTGAACGTTTGGTTTTCAATGAAACTTGAGGCAAGAGGTCAGGGGATTAGTTACATAAATGTAGCTACATAATTTTTATGGGGAATACTAATTTTTTTTTTTTTGAGAATAAAACCTATTATTCATATAAAACAGATGTTGAAGAGCTGCAACTTTCAAGAAATGTCCAGCTGATGTGTAGGAATCTTTTTGTACTTCTTAATACAGTCATAGATGGAAAACAGACGCTTATTTGCTACCTGAATTCTCACAAAAGGTGTTCATCTTCCCACATGCTACCATCAGAATTGCTGGTAGCTTCATGAGCGCAGCTCCTGAATTGCTGCTGAAAGCTTAGCTTTCAATACAGACTTTGATCTATCGGTAGGAGTCTAATTTAGACCTCATCAGTTCTCTCTTGAAGCGTCCATATGCTTTGTTCTGAGTTAAGCAGGTGACCATGAGTTAGTCTCAAACATCACTGGAACAAAGAATGGAAACCACAGATGTCAGAATTGCTGAAATATAGGGCTGAACAGATCCTGGTGAGTTAATGAGAAGATTTGTCTGGGTTATGAGCTTTTCCTACAGCTAAATCTAGGAGGAGAAATGGTTCCTCACAGCAAGCCTTTGGGAATACTGTTTGAGTAGAAACAGAAGAAATATTTAGGCATGTGGACATGTGAAACTGTGGTCAAGGGACAAAAAGGGAAGAGCAGAGTATTAGTCTAAAGGATTTGCCTATGATTTTCTGTTCAGAAGGTGTGTTAAATAAAGCTAAAGCCTACTAGAAGTACCGAGAAATTTAAACTTTTGCCCTGTGGTAGAGGGCAGGGAGATTGGTAGAGAAATAAACTACAAAAGGGATAAAATATATCATGTAAGAAGAGCCTTGTTAGTCTGAGACAATGCAACAATTATTTCTATAATGTTTCCCAATAAAAACAGCTGCAGAAAGACTGAGAAAAAAACCTACAGTCTAATGAATTTTTTTTTCTTTCTGTGACTGGGTGCTTTTGCCAGATCACATTTTCCCCTGAGGATTAACTTTGAACTGCCAATTAAAAGTTATTGCTAAATCCTGTTACAGCAGAAAGCCTTCAGGTTCTTACTGTTAAGATTTGGCCATTGTCTCCCTCACAGAATAGATTAAACTGTTAGGGTGTTGGTAAATTACTTTTGCAGAATAGCCACATAGCCAATATGTTTTTTAGGGGAAGGGTAGCGACTCTATTCAGTTCAGGTTATTTCATTCAATTAAAAACAAAGGGAAAAAAAATCTGAAATTGAGATGAGCAAATATTACCACATTGTGTTAGCAGTGCAATAAAGTTTGCCTATGATACAGTGATGACTTGGTTTCTTCTTCAAGAGCTTTACAAAACCCCATCAGCCTGTCCCACTTACAAAAGAAAATTACCGAAATCTGTACCAAAGGTTGGATGATCTTTCCTACAATTTTTGGGCAAAGGAGCTAGAATACTGCAATAATCCTACAATTTTCTGACAGGCACACACTGTGTGTGTCACTGCTCTGAGCGGAGGCAAATGGAGCATTATCTCAGAAACCGCCACGTGGTAATGGTTGGCAGATGTTTGCTTTTTTAGTGTGGTCACTGTAGGATCATCATCTCTAAAATCTGTGTGTCCAGCTAGGAACAGATCAAACAGGAGAGTGGAATGAACCCACTGATATTTTAAATTGCCTGAGAGAAGAAGGAAAACATTCTGCCTTCATTAGAAGAGCTACATAGTGCTGCCAAAACCATCCATTCACTCTAAGATGTGTGGAACATAAACACTGTATTCAGCCATAAATCAGCATTCGGGCTTTCGTGTTCCTTGCATTTCTATGCTTTAGCTCTGATCCTAGACCTGTGATCTTGTTGAAAATATTGAAATGCTTGATCTCTGCAGGAATATAACTGCACCCAGCATTTTCCTAGCAAAAAGAGCAGAAAAAGGTGTGTCTTTTTAGAGGAAAAATGATAGCCTAGAATGAAATAGAAGTTGCATTCCTGTTCAGCAAATGAATGGATCAGCCTGCTTCTATGCAGGGTACAGCATCTTCTGGTTGATTGATGATTTTTTCTTGCATGCATTTCCTTGTTTTGAAGCCATCTTCATGACACCTATTGAGAGAAGACTTAGGCTGGCAGAAATCCTTCTGCAGCATTCAATGGGTTTAGGTACCAGGTCTGCAGTATTTCAGGAGCCTGTAAAAAAGAGTAAAACAAGTACCAAAGAGGGGACTTTGATAATTGGTAGCATCAGCCACAGCGGGGATTTCTGGGGCTTTGGACTTCTCTCTCAGAGAAGCTGGCTTTTAAAATGGAGCTTCAGTAGGTGCAAAAGGTACCTGATCCAGCGGCTATTGAAGTCTCATAAAAGACTCTCATTATCTATGTGGCACAGTACAAGGGTATGGAGGCATCTGTCCTCCACAGGTTTTTTTAGTCTGCATGCCATTTGCCAGCCTCCCCCCCATGGACAGCAGATACCCTTATCTTCTTCCATGGTCATATGTCACTTCAGAGGCTTGCAGTGTCAGCTGGCTCAACACTGTAGAGGTCCTGTTTGATGCTCATTGCTTTTTACTAGTTTGCATAAACACAGACTTCTTTTACTCTCTTGGGAGGGCTAATTATTGTTGCATTTATTTGATCTATGAAACTACCAGCACACCCTGTGGATGCTACGCTTGAGGTCTCCTCTAACCATTTCTCTTCTCTGACATGAACTGGTTGTAGCAGAGAAGTTCACCTCTTTTACATGTATCATCACAATTATTAGTTTAATTTAACGTAGAAAATTGATCTGCTACATTTCTGTTTTAATTAAATAAAGCATCTTGGCATTATGAGCCTTATAACTTGTAATTTCAAAATTGACAACAGCATTGATTATTCTTTTTCAATAGACTGGGCTATGATCTCTCTGGTTGCTTCACACAAAGGGACAGCAGGGATTTTTGTTTGTTTCATTGGGGATTTTTTTTGCACTAGTTCCCAGCTATTGAATTCTGCTTAGCCCCAACAAAACTGCTTTCTGCTAATATTGCTGTGGTGTTGCAGCTTGCAGCTCAGCCACCAGATGTTTGGATTTGGGGTATGAGGTAGTGCCTCATTCAGCTACTAGCACAGCTGGGCTGCAGTTCTCAGCAGCCTCCCAGAGACTGGAGCTCTTCTCCAGCAGGATTAGAGTTGGTGCCATCACTTTTCCCTGACTGAAATAATGACCCCTGAGAAATGTTTAGTCAAATATAATGGGGAGAGACTTGCTCATGCTGGGGTACTCTGGGCCTGCCCCAAAGCCAGAGGCTTGCTCTGGTCTCAGGGCTTGCACTGGACTGTGTAGTATTTTCTTTTCCATTGTTCATGGCATCATTGTTAAAATCTCCTTTTTTTACCTGTTGTCATACCAGGAGGACTTGAAGGACATATTTTCCTCCCAGTCCAGCAGCAGAAAACCAATATGGTTACATGACTTCTTTTGGATTTGTGGATTTGTGATTAGCATGGATTTGTTAATTACTGTGCAGGGAAGCGGCTGTCCCATGAGGCACAAGGCACAGCTGGGGTGTATTTTGTGCTCTGAGAGGAGCAGCAGCAGGATGAGCACAGCAAATTTGCTCTTCCAGCTGCCCAGTGTGGAGCTGCTTCACTGGAGATGCTGGGAAGTTTGCTGGAAGGGAGTTTGTTTGAAACTAAATCAAAGCAGAAATATAAGTGTGGCATTTGGCACTAGTCCCTGTTCCTTAAACACCCCCAAAGGGCATGTATGGGTGATTTTCCTTCTGAAAGAGGTTCTCTTTCAGAGAAGTAATGAAACACAGCACTTTGTAATTGTTTGTCCTAGAAATAATTTTTTGATATGGGTTTGTAGGTTTATAAGTTTGTAATTTGGTTTTTGAGCAGAACAGCTCTGGTTAACAGAACATTGGTTAAAATGCTTAGTGAAACCTATATTTGAATCATAACACAAACACCACAAATATTTAAGATTTTTTCCATTTTCTTGGGAACAGGTCAGTGTTCAAGGTGAAAAATGCCAAAAGATACACTAAGTACAAATTGGAGAGATGTTGCAGCTGTTCAGGATCTAGCACTACAAACTACTCTTAAACTACTACTGCTCTTAAACTACAGCCTCTTCTATGTCAAACATTAGTCATAACCTACAGGCATATGCATAGTTGAGGCAAAATCTCTTCATCTGTAGAGACATCATCCAATAACTGTATGATTATGAAGGAGCCATTTCAGTGTTTGCATATCTATCCCTAGTGATTGATCTTTACAAACAGTGTCTGTTAATTTTGGTCATTGTGGCTTTTTGCAAAGACACTTAATTTTAGTTCCTAGTAGAATGCATGCTATAGAAACCGCTGCAAATTTCACAACACTGTGGAGATGTCATAATATATGGCTAATTTAGAAATTTGTTTTAATCAAGCTAACCATAGTTCTGTAGGCAGAAATATTTTTGTCAAAGTGATATCATTTATCATCAGTAATGTTCCTACGGTAAAGCACTTTTGAATATTTGCCATTTGTATTTAGGAATGTATGCAGGAAGATTTCTGGTTAAGTGGGCTGTTTAAAGCAAGAATAGTTTCTACCTGTTTGGTAGCTCTGGCAATATGTTTTCTTTTACCTTTTCAAAGACACAATGCACCTTCATAAATCTCTGTTAATTATCTTCTAATTTCCTGATTAGGTAACATTCTTGCTCTGTCTCATCAGTAGCAGGGAGAACTTTACCCAGCAGTCGTGAAGGGCAGTGGGCTAATTACAGGGCCTTGAATACAAATATCACTGGAAAAATTGGAAAAAAAACAAAGTAAGCCTTGGGATATACGTGGATGAGACAGCTGTGTGCCTCAAAGCTAAAGCTCCTGAAATTGGCGAGGGAGGGAGAGGGAGGGAGAGGAAGAGACACTTCAGCAGCACTTCTCTAGGAAATGAGGCAGCTGAACACACTCACTCACTAATAGGCACAAGAAAACTTATTGGGAGAGCCTTAAATACCCTCAAACATGGCTTAAACTTCAGTCAAGACCCTGACTTTTTCAACAATAAACTCAATCTGTTACAATCCGTTGAAAGCAAGAGCCCCTTAGTTTTTTGTGCTAGTATTTTATACTTGCTTTCAAAACTGCTAATACATTTTTTCAAAATTGACAGTCTTGTGCTTGTATGCCCTTGCTTGATTTGCTTTAAAATTTCATAGTGCATCAAATAGGGCTAATTTAATTTATAAACTGGTTTTTCACCCTGCAGATACAATTTCCTGTTGAAATTTTTTTTCCTGGTGCATTACACTAAGAAGCTCAGAAACACAGGAGAAAAAGTGCTTAACTATAGCCAGTAGTGGACAGTCATCTTTTTTGATCTGAGCTGGAGCTCGACGAACTTGCTGCCCATGGATCACCCTTCATGTGACAGCTCGAGGGAGGCTCTGGCAGAACAGGAAATTAGGGTGGGTTGCTGTAAGTGTGCAGGGAAATGCAGGGTCTCTTCATAAATCCCTGCTTCCTCCTGCAGTGGGTTTTGCATCCAGCTGCTCCTCAGACTGTCTGTGTCTAACCGGGAATGCCTCATCGCCCTTTGAGGAATTTTACATAATGGTCAGGCCGGTCAGCTGAGAGGCAAGTGTCAGCCAAACGCTCTCACTGCTGTCATGTGCACCGGGGTCTGGCCCTCGCCTGGTATGGTTTGCTACAGGCGTCACCAACTTGTTTTAAGCAAACATTCTTCTAGGCAGGCAGAAACTATGCAGAAACTATGACACTTCAAAACACTTACCATTGGGGTTTAGATGAAATAAAGAATTTGGGAATAAGAGGCAGATGAAGACTCCCCGAAAGACAGCTTAGTGGATGTGCTGACGAGCTTGGCTGCAGGAGACACAAACTCCATGCCTGTGTCTCCCAGGAGCTGTAACCTACCAGCTACCTGGAGCCCATTCCCTTCTTACATTGGGTTCATGTACTCAGGGAGTGCCTGGTCCAAATGCTGGGCTGCTTTGGCTACCCCAGCTGATAGTACCTTTGTCTATTATCTGCCTTACCTAGCTTTGAAGCCAGGCCTGATTTGAGCAGAGGCTGGACTAGGCAATCTCCAGAGGACCCTCCCAACCTGGCCTGTTCTTGATTCTGTGTCCTCCTTTGCAGTAGGTCTTTGGGTGGCTTCAGATCTTCCAGGGAAGAAAGAAACTTCAAGCTGCATCTTACCCACAGGAAATGAATGCCCTGTGCCCTGACCACAGGCTGCCAAGTCTCCTTTTCCGTGACCCAAGAGATACGCAGAAACTGGTATAGTCGACCATTTGAGAAACTGATATAGCTCCAACAGCTTGTACCAGTAACTATCAGCAGCAGAATACCCAAAGTCAGGTCAAATGCTGGGCTGGTGGGACATTCAGATGCAAATCTAGTTTTGGACCAGAGATTTTAATCCAGCTCCCCTGTATTCCCAATGAGCCCTTGGTCTTTTTGATGCTTTAGGGTCCCTCTTTCAGTCTGGTTTTAACCAGAATGTCTGCAGCTGTCCAGGAAAAACCTAATAAAATATCACTTGCAATGTAGTATCACGGGCCAGGAGCTCTTTGCAACAGCGATTTGTGAATACTTGGTGGCTGGACAAGTTCATGCCTTGGAGAACAAAGGCATGGAGAACAAAGGCATGGGGCTGTGGAGAACAAAGCTACCATCACCTGCTCAGGAGCTGCAAATCCTTGGAGACTGGGGAAGGCAGGACACAGGACTCAGGGCAAGGGAGGGTAGCTCTGAGCTACCCTGGGATGGCTGGCCTGTAAGCATGGCCTTGGCTGTCTGAACAGATTCGCTGAGCTGTACCTTAAGCTTAATCTTGCTGCATTTCAGCATCAGCGCTGTGGTTCTTCCTCCACAGACCACATCCTAACATGATCATGTATCCTAAGGACAGTCTTACAACCTAAGACTCCTGTTGTGCAGGAGAAATGTTTTTGCACACACTTCTATATCCCTGCCTTCAACTGAGGATGGGAATGAAAGGAGAGTTTCTTGTGTCATTGTGTATTTACTGTTTTGTTAGGCTACAGACTTTTCATTGCATATGTAAGTTTGGGCAGCAGCTAGAGCATCGTGCTTGTGCCTGCCTCTGAGCAATTTTCCTAGCTGAGTAAAGCTGAAAAACAGGAAACAAAAGGAGTTTAAAACAAGTAAATGTGAATTTAGACTGAAAGAAGCATCTTATCTGAAAAGTAGATATAACAGGCACACACACATAACCACTTACAATTAGAACTTTTATTTGATTTAAGAATTTAAGGGCTATTGCTCTGTGTCTGTATCCTCAGTGACCCCTGATGCGTTAGCATTTCATAGAGAGGGACTGTCGGGCTGTTAGGAAACACTCCTTCCCTCCCAAGCATTGTACAATGCTGTAACATTTTTCTCCTGAAGAGGGAAGCTGAGTAATTTCAGTGAACAATATGGTCTTTGATATCAATGAATAATCTAATGGCTTTTTTTTAAGCACTGTGTGGTAATGAATTTTCTTCTTGACATTTTCTGTGCGTCATCCTTGTTAGCTCCCAAGACCCATTAAGCAGTGAACTTTTTCATGCCATCCATGACCATTTTATCTGGATCTGCCCTGGTGGAGGGGATGCCTTGCCTTAGTCCATCCTTGAAGACAGTTGTTCAGGTATTCTTAACAAATGATGGTTACAGCTGTAAGTTTGTCTTTGTAGTTTTTCTCTTTGGGATGTGTGTGCTCATTTTTGCACACATTTTCCTTTCCTCCATTTTATGTGAATACCTGCAGATGCCCATTCCAGTCTTACTGGGGACATTTTAATGTGGATCAGAAGGGCAGATCTGAACCAAATCTCCCCACCATCTGCGTGTGCTTTGCTTTGCTTCGTGTGGTGGAGCAGTCTCAGAGTGCACAAACTGGATTACTTTTGGCTGAAATTAAACCAAGAGATGCACTCTCACTGCTGATGGGCATTCAGTCCACAGGACCAGACTAGGGCTAGTCCACACTAAAACTTTCTGGGATGTGTATAGTGTGGACTTTAGGTCCTCAGCATCAATCCTTAGCCCTACAGATTCATTCATATTGTGCCACACTACTTACTAACACAGATGTAGCCATAGACAGCTTGGGGAGTGCTTTTGTCTTGTTTTATTACTATTTGGGGCAACAGAATCAGTGCAGGGCAGTGTATGAGGTACCGTAATGTGCTTCTGTTCCTGCCTTCTCCTGGCATTTTTCCAGCCCAGGACAAACGTTGGGCTTCTCTCTTTATTAGGTCAGTTCTCTAATATCTCTCTTCGGCCATGTTGACAGCTGCTTTTGCTTCCCTTTTGGACTGGCTGTGTGTGATGCACTCAAATGCAGTTGATATTTCAACTCCTAACAGAAAAGCAAAGTCTCTGAAACTCCTCACCAGGCAAACTATGCTTTGCAGGAGCACTGGATGCTTTAACTAGAGGCCAGAAAATCTCTTTCTCAATAATCTAAATGGTAACTGGCTATCAACAAACTAGAGCAACTTTACCTACAGTCACACCTAACTTGGTCTGGTGTTAAGCAGGGACCTGATGTATCAGGAAACACTCCTCATACACTCCTTTTTCTGTTTTCAAGGAATTTCTCAGCAGGTAAGTACTAATTTATGCAGTGCATCACTTGATCACTTGTCTTTGGCCAGCGTGGGACACCTTTGGTGTTGTGCACGCACACTCTAGCACCCGTATGTGCCAAATACATGAAGGTTGTAACTTCAGAGTGTATATCTTTATAAAGTCTGCATGGTCATAATGCCCTGAGAATACCATTTTCTGCTAACATTTTCTGTGCACCAGATTTCATTACATGACCCTTTTCTTGTCTTGGACATACAGGCTGTTCGAGCGTGAGAACCCAATGTATTTGGGTAAGTCTCTGTAAGGAAATCATCCTAGGTGACATGTCCAAGATCCTGATGAAACTCCTGCATGTACTGAAGATTTTATGACTGAGGATGTCAGCAGTGAGTCTGTTTTGTCCATTCCCTCTCGTTGTTCCTCATAGTACTTTTTTTGCATCTCTTTCTTATCTTATTGTTTATGGCTTAAGTGGGCTTAAGTCCCAACTCTGTCACAACACATGCTTCAGCTTCACTAACTTAAATGCTCCAAATTAAAGAATAGTAAACCAGTTCATTTGCATGCACGTAGGAACCACAATGAAGCTAAGTCATTGCAGCCTGGATGAAACTATGAAGCCACAGACAGCTTCCTCTTGATTTCAAAAGTGTATATTTTTCTGTTTTGCCAGAGGTACAAAGAAGGAAATATTTGCCACTGACTTCAATAAGGACAAATTCCTTCTCAGTTCAAGGAAATGAAGGTTTCATCCAAAGCATTCTTCTAAAGTGGCTTTGGGATATGAATACCCAAAGAAGTTATTGGAGGAAGAGGTACCATGTGACACTGTATGTGTCCGGTGTTTTGCAGTAGGTGCCCCGTCATTATCCATCTCCAGGACTGACGCAGAGGTCCCAGTGAGGATGGTCAGAAGGGCAGTGCTGTGGGGAGAGCCAGTGCACAGTGACCATGCTCCCAGGTTTGCAGTGAGAACGTGTTTGTATGTTCCCATCCAAAGACTGTCATCATGCAGCTTGGGATTTTTCCTTTGCTAGCATCAGGTGCTAGCTGGTCAGGAGGCAGCCCTTGCCTGGTAGTTGTTGTGATGGCAGTGATTTTGTGCTCCAATTCTTAGGCAAATGTTTCTGGAGATGCTTCACTTCTCATGGATAGCACAGGGAGTCTGATATTGCCCCCAGTAAGCCATTTTCCTGTAGCTTCTTTCTCTGATCAGCTGCAAAACAAGGTCTGAGTCCTACAAAACCCTCTCACAGCATGAAGCAATTTACCTTGTACAAAATCCCTTGGGCTCAGAGCAGGCAGGAACGGGGCTGCTGCTGGACTGGCAGTTCTGTCTCTCTGCCTTATGTGCTTGGTGCAAACAGGACTAAGTGTACTTGGGATGCACTTTCAATTTACAACAGAATATTTTATTCTTTGCCTGGGTGATCACAGACAATGTTGCTGCTGATGGACTTGCAATACTGCTGTGGCTTAAGACCGTTTCAATCTCAAATGACTACAAATTTCAAGCGTCTGATGAGATAAAGTTTATTGATGCAATGTTTAGATGTAGGAGATCTGAGCCAGAGGTTTTAAAAGGTTTTCTTGGGGCTACCCAAGATGTTAGTGGCACTGACCAGAGGTGACATGTTCTGGCTGGTAGGGCTCCATTTTAACCACCTGCCCTTGCTTCCTCAGGCTGCATGTGCCAGTCGACACTCACTTCTCACACAGGTATCAGGGATACAAAACGTGTGATGTGCAGGCTTTTGACTTTATGGTCTCTCTCTCTCTTGAGAGAGCCTGGCAAAGAGAAGGTTTGAGGGGATTTTATTGTTGTCTTCAACAATCGAAGGCAGTTATAGAGGAGACGGAGCCAGGCTCTTCTTGGAGGTGCATGGTAAAAAGGCAAGAGGTGACAGACACAAGCTGCAATAAAAAAAATTCTGCTTGCATATAAGGAATTTTTTCTCATGCTGAGAGTGGGTTAGCACTGCAACAGGCAGAGAGAGGCTGAGGGATCTTCATCCTGGGAAATATTAAAAACTTGGCTGGACAAGGCCCTGAGCAACCTGGACTCAGTTTGGCATTAGCCTTGCTTAGGCAGGGTTTGGACTAGAAGACCTCCACAGGTCTCTTCCAACCTGAATTATTTTATGTTGTGTATCATGTAGTTATGTGAGAAAGCAGCCTATTGTGAGCTTTTTACTAAAAGGAAGCAAAGCCACTCTATGTTCATTTTCCAGAATCCCTTGTTAAGCCATGCAGTGAATTAAAACAACAGCATGAGTCAGTGATATGTTCTGCAAGGCTGTTGGACAGACCCTGCTTGTGCTGCAGGAGAGCACATGTGCACGTGTGGGCGCTGAGGGGCAGGAGCCCACCTGGACAAGCGAGGCTGCCTTCCTGGCAGTGTAACTGCACCAGGCTACTGCTTGTGGGTCCCACTGACACCGCTGAGCTCCCCCTGGGCGCAAGGATACGTTTTAGTAGCTTCCCAAGGAGAAGCAGGGGCTGAGGTATTTCAGGTTTGAAACAAAAGTTGGGCTGATGAGAGGAGCACATAACTAAGCCCCTCTCTGGCATGGCCTATTGGAAGGTATTTCTGCAGGTTCAGCAGCTTGGGGCTGGGAGGGGAGGCTGCAGGCACCAGTACTCATCGTTGGCAGCTTCCTCCTCTGCAAGGTGGGTGGGATCTGCTCCACCAGGGCTGGAGTCACGAGGAGCAAAGACGTGGAGATGTCCTGTTGGCGACAGGGGCTCAAAGGGAAAGCAGAGTCACTCCTTCTCCTCCTTCAGAGCATTTGTTTTAAGAGTCTTTTGCTCTTACTGCTGGAAAATCCAATTAAAATGCAATGTCTGGCTAAACTTGGTATCTTCATTGCAAAAGCATAATGAACTCTTTGCATTTTGTGTGTCTCTCAGCTAATGAGTTCTCCCCTTTCATATGGAAGCTCTGAAGACAGATTTTTATTATCTTTTTTATTATTATTAAGAAAGGAAAAAAAGTCTGAATACAGTACCTCTCAGACATTCTGCCCATGTCAAGGGCTGCCAAAGCATGTAGAGTGTGATTACAGCTTCCTATTTCATTGCTGAAGTGGCTCTATAAATAACAGTGTTCAATGAAAATTGCTGGCAGAAGCATTGCTTTTTAAGCATGAAAATGTCCAAAAAATCTCAATAACTAGATGCTTTTTTTTTTTTTTTTCCTAAGCCTGCTAAAGGTTTTATAGGTCCAAAAGGAACAGATTACTGTAAGGATTTTTGAAACAACTTTTTCTACTGTGATAACCATTTCTGTTTTCCCCGGTTGTTATCAAAGATCTGCAAAGCCAAGATCTAAACCCCAAATTTCTGTTGATACTGACACTGATTTATTTCCTGAGCTGGAAAATTAATCCCAAATGATTTTGAGATCATGGACTGAAAGGAAATTTGTACAGCCAGACTTTCACAGCATTTGGGGCTCAAGGGGGTCTCTCCACTCCAACTCTCACACTTTTATCGCACATTTGCACATCTCAGCCAGTTTTCCAAGCGCTGGACTGAGCTGTGTGCCTTGTCTAAGCAGATGTCCCAGTGATAACTCTAGTCAAGAAGACATTGTCAGGATGCTGTCCTCAGTAGTTTGTTAATCAATGTGACAACTTAAAAAAAAAAGTCATAAAAATTGTGCTGTATTTCCTGTTTGAATTTATCTGGTTTCAGCTTCCAGCCATCAGTTTGTGTCATGCCTTGTCCAAGAAGTTCAAGAGACTTTTAATACCAGGTATTTTCCCTCTGTGAAGGTGGCCTAGTAACTGAGTCATTGCTCTATCTTTTTTTTGAAACATGGGACAGATTGAATACCTTTGGTGTCTCTTGCAGTAAGACATTTCTCCACCCCTTAAATTATTTTCATTGTGATTTTTTCTGCACTGCCTCCTTTCTTCCAAATTCCTTTCCAAAAGGGGAGCCCCAGCACTGTACCCAGCACTTGGTGGGTAACAAATTCTTACATGGAGGGAAAACAACAATCTCAACTCCTACCCGCTATTTGGACTTACACCTTCAAGGATTACATTTGTCCTTTTTGCTACATGGTGCAGGAGACTGTAGGCTTTCTTTGTCTGTTAAATGCTAGAGCATTTTGCAGGGCTATGGCTCCTTGCTATATAGCTTCATTTTCTGTAAATAGGCTGCATTCCTTGTTCCTCGACCTATTATTTGTATCGGTCTGTTTGCAGAGATGCTTGCTCTGAACAGGCCCAGATGACTGCCTTAAAAGCAGTTTATAATCATAAAAAATTCAAATGGCAATGCTGTCCATTAAGCAAAAGGTATCTCAGTAATTATGGGGCATATAACCCTGAGCTAAAGGTGTCTGTATTTTCAAAGGAAACTTCTCACACCGGTTCCAGCAATACTTGGGCTAAGCAGCTCTTACTGTTTTTCCTTACATTTTGAAAGGAACAAAGTTATGCATTCTTTTACAAATGCTTTACATATGTTTATTCACAGATTATAGACATCTTTTTCCCTCTTCATGTGAATTGGTTTTGTTCAGCCACTTAGTCTCTTCTCTAGAAATCAACCCAGAGGTCCAACTTTTTGGCTTTAATGAAACAGAGGAGAAACTAATTATTTTTTTTTGGTAAACAGATTATTCTGTCTCTACCCACAGACTGCTTTAAAGTCCCATAAATCAGAACAAATATTTAACATATTGAATGCAACACATTTCATGAACACTTGCAAAAAACTTGAATGGAATAAACATAACTCTTTTTGGACTTCACTAAGCAATAAATTAGTTGAGCTACAACTCTGAGCATCAGAGAGACTTGATTTACTTTCAAGTAACTGATATTTAGCTTTAAAATACAGACTACTTGGATGTCAGAGAAAGTTAATAATTTAGAATTTTTTGTTGCTCTGTTAACTCAGAACTATTTCTGCTGTGAGGTAACTTTTGTGAACTTTGATAAATGAAAAGAAGACTATTTTATCTAACAATTATCCATAATCTAGCAATTATCTTGTATGAAGTAAAAGAAACAAATGTCTGCAGTTTGATGTGAAATTCATACGTGTCTTTGAATAATATGTCTCCTGAAGTACGATCCATGATTAAATTAAAGACTTTGGGATGCATGAAATTATCTAGTCATTGTCTTCCACTTTCTTATGACTTCTAGGGTGAGATTTCCAAATTGTATCGGGGTAAAGAAAATTCTGTATTCCAGTGAAATTGCTGCGAAGTTTAGATAGGTCAAATTATCTCTCTGAAGATAATAGTCCTTATTCCCACCAACCCTAGCATTCATTTACACTGCTTTGACTGTGAAAAGAGGATTTAGAGTAAGTGCAAATGCATCTTGCTCTAGCTTTATGGTAGGGAGAAAAGTCATTAGTGTGAGTGTCAGGCCCAACAAGTCTGCCTCCTTTCCCCTACTTATTTGTACCTGTGTCCCACAGTGGGAATAGGGTGTCATCTCCAGAATATAAGGATAGGAACCAAGAGCAGAGTGGAGCCAATTGTCACACAACAAGGTGATAGTTTCTTCCAGCCTTCTGTTGCGCTCTGTGACCTGCAAATTGTATTTTTCAGGGGCTATTTTTCAATAGGGATTTCTAAAGGGATAGTATGATGAGGGAGGGCTAGAGCTAGAGGTGAAACAAACTCATCCAAACTTTTCAAAAGCTCAGAGCTGGCTGTGTCCATGGGTCTGCCTTGACACAAGGTGAGCATGATGCTCACGCGTGCTCAGGGCAACTTGCTCGCAGCCAGTGTGCTGCCCGGCATGACAGCCAGAGTCACTGTGGGAAGTTTTCACTTCCATCTGAGCTGTCAGAGGCTAAAAACCTTTGAATGAGAATAAAGAAAGAAAGGGAAAGGTGGGTGCACATCTCCCTCCTCCCCTCTGTTTAACTATCACAATGTCACATTGCTCCGTCAGTCAATGGTGAGTTTTTGATTTTATACGGCTGTCATGTCACGTTGGACTTAGTGTGTGAAAGCCAAAAATACTCCAGGGACTGGAGGATCATGTGGCTATTCTTCCAGCCAAGTTCCCCTCAGATCTTTAAGCAGCTGCTTCAGAAATGCATTCTTGCTGCAGACATTCTGGAGACTTGAAGGGATTCACAGAAGGGCTCGCTAATGACTTTTCTGTGCAGTGAACTTTCTACCCAGGAAGGCACTGTCTTCCACGAGTGCCAACGAACGTAATCACTCATCAGGGGCGGTTTGTTTAAGAAAATCTGAACAGAGAGACCACCCTTGGTCCCCCTTTCAGGGAAACATGCTCAGGTGTACTCTCAGGCATAGTCAAAACATTCTGATGAGCAAAGGTGGTTACTGTTATTACTATAATGTGCTTCCTCAAAATAACGTACAGCTTTGCTGAATGAAACCTACTGGACAAATGTTATTTAGCAGACAAGGCATGCCTGAGCCCTGAGACAAGCTTAAACAGGTAGTAAATCAGGGAACAGAAATCCTGTCTCTTGGTGGCAGCCGCTAGGCTGTGGCTTCACCGCCTCCTCTTAAATGCTTAAAGTGATCCCCAGTTGCTGGAACATTTACATTGCTTAATCACTTCAGAGATTTTCTTGCTCTTCCTTTTTATTGTGGTAGGAAAGCTCTGTTTCTGTGCTATATTTGAAATATCTTCTTCCCAGGGATACCTAAATAAAATTATTCATAATTACATTCCCACCAACATGAAAAGAGTGTCTGCCATGGGTGAGGGAGGAGGAAACACTGTGGTCTCCAGGGAGCAGTGCCAGAAAATGGAAATGCATCAGCCGCAGCATTGCTATTCATAGACCTCCTCTTCTGCTGTGGATCAGGGCTGGTCTGGTGTCCTTCCCTTCCTGCCTTTCCTCTGCCCGTGCCCGTGGCGCCAACTTGCCAGTGTGATGGTTGCCATCTCTCTGTGTGATTTTGACCTTCTGGCCCTGAGGTTGCATAGTTCAGCCTTCCCCTCGGAGTCACAGATTTGGGCAACTTCTATTTGTAACCAAATCTCTCTCACAAGCTAAGCATTTCAAGCCTGTTTTACATCTTTGAAGGGCTTGGTCCAAAGCCGAGTGAAGTCAGTGGAAGGACTCTCGCTAGCCTCGGTGCATTTTGGATAAAGCCCTGAGGCGAGGCTCACATTCCATACATTTTAGTTTGGATTTGGATTTTCGTAAGCTTTAACACTGCAGAAAGCTGCCAGCTTCACAAATCTACATCCCACACTGTGTACTTTCAGCCTCTTGGTTTTGTAAGAATGCTTTAAAGCTGAGAGAGAAGTTAATGAATTTGTCAGGACTATAACACAAATCAGTGGCATCAACAGCATGGAAACACCAGTTTTCATTGAAGGTGCTGTGTTTCCTTCTAGTGCATGATTGTTTGCATCTAAGAAGTATGAATGTGCGTAAAAGCAGGCTCATTTGCAACGTGAGGCACGTAAAAAGCTGTGTACAGCAGTAGGGCGCTAATGGAGTGCCCAAATCCAGAAAAGAAAGTTCTAAATATGTCTGTTTTCATTTTTCACCCTTGCTTTCTCAGTGTAGGCTTGGTCAGTTTTTAATTCATACCAGAGCAGGTTATTAGAATAGCACTGAAATTTCTAATCCAAACTGAGGCTTATTAGCTCAATCAGGTCTGACCCTGTCCCAGCTAAAATCAAAGCAAAACTTCGATAGGAACAGAACCAAATCCCTTCGGCTGTCTAGAAAGAAGAATAAGTTGTAATGATGCCTGAAATTAGTACAGCTACGTCCATTTACAGGATCACTGTCTGGCTCCTGGAATGCTTTGCTGTTTGCCATGACTGTCTCAGAAGAGTATTATTTTTGCATTCATTGCTTTGTAAAACAGGAATTAGTTTTGTCCTGTGGTGATGATTAATTTCTGAATATAGCTATGAAAGCATTTAGTACAGGAAGGAAACAATTGTTTAAAAAAATAAAAATAATTTTTTAAAAGTAAGCAAAACCTCCAACTTTTCTGAGCATTGAATAGGGAAATGGATCTATACAAAATACTTAACTAGCTCCCTTGATGTCCCCTCTTCGGTTTAATTGTCTTGGATGTATTAAGGCCACTGTCAACAAATCATGTAGTGGTTATTTTTACCTGCAGTGAAGTAAAAACTCCAGCCATATTAGCAGGCTATGAAAAATGTACATTCATTTTGAAAAGTATAATCATGTAGTACGCTGCTTTGTTTGCCAGTTGAAATAATTGCTGCACCAAAGGGCATTTCACAAACCAAACTCCTGTCTGATAATACTAGGACAAAGAGACCAGCTAAAAACTGCAAGTCTATCTCACTGCTACCTCGATTCGCGCTTGGGTCCTGTAGGAAAAAGATCTGTTCTATTCTGCTTTGCTGCATGCTTGGAATAAAGAAGAAACCAGCAATACCGTGAACTCTGCTCTTCTGCACCTGTTGGTATTATCTTTTTCCATGGTACAGCTGCCAAGGCATATGGAAGCTCTAATTCCTTTGTGCAAAGAGACTCCTTATCATCATCTTTTCTATGAAGTAAATTTAGGCTAACAGCGGACAGAAAATATGTGACATGGACGCTTATTGCGTATCAGTATTCTACCTGCTGCAGCAATTTCAAGCACCTGCAGTTTATCAAGTTAGACATAAGAACGATTGACACCGTGGGAATAACAATCATCTAGATATGTCATTCAGGGGGCAATAACACATTTTTTCTGCACTTTGTTTTAGGGAGCTTGGTGTTCACCTTCAAAGTCTGTAGAATAATCTGTTAAGAACTTGTAATATTTATTAGTAGAGTATGGGCATAAAACTAATAAAAAACCAACCTCTGATATTGGTGTTCCTTTTCCACTTGGCAACCTGAATTTTCTTTTTTTCTGAAGCAGAGCTGAAACTACCCAGGCTTTTTTTAATGATTTCAAAATATCTTGTCAATTAATCAACCCCTTCCTACTGTCTTGCTTGTTACTAAAAAAGGAAGATATAAAGACCTTTATATGCACCACATAACAGAATAGAGCACCACTATATGTTTAGTCTGACAAGTCTGAATGATAAAGAACCCAAAATAAAAATAACACCACCCCCAATCTGTAGTAATCAATAAAACCCCATTGGAAGACATTAAAGAGTTCAGAATAGTTTCCTTCCTGCCTGGGTTGTTGTCATCCTGTGCTGCCTTCACTTGCAGAAGCTGGGGAGACCCAAGACCCTTGCAGGAGCTGCAGGGCTGGGTGTTTCTTGCCTGTCTCTACCTTGAGACCTCAGCAGTTACCCGCAGAAGCTCTTCAACGTGATTGGAGAACATGAAATCTCATTGCTTTCCCATGACCGTGTAATGATGGATTATGAAGGTACAATAGAGAAGTACCAAGCTCTCTGGTCCTCTAGCAAGGCTATAGTGCTGGAGTTCTACTCATCAGCATGAATCATTTCACATTCTTGCACAGAGACGCCATGAAAGGCCTTGGGCATCTCAGCAGGCCATTTAGCTTTCTTGAGACACGGTATTTGCTGTTGATCTCATTTTTAAGAGAATGCAGAAACATTAACTTTATGGCATAAAAAGCAACTCGCATAGCTTAGGGAGAGAAGAAGAACCTCTCTGGGTTTACACTTGGGTCATGACAGGAAGGAGGCTGTTTTTCCTTTCAAACCTGCCTGGTTTCTCAGCATCTCTTAATCAGAGCGAGCTGCATATGCTGAATGGTCCCCAGCTATATTTTGCATGTCTCTTTTAGGGTGTCTTTCTTTTTTTCCCCAAAGTAAGACCTAAATCCAAAAAAGTCTATTTCAAGGTTACGCCATTTTCCTTCTGATACAGCCTACTTGAACACAGCCCCCTGAATCTCCGGGCTCATAAACTTAGGTAGTATTTAGCTGCTTAGTACTTAGCTGCTTTTCTCTCCTGTTTGTCTAAGATGTGGGCACCATTTTGGTTCCAGTGAGGGTGCCTCACAAGCCCTGTGCACAGACAATGCAACTATCACGCTTGAGTACCGTTGGCTGAATAAGTTGTTCAGTGGCTTGTTAATATTGACGTTCACCCTCCCTCCCCTTTACTTGCTCAGCTTACCTTCAAGAAATCTGCTTCACTGTATGCACTGGTTCAGTGATGTGGCAGGATTAAGTAAGTCTTCAAATGGCCAAGCCCCAGAGTTGGTCCCAGTAACTGTACAGCATTACTTGGTGCTACAGGTTTCATGTTCCCAGGGACTCCAGTCCCTGATGCTAAGCTAGTGACATTTGCTGGAAATTAGCTCACCGAAACTGAGACGTCTTTACAGTACACATCTCCCTCAGTCGTGGTCCATTGGTAGTCAGGGGGAGGTACAGGCATTTCCAGAGCATGGTACATTGAGCCTCTCTCGGGGGTCCACTATAGGATGAGCGGTCCACTGTGGGCCTGGTGGTCAGTGCCTCTCTCTCCGTGGGCTCTGTGGGGACCTAGGACGTAAAGGTGGTGGTGGTGGTGGGGGGGCTAACTTTACAATGTATGGCAACTTAGCTATCCGAATCTGATGAGACACTTTGAAAGTCTGCCTATTCATTTGAATGGGCTTTGGATTGACCTCTTTGACAGATGCAATAAGAAAGGAAAAAGGAAATTACTGTTTTATCTGGATTTTTTTTTTTTTTGATAGCTGGCCTGTTTGATTATCATTATGCCTGCAGTGATCCCTGCTCCTGATGACCAAGCTGATAGCTCTTCACTTACATTCTTCCTTCAGCAAATGTTCCTTCTAAAAAGCTCCCCAAACCAACTCTTTAGACTGAGCAGTGAGCAAGAGCAGGGAGCTGGCACACAGACATTCAGGGACAGAGTGTTTTCTTAAAAAAAACCCTTGGTAATTTATGGGGATCTTTTGCATAGGGTAATGCTTACAGGAGGAGCCGGCTCTCCCGAACAGGATGATCACTTAACTGCCTCGATGACGATGGGAGTCTCTGTGCCAATGCCATCTCCAGTTGAACTGGATGAGCCTCCCTAAATTGTTTTTTTTTTTTGGCAAATTCTTAAAAATCCAGCTGGCCCGACCACCATAGCCTGTGCGTGACCCACTGCTATTGATTACCTTAAGATACATACAAACCACTTCCTACCTCAACGGTGTAGGACTGCCCTATCAGACCATTCCCACGTATGCAGAAACGTTTCTGCTGACTGATCACAGATGGTTTTGCCCACGTAGAATCGGGTGAACGCTGCCGCAGGAGAGAGAGAGGGGGAGACCCGGCGATGGCCAGCTCCTCCTCCCGGCAGCTAACCAGCGCGCCTTTACCGCACGGGGTAGGCGCTTGCCCCCTGCGCGGCTGGGGCGGCCCGGGGCCGCGGACCCGCGTGGGACACCCGGCTTGAAAAATGGGTTCTCCTCCAAGTGTTTTTTTCCGGGGAAAACCCGTTTCTGGCCGGCGGTCAGGCTGCCAGCAGGGGTCAGCCTCTGCCCGCCTACGGGCAGCGCTGCCGCCGCGGCGGCGG
This sequence comes from Mycteria americana, assembly GCF_035582795.1. Taxonomy (NCBI): domain Eukaryota; kingdom Metazoa; phylum Chordata; class Aves; order Ciconiiformes; family Ciconiidae; genus Mycteria; species Mycteria americana. The sequence goes on from NC_134365.1 coordinate 147,734,984, forward strand.
CCGGGGCCGGGGGGCCGGGGCCGGTGAGTACAGGCTGCGGCCGCTTTGGGTGGCTACCCGAGGCTGTCTGCGGCACTGAAACTCTTTTGCTGCTGTTTAGTGCTGCCCCGCAGAACTACGCCGAAAGCGTCCCAGGAAGGGCACAGTCCTGCTGTCACAGCTCTGCACGAAGCCTTTCACGCAGGAAGCCTTTCCTGCCGGACACGGGCGCTGAGGTGCGACCCAGGCAGACACCCTCTTCCTTCGACGTTTTGCCGGCAGGATGGTTTTTAAAAGTGTTGCCACACTGTGTCAACACTACTTTCTCTCTCTGTTAACATCTGTGCCGGCATGCTTGCTTGCCATACTCACTTCTCGGCTCCTTTTCTTTCTCAGTGCAGCCTGACGTTTTTTTGCTTTCTTAGGATGCGATTAAACAGTACTTTGTCTTTCTGCAAGGAGGTCCCACCTGGCCTGCTTGCTTTTGCTCCTATGCTGTGGTTTGCTGCCCAGAGAGTTGCACTGATGCAACCGTCTGTGGTGCTGCACTTTAAAAAGGAAAATAACACAAAGGTTTTTTCCTTTTGCCAGTGGCCTGCAGGTGGTTTCTCCACATTACTTTTCTTTTGTCTCATGGCCTATAAATGGTCTCTCCTATTAAGCTGTTTGAATCAGGACTGTACAATAAGCTCGTCCCCTCAGCAGCCCTCCCTGTCATGACCATGATCATTGTGACCAGCCCCTGAACTTCATGCACCCTGTCACCAGCCATGCCAACTGTAAGGTCCTGCACCTGTGTCGGGGCAATCCCTGACATAGATACAGGCTGGGTGATGAGTGGATTGATAGCAGCCCTGCGGAGAAGGACTTGGGGGTACTGGTAGATGAAAAACTGAATATGAGCCGGCAATGTGCGCTCGCAGCCCAGAAAGCCAACCGTATCCTGGGCTCCATCAAAAGCAGCTTGGCCAGCAGGTCAAGGGAGGTGATTCTCCCCCTCTGCTCTGCTCTTGTGAGTACAGCGTTCAGCTCTGGGGCCTCCAGCATAAGAAGGACATGGACCTGCTCAAGTGGGTCCAGAGGAGGCCCATGAAGATGCTCGGGGGCTGGAGCACCTCCCCTGTGAGGACAGGCTGAGAGAGCTGGGGTTGTTTAGCCTAGAGAAGAGACAGCTCCAGGGACACCTTATAGCCTGGCAGCACTTAAAGGGGGCCTACAGGAAAGATGGGGCCAGATTCTTTACCAGGGAGTGTAGTGATAGGATAAGGGGTAACGGTTTTAAATGGAAAGAGGGTAGATTTAGGTTAGATATTAGGAAGAAATTCTTTACTGTGAGGGTGGTGAGACACTGGAACAGGTTGCCCAGAGAAGTTGTGGATGCCCCCTCCCTGGAAATGTTCCAGGCCAGGTTCTTTTAGGTTTTGACAGCCTGATATAGTGGAAGGTATCCATGCCCATGGCAGGGGGATTGGAACTAGATGATCTTTAAGGTCCCTTCCAACCCAAACCATTCTATGATTCTATGATTCTATGCCCAAACCCCTCACAGCTTCCCTCACCACTCCCCCGGCGCAGACCTCCCACTTCCTCATTCTGACTCTCCAGCCCAATTTGCCCCTTCCCTTCCCGACTGAGGACTTTCTAGCCCAGCCACCACCTCACTGCAGCGAGGTCCTCTGCCCTGCAAAGCCTCCACTTCCCTATCTCCTCTGAACTCTGCAGGTGTCTAGTGAATGCCAGTCCCCAGGAGGCAAGGCCATGTCTCCAGGCACGGCAGCTGCTGGATTGCAGCAGCACCAGCTGAGCGCAGGGGAGACTGGGGACTCCACCATTTGCAGAGGCCAGGTGTCGACTCAGCGCAGCAGGGTTTTTCATGTGTCCTGTTAAGCTTGGAGTCCTCAGGTGAAGCTGTGGTGCTGGATCCCCATCAGTCCTGTTGAGCTCTGTGAGCAGTGGGGGATACAAACAGCCCAGGCACTAACAAAGTCAAGGTCTTGTGTGCACACCAGGGGCTGCTGCCTTAACACAGCTGCAAGGTCTGAGCAGCGCGGTCCAAGGAGCAGGATGAGGACAGCAAGGTGTCAGAGCTCTTGCTGAGCTGGGAAGTCAGTAATAGCTGTGCTCCAGCACGGGCTGCCTCCTGGCTGCAGGAAGCCACCGAAGGGGCAGCAGAGACCATCTTGCCCCACAGTTTAGGGGCTTCTGCTAAATTCCTGCAAGGTGCTGCAGCCCTTCCTAACTTTCCTGGACACGAGTGCCCATCCCAGATTGACAATACAAAACGTGAGGCTGTGGCAAACTGCTCCGTGCTGCTGCACCTCCAGCAGATCTGGCCATGTAGTATGTGGCTTAGGAAAGCACGTTGCTCTCAGGCAACACTCTCCCTCCTCTTGACTGAGGACATGCAGCAACTTGCTGGTAGCTGTTAAGTCCTGCCAGTTCATAATTGTGGTATTTTAAACAGTTTACAACCTGATGAGAGAGAATATAAGGTACATGGGCTTTAATGGTTTGTTGTGTCTGGGAGCCACCACCTCGGAACAGCTCTCGTGGGAACAATTTGAAGCAATTTCTTCTTGGGCAGGCCAATGGAGACAAAGCTTCTTATAGCTCATCACCCTGCTTCCACCTGCCAAATAGCCCTCCCTGCAGCCCTGGGCAAAGAATTCATGGGGAACGTAAGTAAGGAGTCTTACTCACCTTAGACAGGAGCCTCAGGCAGTCTTATTTGTAAGGTTGGTGCATAATGATAAAGGTTTATCCACATCATTCCTCTTGCCACTGACGGGTGGCAAGAAAAGACGACCCCAAAAACATGGAAGAGTCAGTAGTGACAATCTGCTGTGGCCTGCCCTGCAAGCCCACTGTGCACACCATGCTCTGTTGTCTTCCCACTCAGTCATGCAAGGGAGGGCTGCTCTGCACAGCATTATTCTGTGCAATCCCTACCACCACCCTATGGGATAATGGGGATCCTATAGGATGGGCAGGGTTTTTGTGGAAAAAAGCTGCACTGGAACATACTGTGAAATCCTGGATGTCAAAGTAATTTGTTACACCCTATATACCCAAACCAGTCTTACCTCCTTCATAGGGCTAGAAACACTTTCTTTTTTAAGAGAGTGTTATTTATTTATTTATTTATTTGTTTATAAGAGAAAACACACCAATTAAGAAATACTGGGAATTCTTGCTTGCACATCACAGCATTAGGCACTGCAGCACCCTTCCTTTACTCAAAATAAATAAATATAAATAAGTGCGTTTTGGTAGTGTGGGAGCATGTGTGTGCGTGTGGTGTCTTGTTTTTAGATTGCTGCTCAAGGGGTAGGTTTTCAGCTGAGTTTTCATCTACCAGTCCTGGGAATGGTTCTCCACTGTCCCCAGGATGGTAGGGTCAGGATACAGGCAGCAATGGCCATGCAAGGACAAGCCTGTGATGGGAGGATTTCTGAGATGTAGTGCTGAAGCCCTGCTCTGTTTCCCCAGGCCACAGGCTAAGAAAAATGACTCTCCTCCCTGCTGCTTAAGGTGTCTTTGCCACAGGAGGCTAGTACAACATCACCTGTCTGACTTGTGGGGAAGCTGTCAGGATATGCATATCTGGAGGGAGATGCATATATAGAAAGGTGCCGTGGTGGCACGTCTGCCTTGGCATACTCTGTCAGTGCGAGGCTGCGGCCAGCTCATACGCGTGGCCTCTGCAGTGCTCCTGGCACAGGGTCACACTGAGAGAGGAGCTGGAGAAGGAGATAAGTTTATTTAGTCTCAGATGTTATAGAGAGACTTCCCAGGCAGGCAAGATTTGGCTCGAAATTTCCTTTGGAGAGCAGCTCCCTGGCAGACGCAAGCTCTGGGGGCTGAGCATGAGTGTTGCTTCAAGAGCCATGTTCTCCTCCCCCCAGCAGCACCGCACCCTCCCTCTTCAGCTAGTTATTTTTTAGAATTTGGGTTTCTGCCTAATAATGGGAAGGTGACAGCGGAGAGGTAATGTTTTTTCCAGTCTTGGTAGGAGAAAGGCTTTGACGGATAATAAGATGCACAAGACAGGAAACATGCTATTTATGGGTACTACCTGGAGCAGATGTGATATTTTGTAGCCTCATGGCCTCTAAGATTAAAATCTGCTTCATTTTTGATTGCAAAAATGCTATGCTGTGCTTATTGATAGTCAGGAAAATAATGTTTTAAATGATGATGTATTACCAGATACATCATTTGCCTCCAGCATTTTGTTTTGCAACCAAAAAGCAGGCTACACAAAGCCTCTTAAATAAAATAATTTAGCCAGTTAATCTCATTAGCACCTGAACGGTTGGACAAAAAATGAATTCTGTACTACTACTTTAAAAGTGGATGTTCAGCTGCTTGGACTGGGATGAAAGGGATGAAAAGGGTTAACAAACATGGCTTAAATACTGTATTAGCCCTTTTATAGGCAAACTCCGGATGGGTGGTTGCTGGATCAATTTCTATCTGTGGCTAAAAAACCCTTGCTGGTGCATGGCACCAGAGAGATGAACCCAAAATGAACTTTCCTTGGCTAAAATCTCTCCTCACCTTCAGATGATAACATCTCACTTATGTCTCATTGCTGATGGAAGCATTGCAGGATAAGAAAAAGGAAGAAGAAATAAAAGTGAAGAAAAGTTCTGTAACTACAGAGAAATGTGGTAATTTGAGAATTTCTTGAATGGTAAATGCACTGGTGTCTTAGAAGCTTAGATACCATGGTGATAGTTGCCTTAGCAATGTTTTAGCTACGTAGGTAATCACAATCAAACCTGGCTCTTGTGGCAAAATGATGCTATATTATTTTATTTTTTTGCAAAGCTTTTGTGAATGTGCAATAATGTGGTTTATGGTTTTGTATCTAGGCATCAGGTTTTCTCTCAAGCTTCTTGTCCTTGGCATTCTTTTATATTTTCACTGGTTTTAATTCTGAAAAGAAATGTCTTTCGTGCTAAGGCTTTGTACATATGAAAGCCTGACTAATTTAGTCCTTACTCACCTCAAGATAAAAAATTCCCACTTCTGGGGTGAGACAGGATCAATTTTAGAGGTCACGTTCAGGTTCTCATAATTTAAAAAACACTACAGCCTGAGTTGCTGTAGGTTTACTGCTCATGTTTCCGCAGCCTGACATCATTTAAAATCCTGTGTATTTTCACAGCAGGTGCTCAGACAAACCAAATGTTATGAAAAATGGAATAAGTGGGCAGATATCTCAATTATGATTTACAGTGTGTCTTAATAAAACCAATATATAAACATATAAAGTGAGATTGAAGACAAGAGCAATTATCTTTTCCATTTGGAGTTGGAAGTATTTGCATTTCAAAGTTATCTATTAGGAGGGAAGGCAGGCTGGGATTTTAGCACAGGCAAAACTGGCTGCCTGGTAGGGCAGCAGGCTATCAGAGGTGACAAGAAGGTGTTGGTGGGGCAGTGGTGGCCCCTGCGTGGTGTGCGTTGGCCCTCCCAACACCTCCAGCCTCAGATCCCATGGTGCAGGAGCAGCAAGCCTGGCTCTCCAGGAGTCTCACTCAGGATTTTGCCTTGGATCACCAAAATTGAGGGCTTTCCAGGCTATGAAGAAGCCCTAGACCAGCTCAGTGACAGTGTGTTTGGTATTACATCAGCCATGCTTGTGCTCCTTACACCAGGTGATGACGGGGCTTGTCCCTTCAGGAAAATATCTGAGGGAGAGGTATTATCCATTGAAAATTGAAGTATCTTCAGTGTTGCTTGATGTATGCCAGCCGTGTTCAAAAATGGGAGCCCTGTGAAGCCAATAGCTGCCACCTTCTTTCTTTCAGTAATTCACCACACTCTCCCTACCTTCCTTTTCTTTTTCCTCCCTTTCAAGAAAACCAAGAAAGAACAAATAAGCAAAGGCTTATTTATGCTGATGTTTTCCAGGCTGCTAATCATAGACTCATAGAGCAGCTCAGGTTGGAAGGCACCTCGAAAGACGATCTGGTCCAACCTTTCATGGGAAAGGGAGCCTAGATGAGATTATCTATAACCCTGTTCAGTCACATCTTGAAAACCTCCAGCGATGGGGACTCTACCACATTCCTGAGGAGGTTGTTCCAGTGAATGATTGTTCTCACTGTAAAAAATTTCTTTCTTATATTGAGATGAAACCTCTCCCAGTGCAATTTGTACCCATTGTCCCTTGTTTTCTCCACGTGGCTCCTTGTGAAGAGAGAGCCTCCATCCTCTCTGTAGGCCTCCTTTAAGTACTGGGATACCGTGATGAGGTCATCCTTGAGCCTCCCCTCCAGGGAGAAAAGACCTAACTCCTTCAGTCTTTCCTCACAGGGCAGGTTTTCCAACCCTTTCATCATCTCCGTGGCCCTCCTTTGGACTCCCTCCAGTCTGTCTGCATCTTTTTTGAATTGCGGGCACCAGGACCAGACACAGTACTCCAGCTACTATGTAACGACGGGAAGAATCAAGTTAGTCAATCTACTTGTAAGGACAGGTGAAGATTAGGATACGAGAACTAAAGGCATTGGGACTAGACAGAAAAATAAATGCTGGACTGGAGAAGGAAATGCCACCTGGGGAAATTCTGATTTAGATTTGGCTAGCAAGCCTGCCTTTGCTTGGAGCCAAGGTCTGCATTTGTGGTGACTTGTATGTTCAGTCTTTTCTTTCAGGAGTATCTGTTCCCTTCTAGCCTGCAAGGACATGAGACCTCAAAGCTGCACAAAAATCATCATTAGCTTTTTGTTATTTCTGTTTCTAGTGATTTCTCCTGCTGGGACCGAAGTAGAGCCTATTTCCTATTACTGTGCTATTTTTGCCCCACAGCCCTGCAGGTCTACTGGCGTGTCCTGTGCTGAGGTCTCTGCAGGGAGGAGCAGATATGTGCTCCAAAAAGGCTTCTCTCCCCTGCTGTGGGGACGTTGGAGGCTGACGGGCCCGTTTCCCGAGCTCGTGCTGTCCTCTGCGGTGGCTTCGGCACTTTACGCTGAAATATTCCCATGATTAGACTCCACAGCATGCATTTAAGACAGGCTGATCTTTAACTCAGTCTTCATGTCTGATTTGTGCACTTTGTGGGATTCTGAAGTGTTTTTTATAACTTTTCACGCTGAATTTTAATGATGAGAGTATAAAAGCTTTTTGACTGTTATGCACTAAGTTTTATTATAATCACCATTAATAATCATATAATAGAACCTAATTTTCATCAAGGCTTGATTCACATTTCATAAATGCTGCTGGCAACTGCTGAAATGGCACGTTGTCTTCATAAAACTCAAGTACCTGTTGTGCTTAACGAGGGGCCATCAGCTGTGGCAGAGCTTCAGGGCGACTGTGGCTTTCCGAGGGAGCCCGTGGGCTGGGAGGAGAGCGGTGGCTTTGGTGGGGCTGCTGCCACCACAGCTGCTGGAGAAAAGTCATGTCGTGGTGGTGAAACAGTGCTGTTATAAGCCGGAAAGGTGTTCTGCACCAGTGGCTCTTGCACCTCTGATGTGGAGATAATTTTGGCTTATTCTGTGGGATAGGCCAGTGCAAGTTTCTGGGAAATTTGGGAGAAATGGGAGAAAATCATGGCAGACACAGAAAAAGTAGGAGAGCCATCTCTTTATGTATTTCAATGGTTTTTATAATGGCTAATTTTGAAGCTGCAGGGAGGTTTAAAACATTGGATTTAATCCTAGTGGAAATAAACCAACAAGAGAAATATCCAAAGGTGCACAAAAAAATCTTCTGCTTGGCATTTTTAACACGCTTGTACTGAAGTAAACATTGAGTCAATTCAATTTAGTCCTAATACATTTGTTTTCACTTTCTTTAGGAGAACACCCCCCAGGGACAGATGTACTTGGATAACAAAGATGACAGTACAATTTCTAGACAACAAGAGATGGAGCTGAATCAGACATCTTTACATCAAACCAATTTATCTGCAAAGGTGGCGGCCAAACCAGTGACCAAAAGTTGCAATGAGCTGTGGCTATTGAGAGAGTATCATGGCATGGTAGCGAGTCTTGGTCAGCCACAGACCCCATGTGAAAAACCAGCAATAGGGGAGGATGGCTGCGTTCCTCTGGGGAAGGATTTCACTTCTGTCCCCATGCAAGGAAGGTAAAGAATAAGGATAAACAGAATATTTTTTCTCCTAATCCAAATTAATTTTTATTTCCTTGCAGAGCAGATACATATATTCATTAAGTGAATGTTGTTTCTCCCACATAGAGAACAAGAAGCTTAATGGGACATCAGAGCAGTCTTAATTGCCATGGGGGGGTCGTGGATCACTGGATTTCTGAACAAATCTCAGCTTTAATAGCAGCTGTGGGCCAATTTTGCTGTGTTTTCAAGACCAGACACATGGCTTTTCTTCCCTACTTGGTGTCACCAAGTGTCATAAAACACAGAGATAAATCAGTTTTCATGTTCCACCCCTCACCACTTTCAGAAAAAATGCATCATAAGGCCGTAAACTGAATCACTATGGCTAAGACTAGGAACACTAAAATGGCACAAATAACACAACTGTGATAGTTGACACACCACATATCAAGTGTAGAAGGAGTGTGTGCTCCTTGTGTATCCTCTCCTGCATCAGGAAAGGTGCAGGTTTGGGGGCGGGGGTCTAGTCTTTCCTGTTGTGACAGATACAACATCAGCAATTCTATTTGTAGGTGTTCAGAAATATTTTATAGACCCCAAAATATTGCAGGTGGCTTTTTAAACCTTCGTTGTTCACACGTTCACTTTGTTAAACCCCTTTGGTAGTGGGATGGAGCAAGTTTTGCACCAGCAGCAACCACAGCATGTGGAAGGCAGCCAGGGTGGACTGTCAACCTTTTCGGGTAGTTTTGAGAATTTGTAGAGGTGACTTGGCTGAGCCTAAAGTGAGAGCAATGCTGTACCTAATCCGAGCTCCTGCAGAGCACAGGCCTTGAAGTGCTGCCTGGGTAAGTCTGCATTGAGCAAAATGGCTTAGACTGCAGTGGCGAAGTAGAGTGCCAGCACAATTTCCAGAATCTGATGCTGGAGACTCTTCTTGTGCTGCTACAAGTCAGAAAAAAACCCCATGGTAGATTTCAAAGCAGTTTAATGTTTAAATCAGGTTATTTTTAAAAATTAATTAAAATTAAATAAGCATAAAAATACAATTTATTTAAATACTTAATTAAAGTGGATCAGAAGTGCAATGCAGATCAGAATCCTGGGTAAGTTTTATCTGTAGTCAGCTAGACTCTTCATCCAAAGGGCAGAATTTTCTTTTTATTTCTCTCCCTCCTTCCTCTTTGTGTGGTTCTCCATGGCTGTTCCGGCAGGGTGGGAGGTGCAGTCCTGGGGGCTCCCCACAGTTCTGGGCATGGTGGTCACATCCCTGAATTGCTGGACAGGGCTGAGGTCTGCCTTGTGCCCCTACATCTCATTCAGAAGGAAACCTGCTTATACTGGGAGCAAAGGATGTTTGGGGCATTTTGGTAAGTTCCCTGATCTGGGCAAGGGGGAGCCAGGCTAGCTGGATGAACTTTGCTGCACCCCTTACTTACCTACTCTGTAAGTGTGTCCTATAAGTCTACAGCAAACCAAGTCAAGGTTTTATGTGCATCTGAAAGTATTTCCGTCAGAGTGAGAACTGGAAATCATTATAGCTATGCTTTCCAAATATTAAAAAAATAATCAGATTGACAGCTTGACCATGAAAGCCATATAAATCCTTTAGAAATGATTTTTGGAGTATTTGAGGATTTGTTGTGTTGACTAAGAGTTTTACTGACAGAATCAAATCTTGTAAATCTTTAGTTCAGCATGTGGCGGGGGTGAGTTAATGTCATCTTGTTTTGAAAGAGCACGGTAAGTACAACGTATATGTGAGGACGAGAGGCAGGCAGGGGAAGGGAAGGACTGAGTCCATCTGGAGATAAGGTTTTTCTTTTGCAAATTCACATATATGTCTTGCTACAGATGTGTTTACCGGTGCTATTTACTGTCCTGTTAGTGATCCTGGTACAGGAACAAAACCCATGATTGTGTTCTTATGGACCAGGTCTCACCCTTCTGGCTAAATGTCTTTCTGATATTTTCCAATGGGTGAGAGGAATTTGTGTACTGGTGCTACACAACTTACTGTGAACCTATGAACCACAGTTTGGAAATCATGGTCACAGGTGCCAGAGGTGAAAAATACTAAATCATGGGTGAGCCCACCTTCCTGCAAGTGCAGGCAGTAGCTCCAGGTCTTTTGATAACACCATTTTCCTGTTGAGGAAACTGTAGTTGCTGTGTGTGATTTAGGAATAGATGTACAATTGAAGAGCCATCCCCATGCTCCCTTACAGACAAATGTAGAATCATAGAATCATAGAAACATAGATTCCCAATGTATATCTAATCTTCTATAGTAATATATTAGGGTTCAGGAAAGGATCTCCTGAAATTTCTCCTTGTTGATCTTTACCTGTCTTGCTCCTCCAATATTGATTTTTTTCATGTGGAGATGAATCTTATCTGGCTCTTTGTAGCATGTATTTTAGCCAATGTACATTAGGTGCAGTTAAAATACTGATGTGATCTGTGTGACCCCTCTAGTATGAGTAATTACCATTAAATCATTGGGACTACTCAACAGAATGCAGATAAAAACATGGATAAACCTTTGCAGACTCACAAGTTGTTTGATTAGTTTCATTAGAATGAGAATTAGCTTTTAATGTAAATTGTTCTTTTGCTTGCAAAGAAAACTACTAACGATTAAAAAAAGAGGAGACCAAATCCTTTTTTTTTTTCTGTAAAGAGGTTCACTAAATTGGCATGTCTGTATGGTTTGTTTAATGCATCTACTTAATTTAAATTGCTGAATTATCTTTCAGGGATAAGATTCCCAGGTTCTCGAAATTGTTCAAATGTACACTGAGACAAGACTTTCCAAATAATCTATTTAACAGAACAGGGAATTTATCTCAGTTGCTAAAATTACCTTTAAGAAAATGTTCTGGAGTTAACTGGGGCCCTTTTCCCAGGGAGATAGATGTCCACCCTATTCTGGACTGAACATTTTTATTTGACTGCAGCTCAATCCTGCAGGTATTTTGTGGTTGGTGCATGTATTGTCTTGGGCTGCCTGCTTGTCAAAATGCCTTCTCATTTACCTTGCGTATTGAAGAACAGTACCTTCTGACTCCAGCTTTTACTGCATTGCCTTAGGCTCCCTGGGCTCTGTGTGAGGAAGTCTGGACCATCCACAGTGGTCACTCCAATGACTTTGTCTTTCCAGAGCATCCTTCCCCCTGAAATAAGCCTGCCAGCCTTCTCGTGAGCAAAATACTTCCTTCAATCTTGCTTGCTGTGGGAAATGCAGGCGTATGTCTCTGAAATGGACTATGAATGAGCTCCAGTGGGGTTCAGTGGGAATGCACATGGCCTAGGTGTCCGTCTACACTGAACTGCATTATGCAGTGTAGTTTGGTCTATCGGAAATATAGGTTTTAAACTAGTGCAAAACGACAGTGAAGTCTGGATTTTGATTTTGCACTTCTCTCATTCTCCTCAACCTTGAAACAATGGATTGAACAGGGTCTTTTTCATTATAGTTACATGAAAGTGGCTTTTACAGTCGATAGACATTGGTCCAAGCCACCTTCCTGAGCCCCTTACCTTGCAGGAAGATTTCACGCTGCTCTCTGGCTGCATGAGCAATGCTCCTCGAGTCAGCCCTGACATCTCCAAAAGCACAGGCTATTTCCTTCCATCATGTCTCTGCATGTACAGGATGTGGCCACAGAAAAAGCCCCTGGGTTGCCTTGGTCTCATCAACATCAGTGCTCCTTCCATGGGAAAAGCCTAATGGCATGGCTTTATATCAACCAAATCTGAAATTCTCCTGTGTGATCCACAGGAAGGGGGTGAAGTCAGCTGTTTTCTACTTAGAAGTTAGTGAGCCTCAAAGGCCATCTGTAGAAATGAGATGAACAGTAATTCTTAATCCCATGTAACCAATTACTTTTTGTTGCTATTTAAAACTATGTTACTCAAAAAAGAAGGGCACTCATTGGGATAGAAAAGTGGTGGAAGGTGGTGGAAGAGAGGGGTAATAGAGTAACTAGACCTTGTGGCATTAATTTCATATTGCCTTTTGGTCCCTTTCTTTCTTTGATGTAATTGCTGGCTGTACCTCCTTTAGGTGGTCAGATAATAACATTATCTTCTTAGGAAAAAAAACAGGTTGGCAGTTGTGCATTCATTATGTCATGAACTTTTCATGAGAAATTAGACTGTGAAAGGAAGCTGATGAAACCAAGCCCTAGAGTTACTGCACTGAAGTTATATTTGGATGAATTTGGCCCTGGAATTTGCTGGTCATTTAATATGATAGTCCTTGAAAGTTTTTTATTTTAATCTTTGTGCCTCATTAAGAAGATTCCTCTCTGAGATAACAAAAAACATCATCTTTTTTGGATCTGCTTGAATTTGTGTTCCATCAAGTAAAACTATTTATCTCAGCATTTCTCTTGCCTCTCAGTTTCACTTATGTAATGCTCACTTATGTAAGAAAAAGTAAAAACAATCAACCACATCCAGCTCTTCCTTTGCCCTGAATCTGTGGTCCCAGGATCAGTAGGGAGATTGGTTTGCAATGAGAAGGTCAGTGAGTTAAAAATGTCTATTGAATTCTTGGTTTGCAGCAATACAACGGAAAGATTGCAATTGTATTTCCTCTTAGTTGGAGAAGCTGGGAGAGGAGAAGTCAATATGAAAGTGAAATTATGCCTTTAGCAGTGAGGGATTATAAATCTCAATTTTGATTTTTAATTATGTTGATGTATTGCTACTTTTAAAGGACATTTATAAGACTTAGAATTAGATGTCAAGAAGACATGGTTACTGTCTAAATAAGTAAAATTTATGTGACAATTTAAAAGCTTCTTCAGACAGGGGAGAAAGACTGAGGAAAAAAAGAACTCAAAAACATTCAAAACACATTTTTTTGTGTGCCCTAAGACTAATTTTCATCTTTGGCTATTAGACTAAAATGGGATCATCTTCTGTTCAACAGTCAAACAGGGAAAGTGGTCATTTTCTCATCATAATTGCATTTTTGTGTAGGAACCATTCTGATTTTTCATGTCAATCACACAAACATTAGAGAAGAGTCCAGGACAAATAGATGACTTCACAGCAAACCGCCACATTCATCATTCTCATGTGGCTTCTTGCTTGCTGCCTGAATGGTGACACTTCTGGCTTTCTTTCCATTTCTTATCTGTAGTGAATGCTTCTGACTCTTGATTCCCCGTGAGGATCTTTAAATCACAGAATCACAGAATCGTATAGGTTGGAAAAGACCTTTAAGATCATCAAGTCCAACCATAATCCTAACACTACCAAGACCACCACTACACCATGTCCATAAGCACCTCATCCAAATGTCTTTTAAATACCTCCAGGGATGGTGACTCAACCACTTCCCTGGGCAGCCTGTTCCAATGCTATGACACTGCAGTGAACAAATAATATTAAATAAGTTTTAAAGTCACAACTTTACTAATTGATTTAATTTGGTTCATTTGGGTTTGAATATACTTTCTCAAGCATTTGTGCTAACATGGAGGCATGTGGCCACAACACACCTTGTAATGAGCAAACTGTGTAGGGGCATGGGACTGCTGAGACTCTCTTAGCTCAGATTACCGCTCCCTGTTGTTGCCCCTACTACATCACAAAATACCATTCAAAATCTGAAAAACTCAAAAGAAGCAATAAGCAGCTCTAGCAAACTTGTCGCTTGAATGGTAAGAAGTATAATAGAAAGACAACATTATGCACAATAGGCAAATAAGTTATTGGAAAGTTCTTCTGCCCCCTTCTAACGTGCTGTTCTCCATTTCCTGGAAGAAAGCATCTTGGAGTGGTAACAGAAGGAAGACAGAAATGTGGTTGTATGGCATAACTTAAGGAGAGTGTTTGGCTTCATTTCAGCAAAAGATATGTGGTCAACAAAAGACTGATTTTAACTTAGTTTTTGCTGTTAATGAAACATACAGACACAGACCTCACTCATGATAAATTTCCCTGTGTTCAGAGCTGTTTAATTTCTCTGTTGCTGTGTACTATTCGTCATCTCAGAGCTTATTTCTTATAATTATTCACAATATCTCAGATTGGTTATGTACTCCAATTTCTGTTCTGTCATCGGCAGACTAAAACCATAGCACTCCCATGTAGCCACTCAAATGCTTTTTGATTCTGACAGGACATTTTGGTAAACAGAATTCTACCACTATTCATTTTTGTTTCTAAGTGCTCTGTTGAAAGAATTAGGGGGTACTAATTAAGTGCTTCACACTTTTCCCACTGTCAGGCTAAAAACTGAACTCAGCACTCAGTGAAAAATTTGCAGTGTACCAACCTCCAGAGATCAAATGTTTCAATTGAGTCGCTGTGACATTGCACAAAACTGTTGAATTTTGCAAGCAGCTGCTCTCTTCCTAATGGTTAATAATATGGTTATGTGGGGTTTGTCTTCGTTAGACCTCTTAGGCCAATTGTGGAAAGATGCCAGCTTCAATCCTCTTTGGGTTTGGACAGCTGTTTCCTCATGTAAACCTCTGTTTAAACGGGGGAAGGCTTTTAATGTCAGCAATGATTTTTTTACATTATAAGGTTGAAGGGTTAAGCCAACCAGACAGCCAGACTTCGAAAAGAAATGTGTTGCACAGAGGCAGTCACAGTTGAGCAGGAGGGCATGCATGGGGCTTAAATAGCTGATGTGAGGAGTAGCTGTCAATGTAAGGTGAAGCAAATAACTCAGTCACTCAGTATCCCTCAATGAAGCTTTTTCTTGAAAAACTGTTCTGTGTGCTTCATTCCTGGCCGATGTGCCTATGTGTGGGTGGCAGCTCTGACATACTAAACAATTTGTGGGAATCAGAACTTTGCACTAGCAGGTGGTCAAATTATACTAATTAATAAGAATTCAGTTTTGTCCCCAATCTTCTGCCATGTAGGTGTGCAAAAGCTTTATGTGGGGAAGAACAACTGAACCTTTGCTGACAGTGACTGGGGAGAAGGAAAACAAAGCATTGGAAATCCACAGCCCTTACATGTATTGCTGCATCAGGTGGACATGTGGATAGGCAGCCATTGCAGTGCTGCTGTTGGGCAGTAAATGGTCTGCATGATAACATGGCAAATTTTCTATGGGCCCAGACCCTGCAGTTGAAGGATAGAGCAAGATAAAACCTGAAAGTCCAGCCAAAAATAGTTGAGAAAGGGAGTCATGGAGAGGAATCTGATGTTTGACAGTAAGTTTGGACCATTTAGCTCTAAGGCTTGAATCTCAGTGAGCCTGAGGTAGGGCAGGAGCCGATGAACTTTGCAGAGCATAGGAGGAGAGAGCCCAGGACAAGGGCAGCTTGGTTTCATGGTCCAGTCAAAAAAGAAGTGATGCCAGTGGGGCTCCCTTACTGTACATGTCCTGTAGGAGGTGGATGTACAATCTCCACTCTGCTCTGGGGGATAGTAAACACACACCTCCTAATTCTTGAGTAAGTGTATGGGCCACCAGCCTCCAAGGCACTCTTTTTTTTTTTTTTTTCTTTTTCAATTTATCACTCTAAATAAATAATGAAACATCAATTGAAACAGCAGTGTACAACTGATACAACAATACAATATTGAAACAACTATAACTCAGGTATTCTATTTTCTAAGTAAATTTCTTGGTAATCAGCATTGTTTTATCTCCTCCTCTTGCTTCTTCTTTCAGTGCCTGTTATATTGTTGAAAATATAAGGGCCTGAAGGAAGGGTTTGCAGGCTGCTGTCTTTCCTAGTAGTTAGGGTAGTCAGGTGAGAGCTTGGGTAGCTTAGTTCATACTGAGCATTTGCCCAAAAATATTGTCTCAGCCTCTGCCCAGGCTACTGGAGAGCTGCTGCCGAGCATGGAGGGAGGAGAGAGGACTCTGAGACACAAGTGGAAGGAGAAGCATCTGGAAGGAGAGCTATCAATAAAATGCTGAGACAGTAGGAATAGTGAGAAGGATGAATGGAAACCCTTCCATGCGGCTACTGAGGGACACTGGGTGAAGCTGAAATACAGCATGAAGTACAGAGTGAGAGCAGGGTGTAGTGAGCTATGGAGTGAATTAAAGCTGTGATTGTAAGCCAAACTCTGATGCAATCAGTCCTCAGTTATGATAAAAAAAATCCTAACTCCACCCAAAGCTGCAGTTAACAAAAGAATATGAAACTGTCAGTCCCAAACCTTGAAGCGAGCCAGCCGAGTTAGTGGCACTCCTTGCTTACACTGAACACCTTGCACTAGTGAATACTTACAGCTTGATCTTCCAAACAAAAATAAGACATGTTAACAAGATAAAAACATGGAAGGCCATGATGCCTCAAAAAACAATCCCACCCTGCAAGGGGTACAGAAAGAAACCTTTCCTTCCTTTCTTTTTTTTTTTTTAATAGCTTACTGTTAGGAGCAGATGTTTTAGAGCATAGTTCTGCTTGGAGATAGAGATGTGTTTCAGTCTGCCGAACACTTTAAAAGTCTCTCCCATTAGAATTAATTAGTATCAGAGTGGTTTGTCCTCTTGTGTTAGAAGCACTGGAAATCATACCTCAGCCACAGCAAAAATTTCCAGGACAGTGGTAGTCATACATTTAAGAACTGAAGTTCATGTTAAATTGAATGTAGTTGATGGAAAAATAGATTAATGCAGATGGAAGAAATTAGCCAGTGAATTAAAAAAAAATAGGGTCACAGTCTGTAGTCTGGCAAATCATACGGCTTTTTTTAAAACCTGCTATTCATAAGGAGCTCAAGTGATTTACTCTCTGAAATACAGCAAAAGCTGATAAATGAGTCACCAAAATGCTTACAGACAGTGACCAAGCAAGCAATTCTCTGCTTGATAGGTACTAATGGGACTGCAGGGGCAACGTGCAATAATTGTGCTAATGGACCAGCAGAAGTCAGAGACCATGCAGAGCTCTGTCCACAGCAGGTCGGAGCTAAGTCAAGGACAGCACAGTGAGCTGGAACCAGGTCTGTCAGAACTGGGTAGGTTCAGAATTTATGCACTTGGGTTTCTTTTTTTTTTTTTCCTTTGCACATGTTTTATATTATTTCTTTTGGGCAGGGTGAGATAGAAAACAGATTGGCAGTTACAGCAACTCACAGTTTTCAGAAGTGCAGCAGAAGATACTGACTCAGTACTGCCTGTGAGTTAGCATCATTCAGAAGCAGCTGTGAAAGGCTAAAGATTTTGCTCACACTTTCTGAAGTACTCCCTTTTCCGTGCTAGTTGGTACGGACAGTAGGCAAAGTCCATCTGCCATTCATTCCCTGGTATCCTTGGGCAGAGTTTTTGTATGGACTCCCTTGCCTGGAGTGGAGCTCTGGCAATGGTAGAGTATGAAAGCACGTCTCTCAGAAGGCCATGCTGGCAGTTATATTGAACAGGTATGTCTGGCAGGGCATTGCACTTGCTGTTTGAGGAGGAAGTGCTATGCTGTTGATGAATTTATTGTAGGAAGTCTAATCCTGGATTAATGCAATACTTCCTTGAATAGGGTAGGTAAATATTTCACAGTGACTTCTCCACCCACTCTTGTGGTCTTATGTACTTTATTTTCTCTGCTGCTTAGGAAATACAAAAGGAAAAGCAGCTTCAAATATTCCTTTGTCTCTAATCTTTCTAGGACTGATAGGAGCAACTCTACCTCCTCAGCCACGTCAATGACATGTGAGCTGCAATCCTCTTTAGGAGTCTATTGACAGCTGGTTCATCATGTAAACCTCTTAGAGTGAAAAGCATGAACATGAATTTAGTGAATCTGTCTGATAAAAGGAATGGTAAACCCAGAATGGAGGGTAACAAGGAATGCACTTTGATTTTGAATTTTGGTTTTCTCTGATGTGTCTTTAGTTGTGTAAGCTAAAAGAGCAGGGCTATGTTGTAATATTGTATAAATACACAGTTTTGTTGCATCCATTGACAGCACGTGGCTTCTTTGCCAAGATGCTCTGTGTACTGTATGGAGTGCCTCCCAGTGCTTTCCAGAGCAGGCCAACAAGAGTAAATGCTCTACACAGAAGTGGCGCAATGGAATTTATGCATTTTAGACAATGTTTTCGGCTCATGTCTACTTGGCGTATTGTAGTCTGTACCCAAAAATGAGCTAAGCCAGAACTGTAAGGAATAGTAATGTTTCAGAGTAAAAATTTAGAACATCAGCATGTGGAAAGCTGTTGTTTTTAACCACACAAATAAAATGGCAACAAACACCCATTACAAATCTGTTCATAGTAGTATAACAGTATTGAAGAGGATTATATGGCCAGAAATATTCCTACTAGCCTATTTTGAGAGAAGACAGCCTATCCTTGGCAAAAAAGAATGATAGATTGTCAGAAGGATTTCTATGTATGGGTATTGTGCTAATCACAATTTTGAACCTATAGGTCTGTCACCAAAAGTTGAAAAAGCTCCATTGATGTCATGAGACTTGTCATGCTTTCCTTCAGCTGGAAATCTGATGTTTGTGAGGCAGAACACACAAGAGCGCCACATTAAAAGCAGGCAACAAATGTACCTATTTATTTACAAATTGGAGTAGGACTCATCATTTAATTTTCTTCATGTGTCAATCCAACCAATATTTTAGGTTCAAGCAGACAGGATGGAGAAAAGGGAATTCTGGCTCTTGTTAAACACTCTATGAATCTAAAGAGATTTAGATCATACATATAATGCTTTGACATCATCAAAATTAAGTATTGACACCAGCTTCCTTATATGTAACGGAATTTATTTACTTGTATGCAGCATTAGTCATCAGGATCCTACCTGTGCTGCATATATATCTCTTCAGGGACGAGATCTTCATGGTATCATGGCCTACATCGCATTTAGTCTTCATTAACAAGAAAGGTGCAAGTAGGAGCATACCTTGTCCTATTGAGGTTGCAGTGTTTGGTTATTGACTAAGATAAATTAATATATAAACTGGAACAACACTGCAGAGCTGAGACTCTAACCATACCTCTTGCAATGAAGAACAAATGTTGATGGAGTCCATCCTTCCTTTCTAAATCAATGGCCTTTTTAAAATCTAATATGTCTATATGCTTTTGTCTTAAGTTAAAATCTGTTCTTTTAGCTCTGCCATGTGTCATGATATTTTTTCTCTCCAGCCCACGCTTTTTCCTAATGGTTTTGGAGGAGATAATTCCTGTAGCTTTAGTTCTTCCACTATTCTGATTAACTGTCACATTACATAACCTTAAAATAGTACAAAATGATTTTTTTCTCTGTGACAATGTGCTATGGACTTCTGCTTCTCATAGACATTTTGTTTGTTTGTTTGTTTTTAAAACATTTCTTTGCAATTGTAACCTACTTTTAAGTGCCATGACTCAAATGTGATTACATTTTTTGGGCTTTAAAGCTGTTATTTTTGTGTAGAGGAACAACTATTCTGTGTTGATTCTTGAGGTGCAGAAGAGCTACCTATACGTTAACTTTTAAGAACAATGTCTGGTTATGGTCATTTTAGTGTCTCTCTCTCTCTTGTCTTTCTCTCTTTTTTGTTACTTTGTTTATTGCTCCACTGCCTGGAGTATCCACTTACCTTTCTTTTTCCTTTGCCTTTCCTTATTGTCAGAGTATCCTTCAGTTTTCCACCTATGTCACGCTCTACTGATAATTTCTTTTTGCAAACTGCCTGTGCAGACTTTATTAAAAAGACATTTGTTAGTGCAGTGGCTGTTTATCTTGGCAACAGTTTCTGGAGTTGTTTTTTTCAAAAGGTATATGTGAGAAGCTGTGCTTTGTTAGTACTATGCTTTATCCAACTTTCAGGCATCTGATGTGTGTTTCAGGCTTCTCTTTTTTTGGAGGTGCTGTTGATTCAAGAGCACTAAACCTTTTTGATCCGTTTCAGTTTATAATCAAATAGCTGCATAACTGCCTAATCCAACACATAGCAAAGGACAAGCTTTGCTTTTTTTTTCATGAAAAGCCCATTTTTTAATGCTTTTTAAAATGCTAACAAGTGTTTTTGATTGAAAATTAATATATTATTCAGGTGCTATATCTGCCTGAAGAAACAAAACATTTGTAAACTTTCTTCTGTCTTTAACTGTCTAAATTATCTGTGCTCCATGGCACCTCTGCCAGAGTGGGACCAGTAACAGAGATCCTTCGTCTCAATTCTTCTGCTTTTGGAGTCAGTCATATCTGTCTTGCTTCTTTAATGGGGTTCATTTGTAAGTACCTGCTGATTTTTTTCATCTGTCTCTGTATAGCAGCTTGGAGCCTTCTGCCTTAATGAGGGGAAGAAGACCGAAAGAAGCTGATGACAATGGGGAGCTATGTTGGCATGGGGTTTCCCCTTTTCTGCAGATAATCTCTTGCTGGAAAATTGTTTTTTTGAAGTCAGCAGCACTGACACTTTTCCTTTTCTCTTTTATTTTTCTTTGGGAGCACAGAATGAGGTTTTATTTATGTAGCCTCATGTCTGGATGGCCAGAAATTTTCATGCCTGTGTGAAGACTTATTAACCATATGGCTACTGAGCAGAATCCTACCTTTTTTTTGGTGATCACTGTCCAGGATTTATTTAGCTTTGGGGTGGTGCTGATTTTTAGAACATGCATGGCAAATATTATGGCATTTCTCATCAAGAATATGCTATGTCAGGAGCAAGATCGAAGGAAATCACCTCTGTGAGACTATGGAGTAACCAATGTGTCACTCTATATAGGGCCAAAGGGAACATAGTGTCTGAGAGAAGAGAGTCTGGCATCTGTGTGACTGGGAGGGAAGATGTGCATCATTGCTATCAAGAAATATGATGTATAGTTAAACTGTGTTGCCGGAACAAAGCCACCTGCCATGTAGGAAAAGGAATTTCCTTCTAAACCCTGAGAGGCCTGATTTTGTTGTGTTGACTTTTCAGTGTACAGGCGTATGTTCTTACCTGGAGAAGGATTACAGTTTAAATCAGGAGGAAGGGAAGCTGAAATGGCATCATTATTCTTTGTTTTTGTGATCAGTTTCCCCACCTGGGGGGAGACTTGCCGAATATAATTTGCATGCTACTCTGCATGAGACAAGGAAATTCTCAGAGTTTCTTTGGAATGCATTATTTATAATCCTTGTATTTTTGGTTTTTTTTTCTTCCCTTTTTTTCTTTGAGAATCTTAAGTTGAATGTGTTTATGGACTCAGATCTTTTGTTTCAAATTCATCTCCCATCAGCACTGAATCAAAAATCTGTGGTTTAAAGCTGCTTGTTAACATAAATCAGATAGCTCCTTCTCTGACATTGTAGCCTTCAGGTACCTATAGATATCTGAGGCCTTTCAAGGCAGAAAAAAAGATGTCTGGTAGCAAAACAGAACCCAACACTGTGGAGTGAGTTTCCTGAGGCTTGGAAACTGCATATGTTAACATGTTACAGTGATGTTAGTAAAGGGCTATTGCAGGGAAGAGCATCATCTTTGTGAGATAAAACTGCATTGATTTGTGAATGGTTTCACTGAATATTCTCCAAATTTGAGAGCAAATATTGTATTATCAGCTACCTTTTTATTCTGTTTGGTTTCTTTAATTTGTTCCTCTGGGATTTTCAGTGCTTTGAAATATTTTTGTCTTTGATATAACTCGAGGCGGAATGCAATGACCAGTGGTGTGGATTTACTCTGTCTTGGAAATTCCTTGTTAGGAAGTTATGAACAAATCATGTTTGGAAGGATTTGTTCATAGTTATTTTTATTCCTAATCAACACTGAATAACTTCTTTGGTGAAAAGTCTTCTGTACTAAAAAGAGATTTTGTCTAAGAGCAAATAAAAAGTACATGAAAAAAGTACTTTTAGGTACACTGTAATATAGACATTGTTTGTGTGAGGCTTATACGTTATTTAGTGAAGAACTCTTTCTGTTATCTCAAAGATAATTCTCCAGGTTCCTTGTTTAGTCAACGTGAGAGATGGGGAGAATGAAAATCATTTGAAGAGGTCTCTCTCTTGACAGTGACTGTAACTATCCTAGACCACACTTTTAGATAGCAAAAGTTGTATGAATAACCTCAGTGTCTTATGCTCAGCCAGAACCTGGCAAGGAAATCTTAGTGCGTCTATTATAATTAAAATAATGACAAAATTAAATATAATGGAAGGACTTCCATTATAGTGAAAAAGTACCCATTATTTTATCAACTTAATAGTGTTATTTCAATATATGATAGCAATATCTCCCCCTGCAAATTATTTATCTTAAAGTTTTACTGCTGTTTCTTCTCTGCCTACTCTGAGTACTATGTCTCATGCCCTAGCTTTGGAGAGAATTTTAGCATTTTTGCTGGGTCCAGTCTACTGAGATCAGGATCTATATAAAGGCCATATAAGTTGTTCTAGTTATATTGTAATACCTTATGAGAACCAACTATTTACCGGATATGAGGGTTCTTGAGCTTGCCTTGTTTCATTTTATTATGACCAAAGAACAAAATACAAGTCCCAGCAAGCTTAAAATAGTTAGGATCTGTCATGTGCTTTTTTAAAACAAAGCTTAATTTGATGACAACTTGAATGTTTTAAGCCCTGCGGTGGCCTGCTGCTTGCCTCTCTCTAACACCTTGCTCTCTCTCACACCTCTCCAGGCACAGAAGCCAGTCATGTTTTTTCATGTTGTTAATGAGCTTTTTTGTATGTCTGTCTGGCTTTTTTTTTTAACTCTAAGCAATGGAGACATGTTTTTAGTGACAAAGTTACTTTTTTTCTCTAAAAGTTGCAGGTATGAAAAATGTTACCTCCAAATTCTTGGAATGAGACATATGGAACTTCAAAATAAATGTTTAAAAAAGAAGAAAAATAGCTTCTTCATGATTTTGTCTTTAAGTATAGCTCACTAATTACTCTTTTCAATCTCCAAACCTGGGGTGAGTGGCATAAGAGTACATTATAGGACTATGCAAGGCCAGGAGCATAATTATGTGTGACAGTCTGTCAGTACATCTCTTGGATTAAGGAAAATTGTATCAAAATAATCCCGTCTCATCATTGTGTAGGAAATTGTTCCCGCATCTGGGAGGTGGTCAATGGTCTTCTTTTAATAGTGCTTCCGTTTCTTGTAAAATCCTTAAATTCAGCTAGTCTGAAAGTGAATCTTCATACTTCAACATATATTCCACCAAACCTTTGAGACTACAGCAACATATCACTGCAATGCTTGAAGAATAACCTTCTCTAGAGATGGTCACATCATCCAGTTGTTTCTTAGACCTATCTTTCTGTTCATGTTTCTGTCATCCCAGTGCCCCATATTGCATCTTTAAAAGAGTCTGGTCAGATATAAAGCTAAAATGTTAAGTTGTCACCCCTTCCTTAACTTTTGAGATTCTTGGAATTGCCTCACAGACTACGAAAAAATTGTGTCCCCCGCTTTATTTGTCATAAATTCAGTTAGCATCAGAGTTGGTTAAGCTAAAAGCCCATCGTGAATGCCAAAGAGAAATGCTGGCATTTAAAAGCCAGGCTTGCAGAATATGCTAAAGTATTACAAGTGCAGCCGTGCTTAAAGTGTTGCTGATAAATTGTCTCCCTATAGCAGATTCATTTTTCAGTACGCCCTGCAGCATTTGAGAATAATATCTCTTAACAGGTTATCTGTGTAATGCATAGAGAAACTGGGGCTTTGGAATTTGGACCACTACCAATACCGGCTACTGCTGCCGATTTCAAATTTGCAGCTTGCTGGCAGTCGCCAACAGCTAAACTGTTTTGGCAGCACCTGCTCCTGAAATGTATTTCAGGACTTCAGACTTTCTGCAGTTTTTGCATGCTCTCTCCTGTAGCTTTCCAATTTTCTTTGCTGAAGCAGAAAATGGAGAGGAGGAAACAGTATTAATGCAACTTCTCAGTCTTTCAAAGGGTAGGCTTTTTTGGACTTGCCCCATCACTGTGGCCCTGCTGGGTACTCATGAGGCTCTGGGCTGGCCCCAGTCCCCGTCCCTGTCCCCGTCCCATCCCTGCTGCCTCGCTAGGTGCTGTGAGATGGGCCCTGGTCGAGGAAGGCATGGCCCTACCAGACCCATGACCACCCTTTGCTCCTGGCTCCCTCCTGTTGGGTAGCCAGCCCTCATGGCGCCCTGACACAGGAATGAAAAATGTGTGGAGAACAGCTTAGTCCTCTTAGGTAGAGTCAGAGGAGCTTCAGGGCAACTTAAGGATTAAGTACCTTCTTTTACCTTCACCCACTGCAGTGGGGTCCTGGTGTGTCTAAGTTGTTAACCATGTCCCGATGTCTTCTTGATGGACACATCCCCTGACAGAGGCAAGCAAAAACTCTTGAGGAAAAGGAGCTACCCAGTCCTGGAGGTATCTGAAAATTTCATTTTTCAGGGAGGTACAATAACCCTACAAAGCCTGATTTGATTTAAAAAAAGAAATACAGGAAGCACTCTATTTTTCAAGCTATTTCTGAGCTTAAAATTGCCCTGCTTCTTAAAATAGCAGAATATTGCACAAATGAAGGAGGAAAGACCACTACCACATGCTCTTGCAGGACACGTTCACTCTCCAAATCCAGCAGAAGTGAATAAAGCAAGCACATTGTGTATGTCCTATATAAGGAACCATTTCTGTCTTGGAAAAGCTTGGCACACACTTCACTACATCTTTCTTAAGCATGTTATTTATTTGCCTAGGGTCTTGGCATGGCAGATGCTTCTCAATATGGGACCTGGCAGTTGGCTGTGCCTCTTGCAGTGTCTTGTTGTCAGGTAGTGCCAGCGCCGCCATCCTCTGGGGAATCCTGTACAGTCCTGACTAACAGAAAATTAGGAAAGTCAAAGAGAAAATGAGTCTGTATTAAGTAATGCTTTCATTGCTAAATTTTTCTGACATTTTAATGGTGCACGCTTTTAAAGGGTCTAGAGGTTATTTGCTGATTTAGTTGAAGCTACATAAAGCAGTCGTCAGAAAACGTCTGGAGCCTGTTAAAGATGTGAGCTCTGGAGTCTTTGATCCTTCCCTTGACTCTTAGTGTATCAGTTGACCATACTTCATTTGTGATGGGTAGTCATAACAGTTCCCCCATGACGTGCTACCACTGAGGAGAAAAACATGACGGCGGATTGTGTCTCTGCGTGGGCACATATATATCGTGGTGTTGATGGATGTATGTATACAGCTGCTTAGTACACAGTAAATGTTTAATAGCTGAATGCTATGATGTTGATCAGCACAGTTTGTACCATGTAACCATTGTCCAAAAGTGGACTTACTGACAAATACCAAATCTGGTGTAAGAATGTGTTTCAAGTGCAGTCAAAAACTGGTGTGGGGTTTTCTTTGTGTGTATAGGTTGTTTTTTTTTTTGGGGGGGGGGGGCGGTGGTGGTAAAAATCTCCTGTTTTTCAATTTATTTCTGCATTGTGCTTGTTTACAGTTATGATAAGAGTAATTAGTTCAGTACATATGATTTGTATAAATGTTCTCTATTCAGGGAAGATGGTGCTTCTGAAATTAGGCTTTATCCTATAACAATGTAGAAATAATAAATTAAAGTCTTACCGTTGTTATTAGTCTCCTGCATGATTAATTATCTCTCATATTCTTACTCATGCCTTCTTCTCCGCTAAGAAAATTTGCTTAAATTTTTATTGTATTTGTTATAATCTCTTGGCTCGGTAGTATTCCTGGACATTTGTTTAAGAGGCAACCTCACACTTATAATGGTTTTAGTGATTACTAGTTCAGGGAAGAATGCTAACTTTTCTTTTTCCTGAAGAGATTCTGCTTTTAATGTTTATATAGTGAAATTTCCAATAAGTTATTTTCAAAACTGTTGATGTTCTTACACAATACGTATACTTCCATATTCACCTCTTCTTCAATTCTGACCAAATCCTTTCTGTAGAAGTGAGAATTACTGCTTTCTGTTGTCATAGAAATAGCTCTTTTACTGATAGTTGCATGCACGACTTAGCATATGGCAGATGAAGCATTATATTAGCTGATGTTTAAAATGTGTGCTTTTTATTATAGGGAGTGAAAACTTAATGCATTGTGTGGCATGATTAATCTTTTCAATATAAGGCTAAATAATAGGTTCCAGCCAAACCTAGTGATTATTTTAAGTGTTTGCCAGCTCACTAGGATGAGTATGGTCTTTTTCTTCCCCAGGTTCCTATAGGATGCTTGCTTCTTTTGGTGCCCTCTGCTGTAGTGTATTTGGGATTGAAAGGCTGCTTATTGCTGAACAACAGTTCCTACCACAAAGTCTTCCTTTTCCTTTTGTTTGAAGTGGCATGTGTAAACACATTAGGAAATGCCTGAAAATGTGGTCAGGGGGCAGGTTTGGTGCTCAATGGCAGAAATTGAGTTCTCTCTTTGGACTTCATCCAAAGTCCCCTGAAGACTTCGGAAGTTATCACCTGCAGGTAATGGAAGATAGCGGCCTGTTGTAGGTGGAACTTGCAGCAGTCTTCAGCCACCAACTCTGAATAACATCCGAGGAGTCATCAGCCCATCAGTGGGAGCAACTGGAGTCTCCCACATCTCTTCCTTTTCTCTCTTGCTCTCTCTGTACCTCTCCACGTGGCCAGGAGGGCAGGAGAAACCTGCTTCTTATTAAACTGCCCAAATGAGTGTAGGAGATTGAAGGTCATGTCTCTGCTGTACAGCTGTAGAGAAGTACAAATTGCCACCAAAAGAATGTGAACCGTGCTCATGCGTGGGCGTGGTGGCACAGCCACAGATTGTGGGGGCTTCTGCAATAGATGCCCAGGGCTTGCATTTAGACCCTTGTATTTTTTAATGCTGTGGGTGAGATCCTTCTCCAGCTGCTGTCAGACAGCTGGAGTTTCATCTGTGGACACCTCCATGACTTGGCAGAACCTGCTGTATCATCTGGTGTGTGGACAGCCCTCCTACAACGCTGATTCCTCTTCTGTGTTACTATGGAGACAGTCAGAAATTGTAATTGCTTGAAAGATTAGCGAGGGGAAAGTATGACTTTGACTGCAAGTAACCAGCTCAGAAAACACACGCTTCCTCAGAACAAACCTATACTCCTGCAGAGAGAGCTGAAATCTGTATATACCACTGTCACAGCAGTAGCCAAGTGGTTAAGAACACAATCTTCTGTTTGAAAGATTTCTCTTAATTAAAAAAAACATGCCCAGCTGTAGCAAATGTGAGAATGAATGTGGCCACAGCTGTGGTTAACAGGAGGCAGGACATGCTCTTCTTTTTCTGATGTCAGTTCTACGTGGATCTTTCCGTATGAGTGGTTCTTTGTGAGTATTTGAAGAAGTCCTTGTCAAATACTTCTTTCCGTAGCTTTTGGTTTAAATTTTCTCCCATCACTTATGAATGAAAGGGAAATGAGAATGTTAATTTGTTGTGTGAAGATCTATATGCATATCTACATATAAATGTATACATATGTAAAGGCAATTATTTCATGCCTCTTCTCATATTTAATGTATAAAATGCTAATGATTTTTGAGTCTGAATCATGAGAGAAGAAAACTGGACACAACCGGTGTACACCTTACCAGCTCCTCACATAGTATAAATTCAGACCAATTTTTCTGATCCTATGAACAGGTCTATCCACAATGGGCTAATGAGCTGACCTGGTGATTAGCTCCTTAGTAATGTTGCTGAACTGCTCAGCAGAGAGAGATTGCACTCCATTCTAGCATGTAGGTATAACCAAAGTTCCTAGCTCTTTTGATTGTGAAGAAACATTCAAAGTGTAAACTGATCCTAGGTTTTGAAATGTGTCACACTGATATATTTCCTTTATTTACACAGTGTCATAATTGCCAGCCACTTGCAGGGCTGAGGAGCACCAAGAATGATGCTGAGAGGGTTTTTGAGCACTGCAGACTTGTTCCTCTAATAACAGGGGGTCTTTGGGTCTTCCTAGGTTTTGCTTGCAGATGATCTCTGTTATCTTTTGATGAAGCGGATGACCAAATCACACCAATAGTGTCTCTGCAGAAGTATGAGAGGCACAGAGGGGCTTGCATTAGGCTCTCCATTCAGGGATGACTTTCATTTTTATAATCCATGCTATTTTTTCGTGATGCTTTTTCAACTTTTATTTCTAGAGCTTTCAGCCTTCAAGATTCTTTTATGCCCTAATTAGCTTTATTGTTTATATTACTTTCATTCTCTAATTAGAGTAATCACATCACAGGGGAGTTGAGGCTCTTCTACTTTTTCTCTAATTATTTTTGTTTTGTCAAGCCTGGCTGTTTCCTGCTGCTTATTCTTGTCCATGTGTTTTTACTCTCTGCAAATTGATGTTGTCATGTACTAATTGTTTTCACTTTATCTGAAGACCTTTTCCATTTTTACTGTATTGGCCGTTCTTGGCAATCTGTGAAGCTCTACAGTTCCATTTAAAAGTGGCAAGACCTATAGCAGCAAGTGAGGATAACAAATGTGCAAAAAGAAAGCAAAGATGATGTCTTTAACTACCTTTCTGGATCTTTCACTTCAGGTTCTGTCATTTAAACCACCTTCCACCAAACCTTTATCCTCTCTGTCTGGTTGCCATTGCTGCGGTTGCTTTGCCCTTCAGCACTCTTTGCAGACTGGTCACTCACAGTAGTGGTGAAGACTTGCTGAGGTGGGAAAGTGTCAGTAGATATGTGTATGCCTACATAACACAAAGCAGTGTTGGTATCAACCTCTAAAAATTAGAAGAAAATGGAAGTTTTTGTAGGAAGTTTTCTGGTTACTAATCTCTGATTTTGCACATGTCCTAGGAGGAAAAGAAGAAAAGTAAGTATGGAAAGGTTAATGGGGTACGCAATGTGAGGTTAGATCAGAACAGCATATAGTATATATTATTTGGAGCCTTTTTTGTTGAACAAGTGGCATCATTTTCTTTAACAGCAGAAACAGTTAATGGGCATTTGTGTGAGTTAAATTTCTGAAATGTACAAGTTCAAGGTCCACCATCAGAATTTTTATTAAAATTGTCACCTTTGGATGCAAACTTTGAATGTAGTAGGATGCCAGGATTAGCCAGGAGCATATCAGTAGTGCTCAGTGAGCACACATTTAAAGTCCTGATAGTGTTTTTGCTATTCTTATGGATTCCATTTTGTAAAAGGTAATCTTTTACATCTAAGGGTGTGATAATATTAAAATAGTACTTGCTTCAAAATACCAGAATTTCTCCAGTTAAACTTGTTGTGTGAATGATATTCTCCTATTTAAAAAAGGAAGCACTTTGATAGCTTCAGAGTATGCAATCATCTCTTCACAGATGAACTGTCAGTGCAATGTAGTACGTGAATTGTAATCTGCCCAACATTTGACCCGAGGTACTGGAGAATTCAGTCTCTCTAACTCATTCATTCTCTTCTGTTGAGCCTACAAATACGGTGCTAACAGCAGGGTTTGAATGAGCGTTGTGGCCACTCAAGGCTGAAATAACCATATCCAGTTGCTCCACACCTAATATGGCTTCTGAATGATAATGCTACTAAACAAGCAAGCTGAAGCGTTAACCGGAGGTTTTAATTTTGCAAAGTCTAAGTTCACGCATACCTTTACAAATTGCAAGAAATTCCACTGTCTTCCATTGTGTTATAAAGTTAAATAGACAGATCCTTCTTTTTGGCCTAGCCTTATATTTAGAAGATTGAATTACCAGTCACCTTTGTATATTTATTTAGTTGTCTATGATTTTACAATTTACTTCCCCTCACAGTCCAGCAATAGCAGAAGACATTTTAGGTTTCCTCTAAGTGTCTCTGGGAGTAATGAGATCTGCATATTGACTGTATGTCTAGCAGATTTCTTTGGGACTTTCTGGTGGTGGATGGCTGCAGTTTTGAATGGAATAAATCTGAGCATATCTGAATAATGGTGGTTTTGATGGGAAATGTCTCTGGAAGAGCCAGGTCTTAGAGAATACTCTAAAATGGCTCAACTGTTTAATCTCTCCAAGAAGCCTGCCCCAAAGCTAGACCCCTGTGATTGTGCTTGATTCTCTTCAGCTGTTTCTTAAGCTTTGGGATTTCTCTTTTAGCAAAAGGCTTCTTAACAATGCTAAGCTGCAATATGGCAAGGGGTAGCTTACTCTCTGTTAATTATCTGCAGCACCAGGACCAAGACTTGACAGAAACTGTTTGGAAGGCATTGTGCTACAGGAATGAAGTACTTGTGCTTCAGATAAAGCTTTCTTCCCTAATATGAAGGGTGCTCAGGTTTTTGTAGAGATTAGTAGATTTCTGGTGATCCATGTCTCAAATGACATTTATGGGACAGAAATTATCATATTATTTTATGTTTTATGAAGTATATTAATGTGAACTTATATGAATATATGTAATTATTTACCTTAAGAATTTTGCCTCATTAATATTACAGTGCAGTTGTTCCACTGTAAATCTAGGCATCTAAAATATAAGCATGTGAGTGTGAGTTAGGTGTTTATTGCTCTTCTGGCATTCAGAGGGAATTTAATTGCGTATTTTAGATGCCACTTTTAGGATAAGATAAATTTCTCTTATTTTCTGCAGTAGAGTCCCCCATGACTATAAGGAAGTAACTACTATGACTAGTTAAAATTTAATGAAAACCTTAATTTAGGTGAACATCATTCTTAAAGAATATTTAACTAGTTAGATGCACTTGTAGCAAAATATTTTATAGAACTGTAGTGAATCATCGTACTGCAGACTTACTGTTTGTTTTTTTTTTTCTCCTCTCCGAAGATATCACTTCAATTTTTCCAAATTGTTCAGCTCAAGGTCAAAAAACACTGGCTTTACAGAGAAGACACCACTACTGAAAGTTTCCTCAGAGGAAAATGGGTGAGTTATTTTCATTTTACTCAAAATATTTTTTTTCTAAGCTCTCTTCTTTTTAATTGTACATGGCTCTTTTTTATATCCTGACACCAGACCTGTTGGGAAATAAAGTGAATGGCAGGGGTTGTGAGCAGAGAATTACTCTGGAGGAGCTTGAGTGGAAAGAAGGGCTGTAAATGGGGAAGGGAAAGATGTAAGGTTTGAGGTCAGGGTGATTAGAGAGCCCTAAGGATAGGCAACTGCAGGTCGTGTGCTCTCGTTTCCTCCATATGGTGCACCTCAGGTGCACTGGAAGACATAGCAGAGCTATAGGCAGGGTTCTTATAGGGGCTTTACACACCAAATCCTGAGTACATCTGCCTGGTGCATCAGAGAGCTGGTTCTTCCAGGTGTGCCTAAATGTCATGGGGTCTTTGTTTTTGCTCCCCACTCTACCCAGCTGTGTCACCAAGGGGAGCTCAGTCTGTACTGAGTAAATATCTTTCTATGAATTTTTCCATTAAAATCTCTGTCAGTGAACCTAAGGACATGCAAGGTCAGTTGCATCTACTATCTGTTGAAATAAACCACTGTTTTGTTTTATTATGTTTACTGAAAATGTGTGACAGGTTGCCATGCATGGCTCTTCATAATCCAGATTTTACCACAGATGATGATTCATGGGACAACAGCTCTGCAGAATTTGAGCAAAGGTTTCAACTGGGAAGTGAAATGACAAGTCTGTCCAGATCTGCTTCTCCTGAGAAATATGAAATCTTGGACAACCTTCATGTCAAGCTCAATTTATCAAAGATGAGGTGTGAATTCAACCATTCATTTATTTCTTTTTCCATTCTTTTTTTTTTTTTATTTCTGTAGGGATTAGTTTTTAAGTATAAATGTCTAGAAAATGATTTATTTTCTGCAAATGAATAAAATAACGCTCCATATTTAGGCCATATCTTGCCATTGATAGTTTATAAATAAACCCTGGTGAAATTGATTACAGCCTCTACCTAATGATCAATAAATACCCCCTTGTTCTTACAAGCATCAATCATAGCACCTATTCTAATTTTGTTAATAAATACCATCTATATTGCTTTTAATATTTCTTTGAAACCATTTCTTAAAAGCCCCTTGGTTGATTCCACAGCTTTATTCTTCAGTGTTTTGTTGCTTTTATGAAATACTTCACTTTAATTAAAATATGTATCTAACATAGTGCTTCTGTAGTCATTATAGTAGCTTTTCACATATACACAATGCAAAATCTAACTGAGCATTTTTCTGTCTTTAAGTACATTAATATATTTCACTCTTTACCTCAAAGTAGTCTTTCACCTCATTTAGGCATGGAGGAAATTGAATCTGTTAATATATTAAAAGATACCAATGTGATAAAAGCTTAAGTTCAAATTTTCTCAGGATATTTTTGCCTGGGATTTAACTAGCAAACCCTTTAATCCTGGATACTAATTTATACTACTTTTTACTAGTTTGGTTTGTCCTCTGTTCTGCAGATTTGCATGGAGCCCATGCAAATCTGCATGTCCACATCTTCATGTTGATCTGTGGAGCCTTTCCAATGAGATTTGTGTGCATCTTTTCCCAATCTGTACATTGTCTTAGCTCATCACTTCACAATTGTTTTCCTCCTTTCATCGTGCATATGGTATTGTGTGGAGTGCCGCTCTCCTGCACTGCTGCTGAACAAATGGAGCAGGAGAATTTCAATGGCTACAATTAATGCAATATGAGCAGATGTGAAGAAGTTTGGCAGGCGTCTTTCTTTACGCTTGTGGTAGCTTTCCCTGGTATTTGATGGAACAAAGGCATTGAGCGGGAGTGGAGAGTCCATTGTTTCCAGTACAGTGTAGGTTTATAATCTGGGGAGTAGCCCATTTCTCTGGCAGAACTTCCCGTGAAATATTTTCATTGCTATAGTGCAGGTTGTACATATGAGGCCAGCTCCTTGGCTGTCGTAAATCAGCATAACTCCGCTGAGATAATAAATGGAACTAAACTGCCTGACACCACAGGCAGATCAGACTAAAAATCATTTGGTTTAGAACAGGGGGTGAAATCCTTCATAGATTTATACTTCATGCATTTCCAACTGAAGTCAAATAGGATTGTGCTGGAGGCATATATCAGCACAGGATTTGGCACAGGGTTTGTACTTGCATTGCTGTGCCAGATTAGTGCTGTAGGAAGAGACAGATTGTAAACCATGGGAGAGTCAAAGGCTGATCACTTCTCAACTGTAAGCTGTTAAAAGCGCTGCTTCCCTAATACAAAATGCCATGAAAACAAACAGACGGGAGGAAAAGAGCCTTCTAAATTCTACTTTTAATAAAATAACCATTTCCAAAAACTTTTTTATTATATCTTGCCAGCTCCTTTAGATGAGTTTCTGTTATTTACAGACAAGTGGTTATGAATTTATAAAGGCTTAATTAATGCTTTTTTATTTCTCTTATGTCTTAAAATCAAGTTATTGCTGTTTCTTGTTTCAATAATAATTTGAATTATTATTATTAGAAATGATAATTTGGAAGTGCAAACAGAAAATATCAAGTACATTAAAACTAAACCAATCTGGACTGGGCTTTAATAATTCGTAACATAACAAATTCTCAAAAATACTGAAATAGAACTGTAATGTAGAGATGGGGAGAACAGACAAATAGGATAGAGGATGCATGACTAAGCTGGCACTAGGTATTTTCCATAAATCACACAACAGCAAAAGAAGTTATCGGTTGTGAGGAGCTGATAATGGCTTTTGTTGTCATTCCTTTCTTTTCAAGCCTTTATTATCCTCTTCCCCCTCTCTGCCACCTTGTTTTTCATTAGAGCAGGCCTACCTGGCATTTCTGGAAGAAGCCACCTAGCTGGCTTCCCTTCTTCCTCTCCCTTCTCTAGATTTTTGTACTGGGCAAAGTTTGCGTAAAGTCGCTACCACTTGTATTTCATAGGATATTGTAGCCCCTTTGTACCAGTTTGTCTGTGGCAACATATTTTTATTAGCTACTGGTTTTTTTTCTGCCTGTTTGAAGAATTCTAAAGAGGAATCTTTAGAAAGGAATCTTTAGAAAACAATGTTTCTAAAAAATGGGTCTCCAGTCACTCATGCTGTTTTCAGTCAATGAACTTGATTTAGGGACTTATTTCCAATGTGATTAAAAATTATTTCTGACTCTTTTCAGACTACTCTGCTTTAATAATTTGTTCTATAGCACCTGTCAATGCAGCTATTTATTGCACTGCTCCCTTCTCAACTAATTATCCTAGTAACTTGAAATGTTTTCCTTCTTGCTTGTCATCAGGCTTAAATCAAACCTTACATTCATCATTCTGTCAGAAAAGCGATGTTTGAATGTTTACTTTTGAAAAAATGGAATAAGAACATCAATGCCTTCAATTAATGAAAAGATGTAATAAGGGCAAATCACCAAAAAGAGTTTCGTAAATTAAGACATCTGTGTAACATACTGATGGGCAGCAAGAAAATAATTAGTTAAGAGTTGCCTTTTATGGTAGGATAAAAAACCGGTAATTTAAAAGTGCTAAATATTAAGATTTCTTACTCAAGAGCATGCATTTTCAACATCCACATTTTAATTTAGAGTTATACTTGCTTAACCCACTCAGTAGTAAGCTCTGACACTTCAGAAAATTTGATGGCATCAGATCTCCAGAACTGGGCATTCCTTCAAAGGGTGCAGATGTGCTATGGAAAAAAAAAAAATCTAATTTTGCTAGTTGGTTTATCCAGAGATGCTCATGAAGTATATCTGGTTTAAAGAGACACTATTAAAACCAGGAGATTCTTAAAGCTTGTTCTCATCTTCAAACTGTCTTTTCCCAACACCTTTCAGGATGTATATCAGAAGTCCAGTTTTGAGGAATTCATTCATGACAGCACCCCTCTATGCAACAAGCTGTGCTTTCTGCTCGGCCATGCCACCTCCCTGTGGTGGCAATGCTTTTCCTCCCTGGGAGAGACCAGGGCGAGCTGATGGGGCTCTGGGTCTTTTGGGGACTGGCAGTAGCAGTAGAGAAGTGGCTCCAGGTCCCAGCACCAGCTCATGCTGCAGCCCGAGGGGTAAAACCTCCTTCCTGTGCAATGTGACCTGGCTGGCAGCAGACCTGGGGCAGGAGGCCCTTATAGTCACCGAGGCTTCCAAAGCCCCTGCTGACCCCGCATAGCGGTGTCCATATTCTGACGCGGTATATTATCACCCATAAGTGCTCACTATGATGCTTCTGAAATGTCAGAGCTATTAAGAGAATAGAAAAGATTTGTTTTAAACTAGTCACATAGTGAATACATGTTTCTTATGTTTCAGATGCTGTCTAAAATTCCTAAAAGTTTCAGGCCTTTTTATCTTTGTAGTTGTCTGCTCTGTAAGTATTGAATTAGCAACTCTCCCTGCTGCCCCAATTCCTTAGAATTGGTTCAAAATGAGGTGTGATATTTGGTCTTAGCTAATAAAAAAATGTCTCAAGGGTGGGGACAAGATGGCAAAAAGTGAAAATACTGTGCAGGGCCTTATGCCTAATCAGACCACTGTTTGGTGCACTAGCCACCACCGTGGACAATGTGGTAGGGCAGACAGTTGAGTTTCAGGAGGCAGCTTAAACTCAAATTTGTATGTTCTTAATGGTTGCTTGTGGAATTTAGGATGAGTCTTTAGATACTGGCTAACACCTGGGGAATGTTCATAGGAAAAACTGTGCTGGGGATGATGCACCAGCAATCACAGCGCTCCATGGTGTGAAAGGCAGAAGGCCATGAAGAGGTAGGCAGCTCCCTACTGGGGCTGCCAGAGTGCTGCCCTCTGCTACCAAAATCTTCCAAATCAGCAAAATCTTAGACTGCAAAACTTGAGAAACATTTCAAAAAGTTGGAGTTCATTCTTTTTGCTGCTGTGAGGAACCCTTTTTTGGCTAGTGGGGCTTCTGTATCAGAGACAAAATAGGTGACACTGTATTTCCTCAGATGTGGCTGTTGCTTTTCAGATAGATCCTTAAGATTACAACTTTGTCCTAAGAGACACTTGGATAAAATACATCAAATATGTGACTTTGGCAGTAAGTTTATGGAGGGAATATTAGCCATCCTTGTTAAGTATCCCAGTGCTGCTTTTCAGCTGTGTTGGAAACATACTTGAAAATACTGAAAACAATCTTACAATTTAATGTACAGTTTGAAAGAGTCTTATTTAAGTATTTGAGATAGGCTTAGCAGGTATTTTTCAGTTTTTGTGTTATTAATGAATGTTTGGTTTTTATCCTTGCCCTAGATTTTATTTAGCATTTATCCAGATCAAGGTGTGTCCTGGCAGATGTTGGCTGTGTCCCCTCTGGAAAGCTTCTGTATCCTTCCTTCACTGAAAAAAAAATGGAACTGAAGTTTCATTGATAAACTGGTTGAATGGGTGGGTGTTTTCTGTGTTACACCCTGAGAGGATTGAGTGTCCTCAGAGCCTGGGTTCCATGTAGACATGTCCTTTGATGCAGGCCACAGTCGTGCTCCCTAGCCAAGTCATACTGAATGGCACCTGTCTGGGGCACCTTGTGGTGTCCATCCAGTCCTTGTGTCTAGTCTCTGCATGAAACCAAGAGTGTGGAAGTGGGTTGCAGAGACAGTGGGATCAAGGCCCAGCAAATAGCTGGGCCATGGCTAGAACATGGACCTGGCTGCAGCAACTGCAACCCAGGCCAGTTGTATACTGTCATCTGTAACATATTCGTACTGCATACTTGGACCATGATGCTACCCAGTGAACTCCTTCAAAAGCAGGAAATGAGATGGTTCATGGATATGTTTCCAGAACAGCTTAGCCCAGCCGTATGTATGGCTTTGTGCATCTGTAGGTATTTTTCAGTGGAGGTGCAGAGTCCTTTACAAATTTTCCATGCAAAATTGCTCAATAGTGAGTTTAAGTCCACAGATTGCCAAGAAACTGTTCAAAAGAACAAGCAATAGAATAACCAAACAAAAATGATTCATCGCAGGTGAATGCAGACCTGAAAGACTGAAAAGTCTTTGAGGAATGAGCATTCAGTTAGTAAACAAACAAAAACTTTTGTAAATAAATTACATCTCTTGTTCCCACTATATTTTTAATTTAATCGGTCTGGTCCACAATCTGCTTGGCTCTTATTTCACTAGTGTTAGAAGACGATTCACCTATAGATATATTTCCCAAGCCCCTGGCAGGTGTCTTGTTTTGAAAAGGTGCAGAAGGATTTAATTTTTGAAATGCTGATTTTTTTCTGTTTAACTGGGCAGTTCCATAGCTTTGATCAGGGAGAATCCATTTTAAATAGATTTGATTATTAGTATTCTTACTGTTGCCAGTAATAACACAATATAAAACAACAATTAGTAGGGTAAATGAGGAAGAAAAGGTTAGTGCTTGAGGACCATTTATAATTAAAAGTTGAGATTGCTTTTTGGAGGAAAGCAAGTGAACATTTAGTAGGACCAGTGACAATTTCAACTGTAAACGCCCATCAGTATCCTGTTCACATCAATATTTTTGTCCTCCTTGAAACTGTTGTTGAAAGCTCCTATATATGTGTGGTCTCAAACAGCACCAGGGCAGTCATGACCCAGTCTGCCAAAGGAGGGTGTATTGGCAGCAAGTCTTTGAGTTCAAGTTTTAGTCAACCGTCATAGCATAACTTGAAGATTTGCTTTCTTTCCACAGATTTTGGGTTCGAACCATAGCTGCTGCATTGTACACGTTGACTCTGCAACCAGTTGTTCCTTTTGCTTGTTTCAGGGGAGTGCTGGTGGGACTGGGATTTGAGTACAAACAAGTGTTCCCGTATTTCACGTTTTACCTATCACGTCAGGATACTTTGAGCCAAATAGCTGTCAGACAGTCAGAATATAGCATTCCCCTTTCTTACTTGACAAACCTGGAGCTGAAGCTTCTTAGTTTGTGTCATGTGTGTTGAAAATTGGACATTCTGTCACTGCGTTCCTATCTGAGGTCACTGAGCTGGGGAAAAATATGTGAGAGGCAAGCAATCCAGCAAAGCCATGCTTTGTTTTCAAGGTGACACGGTAATTCAAGCAGAAGGGTCAAGGAGAAAGATTGCATTTCTAAATGAACTTTGGAAAAGGCACAAGCAATTCTGAATTCTCACCGTTGCTGCCAGTCTTCCTTTGTGCAGAATAAGCCCACGTGGTTGTCCTCCACTTTGTTGCATAGTGAAGAAAGTATTCACCTTTCTGTCTAGGCTTGGGTAACGTTAACCATTCACACAGCAGTGCTGAAGATGTGATTTATGCTGGCTGACAGACTGTGGTATTCCCAGTGGACATTAGGTGCTGCTCTCTGAATGTCTACAAGAATTTCATGGTAGGCTGGCAGGTGTGCTGCTGTAGTCCTTGTCACAAAACCCTTAGAGGTTATTATATGAGACTGCTTTGGGTGGAAAATAAGTCTCTTAGCTCATATGATGCCAAATCATGCAAATGAACACTCTTTACCTCTTGCTTATGCCTCAAAAGCTGTTAAGAAGTGTTGAATGGGTACTAACCACTATATACTTTTTTCTTTTAATTCCTTCCTCTCATTTCTATTTCTTTCCAGAAATGCCCATGCACGTTGATGTGTGTGTTATGGATGTGTGCTCATGCACACAATGTGTCTGCATACACTAGAAAAATAAAAACAAAGTTTGAAATATTTTTAAAAACCAAATCGAGTGATCCCCCTTGGACTTCATATCCTTTGTCATATTGGCATCACTTAGATATTTGTGGGTTTTCTGTCATGCCCATTAGATCTCAGGCTTGCTCAGTGGCAGGACTTTCTGTCTCTGGTGCTGGGAGAGACCTGCATCAGCTCGCATGGGGGTGACCTGCTTTTCATATGACATCTGTTTAGCACTTTTCCACTTGCTCGAGTTCCCATTTGTTTATGTTTCTATACCATTATCTGTTGTTTGGATTTACTATAGCTGTTTTTCTTCCCATTAACTTCTTTTTTATTAGCCACCTTGTATCTCCCTTTGCCTTGCCCATCGTCATGGGTACAAACCTGGCATGTAGCACTGAGGTGTGTTGGCTGCAGTTTCTGACAACAACGTCTTGCCTCCTGTGAATAGAAGCTTTTTGAGTCTGTAAGGGTTGGTTTTTTTTTAGTACTGATTTCCCTATTGGCACCAGGTACAAATTCAGTGGATTTAATATAGTTTTTGAAAATAGTGGTAATATTGTTCCTTTTTGACAACACTTGGGATTTATTGGCTTATAAATTCTAACAGTCAGCTCTCTAATACCAGAAAGAAGTAAGTTTATACTGAAGCCTGGCTAGAGGACCCTTTTCTGCAGGAAGCAAGATTCAATACCCCTATTGATGTAAATGTGTGAAGCATTTTCAGATCTTTTGCTCAAAGGCTGTATGTTAAGTGGGGAGCATCAATAATTAATAAGATGATGTGCCTTTGGAAAGCAGATTATAAAAATAGAAGAAGAGATATAGAGTCTGAATAAATTCCAGCATTTCTTAATTTAGTTACATGTACCTATTCTAAGACATGAACATTTTTATTTTCTGTAACTGGTTGGCCATTCAAACTTTCAGGTAACTTCTCTCCATTAACTGGTTGACCAAAGAGTGAATGAGAAATATTCTTGTTCTTCTCCACAGCTTACGCAGGTTTTCACACTTGAAGAATCTTCTGAAATGCTAAATATACTCCATGTTCATTCCTTTGTCTTTAATAACTTCTGCCCTGATCTAAGCAA
The DNA here is from genome assembly GCF_035582795.1 of Mycteria americana. Taxonomy (NCBI): domain Eukaryota; kingdom Metazoa; phylum Chordata; class Aves; order Ciconiiformes; family Ciconiidae; genus Mycteria; species Mycteria americana. Next base: position 147,774,561 of record NC_134365.1, read on the forward strand.
AATTTTAGATTTTTCTTCGACAATGGGGAACAGACAGCTGGAGCAGAACTGTGCACTAACTTTTTGAATTGAACTAGGCTTTATGAAATTAAAAAGTAATGGGGATTCATGGGTGCTATTAAGGAATTATGCAATCAAACTGTACGCTACCTGTCATTTAAAGAAGTGTCTGTCTCCCAGATATGGTGCCTTCTTTTCTTTCACTGTACTTGATACAATTATTGCTATTTCTACACTTCTCAATATTAGAAATATTTTCTTTTTACATGAAAAGGTAAATCTTCTTCCAGTGCATTTCTGTGCAATGGTCTCACACCTGCTTTGTTGAGCTGTGAATTTGCATTTTTACTCTGTCCCTGACAAGTGTTTCGGTAACAATCTTGTTTGCTTCCCTCTCGACCTCTGTAGTTGTGCCACTTCCTGTTATAGGTGAGGGAAAGTTAGATCAGTCGAGGTGGAGCAATTTCATTTTCCTTTTTCAGACTGATTGTCAGAACTTCCTTCTCTTCGACCTGAAACCTGATAATATCTGGGGAGTGGATTTGAGTCTGGCCAAGGATTTTGCATTTTTATAAATATATTTTAAAGCCTTTCAGTCCTGATCTGATTGTTTGCTTTAAATGTTTGATATCTTCTCAGTAAAATTTTTGGAGCAAGGGCTGACATTTTGCAAGGTATATATTTGCACAGCACCCACTGTGAAGGGTTCCTTACTCACTTGCTCTTTACGTGCAAAACAAAACTTAATGAAAATACGTCAGTTCAAGTCATGGCTGAACAGGTCTCTGGTCAGTCCAACTCAGACAAAACCAGAGATATCAAATTGACTAGTCAGTGGCCATTTTCACTGACTTGCCTCCCTCCTCAGTAGCTCTAGGAGATTTTGTCACATACAGTCCAGGATTAGATACAGTCTAGTCCAGATCTCATATTCAGAAAGTAGAAGATGTATCTCAATAGCAATAATATGTTGAAATTTACATCATAGACTAGATTTCTCATTACATTTGGATTCGGTAGGACTATTTAGAACAATTCCACATATGGAAGTTGATGGGGAGGCTCTAGACCAAGCAGTCATAAGATGGGTGAATGTGCTGACCTTATTATAAAATTCCTTGCTGAAGTTGCATGAGTTTGAACAATTGGTGCAACTGTGTTAATCATGGAGCAAGAAAAGGTCACTAGGAAAACTTGTAATCATGCCATGACCATTAGTGACACTGAAAATCACCTTTCCCACTCCCTGAACCAGAGGTATATATAGAAACAAAGACTGTGAGGCAAAGAATATAGTCAGATTTTAGCAGACTTTTCAGCTTCCATGGATGTCCTAAAAATGGGTTCTTCTCCCAGGGAGCACAAATTAACTTAATGAATGAAACAATCTCTCTAATACCTTTAGTTCTTTTTCCCCTTTGAAATTTTTTTAATTTTGTAACTCTAATTCTCTACCGTCAGACACTCCTCCATCATTTTTCCTTGCAGAACACATTTAAAAATCATTTATGTTTGTTGATGCTGTTGGAAACACACTAAGCATTTTGGCCTCCAGGCAATGTTCAAGCTGCTACGTAGATGGATGAAGACCAGGACCATGTGCAGAGGCAGGCAAAGAAGCAGAATCTCAAGGCATCATTGAGAAAATGCTGTAGAAAAGAGAGTTTATTAAGCACTCACAAAACTTCTAGAACTGATGGAGCACAGAGAGAAAGGACGGATCCAATGTAGACAAAAATGGAACCAGATTGCTGACACTCCAAAAAGGAGACAAAACTTATGGAGCATTCTTCAGATGGGGAAACCAATAGGTATAGAAAAGCATGTGGTTCAACTTGGAATATTGTGAAGGGATGATGTAAAAACAACCTCATAAGCTACAAACAGGGATAGGATATCAAAAGAGAAAACTGAAAGAGTGATGGAGAAATAACCCCAGTTAAGGACAACATGTAAAAATAGATGCTAAGACCCTGGCAAAATGCCTTCTTTAAAATGGTAATATGCTGGAGAAATATAGTGACCTAGTCATAAATCAAGATCAATAGTATATAAGCACCTCAGAAACTTGGTGAAAAGTAATCGATAGACATAGTATTCTCAAGGTATGTTTTACAGTAGGCAGAGTAGGTGATACAAGTAGATGTTAAAGAAAGCATAAAGCCAGCCATCTGCATGCAAATATAAAACAGAGAATCTCTGTCAGTCGTGGCTTTGCATCTGGCTGTGTACGTACTGAATTCATGGCATGATGGAGGGTAGAGTAGGGACTCAGTATTTAGGGAGTGACTCGTCTCAGCTACACCTGAGTTAGTCAACCTGGGCTCTCTTTATAGTTAATAGAGAGAACTTCTCATGAGCGATTCCTCTCATCTTTGTGTGGTGGTCTAAAATGAAGCAATGAATTCTATCTTAAAAGCATCCTCTTTTCACTGATTTTAAGGGAGTAACCAACTCAGATGCAGATGTCCACAGTACAGAAGTATAAACTGAAGTGAATGAATGCCAATGTAAATGTTTAGCCACTGCATCCCATTCCATCATGTTGTCTACACAAGCTACAAAAAAGTAAAGTGACATGAGGTGACTCTTGCACACCCTTCAATACCTTCTAGGAGCAGCTAGTCAGAAAACTGAGATCAGAAAAGGCAGCTCTTGGTTTAGCTCTGAGCCGTGGACCCAGCCTGGTGCCAGGTGTAAATACAGACAGCCATTGTGTAATGGTGCACAAAACATACACAAACCCAAATCCCTTGACAGGATAATTCACAGCAATAATACAATTTCAAGAATGGAACTACATAAAAATGAGGCAGCTTAGCTGAAGTGAAATCAAAAATAACAGCTCTGGCTGTAAATCTTGTCAGGGAGATTTTTTGCTTTAAAGGCATACACTGGAGACCACATTACAAAAAAAGTTCAGAAAAAACAAAAAGTCCCAGCATGGTTAAACTGCAGAATAAAAGGGGATATTAGAAGTAAAAAGATAGTTTTCCCAAAAGTTAGTCACATCAGAATGATTAAAATATAGAGGAAATCACATTCTGGCAATTTAAGGGAAATATAAAACCAAGATAAGGCAGAACAAAAATATTCTGAAGAGAAGCTTGATAAAAAAAATCACATTTTGATTCATATAAGCATGGCTGAAGTTTTCTCCTGGTTTATTTTGATTCCACCTTTCATAAAGGCTGTGATATGCTGCAGCTAACAATGGAATTATGACAGTCTCTAAATATTGTTTGGAGAAAGATAACTCTGATGAGATTTCAGAGCCTCAATGCAGACTGGTGAATGATGTTCAGTTCCACTTGCAATCAAAGGAGAATGTGTTTTGCTAGGGCTCTTTCTGATGGTTTTATAAATGCACAGAAAGGAATGGAAAAACTTGCTTAAGTATCCTCATCTTTATAGGAAAAGAAGGAAGGAACCACTCTTCTTGAAAATAAGGTTTAATTTTTCCCCCCCTTTAATTTTAAGCATCCTTTATAATAGCTCCTGAATGTATCATCTAGGTAATTACAGGATTTATTTTAAAAGTATTGCTTAAAAGGAAGCTGCCATAATTATATGCACCTGAAGCTTTTCAAGACATAAATTACTGGCTACACTCCTAATAAAAGGCAGACTGTCAAGAGGTGTCCCAAATCATTGGGTTAATGACTTCAGGTCAGCAGGCCTTTTAGAAGGTATAATTAATGTCTCTAGTTAAAGGTATAGCTCTAGTTCCAGTTGAGACTAATATTATGTATTAATTAAGACACAGAAAAAATGTGATGCCAAATCAGACTTAAAACATTCAGAACCAGAAGAGAACTGTTGTAATTTGTATTTATGCGTGCTAAGGGCTGTGTGTGTAAATTCTCCTGACTGGAGTTGGTCTCCTGATTTGTTGCATCTGAGGTTATTTTTTTATCCTTTCCTGTGTGATTCCTTTAAGCAAATAGATGCTTGGGAGGTTCATTCTTAATGAACAGCATGCGGGTGACACTAGTGGTGATTGCTCTGCTCTGTGCTAAGCAGGGTGACATTTATATTAATTTGCAACACATTGGCTGCTTGCCTGCCACTAGATCTGCTAGGGTCTTTTTTGGGTTAGTGTGAGAGACATCTCTTCTCTAGATCCAGTTCTCCTGCTGGGAATGTGGACAGATGCAACAACTCTTTTAAAGATGAAGGACCCCTGCATAATGTCACAAAGCTTGCCCATTAGAGGCTGGTCTCCCATGGATGGCCTTACCGGGGCTCACTGGGAAGCAGGGCACAGCACTGCCCTGAGTCCCCTCTAACTATACTGTGTTTTTTCTTCTCCTGTTAAAATCTCTGAGTTCTGTGGGCAACAAAATGTCTTTCTGGGAAAATCTTTCTGGTAGGTATATGATCTTTTTTGCAATGGGTTCGCTCTTTGTAGTATGCTCAATTAAATGTCAGATGTTAAAACTGTAAAGATACTCAAGCATGTGATTAAGTTGCATGATTTCAACAGAATATATATGTGTAAAATCAAGTCTCTTCCCCTCTTGGGATTTTTTTTGTTGTTGGTGGTGATGCCTTAGCTTTCTATCTGGTCACAAATAGGAGCAAAACAATTACAATATCACTCTACTATAGCAACAAACAGACTGTGAAGAGTTTAAAAGCTCAGGCTTTCCCTCTTCCCCAAACCCACAAGGATGCTTCTTTCTCAACCACGCCAGAAGTGGACTATCACAATACTAAGTTTAAATAGTTCTAGATGTATTGGAACTAATAGAGCCAGACTTCCAATGGATTTGCGGATCATGGTTGGCTGATTTCTCAATTATATTAGACTAGGAATGTAGTTTGACCACACCTCATGCTAGATATCCAAGAGAGAAAAAAAGGAAAAGTAGACAAGGAAGCTGGAGGAGAAAGAGTCTGTGAGTAGTCCAGCTGAGAGAAGCTTGAAAATATGTCTTTCAGATGTTTGAAAAATTGTGAGTAAAATTTTGACCAAAAAGCAAATCCTCTGGCATGAACAGGACATTGATTCTGGTTTAGTTTTCCCTGTGGTTGGAACTTCCACAGTGTTTTTCCCAGTACAAATTCTGTGTTGTTTAAATTGCTGAGCTAATGATGCAGCCTTTCATCTAGTACAAGCACTTAAAGAGCCTTACTTCTCTGTCTCTCTGTGTATTTCCGTATGCTATTTTGGAGCTTTGGTACATCTACAGTGTCAGCTGAAAGCACCGGTGATCTCAAAAGTCACTAGGAAAGGAGAGAGGTATTTGTTCTGAACAAGTAACTCCTGTTTCCTTAGGAAACCCGTCCAAAACAGTGCTTCTTGGTGAGGAAGTAGACATCTATTTTATTTTCATAGTTTCTTAAGAATTTTAGCTGAAGAATGTGTTTTTCAATATAAGTTGACTAATCTATATTTTTTTCTGGAATTTGTACAGCCTGTACTCATTTTTACTGGAAATTACACCTTAACAACTTTATTAACAGCTATGAATCTGACCGATTTTCATGATTCTGCTCTGTTGAAGTTAGACATAGGAGGCCCATTTGTAGCAGATGTAGTTGATCAGCGAACAGAGGAATACATTGTAGTACAAATCAGCCAGACTGAAGATGCTGGATCAAGGAGGAGACGCCAGCAGCAGGTGATGGTCTTTAAATTTTCTTTCACTGTTTCTGAGATGTGTTTTATCACTTATATTTCCATCACCATTCTGTGGATTAAGTGGTTGTGCTTTTTCCTGCTGTGAAGTGTGTCAACGTCAGCATTAGAAAACTTATTCTAATAAGAGTAAAGTTACATTTTCTTTTGTCTTTATAAGACTTCCTTTAGCTTCCTATATTAAAATTTTGTAAAACTTAGGCCCCTTGACTGACACTTAGCATGGAAGTTCTTGTGTTTAAAATCGGCAAAGTTTCAAAAGTTGTCTTAGAAGGAAGAAACAAGTGCAAAGTGCCTTTTTGCACTCACTGAAATACATATTCACATTTTGTTGCAAATTATTTTCTCAAACGTGTCACATTTATTAGCTTTATTTCTCTTAAAGCTTTCTCATTGTTGATGCTGTTTGTAACAAGTTCCTGCTGTTCTCTCCCAGAGGACTCGGTGAAGGAGGATCTTTTACAGCCTGTTGTTGAAGATCACTGAAAAATAAAATAAGCTTCATCATTTAATAAATAGCATTGACATACAAACAACTGCCTCTCATTCTGTATATGTGTCAGGATGGCCTGCCTCTACCAGTGACAGCACAGCTCAACAACGCCATCGGTATTCCTGCTTACACCCAATCTCACAGTCTACAGCAAAAGATTAGTCCCACTACCTCAGCATGGCGAACAGTAGCATAACAGCAATTACTCTCTTAAACCATTCACCCCTGTGATGAGGAGGCTGCTGTAACCTGTGCTGTTGGCAGTGATCCCCAAGCAGCCTTCACGCTGCTGTGGGACAGCTGATGCACAGTTGGATGCAGCAGCCCACCTCTGCTGGCACACCAGCGGTGGTCCTGACATGACCAAAGGAATAGGTAGCCAAATTAACCTTCCCTGCCTGCATGCTTCTCAGGCATTTCTCTGTGTCAGATGTTCCAAGCTGGTTGATTAAACTGTGTGGTTTTTTTTTTTCTGCACCATGTAGCATACAGGGTCAGGACAGGCTTAGGATTTAGGCTACAATTAACCAAATTTGAAGTTTTTTAAGTTCCTCTTCTTTAAAAAAGAGAGAATATCTGTTATCTACATTTACAGACTGTATTTGGCTAAACTTGTGTGAATATCAGTGTGTAGTAATGGGCAAAGTTTCAGAAAGTGTTTATTTTCTGAAGATTTTTTGTTTCTTTTTGCTAGAAGATCAGCAAACCGGAATTTTGTTTATTGAAATTCTACCACGTCCTCTTCATAATGGCTGGGGGTATGATGTTGCTCCTGGGCCTTTCATTGTCTGTACCTCATGTATGTTAGTTTTCTTCCCAGTGAAAGTGGGAGTGAACTACATTGTTGTCTCTGAGCCTAGCTGCCCTAGATGCTTCTTATAGTCAATGCAAAGTGTGATTTGGCATCCCCTCTCTGGAGCACCTCCTGGAGGTGTGTCTCACTTCAATGATTGAGTGAGGGAATGAGGATGAGTTTGCTCCAAACTGAGCGCCTGTAACATACCTAATCAGGTGGAATTAATTTAGGCTGGTGTGTGTTATGCCCTGTCCACAAAAAAAATGTCCTAAATGGACAGGAGAGAGAACAAAGAGGATTAAAACCCTAGATCAGAGACTTATCACTTCACTGACTTTTATTAATATTGCCAAATGTGACTCTCTTGCAGGTGGTATACAACTGGTCTCTACCCTTAAGTTCAAGAAGAAATCAGCAAATCATCACAAGTAGAACGTTTCAGATACCAAACAGGTTGGTAAGAGACTGAGAAATGATCCATTGAAATAGTAGACTTGACTATGAAGGAATAGATAACGTTTTAAAAATAACCTATCACTGCCTGTTTCTGAGGGGTAGGAAAGGATGACTTCTTGTTGCTTTTTAAATGGATTTACAAGGCTGGTTTGTACTTCAGTTACTTTCCAAACAATGCTGTTTAGAGGGATAGAGTGAAAATGTTTGAAAAGTTGCTTGCAATTGTAAAGATATAACACATATACATATATCCATAGGTACTCAATATAAAATTAATGCATAAACAAAACTAATGGTATTTCATTCCAGAAATAAGCAAACCTTCTCTTTCTTTCACCAGAGGGCCCATCTTCATAAACATTCAAGCTTTCCTACAGGAGCCTGGAAGTGTTCCTCTCTCCATGAAGCATCAATACCTTCATGCAAATATAGAGGCACAAGTAACAATTGCGTCCATCATCTTAGTAGGTGTCTACGTGCTGATCATACTGGAAGTAAGCCAGTTTTGTACTTTGATTTTATTTCCCCCCTACATTGTAAATGGAGCACAAGGAAGGGTTTCATTCTTGGGCTTTAATATGCTTTTAAAATGTGTATATGAATCCTTGCTGTACCATCAGTGTTGCTAATGGCATGAATAAGATATGTGCAAGGGAATTGTTCTGAATTGTACTGATTTTGACAAGTTAGATTAACGTTACAGTGATCTTATGTATTTTTCTATTAGGACCTATTAGTGTTTTAATATTTTAACAGGATTATAGTTTGGCTGTGAGAGTGAAAATAAGTCTGGGTTATACAAGGTGCAGAAAATCTGTTAAGTTAATTATTTTTTAAGATAAGGTAAAAGAAAAAAAGCTTTGGTTATTCCCTTCTCTAACGCACCTCAAACTATGAATTTAGTGTACTTTTAAAATGTTAAACTGAGCACACTTTTTAATGAGTGACATTTAGAAATTCTTTTACTGTATTATTTAAAGAGGAAATGAAGTCTGAGTTAACATGAAGTCAAGGGACAGGGAACTCTGAACATACATTGCAACATCATTCCAAAGCCTTGAGGTACCAAACCCAATGAAAATGCATTGCATCAGCACTAAGGATGGAAAACATGTCAGAAACAGCACCGGGCTCCAACTGACTTCTTTGAACTGAAAACACTTACTGTCTAATTATCTTGAAATAAAGAACAGATATGGGGGGACGACATTTTTTTTTTTAATTCATGTGAGCATCCACATTGTCAATGAATTCTCTATGTTGCATCACACCTGATTTACACTAGTATGAAATAGAAGTGAATCAAATCAAGTCTACAAGGCGCTCCATAGTAAATATATCTAGCATGCTCATTTTTCTTTCACATCCCTTGCATATTTTAAGCTTTTCATCCTATTACCCATTGAAATGGTAAGATAGTTGAACACCTTCTAATCAAATATCAATAATGGGTGCACACAACATGACAGATGCTTTAGACATTTAGATTATGTCATTCAGCAATGGTTTATTTATGAAGTATTTATTTATGAAGCTAAAAATGCCTCTATGTACTTTGTAAATGAGCAAAGAGATATAATATTAAGTGTGGAGGGGGATTGGACTAGATTTTACTATAAATATACGTAGGCATGCAGCACAGCACCAAAATAATCTTAATACTTCTAAATGCAGCTTTTATTTTCAAAAAAACCCAACTATGCAACCCTTTAGCAATTGCAAAAACATCAGGTTTTTAATGTATGTAAAGGGTGGTTTCATGTTTGCATCCTAGAAAGCTGCTTTGGAACAATTCATGTGTAAAAGGAAATAAAGGCTTGAAACTGAAAAGGAAAGCCAAGGAAAGCATGCATTTTCCTGTTGTTTCGAAGAAAAAACTTTAAAACAACTCATTAGCTTATTGTTGCTGTGAAAAGATCAAGGAAAAATTTCTGTTGTTTTATTTCTGCAAATTCAAAGGTAGAAATAGATACTTATAAGTAAACTTGTTTGAATTTTAAAATGTGCAAAGTCACGTATTGCATCATGATGTTAGCTGTTTTCTCCATAACATCTGTAGCAATGACACATGCTACAACCAGAGTAAATTTTAAATTATAAATATATCAGCTGGAAATAACTATCATAGAAACAAAACTTGACTGTTGTTGGTTCCCTCATGGATCTCTTGCAAGAGACGGATGTTAATATTGTTAGAATATGTAATAGTGGCTTATCTTATATTCCGTATTTATAACTTTAGAGCCTGAAGTCCTGTTTTTTCAACACATTGCACTCTCTATTCCATTAGCAGTTATCACTGTTAGAGAAATCAATTGGTGTTGCTGCAGGAGCGATTTCTCATGGATTTTCATTTTCAGCGTTGCTGCTCCCTATCTTTTATCAGTCTTTATTAGTTTCCTGTGTTTTATTCATTATCACTGGCAATACAGGTTCAACTTCAGACAGCGTGGGCACCCAAACAAGTTTTAGAGCTATATTTTCACATATTTTCTTATAACAATGAAGAAAGAGGAAGCGTTGTATCTGTTACAACTCACAAGAGCCACCCGAAAGCATGCCTCTTGCTCCTCCTGCAGCCCTTTTCCCCAAACATGAATTGTAGATCTTGCGCCCACAACTTCCTCAATCTTACTGTCCTCATCTTTTAATCCTTCCTTCCCCTTCTCCCCTTGCCCTTTGCTACCTTAGTCACCAGGGAGCGTGCAGGAAAACAGGCTGCAAGAGCTTCTGCCTCTTGCAGATACAGATGATGGGAAAAGCTGATGAAGTAAGAGGTTCCAGTTGGAAAATGAAAAATTTACTGTAAACTGTCATCTTCTCCAAACTCGCACCACTGTAAAGACACAGGGTAAATTCTGCTTTGAGGCAGCTGTTTGCTTCTATGTTGGCATCAAATTTCTAGGAGGTCAATGTATTGTCAAGTACCAGTCTTTGTCAGTGGAGAAGTCTTACTGTCTCAGGGTGTACTGTTCTTCAGAAAACACGTTAAGCTGTTGAACTTCGTTTCTTCAGACATTTATTTTAAGCGTTGTTTGTTTTGAAATTGATTGTGTGTTACAGATACATATGTACATACACATATACATACAAATATGTTTCTGGTAAAAGAAGATGCCTCTTTTTCCTCTGTAATTTCTAATGATTTCTTTTTTTATACTTACCACAAATATGAATATTTTCCTACTTCACAATCCTACTCTGCCCCTTGAAATTTTGGTATATTGCTTTTAACTCTCTTTAGATGGACATCTCTTAGTTACATTAACTGTTTGAAATCTGTGGGTTTTTTCTTTTTTTTCCCCATGTAATCATCCTTTCCTTCAGTAACTAGGCATACATTCTCTTGAAATTGATTTTTCTTCAAATATCGATCAGTTCCCTCTTTTCAGCATTTCAGTATTCTATTCCCTCCTCTTCTCTCAGAGGAGAAAGGAGAAAAAAATTCTGCTTCTTGTGGTATTTTTGAAGTAATCTAATCTATACTATTTTATAGACTTGTTGAAAACAATGAAGTATTTCATTTTGTTCTTGGAAACCTACACAGCACAGGAAATTAAAACAAGTTATGTTAAAAAACCAAAAAAAAGTGTTCCAGGTTTACCTTTGTTGATCTCTGCTCTACTGTCTAACCCTTCAGGATTACTGAGGAACATATGTAAGATGGGCTATAAGTATGTTTTCATGTTGGTCTACTGGGACATCTGGTGTAAAGTGCTGATCTACAGAGTTCTATGCTGATGTTGCTGTTCTTAGTGAGTTCACAATGTATTTCAAGATAGGCTCTTTCTAGTTTTCATCCTCAAAATGTGTAGCCTCTTTTGATTAAGAACTTTAAAAAAATCAAAACAAAAAAAATCTTAAAAAATTAAGTGTTACACTCTTCTGCTCCCATCTTTGTTCTTTCAGCTTAGAGTGCATTTTGTCTTTTGCCTTATTTGATTTCCACTCTTTTTCCAGCAAAACCTTTTTCTAAGTGTAGAACTAAAGTGACTATTTACACCCCATTCACTCAGATTCAATAAGCAGTGGCATATGGTTGTTTCTGGTGGTACAGCATAGTCAAGGAAAAGTAGTGTGGATAAAATCTCATTGTTTCCTCTTTGCAATACAGTAAGATATCTTTGATTTCTCCCCTTTTGCCTGTATTTGTATACACAGAGAATGGGATAATACACCGGTTACCCTGAAATCTATCTGTCGATCTATATCTTAAAATATCTGTTAATATTATGAAGTTTTATGGGTATTTAGAAAAGTTTCTTGAGTTTATAAAGCTCTTATTAGTATTTACTAACTACATATTTGCAGCTATGTTGGAGCTGCATTAATTACAAATATGTAAGGAGGAATGTTAAACATTTATTATTAAAGGACAGAGCTCATTAATTTGAATGAATTATTGTGTACACTTGTCCAATATTTTCCTTTAATAGTATATTTGTTTTGTGTTGTGGGTTAAAATGGAGTGTTAGCTGTTTATGATACTTAAATGAGCCAGCAGAAACAAACATGAAGGTAATGGCCTTTTTAAAGCTATTTTATAAAACATTTTATTTAGTCAGGAGAAAAGGCAGAATAACATTAATTTTATTAAAATAATAATAAAAAAGAGATACCAATAGCACATCAAATGGCAGAAAAGTGATACCAGCAAGTATCAGAAATTCTGAGAGAGCCTCCACAGGGCTTGTTTTTATCACAGGAGTTATCATTTAGTTTCATATCCTGTCTTGTAGGTAGCCCTAAGAAAGATCTTGTCAGGATCCTTCAAATGGCATTTTAATGATCCGACATCTTGAATAACATTTACATGTCTGTATTTCTCCTTAAACCACAAATACTTGAAAGTGCAAGATCTGGCCTTAAAAGCTCTAGCTTCTTACTAGCATGAAGTATGGGCTTGTAATCACAATTTTTGTTACTTTAATGGAAATGGAGTATGTCAGTTTCTCTCCATATTACTTTTCTATTATTAACTAGCTTAAATTATGAATAAACATACCCTAAGCTTAATTTCTTTAACTCAAAGCAGAGTGATTTTTAATAGCATCTAACCAGCAGAAATTAGCTGCAGACAGCAAAACTTTTATGTGGTTCAGCCTGACCATTTTTCTAGCGTTGTGGGCTGGTTGAACCAGTGTTTCCTCGCAGGAAGCATTTTTACAAATGAAATAAGATGTTTGTTATTACTGCTGTCTAC